>NC_139225.1:32552754-33152754 GCF_055691185.1 Crinia signifera
CAGGCTGTTATGGCTGGCTTCTGCGGTTTCAGGCTGCAGGGAAGAAGACAGGACCCAGCTGCCTGCCCGGCCATGGCAGTGCCAGATTATAATGGGGGCACAAGGGGTCAGTACCCATGGGCCCCCCTCTAGCTAGGGGCCCCCTGTGGTTGGCATGTATTTTATTATTTTTATTTTTTTATTTTTAAGCTAAAAAATTTTTTAGCTAAAGGTTTTGTGCATGGGAGTGGGGCAGTGCTGCAGCTTCACCTATCTGCCAATGTGACAATGATTGATGGTGCTGAGCATCAGGAGTCAAGGCACACTGACTGCTGCACAAGTGTACAGTGCATTACTGGGAGTTGACTAAGTCCCATGACACTTTGCGCCAGAGGGCAGAGGCTGAGACGTTTGTGCTGAGCTCTGATTGGTGGAGCTCATTACATGCTTCTCATGCCCATGGAGAACAGCAGCAGCAGTCTAGTTATGGGAGGGTTTTTAATCAGAGTCAGCACTGGGACTGTGAGGTCTCCTTCAGAATAAGGTGCATAGGGACAAACACAGGCTTTTCATGTGGTATGTATGTATGTATGTATGTATGTATGTATGTATACATATATATGTGTGTGTATATATATATGTGTGGGTATATATATATATATATATATATATATAGATAGATAGATAGATAGATAGATAGATAGATAGAGATACGTGGTTACGGCACTCCAAGATACACATGACAACTGCCCGGGTGCTGCACTCAAATAAATGGTTCTATCCTTGAAAACGGAGTACAATCCGAAATGTTGGAGCTGATTGCGTCTGCGTAGTCATTTTTGTGAAGTCCAAAGGAGTGCCACTTTCCACACATCTATATATATATATATATATATATATATATATATATATATATATATATATATATATATATATATATATATATATATATATCTCTATCTATATATATATATATATATATATATATATAGATATATATTATATATCTATCTATATCCCCTGCAGTTACCCATTGACCAAGTTTATACTGCCTTTACTCTGTGTTTTGACAGTGTAATATTCACCCATGCAGTTTGCAGCCAGTAATGACAAGTGCAAGGGGGCCCCCCTGTCTAAAGTGCCCCGGGCCCCCCGAAGGCTTAATCTGGCACTTGGCACTGGGCCATGGGCCTGACATCGCTCTGCTGCCCGACCTGGTCATCACTCTGCCGCCCAACCATTGACTGATGCTCACCCTGGCCACCGCCTTGCCGCTCATATGCCTGACCATCGATTGCCGCCTACCAGCTGTCTAGGATACAAAATGTGCAGGTTTGTGGATTTTTTTTATGCTTTATTTTTGAATATTATGGGGAATAGTGAGATGTAGCTGGGGACGGAGAGGTGTAGGGATGATGGGACGGAGAGATGCAGCTGTGACAAAGGGATGGAGAGGTGCAGGGGTAGGGACAGAGAGATGCAAGGGTGGGGACAGAGAGATGCAAGGGTGGGGACATCACTACGTGTGGAATGGCGATAGCAATGCAATTCCCCGAGCATCACTATCGCTCGTTAATTAAAATCCACCATGCTGGATATTAATCAGTTCTTCTTTCATCCTACTACAAACCACCAACCTCACTATAAAATGAATCGTATTTTATTTGCATTTGAAATTTTCACACAAGCCACCTAGTTACCAATTTTAATTATTTTAGCTTAAGTGTGCCTTGAAAAAGTCATGGAGACCCAAAGGGTGCCTTAGCCTGAAAAACTTTGGAAACCACTGCCCTTCTGTATTGTTCTATGTATTGTATTGCAGCTGAGAACAGTAGGCCGGTGTGGTATAGGGTTCTGACAGTCGGGATCCCGACAGTCATTAGCATGACATCGGGATCCCGACTAGCCGGACTCAGACAGCATGGCGAGGGCAACAAAGCCCCTTGCGGTTTCGCTGCGCTCACCACACTACGGGCATGGTGGCTTGCTACGCTCCCCACCTATTCTATTCTCCCTCTATGGGGGTCGTGGACCCCCACGAGGGAGAATAGCCGGTGGCCGTCAGGAACCCGTCTGTCGTCTGTCATGCTCTGATTGGCTGAAAAGACTCAGACAATCAGAGAAAAGAAAGCAATATGGATACTAAAAAATGATGACACCAGTATGGTAGGCTTTGCAAGATATCCCATTACATTCCAACATGGGTGTCAAGTCTATTGTACAACAAAGGGTGTGATGTGCCATTGCCCCAACTCAATCTCCAGTTTCTGTAAATTATGAATTTCTGCAATGACATAAAGTCCCCTGCCACAAGCCAATATCTCTGTAGTTGAGAGAACTCTCATTTATAGAATGAGCTTTATATTAGATCTTTAACAACAGATCCTCCTTCTGTCTCTGGTTAGCTTCCATCTCCACTAGTTATAAGATCTCACGAGCAGGGAGATGAAAGGGTCCATTTAATGGTTGTGATTATGGTGTGAAGTA
Source organism: Crinia signifera (assembly GCF_055691185.1). Taxonomy (NCBI): domain Eukaryota; kingdom Metazoa; phylum Chordata; class Amphibia; order Anura; family Myobatrachidae; genus Crinia; species Crinia signifera. The sequence goes on from NC_139225.1 coordinate 32,555,221, forward strand.
TAGAAGAACAATGTATTACCTTTGTCACTGAACACGCCTTTCTCAAAGAAGAAGCGGATCTTGTCTCCGCTGCTAAGGAAATAATCAGCACTTCCCTGACGGGAACAATGGAGAGACGGGTTACACCCTCATACACGATACTAATGAGGAGACAGGGACAATAGATAGATATAAAGAAATAGAGAAAGAAATAAACAGAATGGATAGATAGATATGCCAAAGAAAACTAAATACGGAAAGAGAAAGAAAGAATTTATCATTGATCGCATTTACAATGCGATCTGGGCGGAATATTACCACCCAGGATCGCATTGTAAAATGCGATCATTTCACCCCAATGTATCACATGCTATGCGGAGGGACAGGGCACCGAAAAGAGCCCGTCCCTGCAATGGCCGGAGCCGGAAGCCGGGTGGGGGTCTGCGCATGGGACCCCACTGACCACACTGCCGCCCAGGCAGTGCGATGTGTAGCCATGGGCTACCATGGGTTATCGCCATACCAGAATGGGGGATGCAGCCGGTGGCACTGCAGGGGGATCGCAGCAGGGATCGGAGATTCCTGCTGCGGTCACCTGTGATACATTAGGGTGATACTTAATATTTGTGGATAACTGATTTAGCCACAAATATTACTTGATAAATGTCACTGATAAGCGAAAGAAAAAGAAAGAAAGATAGAAAGACATAAAGAGAAAGAAAGACTAATATTTGGTTGCACATTCAGTAAATGACTGCAGTCCCCATCATCTACAATGTATTACGCTCGATCCCCCAAAGCAGATGTTGACTTGAGGTGTTACAACTCTGCCATTTTGCAGCCTACTCTTGCACACATGCATCCAGGTGACATAGACCCAAACCTGGCAGTAAAGTGATAACCTACAGTATGCCGTGATTGCATCATGCTATCTTCCCTGAGACTAGCCCATATTGGGGCAGATGTATTAAGCTTGGTGAAAAGATAAAGTGGAGAAAAAGTGAAAGGAGATAATGCACCAGCCAATCAGCTGTGTTTGAAAATGACAGTTGGGAGTTGATTGGCTGGTGCATTATCTCCTTTCACTTTATCTCTTCAGGCTTAATACATCTGTCCCATTGGCAGGAGTCGTCCGGTAAATACCTTTGATTATGAATAACTTCTAAGGGTTGATAATTTTTTAGTCTGTAACTGGAGTCTTGATAAATAGACCCCATAAAAGAGTGGGTTATATCCGACAGACTCACCCACCTGGCACTTGAGTTGCTCTTGTTGTTGGGTGGAGAACTCTGTTCGGCAGTGAAGCGGCACATCCATGTCTTTTAATATCTGGCCGATCTCTTGCTTCATGGCTTCACACTCTTCATGGCTGAACAATCCCTCCAAAACCAGGAACCCATCTTCACGGAACTGCAAAAATGAATGAACTTTTTCTGTTACATGGGGAACGTTTCAACTGCCTATTGTACCGTTATCAGTACAAACTCATCCGTGTCTGTTAGTGGTCTGCTATTGTCACATGAATGACACCTATGGGGCCTACACACGGGCGACTGTGCTGAGTGATGCTAGACTGCTGCAAGATCTCTCAGCGCTGCACAGCAATGTGTGCTGAGTGATCTGTCAGGGCCAGTGCTCTCCGGTGAGAACACTTGCCCTGACCGGCGAGGTAACTAGATTTATCCGGCCTGCTGGATATTAATCGCCTTGCGATAGTGACACGTGGGTCCTTGCATAGCGATCACTATGGCCCCTACACACAGAGCGATGTAGGGCTATTTTTTAAGAAATCTAGTCTGATTGCATAGAGAATGGTCTGAAATAGCCCTGTATGTAGGCCGTATTAGGGCGGTATTCAATTGTATTTGACCAACATTTCAGCTCCCTATCCCTGGATGTGGTAAGCTGAAATGCACAAATCTGTCACATCCTGACCATAATGAGCATGATATGCGCAATAAAATAAACCAATTAAATATATGATCTTCAACCATTTTAGACAGTAGATCGGGCACTATATAACAACGTTAATACCACCTTTAGGGTCAAGAAAATGAATGCTTGCATGACTTGCCCCGGTGATGTCACCTAACAGGTGTACTCATTATTGCCAACTGTGGGAACCTTTGCCAGGAGGGAGAGAGACAGCAGAACATGATCACACAGTGTCTTCTGTGCTGGTGTGAACTGACCTATAGCGTGCTGCTGCATTTTTGTTAATCATTTTTCTTTAGTTAAAAACATTTGTTTAGAGTATTTGGTGTCCATAATGATTTGGCTAATGGTATGGAAAACAGCACATCCAATAAATATAGGTAATGCCTACAAGTTGCAGACAGTCACGTGTTCACAATAACATTTAATACACAGAGAACATTCTTATATTCTTAGGGATGAAATCACACTAGATCAAATTGTATTTGGAATGAATTGCATTTTTTTTGTATACTGTGCTGAGTGAGAAGAAAATAAATATCACAGAGAATTTATAGTTGCAAAAAATAGACCTCATATTGCAGACAGTGTTATGATCCAGGTTGTGAACCCCACAGCCATGCCCACTCCTTAGAGCGGTCACAGCGAGCCCCTACTCTACCTCTATTGCGACTCCCTAGAGACGACTAGATCCTGCGGTGCTAGTTTTCACCTATAATAGCTAAGTTTGAAGAGGTGAATTAGGTCCGCTTCAACTCCGGTGCCACCAGGTCTTACGTGGTACAAGGATCTGGAATTCCCTGGAGGAGAACGAATTAACGGGCTACCTGCAAAACGAAGGTAACTAAACACTAAATCACCCTCGCCGCAAACAACGGAATATACTGCAACCTCGTTGCAAACAACTGATAAACCTGTGATCTTGTCACAAATGCAAGATAGTGCCCCGCACAATCTCAGGGGATATAGACCCCGCAATACACAAGATAAGACACCACACCAAAACACAATAGCAAAGTATACCACAAAATAAACACGAAAATAACACAATTAAACAGCGACAACCTGTAGAAAACGTGGAACACACGGACCGATGAACGGCTGAAATCACCAGCAGGCGGCTGAGGCGATGAAACCACAAGACGGTGTGAAGAAGGCAAATGACTGGAGCCTGCAAAGATAGCTGACAAGCAGCCATGAGCTGTAGCAGAAGCTATCACCGGCATTTGCAGCCAAGCCTGACTTCCTTAAAAGATACTGGCCAGACAGACCAGTCTCCTAATAGCAGCACCTGCTGCTGGGTACGCACACCACGGCATCCTGGCTGCTTAATAACAGGCAGGACTCATAGCCAAAGTTGCTAGGCAACTGGCAGGAGACTGGACCCAGCGGCAGAAGTGACACGCCGGACCCATTGCCTAGCAACAAACAGGATCAGGCATGTCCTCCTACTGCTTCGGCTGGCGCCGCCAAAGATTCCTGCCGCTGGCGGAAGTCTCTGCCTGAACCTGCAAATCGCCCACAAGATCCCGGGGACCCCCTGGTAAGCGCAGTTACGGGTCCACAGATCCTAACAGACAGCAATGTTAGTATCAAAATTTCCCAACATATATTGTTAAAATTCGCAACAACAAGCATTTAAGCATAGACACACCCATATATTGAACTAGACACGCCCTTTTGGGAAATTGCCACACCCCCTCTATGGTGTGTCATACTACTGTAAATTCAATTCTAGCTTTCAAAAGTATTGTTTTCAAATCTCAATGCACTTCAAAACCAAATAACGTATATATTCCTTACCAGTGCATATTTCATGGGTTCCTGTCATTATCTCACTGCACTAAATACAGCACTTTAAAACACATTATTAACTATACATAGTGTTCATTCTAGCACACGCTATCTTTGAAAACCCATGCAGTTCCTCTTCCCTGCCTGGGGTGTCGCTGTCTGCTGTAGTGCTTCTAGCAGAGGTAGTCTGTATATCAGCACTGATATGCAAACCAGATCTGTGCTAGAAACACCACAGCAGACAGCGACACCCCAGTCAAGGTAGAGGAACTGCATGGGTTTTCAAAGATAGCGGGTGCTAGAATGAACACTATATACAGTATATGGTGCCTAGAGAGTATTCTTCTATTTAGAAAATGGCAACTGTATCAAGAGTTTATCATGTTCGACTGGTCTCCAGTTTACTGGTCCACTCCACGTTTTCTTTTTCTCCAAGATCTGTTACATCTTACCCATAAATAATAATGTTTAAAATAAGATGTTCTAGTCAATCATCAAAAATAACACATAGTAAGTACATTGGATCCTATCCAGAGATATGGGTAGCAAGTACGCCCGATCATGAAAAACAGGTAGGAAGCAAGTCCAATCCTTACAAACATGAGTGAGTTAACTTGGACCAAGCAACCCACAGTATTATGCTGCATGCTGTGGGTTCTGAGCATTTACCAGCTAAGACCAATATTTGACTCCACAAATAGATTTAGGCCTTAGTATTTGATAATGAAAAGAACACTTTGCGTATCTACACTGGGGAATTCTTGAATACCCTACCAGTACAACTTCAGAAAAGAGGCGTGCTCATGGGCTGAAGGGGCGTGGCCATATCCCCTTTCTTATCCTTTTGATGGACAGTTTTGCTGATTTAGAATTATCCTCTCTGATCACAGTGCGGTCCCTTCCTGATGCTGCTCCCCTCTCTACCGCTTCTCCATGCTGCAGACTCTCCAGCTGCTGCTGCTGCTCTCACACAAGCAGCCGCCTGCGGGGAGGGACTGCAAGCGCTACCTGAACCAAGGAACCGGAGGTGGCACGGCCAATCAGTGACCTTGCCCAAGTGATTGACGGCGGCTTAGCCAGTCAGGGCTAGCAAAAGAAAAGGCGTAGGGGAGCTGCAGCCGCAGGCGTGTGGCTGCTAAGAGGCCAGAGATATACACTGTATGGGGGGCGGCCATTTTGTTGTAGTGTGTGGACGGGGATAGAGAGAAAAATTGGTACAGGGAGATTTAGCTGGTACAGACTACTAAAAAACGGTTCTGTACCAGCTAAATCGGTACAGTTGGAGGGTATGAGTTGGTGGCAGCAGGTGTGGCTCCCCTATTTGAATTTTGAACTGTGCTGCAACCTCTCCCCCGAGCGGCCACTGGCATTTGCCTATACAATATATAAATCTAGTACTGGTACATGGACTTTAAGTAGATTGTATCCTGCCCATGAATAGCAAAAGGCTTCCAAACCTGCCTTAGGTCACTGGGATCTGATCAAGGGACATTATACTGGAACTCTGAATGTTTCAAAGTCCCACTAGCCTGGCAAATGATATCTGCAAAGCACAGCATATAATACATTCCAGCTTCTACGTTACTAATTAACGTGTTCAGTATCTATCCTGGTCTAATCTCATCAAAAGTAATAATTCACTGGAAATCTTGAAAAAAAAAAAATATTTATCTTGCTGTCAAGCCTGATAGCATTCACGGTACTCTTTACCTAGAACGGCGCCCATCGCGGGTACATCGCGGCCACATTCTTGGGCACCCGCGATGCGACCGACGCGATCAATCATCGTGTCGGTCGCGATGTCGGTCGCATCGCGGGTGCCCAATAATGTGGCCGCGATGTACCCGCGATGACCGCGATTTCTGGCTGGGGCTGAGCCATCAGGTCCATGAGGCACGCCTCCCTTATGTACTTGTTATACAGTACCGTTGTCTTGAGGGAGATGCCAAGGTGCCGCTCACAGAATTCGCCGGTCGTCAACTCCTCGGCCCAGTTAAAAATGAAGCGGATGATGTTGACATAAGACATCCGGCAGCCAGGAATGAAGAGCCCCGCGCGGAGACTAATCTTCTGCCGGCAGGCTCTCACGTGGCAGCGCCACATCCCCTCCTTCTCACTGAGCTTCATGGCATGGCCATTGCCGCAAGTAGCTTCCTTGGGCAACAGCTTATGCTCCTGGAGGAATCGGATAGCCTCCGCCTCCGTCTGAGGCAAGGAGTACATGGTCACTCCAGATCCAGATGCCATGGCCATGACAGGAACAGCAGCAGAATCAGCAGCAGGCAGAATTAGCAGCAGGGCCTCAATCACCAGCAGAAACAGCAGCAGGGTCTCTGGAATAACGATGAGTCAGCAGCAGAATCAACAGCTGGGTCACAGGAATCAGCACCAGGGACTCAGTAATCAGTAATAATCAGCTCCAAATCAATCAAAACGCAGAAATCTCTCTCTCAAACCACAGCTCCTCTCACCAACAAAACTACCCACAAAATGAAGCTCTTTTAAACTATCACAGGGGGTCGGTCTCAGACAGGGGGATGTACCCTTTTGTGTTATTGTCCTGTAAACATCAGTTCCTATGCAGACGTGACCCAGTGCAGATGTTACTAGGCAGACTAAGGGTCATTCCACCTATTACAGATGTTACTATGCAGAATTAGGGTCATTCCAACCTATTACAGATGTGAGTGTGAGCGGGAAATCGCGGTCATCGCGGGCATCGCGGTCATCTTGTACCGCAAATAGCACCCGCGATGCCTCAATCACCGCGATTTTGCATGGTGCTGATGAAAAAGTTGAGGCATCGCGGTCATCTTGTACCGCAAATAAAACCCGCGATGCCTCAATCACCGTGATGACCGCGATTTTCGGCCCGACAACCGCGATGAGCATCGTGGGCGCCGTTCTAGGTAAAGAGTACCGCATTCACTTATATTAATAGAATCTCCAGGCCTGACTTTGCTGTGATGGAACAGCAGGAATTTTGGGGCAGATGTACTAAGCTTTGGAGAGCGGTAAAGTGGAAAGAAATAAAGTACCAGCTAATCAGCTCATAACTGCCCTGTTACAGAATATCTTTGAAAAATGCCAGGAGCCAATTGGTTGGTACTTTATCTCTCTCCACTTTATCCCTCTCCCCATATATATAGTGCAGAGGGAAAGGAGTGAGCGGTTGGTTGAACACCCGATATGTCTGAACATCGATGTTCATAAAGATTTTGGGGCTGGTTCTGGAATATGATACGCCGCCTGAAGAGGAGAGTTTTCAGGGGACGCTTGAAACTGGAGACTGGAGGAGAGTTTTATTGAGACCAGCGCTCCCGATGCTGGTAGTTAAAATGCCGATGCCGGAATCCTGACACTGGTCAGAAGGCCAGCGCCAAAATCCCCAAACCGCTGTCAATGCCGATACCCGAATCCCAAATATGGAATCACTGTTGAGAAGAGTGGAGAAGTGAGCCAGTTAAGAAATTGCCCATGGCAACAGAACAGCTTCAAGTAACTTTTATCAAGTGCATTCTATAACATTATAGATGGCAGTTGATTGGTTGCTACAGGCAACCTCACCAATCTTTTTACTGCTTCATACATTTTCCCCTTAGATTGCTGCTATGAAGTGTACGGGGCCAATAAGTAACCTAAACAAATGCATCAAACCTTCTAAAAAGTGCATTAAAAGCAAGAAGAGTCCTGGCAAGTGTCGGCCGCTCAGCAAGTGCATACACAGTTCACAACAGGGCAGGGCTGCCACTAGAATTGTAGGGCCCGGGACTGATTTTCTGTCCCCACCGCCCCATGACACATAATGGCCATTTGGTGCTCACTCACCACCCAGCTCTGCTGGTCACTGGGTGGGGTGGGGGGAGAGCAAAGCGCAGGCTCCCATCCTTCCACTGCACTGCTCCTGCTGAATCTCATTGCTCCTGAAGTACTTCTATAGGAGCCCAGTGTTCTCCTCCACCTCCGGACACTGTCGACCATTTAAAAGAGTGTCTGCTGGTACATGAGCTCTGATTGGCTCACCAGACGGTGCTGCATTTTAAATGGCCACCAGCGTCTAGAGGTGAAGGAAAAGCCTGCGCTTTAGAAGCGCCCCGGGATGTGCCCACAGTACCCCCTTGATGGCAGCCCTGCAACTGGGCATGCATTTACATTCACCCGCCTATATGGGTTATCAGTCACTGCAGGTCCCAGAAGTCCATACACACAGCCAGATGTGTTGTTCTATCTGTAGCATCCATTTTCAATGCTGCAGGGCTGATGCAATATGCTGATAAATTACATAATTCCCAGACATATCGGTGGCACACACTCGCTAATGGGTTTGCGATATATCAGCCATTTGATATTTCGCTCAGTGTGTACACAGCTATTCAATCAGTAGAGACTTTTATGCCACAAAGTGACCCTGTTCAGCAACACACCAGAATGTATTTAACATCTTTAAATTATTTAAATTTGTCGAACCAAACTTTTTAAAAATACAATTTTAAAACCTATTTTGACAAATTCACTTGGCACTTAAAAGGGTTAAAAATAAATAAAAAAAATCTTCATGGGGGGTGTGGCTTGCCCTGGCAAGTGAGCGGACGCTGGGAGTGAGAGCTCCGCTAAAATCCTGTTCTACTATCCTCTCCCAGGGTCCTTTGGTGCACCATCCTCATCTTGCCCCACTCCGGAGTTTCTCCTGTATTTCCTGCACCGGCCGCAGCTCCCGCGGACAGCCTGTGGGGCTTCTGCGGCTATTCAGGCCTGCTGGGTTACGAGCTCCCTTTCCTCCGGTCACGGGCACCATCTTGCATTCACCTCTCCCTGCTGTGTGACTCCGGCCTGCTCCTGCCCTGCTGCCGCATCAGCGGTATAGGCACCAGAGGCGCCGTTGTCGCTGCCATCATCCTCCTGCGGTGCTCCCTTCTCGGCCCCGGTGGTGAGTGGGACTCTTTGCCTAGGAGCGGTGGCTGCTGTCCCCCGCAATCCTCCACTGATCTCAGCTATCGGTCGGCTCCACCTGGCTCTGCAGGCCTCTCTATACGCCCTGGTATGTTGCAGTGCACAGTTGCAGCCTCCCTGATTGTTCTATAGCGTGCCCGTGGCTGGTTGTGCTGCTGCTGCCAATATCCTGCATAAGATTGGCGGTGTGCTAGCTGCCGCCATCTTTTATGAACACTCTTTGGCATTTCACCTGCTTTCCTATAATCTACAACCTAGAAGGGACTGTCATCTTGTTAACAATGGACATATATGGACATATCTGTCCAACAAATCCTGATGGCCATCTACGCCTCTTCTGACAGGCTTATTAATAAGCTGACTGCACTGCAGGCGGATGTTTCCCCTACCTTGTCTACATCTGGGGAGTGTGTTGCCAGTGACAACAAGACTCTGCACCAGTGCCACCCACCTGAGACTCCTGTAGCACCTGTGATAGTCCTCCTGCCGGCCGAGACCTCTTGGAAGGACCTGCCCGTTTCTGGAAATGGTTGTTATCCTGAATCTATACAGCTGGAAGATGATGTGGTTTACTTTGGAAATCATCCAGTTTTCCTGCCTACAGCTGTACAATGGTGGAGATCATGTTTTATCCTTCCTGGTTATCCTTCTGACTATCCTCCAGAACCTGGACTTGCCCTTGTTATTATGATGCAATCTGTTTGTGGTCCTGAACATTGGCCGGACTAGTGTTTGTTACCGCATTGTAGTCTGAGAGGCCCTCGCAAATTTTCTCCCTTTTATTATGTCTCATACTAATATACTCCTCTATATGTAGTTTGTTATATGTATATATGGGTACATATTTTACCTGTCGTCCTTTTTTTTCTTCATTTGATGGGATAGTATGGGCGGGATGGGATAGTTAGTGGGATAAATGGCAGGTAGTTAGGGGGGGGGGGGGGTTAGTTTTTTTGGCTAGAGTAGCTGCTTTCGTCAGCTGAAGGCCACTAACTTTGTGTCCTCTGTGGTTGTTGTTAGTGTAGGATTTTTAGGGGTAAGGTTATAGGGAGTAGTGAGTTGTTCGGGATCCAGGTATAACTAGGTTGGGGTTAGGTCATACAGGGTGGGGGGTAGTATAGGTAGCATATTTAGGGTTAGTATGGAGCTCTTGGCAGGGGACAATTGAATATTTATATCTTCCCATTGGGGATGTAGTATACTTCTAAGTGATATTATTGTAAAATTGTGCTCCTTTTTATCCTGCCACAGTATGCCCGGGTGGCGCCTCTGGGTAACTGTATTCCGTTTACATGGACAAGGACAGTGGATATACTGGGGCAGATGTATTAAGCCTGGTGAAGAGATAAAGTGGAGATAAAGAGGAAGGAGATAACGCACCGGCCAATCAGCTGTGTTTGAAAAAAGACAGTTGAGAGCTGATTGGCTGGTGCGTTATCTCCTTCCTCTTTATCTCCACTTTATCTCTTCACCAGGCTTAATACATATACCCCACTGTCACCTATCCTATATATGTTCGCTACCATATGAATGTTTTCATTTTTGTCTGATTTCACTTGTTGTGTGCTTATAATGCCCTCGTCGGAACTTACTACTTGTTTTGCAAAATTCAATAAAAATCACTAAATTAAAAAAAAGAAAAATTCTTCTTAAATCACAGAAAGACTATGAGGAGCGGGATAGGGTCCACTGCTGAAGGAAAAAAACAATATTTTTTTAATGTTTTATTTTCAACTAATTATCTTTCAAATTATTCAACATATCTCGTCTTCTTTTCGATCAGTTGTTTTAAAACACATTTCCTCCCTTATAGAGCTTTAAATAATAAACTCTACATTTCACCATTTGAAATGCCTAGATGTTGTCAGCAGCTCATTAGCATAAATAAAGCATCACAGTCAGCATGTGATGTCACAATGCTTAGTGTAAGCAGAGAAAACTCTACATTCTACTGGACTCATTTGCTGACTAGGACTGACCCAAGAAGCATCTTCCATAACGTGCTGGAAACAGACTGTTATTATTGGATAAGAATGTGGAATTGCTTGACTTTCCCGTGCTGCCGCAAGGCAAACCGTCCAGGTGAAGAAACATCAAGTGGTGCCCAGTGCCCGGCTGTACAGGACAATAAGACTGGAAGGTCTGCCGAGAGACACTCACTCATCTGGCGCTTAAGAAGATTTATGACCACAAGACAGCGCAAAAATGGCCAGGTCAATGTTACCCACCTCGTCAGTGAGAGCCTGAAGGATTCCATCCCATGTGCTGACTTAACAACTCACACACAGGTCTCACAAGATACCTATGCCAATAAGCCTGTCTATGAGCCTGCTGAAGAAAAGCAAGACATCTCGCCACCAAAACCCACCAAGATGGTGCAGGCATCCACCAGTGAGCTGCTGGCCTGCCTTGCAGAGTTCCTCTGTCGCAGGTGTAAGGAGCCGGTATTACCAATACATTATACTAATTGGCTGACCATTATAGACAATTCCCTCACTGGAGTCTGCCAGAACGACGGCTTCCTCAATCCGGCCAATGTCATTTTTCTCTACATGCTTTGCCGCGAAGTGATGTCATCTGAGCTAGACACTGCACAGGAACAAATAGTATGGCTGTCAACATGTCTGTACATAGCCTATTCATACATGGGTGATGAGCTCGCTTACCCAATGAGATACTTCCTAGTCTGCAGCTCGAGTCAAGCCTTTTGGAGCCGTTGCCTGTCCATTACCATGCTAATGAGTGCAAAGATGCTCCGCTTCATTACTGATCCTGAATACTTCATCCAGCTCTTTGAGGATCTCTTAGCTGAAGATGGACAGCAGGATAAAATCATTTCTGTTGCCATGAATTAAAGCAACAGCTCTGGCTTGGGAACCAAAAAGAGACCCACATACAGGCTTGGGAACCTGAGACAAAGAGACCCACATACGGGCTTGGGAACCTTAGACAAAGAGACCCACATACAGGCTTGGGAACCTGAGACAATGAGACCCACATACAGGCTTGGGAACCGAAGACAAAGAGACCCACATACGGGCTTGGGAACCTAAGACAAAGAGACCCACATACAGGCTTGGGAACCTGAGACAAAGAGACCCACATACAGGCTTGGGAACCTGAGACAAAGAGACCCACATACAGGCTTGGGAACCTGAGACAAAGAGACCCACATACAGGCTTGGGAACCTGAGACAAAGAGACCTACATACAGGCTTGGGAACCTGAGACAAAGAGACCCACATACAGGCTTGGGAACCTGAGACAAAGAGACCCATCCCATCCAACTTCTCCCCTCCCCCCCCCCCCCCCCACCCGTGGCTGTTATTGCATGGCTATCGGGCGTGGCCCCTTGGCGATGGGGTTTCCGGTTCTTTAAGAATTGGTAGTGGCACAGCCACCATGGACCAACGCAATATTCACTTTGGTATTTTTAAGTTAGTGTAAATGTGCTGTCAGACTGTACTGACTATTTTCAGCTTCATCTAGGGCGGGATGTTCTAACATCCACAGCCCAGCTCTGCCGCCCTTCGCCGCCCATCGCCTACATAATTATCGCATATGCTCTAACATATGGGATAATTATGGCTCTTGCATTAAGAGCTGTCCTTTGCGGTGAGTCAGCGGGTCCTGGCGGCTTCTCCCTCCTTCCCTTACACGGCGCTGGTGCTGCTGCTGCTGCGGCGGGGGCTGGCTCTCCTACTCCTCCCTGCACCCGGAAGAGGTTCACAGCGCAGGGGGAGGAGCTCACAGGTCCTGGTGCTGGCGATGCCTCCCATCGCGGTAACCCGGCGGGGGATGTTTAGAGCATCCCATAATGTGGTAAATAAACCTGATAACAGGGTTTTTACTGTCTTTTTAGTTTAAAGAATCTCCCCCCTAGTATGTTAAATATAAAAGCGAAAATTTGTCCGTCTTTCTGTCTTTCTATACAAATCCACAGTTTAAAAGGGAATATTGTGAAATTTTACATACGAGTGTGTTAAAACACGGTCGAGGCAACTAAACCAAATCAAAATTATTGTTACATTTTTCTGAATAAAAAAAAAAAAAATCACAATTTTTACATATGTATGTTCCAGCATAACTCCAGAATGGCTGCAGCAATTTACACCAAACTTGGTACACATATAACTTCCTATCTGGGAACAAACACTGTGGGGGTAAGACACCCCTAGGGCTGAGGCAGCAGCACAGTGTATTTCAGCAGACAGCGTAACGCTGAAATGACTGGAGCAGTTTACACCAAACTTGGTACACATATCAATTACAATCTGTGAACAAATACTGTGGGGTTAACACACCCCTAGCAGTGGGGCAGCAGCACAAAGTATGGGAGTGATTCTGGTTCTCACGCAAAGCAGCAAAATGTGCACCGCCCGCACAAACCCCACATCCACTCACACGCCGAATATCCCATAAACATCTATTTGCAGCTGTGCGTGTGCGGCGACGAAATCATTCCATGGTCGCCGACCATCAAATGATTTTGCAAGCGCACGCAGATCTAAGACACCTTTTGGTGTCTTAGATCTGCAAGCTCCCTGTACGGGAAGAGGGCGGGCAGCTGATATCCCCATCCCCCCGCACCCGTGTCAATGGCGCATTTACGTGGAAACGCCCAGAGTTTTCATGATGACACCCATGATATGTTAGGTATTCCCAATAGTGCAGCTCCACACCCCCCTGCCCACATCGCTAGGTGCATAACTGAGAGTTATAGTGGCAGTAGCAGGGTTCCTGTGCGAATGTAATGTCCGTGTGAACAGACCACAATAACCCCCTGAGAGTTGTTTAGCGGCAGTAGCAGGGTACCCCAGCAGCACAGAGTATATCAGGATATGCATATTGTGCTGTGCACCAACATAAATTAACGAACTAATGATATTTATACTGTGTGTCAATAGATTTTTGTAAACAAACTTTCTTAAAATCCCGGGCAACGCCGGTTACTCCAGCTACAGATGGAGCAGCTCCCGTCGGAGCGCCCCATTCCGACGGAGCTCTCCGCCGCTCTCCTGTACCCCCCTAACCCTGCCCATCTCCCTGAAGCGGAGACAGGCAAGGATTCCGCTCCCCCTGCGAATACTGGCTGCCTGCTATCTCATCTCCTACTACTAATTTCTGGTGAAATATCTGCAATCACCAGTTTGTGTTGATATCCTTCCTATGGTGCTGCTAATTCTGCATTGCCGGGCTGAACACACTACAGACGGCTTACTCCTTACAGAAGATCATCCAGGCTATTACTGCCTCCAATCTGAGAATTCATATGAAGTTTGATACTCTGCTGCCCATTTTCCCAGGTGCCTTGGATGAGGTTTCTGGGTCTCCTGCAATAAAGTCATCTATGGAATTATCCAGTTTACAGGATGATTATACTGTATTTCTGAGCCTGACATCCTTTCAGTGCATATGTACATGGCCTGCTCCTGTTGTGATATCACCTATGCTTGTTGTTATGAAGCCTGCACCCCTAAGTGCTTTGGATACTATTTCCAGATCTCCTACAAAAGAACCACTTTCAGAACGATCCAGATTACAGGATGGGTATACTCCTGACCCAGAAATCCTTTCAATGTGTACATGGCCGGCTTCTGTTTTGGTGCCTCCATGGAACAGTTCTAAAATTTTCATGGCGGGGTTGGGACCTCAGGAAATATCTAATCTCTTGGATATTTTATATCGGTGTGTGTCTCTGTGTCCCCGGGAAACTGGTCTCACTGCTCAGTTATTTATTGTCCTTTTCCATGAATCTGCCTAAATGGGGACACTAGGACTATTATAGCCAGGGCCGGATTGGACATCTGGCACTTCTCGCAAATGCCAGAAGGGCCGATGGCCAGGCGGGCCGAATTTGTCCTGTGCTGTGCAGCAGCCACCAGTCTCCGACTGGTCTGTAGAAACATCGCCGCCAGCCTCCTGCACTGAGGAAATTTCTAGTGCAGGAGGCCGCTACAGAGAGAGTAGGGTTGTGGGCCGGATGTAGGGATTCAGTATTGAATCCCGGCGGTCGGGATCCCGGCGTTCAGAATCCCGACGCCGGAATCCCGACAAGGGGGGGACGTGGATCGCCCCCCCCCCCTTGCGGGCTCGCTGCGCTCGCCACGCAGCGGGCCCAGTGTCTCGCTACGCTCGGCACACTAATTTATTCTCCCTCCAGGGGTGTCTTGGACACCCACGGAGGGAGAATGTGTCGGCATTTCGGCGGTCGGGATTCCGCCATCGGGATTCTGAACGCCGGGATCCCGACCGCCGGGATTGTAACTGCATCCCGGATGTAGATGTGCGTTCCAGCACTTCCTGCTAGTGCTGCAGCCCTACTCAGTGTCCGGAGTCGGGAACAGGTAAGACAAACTGTACAGGGGGAGCCTGGAGCCTGTTATGTCCTGTGATTAAACAGGCGGAGCAGCCTGTGGGGTCCCATTAATTATACAGGGGGGAGCAGCCTGTGGGGTCCTGTTTTACAGGGGGTGCAGCCTGTGCATTCCTGTTATACAGGGGGAGCAGCCTGAGGGGTCCAGTTATTATTATAATACAGGGGGAGCAGCCTGTTGTGTCCTGTTATTATACAGGGGGGAGCAGCCTGTGGGGTCCTGTTATACAGGGGGTGCAGCCTGTGGGGTACTGCATACCTCCCAAGTGTCACGATTTCAGCGGGACAGTCCCGATTTTTGGGTCCTGTCCCGCTGTCCCACCCGCGGCCGGCATTGTCCCGCTGCGGGGGTGGCAGTTGGGAGCCCCCAAGCTCATTGAATAGACGCTGTGCGCATGCGCACAGCGTCTATTCACGGCCGAAAATGGGGTCACGGCTAATTTGCATAAGCCCCACCCTCATTTGCATAGGCCCCACCCCCTTTCCGGCCGCGCGAGTGTCCCTATTCCAGCAGCCAAGAAGTTGGGAGGTATGGTACTGTTATACAGGGGGCATATTCCGTAAATCCACTGGTAAGAGGGGGGAAGAAACACTGGGCCTAGTAGTCCGACTCTCTTGACGGGGTTCGTAGCCCCCGAAGGATGAGACAGCGAAAGGCTCAGTCTAGTATCCATTCCCAAGGAGCGGAGAAAGGCTGGGACTGAGTAGATGGCTCCTGTTCCAGAGGTTCGTAGCCTCTGATGGGGAGACCGCGAAAGGCCCAGCTTAGTACCTTAACCTTGGGATCGGAGAAACACTGAGACTGAGTAGATTGCTCTTCCGAGGGGGTCTAAGCCCCTAAGGGAGTCAGTCGAAAAGCCCAGTGGAGTACCCATTCCCATGCCAGGGGCTGGAAAGTGCCCTACGATGGGAGCAGAGAAACACTTGGTCGGACGCTGATCGGTCGGCTGCCTAGGGCCTGAGGCTGCACTGTGCCCCCGGGGAAACTCTGGGGTGCTGAACCTGCACGGGTGATCCCGAAAATCACCTTGCACAAGTAAGCACTAGCACTGCGCACTTCCCCTTAGGTTAGGCTGCACGTCCTTACCTCGTCCTTTTGGGTGGGGTAGGACAATTTTTCACACCCCCACCCCGGCCTTCTGGCTGGGGTCCTCTTTATTATTTATTTATTTTCCCTCTCTTCACGTTCGTGCACTTTTACACGTTTTCTGTAGTGTGTCACGTTTTTTGGGTTGTGGGGTTGACCCTTTCAGGCCTTCCATTTCCCCAATGTGCCGAAGCTCTCACCTTTTGGGGAGAGCTGCGGACCCCCCGAGGACGACCCCGAGCCGCAAGGCGGAGGAAAGTCTACTGAGGGTCTCTCCAAACCTTCGGGTGCGGAGGACCCACCGTCCTAACCCTTCTGGGGGTTGAGGAATGAGGGTCTTTCTAAGCTTCGGCGAAGAGGACCCACCGTTCCCTATTTTCCCCTCTTCAGCCTTATGGTTGAGAGGGGTTAGGGGAAAAAACGGGGCCCTGTCTCCTTCGGGAGATGGACCTACTTCGATCACACGGCCTCCTTTGCACGTGTTTAGTCACAGCACTGGTGGTAGGGAGCACACCTCGGGCTCCTGAGTTTTTTCAAACTCATCAGCACCATTTCCCAGCACATTACCAAGTATAGTAGCCCTCAGGGGCGGATTGGGAAATAAAACCAGCCTGGGAAAGTTATGGATGCAGCCCTAATGGGGCGGGGTCAGTCATGGGTGACCCCTACAAAGAACAATAAAAACACAGTGCCCCCTACATGAAATCAAAACAGGAAAAAATAAAAAAAAACACTGCCCTCCACGATAGAAAAAAATTGGCGTGCATAATGTATGACTCTGGGTTGGGGGGGAGGGTACTGTGTCTAGGAGGCTGACACACTGACAAAGTGACACAAAAGGGTGACACAAAAGGGTGCTAAAACACACACACATATGTTGACATACACAAATGCCAACACAAAGATGTTGACACAAGCAAAAAGATGCTGACACACTGACACAAATGTTGACACAGATGTCAACATTTGTGGTGCTGACACACATACGCTGACACACGCACAGTCATCGGCACATACAGATGCTGTCAGACAGACGGTGACATACACAAATGCCAACAAGATTTGGGGCTCATCTACATTTGGATATAAGTCATTTCAAGATTCCTCTCAGATATAGCAGTATACACCCACGCTGCTAGGTGCCACGTTCACAATCTCTTTTCACAATCTCTCCATATATGGAACTAGACATGCACTGTGGGTGGAGCATGACACTCCCCCTCAATGGGGCGCTGTGCAAAATTCTATTACCAACTATAATCTCCCTGAAACTAGTTTTAAAAAGTAGGCAAGTATGACAGGGAGAGCAGCCTGTGGGGTCCTGTTATTATTATGATTATACAGGGGGAGCAGCTTGTGGGGTTCTGTTATTATTATAACTCTAAGCTCTAAATCTGTTCAAATTGTTAAATTTGCAGAAGACATTGCTATACTGGGTCTTATTCAGGGTTGCAGACTTTATTGTTCTCCTCTCCGGGAGAAGCCCGGAGAGGAGAGTTTCAGCAGCCGCTCAGTGGGCGGGGCTTAATCATTACATCACTAAGCCCCGCCCCCATGGTGATAAACCATCGAATTCAGGGATCTCCGTGGAGGGGGCAGAGACACGAGGATTGCGGCATTTTAATGCCGCGATCCGGGGGACAGCGGGGGTCCCCCCTGAATCCGGGAGGGTTGCCCACCCTTCCGGGGGACCGGGAGGGGGACCCGATTTTCGGGAGACTCCCGGAAATTACGGGAGGGTCGGTAACCCTGGTCTTATTGTCAACGATAATGAGTTAAATTATAGGCTGGAAGTATCCAGGCTGGAGTCCTGGAGTAGGAACAGTTGTTTGGTCTTAAATGTGAATAAGTCCAAAGAAATGATTGTGGATTGTAGGAAATCGCACAAAAATTCATATTGCCCACTGGTTTTAAATGGTCAACAAGTAGAGATGATTGATTCTTTTAAATTCCTGGGTGTAATCATGTCTTAAGACTTTCTATGGAGTACCCACATAAACAGTGTTATAAAAAAGGCTCACCAGCGTATGTTTTTTTCTAAGGAAACTACGCTTGGCTGGTATGTGTAGGAGAACCTTGATGAATTTCTACACAAGTGTCATCGAGAGTGTTCTTACCTACGGTGTTGTGGTGTGGTTTAGCTCCTGCTCTGCTGCTGATCGCAAATCCCTTCAGAGGGTAGTATCAGTAGCAAGAAAAATAACCGGGGTCGCCTTACCAAGCATACAACACCTATTTGAAAAGCGGCTTCTCTCAAAGACAAAAAGCATCTTGAGTGACCCTTCTCATCTGAGTGGCGATTTGTTATCTTTACTTCCTCTAAACAAGCGATATTGTTAAGTTTTGTGTAAAACTAAATGATAGAGAGAGTTTTTGGTACTTGTTTCCTAGCGCCCATCGCATCGCATACCATAAGGCAGGCATGTCCAACGTTGGCCCTCCAGATGTTTTGAAACTAAACATCCCAGCATGCTTTGCAATAGTTTTAGCATTCTCTAATAGCAAAACTGTGGCAAAGCATGCTGGGATGTGTAGTTTCAAAACATCTGGAGGGCCAACATTGGACATGCCTGCCATAAGGCATACGATGCGATGTTATGCGATGGCAGCCGATGTTATACAATTTTAAATTGTATACCATCGCATTGTATGCCATATACAATGGTATACGATTTAAAATTGTATAAGCACCCTAATGGGTGCTTACAATGTTAAAAGCACCCCTACGCCACCCCCACTATCAACGCCAACCTGAAGCGTGGCGAGCGCAGCGAGCCAGCGAGGGGCGGCAGTACGCGTCCTCCGACCTTCTCATTAGGGTGCTTATACAATTAAAAATCGTATAGGGGCCTATACTATTTAAAATCGCATCGCATGCGGGAATATGGCATGCAATGAGATGCGATGCCATATAACTTAATATCGTGGGTGCCGTGCTAGGAAACAAGTACCGAGTTTTTTACCAATGGCAATCCGTACTTCTTAGTGTCAATTCTGAATACGCACAATTTTGTACTCCAATGCTACTTTTCTTTTATTGTCTTTATTCTGTACTAGGGTGGTCAATCCCGGGAACGGGATCGGCGGGATCCCGGGATTTGGCCCCAAAATGTCCGGGATTTTGGGATTAAACTGTGCATTCAGTCTAATGCCGTGAAGCGACTGAGCACTCGCTCAGACGCTGCCCGGCTGTCCCTGACCCAGCGTGTGGCCTGCGCAGCGTGATTAGGTTACAGGTCACGCTGCGCAGGCCGTAGCACTACACCCCCACCATCAGAACCCACTCGCCGCCGGACCTCCCCCAGCCGCCTGCCTCCTCGCCGAAACCAAAAGTAAGTGTGTGGCTCCGACACCTGCTTGCCACCAGTCCACCCGCATAATACGCGCCGCCTGTCTCCGCATCGCTACCACCTGCCCCCATCCCCAAAAGTCAGTTAGTGTGGGGGACACAGGGGCCATTTTCTCTTAGGCATGCCAATCCCGGGATTGAGCATTTTTCAATCCCGATTCCGGGGATTGAAAAAATGCCCCGGGATTGGCATCCCTATTCTGTACTGCTTACGCTTGATTTTTGTTTAATGTTGATTGTATGTGGGCATTTTATGACAAATAAAGATATTATTATTATACAGGGGGAGCAACGTGTTGTGAAAAATACAGAGATTTTGGCTAAGCTTCTAGGAGATTTTGACTATCTAGTCAAAATCTCCTGTTAAAAGTTCTCTGTGTGTACACCCCTTTAGTCCTTATGTAACAAACATGTGCAGCATAGGTGAAAGCAGTTGTACAGGTAGATATACATGCTTGCCTACCTGACCCTCTCCATGCGGGAGAAAATGCTAAATTCCTGGGCTTCCCTGGTAATGTATGATTGCCATCACCTGTGGGGAGCTAGGTGATTGATAAGAAAGGTGTTTCACCACAGGTGCTACCAGGAACAGAGCATTTTCTCCCAGATGGAGAGTCAGGTAGCCAATTATGTTTAAGATATACAATCTTATCTCTCACCTTCTGGATCTGTTTGTCTGTCACCAGAGCCATACTGAAGACTGCAAAGCTGCCTGTTGTGACCTCTTGACAAGAGGAGGATGGGAGAATATACAGCGGATGGGGCTAGAGGAGAGGGGCCCTGCATTCCTGTCCCTGTCACGTGACCATCGTCAGCTGCATACCTCCCAACATTACCCTTTCCTGGAGGGACACAATGCTCTGTTCCTGCACTTTTCTCTTAATTAATGATTGCCATTACCTGTGTTGAAGCACCTTTCTTATCAATTAACCTGTGTGAAACAGGTGATGCCAATCATACATTATGGTTGAAGTCCAGGAACAGAGCATTGTGTCCCTCCTGGAGAGGGTCATGTTGGGAGGTATGCGCTGACCCATCAATAATCCATTTAACTGAAAACAAATGCATTTTTTAGAACTGAAGTCTATTTGTGGACACATAAAACGTGACTATTAATGTTACTTTTTGTATAAATGAAAGAATTAGTAGACAATGATTCATATTATAGTACAGGATGATTTGTAATTTGACCGTCTTCATTCAAAAGTCAAGACCAGGAGATTACCCATACCTCCCAACTTCTGCAGTTGGGAGGTTGGGACTCTCGCGCGGCGAAGCCACGCACGCTCCGGGAAAAGGGGTGTGGCCTCTGAAAAAGGGCGTGGCCTCACAGATGACTCATCCTCCGACCACGCCCCCATTTTCCGCCGCTCGTTGACGCTGTGCGCATGCTGCGCCGGGCTCTCCTCCTCCCTGCACCCGGAAGAGGATCAGTGCAGGGAGGAGGTCACAGACTCGGGCAGCACAGCTCTGTGCTGCCCGGACACAGGTGAGGGGAGAGGGGGCGGCGGGGGGGCGGCGCAGGGCGGCGGAGGGTTGCGGTAGAAGCCCATTGGCTTCTATGGGGAATCGCCAGATTCTTCTGGCGATGCCCCCCGGTGGGGGATGCTTATAGCATCACAAAATGCGGTAAAAACCCCGATAACGGGGTTTTTACCGCATTTTTCGCTTAGAGAATCTCCCCCCAAATATGTACCCATATATAACAAACCGCAAGACAGGGTACATATTTATTTATTCAAAGAAAGAAAAGAAATGTCTCTATGTGGTGCACCTGAAGATACAGAAATTCTTTAAAAAGTAACTTTTATTTCATATTCATAAAAAATAGGGGTGCGAAATATTGACAAACAGATAACAAACATAAGACACGGACGGTGTGATAAAAAAGGATAAATTTTTATCCTTATACAGTGTGGACCCAATTCCCCAAATGGCCCCTTGTAAATATATATACACGTGCTCCTATGGCACTGCTGGCAGACACAATGGGACACTTCACAAAAATGTGTGTGCCGAACACAATGGTTTCAGATGTCTGTCAGCCACTGTTGTGTGTTCAATAGGCTTGTTCACTGCTGGCTCATGGTATCATGTAGGCTCAGCTCTCATGAGGTAGTGGTGCTGCTCATTTCCCCGGAGCAGGGTAACTGGGGACGTGGTGTAACTAGCCCTCCCTGATCCTGCTAGGGGGGAATATATACCAAAGTACACCCTAATGGTATAAATGCAAATAACAAGTATTAGGTCACCTTTGCTGTAACATATATGGGGCTGAGCGTTTACCCGGCTGGTGGGACCTGGTCAGAACTGCCACTTCTGAGCCAAGATTCCCACTACTGCCGGGAGATGAGCCGAGGGATGAGCTGA
Organism: Crinia signifera; assembly: GCF_055691185.1. Classification (NCBI taxonomy): domain Eukaryota; kingdom Metazoa; phylum Chordata; class Amphibia; order Anura; family Myobatrachidae; genus Crinia; species Crinia signifera. The sequence continues at coordinate 32,577,061 of NC_139225.1, forward strand.
CAAGCAGTGGGGGAACAGCACGGGACTATTGAAAGGGATGGATCCCTGACTACCGATATCTTTCGGAAGAGCACGGCCACCAATTCCCTCTTACACAGCAATAGTGCGCACTTCCCTCCCGTCATCAAGGGGCTCCCCAAAGGGGAATTCTTGCGAACCAAGCGCAACTGCTCGGAATCCACCACATATGAGACAAGGGCTGACCAGCTAGGAAGCAGACTCACCCACAGGGGTTACAGTAACAGGGCCATACGCAAGGCCAGAAAAGAAGTCTGCAGGTACAAAAGAGAACAGCTCCTAGTCCCGGGCAATAAAAAGAATGACCAACCAGAAAAGATCAGGTTCATTGGGACCTTCTGCCGGGAATGGCGAGAAGTTCAGAGTGTCCTCAATAAACATCTCCATATCCTCAAAACTGATAAAGATCTGGAAAGAGTTTTGGGAGATAGGGTCGATATCAGTTGGAGACGGAGCGACAACTTGAGGGACGTCTTGGTCCACAGCCATCTTGAAAAAGAGACCCGCAAATTGATCTTCAAAAAGGGCTCTTTCAAATGTGGTACCTGTAAAACATGTCCCATGATGACCACATGTCACTCCTATACAGACAGATATGGGAAGGTTTGGAAAATAGGGCAATACATCACATGTGACACCGCAGGGGTTATCTATAACTTGGAATGCCCCTGCGGAAAGCACTACATTGGCAAAACCCGCCGACCACTGAAAAAGAGACTCTCAGAGCACCATCTCAATATCAGGAATGCCCTTAGAGATAGCTCTCTTTTCAAAGCTTTGACACCAGTCGCAAGGCATTTTCTGAGACATCATGGCAGCAATCCCCATGGTCTCAAAGCCTTTGGGATGGTGAAAATTGATATGGGGATCAGGAGAGGTGACTGGGACCGTGAACTCCTTGTTGAAGTCTAGGTGCACACACGCCATTTTGTGATAGTATGGCCGCCATTTTGGTTCGCAGAGTTGCGCAAATAAAGTTACCATACCCGAGTATGTGTAACAATGTGGACCAGAAGAGTAGACATACTATCACACATAAATTCATAATAACACACTTACACGAAATGAAATATAGTTAAAAGGTTTAGAACGCCACACATAGCTTAGTTAGCCCTGCACACACCTGTCTATATCGTGTTTAGTACCGTTCCGTTCAGCTCATTCTGCGAAGTATTCCGGTCATTGCGAATATTTCGCAATGTACACTGTCCGATAGTTATGGACATATTCCATATCCCAGAGACAGTTTCTGTTGTAAGTAGTTAACAAAGGAAACCAGATAAAACCGGTTCTTATCCTTGCTGACGCCGAAACCACCAAACAAAGGACTCTTAAAGTTCACTCCCCTGCACCTGGTCAGACCAGGTACAGCGTCTAACCTCCAATCACAGTGGACCGGACATATGATCTCTGACCAATGAGAATGGCCTTTGACCTCCCCCTTCTGACCCTATAAGATAGGCGACCCGGAGCAGGCTCGGTCACTTCGGCACAATTACCTTCCCTGGACCTTCTTACCGGACTATCGCTCATTCCTGAACGATAGTGAGCTCTGACCGGACTGCGCTTCGCATACTAGAGTGAGACGGGTAACGGTTGCATTTCACGGTATTTATCTTTGTAGTATCGTTGGCTGATTGTGTCTTGTATTATTGTATTCTTTCCCCTTAGCAGAGTTTGTTAGCATTCATTGTTAGTATATTGTATCACTTGTTATACCTGTTTATTTCTTATTTCTGTAACCCCCTTTTGTCCATTAGGGACTTTAATACAACCTTTTTATGGAGTTCTAACCTCCTTACTTCTATTCAGTGGTCGTGTCTGGTTATTCGCATAATAGCGATAAGGTACATTGCGGACTCTGTCCTTTAAAGTATATTCGCAGAATTAGAGACAAAGTCCTGCGAAGAGATCTCTTATCAAGGTATTGGTTCTTAACTGAATAACATACAATTAATAGGTACGCTACGCTGCGCTACGTTTTGTTCGCACGTAGTTAGGTATAAAGGGTAAGCCAGTTGCGGACACATTACGTAACCTGCGCTTTTCACATATTGTATCTCTGGTCATAGTTTAATCACCTTTAACAATTGAGGGCTCGTCCGTCCGCTCCACAATCCAGAACTCAAAACCAGGCGTGCGGATCGACCTATACCAGCAAAAGGGTGGAAGTATTTAAGTATTTATTTGTTTCCATTGCTGGATAGGCCGAGTCCACGGCGGTGCGGGGTTCGGGAAGTGCTAGCGCTGAACCCGGAGTACAATAAGTGAAGGCCACGTGTTTTAAAGCATATCATACCTAAGTGTTTAGTAAACTGTACTTCTGCCTGCCACAAGTAGTTTAACGGGGTATAGTGTCTTGGGCTGTTTGTTTATTATAGTATATGTACCACGTGCGATAAGGTTCGCACACGTGGAATCTGTGTTTATTATAGTACATAGAGGATCCCCTCTGTGCAAAACTATAATTGTTTATTGTTAGCTACCGCAAAAACAGGGACTCCGCCACGTGGCGACAAGTCCTGGGCCTTTTGCAGTAACGTAAAGCGTCTATTGTGTATTACGCAAGGTGCGCGCGCACGTGCCCACATCGGGAAAGTTTCGCATCTTTGTACGTGGTTTACGGATTAAGTGCGGGATTTATTTCGCATCTTGATACGTAACTCTCGGACAGAGTTAAGGGATTTATTCCACATTTAGGCGCAATTACCGCGTATAGCGAAACCCGAGCGCAACCTTGAAAATACACCATAGAACACGTGGGTGGCCGATTCATCGGCGGCCTGTGAACAACGCACGTACACACGTGGCTGTTCATTGGTACTGCACACGCAGCACACATAGGAATTAAGAGGTGAACAGTAATTAACCACTAGCTTTATTTAAACAGTATAGTAATATACTGCGAATGAAGCGGTGATTAATAAAAGAAAATAAGTTTTTTTCTTTTTGTTCATTTTTTCATAAGCAAGCAACTCAAACATTATTTTAATAGATTCCTATAGCTTATTATAAGGGATTTATACCTGCATAAGAATCTAGTGAAAAGCTACCGGCCTGGGAAAAATTTTCTGTACAGAAATATTTCAAAAATAAGCATAAGACCAAGGTGTAACTAGCGCCCAGTGTGAAAAATAACTGAGGCGGACGGGTGTGAGACGGACACGACCCAAGCGCAGTGTAGTCCAGTGTAGGACAGGTCCAGTTAGGACAGGGTGTACGTGCCGACGTACACATAGGAACTGCCCCTTCAGTGGAATTGATTCCGCTAGGAGGGTACAAGAAGATATATCGGAACGCACTTGTTTCCGATTAGCTACTTTAGAAATCCGATTTTTGGGGGTATAGGAAAACAAGTTTGTTATACCCTGGAAAAATTGTGCCGCATCAAGCAAGTTGGCTAGAAGTTCGCTGCTAGTTGAGAGCTTGGTGATTGAGTATAATACCTCGTATCCTTCGCACCTGCTTGACTGTGGAATGTTCTAGGAAGCTGTAGAAGTGAGTGTTTGGGGAGCTCTCAGATAAGTAATAACCCACCGATATCTATTAAGCTGTGAACGTTTATTCCTGTAACTATGGGTAATAACGGGTCACGCTGTGATAACGTGCAAGATAGGGAGGAAGCAAGCCGGCCAAGAGGATCGGCTGCTTTTATTATGTGCAGGAAGCACGGTGAACTCGCAGTTGTTTACCAAAATAAATGGAGAAAAATGACACAAGGCAGCAAGTTAGAATTTCCCAGTGTTGGTAGCTTCGATCCAGAAATCTTATCGGCAGTAAAAGATGAAATATGCCTACTCTCCAGTCGTAAGGAGAGAGTGAAGCATATAAATATTCTTAAATTGTGGCAGAAGGAAGGACAGGAACAATGGGGAGCCAGAGGTCTGGCAATACCTGATGCAATCAGCCACAATAAAAATGCAAATGCAACCGCTGCCACACTAGAATCAGCTCCCCCACCCCCATATGTGCCGAAGGGGTTAATGTCTCATAAGAAAGACCTAAGTAATAATGTACCTGTTACTAACTTGTACCCTGTTTTATCCCCTTACAAGGAAACCCGAGAGGAAAACGAGCAGCTGTTGGCACTGGCCGTCTCTCATGCAATTAATATGATTGAGGGAAAAGCTCAACCCGCTGTTGAGGCCCCAGCACAGGAGGAGGAGACGGCTGATGCCAACAGCATAGTATTGGACTCAGGTAATGATGCACCACAGAGCACAGACACAAATGACTCCCAAGCAGGTCCCAGTAATGCGAATGTGGTACAAACATACCCTGTACGCACACTGGAGGTTCCCTATGGTAAGGCAGACAGAGAGGGTGTGATACCTACCAGAAAGATGACCATGCTAAACCCATGGACACGGTTAGAGCTGCGGTCCATCATTACAGATTTCCCTGATCCTAGGAAAGATCTGGCAGTGTGCCGGAAATTTGTAAGGGATCTAGGAAACTCTGATGAGCCCACCAACAAGGATTGGAGAATCATGTTGAGGGCCTGTCTCCCCACTCACATTGACATCCCGAAATTCATTCAGGATAGTGGATTGAAAGTGGACAAGGAGATAAATGATGAGATCAACCAGGAGAATATACGCCTGATTAACTTACAGTTGGGAGTATATTTTCCTGCGGCAGTAGAATATAGCAAGATTTTCACCATCAAACAGAAAGATGGCGAAACTGCTGCTGATTATTTTGCAAAAGCCTTACTGGAGGTATCAAAGTACACTGGTGTCTCCGAGCCTAAGGACGACCCCCACCTGAGGGAGATGATTGTCTCTGTGCTGGTGGAAGGGCTTAGGGAAAACCTGAGAGCCAGAGTCCAAACCTCTTTCCCAAATTGGCGTGGAATGACAGTGGATGCCCTACGGGAATCTGCTGTGGACCACGACCGCAACATTAAGAAGCACAGGGAACTGACAAACTGATGATGGTTAGCATCCAAGCCCTTACTAATGCCCCAAACAAAGCTGCATACCAACAACGAAACACCAGGGAAACAGGTAGAAAGCCAATTATCTGTTACAACTGCAATAAGGAGGGACACATTGCAGCTCAGTGTAGGTTCGGAAACCACAGGAGTTATCAGACACATAAGCGAGAATGGGAATCTCACAAAGGTGAGACACGGAGATACCCAGCCCCTAGACAATGGGAGGAGACAGACAGGTCACGCAACATGCCTCCTCCCCATCTGATGGCTGACACTGTGCTAAGGGCAACCCAGGTCAGACCATAGGAAACAGGTCATACCTGTATCCTACAGCCAGTTAGACTAACACAACACCTTGGAGAGGAACCTCAGGTGAAGGTTGATATAGCTGGAGTAAGACAAACCTTTTTGGTTGATACAGGGGCGGCCAGATCTGTTCTCAACACTCCTCTTCACTTGGGTTTCACTAACCAATCAGTAGCGGCAATTGGGGTAACAGGAAAAATACAACATTACCCACTGACGAAACCAGCGGAGGTTACAATCGGGCCTCTGCATACCAAACACTCTTTTCTGTTGGCTGCAGCGGCCCCGACTAACCTCCTGGGTAGAGATTTACTATGCAAAATGGGATGTGTCATCTATTGCACCCCCGATGGGGTATTTCTGGACACTCCTAGAAATCTTACACAAGAAGTGCAAGATATGCTGGATAGTCCTCAGAGGCTAATGTTGTGTTCCACTGTTGTAGAATCAAATTCATCTAGGGTAGCTGAAATTACAGCACAAATACCGAGTTCCCTTTGGACTAAAGATGGACAGGATGCTGGGCTGATGGCAAATGTAGCTCCAGTAGAAATCCGCTTAAAAGAAGGCAGGATAGCCCCAAAAATACCGCAATACCCTTTAAAACCTGAAGTTGAGCTAGGAATATTTCCAGTGATCCAACGATTGCTCCAGCAGGAAATCCTAGTTAGAACTTCCAGCACGGCCAATAGTCCCATTTTTCCGGTGAAAAAGAGCGGGGGGAGGGGCTACAGACTAGTGCAGGATTTGAGAGGGGTAAACAAGGTAGTCGAGAGCCAATTCCCCGTAGTGCCAAACCCAGCTGTCATCCTCATGCAAATCCCACCCCACTGTACTCATTTCACAGTCATTGATTTGTGTTCAGCGTTCTTCTCCGTCCCTTTGCATCCTGACAGCCAGTATCTGTTCGCTTTTACTTACAGAGGAGTACAGTATACCTGGACAAGACTCCCCCAGGGGTTCATAGACAGCCCCAGCATCTTCTCCCAGGCCTTGCATGATTGTTTGCAATCCTTTCAACCCATGAGGGGTTCGATACTGATACATTATGTGGATGACTTATTGTTGTGTTCTGAATCACTGGAGTCATCAGTGGATGACACTAGACAGCTACTGATGCATCTCTCAGAGACAGGACATAAAGTATCAAAGGATAAGCTGCAATTATGCCAGACCAGGGTTAAATATCTGGGCCACTGTCTTACCCAAGGGCTGAGACACCTCACCGACGACAGAATCCAAGCGATTCAGAACATGGTACTGCCACAGACCCAACATCAGATCCGTACGTTCCTAGGCATGTGTGGATACTGTCGCAATTGGATCCCAGGATTCTCTATTCTGGCATTACCACTGCAAGAGATGGTTTCCTCAACTAAGCCTGATCGGGTCTCTCATACTGAGGAATCTGAGCTGGCTTTCGAGGAACTAAAGGTGAGCCTAACCAAGGCCCCAGCACTAGGAATGCCAGATTATGGGAAACCCTTTGAACTGTACGGAACTGAATCAGGTGGGTGTGCGGCAGGAGTGCTTGTACAAAAACATGGTGATGCCAACCGACCAATAGCGTACTACAGTGGCCAGCTGGACACAGTAGCACGCTCACTCCCAACTTGCTTACGAAGTGTGGCTGCAATAGCACAACTAGTAAGTAAGAGTGAGGACGTAGTGCTGGGACACGATTTAACTGTTCATGCTCCCCATGCTGTCTCTGCTCTCCTAAATTCTGCCCAAACACGTCATGTGTCCTCAGCACGGTTCACTAAGTGGGAACTGGCGCTGATGGCCCCAGTAAATATTACCATCAAAAGATGCAACACATTAAACCCAGCCACATTTCTTCCTCATGTGCCCTCCAAGGCACAAAGGGTGGAGGGTGATGGAAATGTTGCTGAATATGGTAAAGCAGAGTTTAGTGAGAGTGAGGACAAACATGATTGCATGACCTACCTGAATCAGACCTTCACAGCACGTCCTGACATAAGCGACAGCCCATTAAGTGAGGTAGACATAACCTTATTCACAGATGGTAGCTGTCATAGACAGACGGAGACGGGAGAGCTTTGCACAGGCTACGCGGTAGTAGATGGAGAAGGTATTGTGGAAGCTGAACCCTTAGGACCACCTCACTCAGCGCAAGTAGCGGAACTGGTGGCACTGACCAGAGCATGTGAACTGGCTAAAGGGAAATCAGTGAACATATATACCGACTCCAGATATGCTTTCGGAGTAGTCCATGATTTTGGAGCCCTATGGCGCCTCCGAAATTTCATGACGGCGGCTGGCACACCAGTGGCGCATGCGACGTACATTAGGAGACTTCTGGGAGCTATCCAGCTTCCAGACAGAGTGGCTGTTATCAAGTGCAAAGCTCACACATCAGAGAAAGACCCGGTGTCACTTGGTAACAGCCGCGCTGATGAGGCAGCGAAAAGGGCCGCATGCCCTGTAAATATTTTTACCCATCCCACTAACCTTTGTACACTGAACATGGTATCCACATCCAAACTGATAGACATGCAGAATTTGTGTTCCCCACAGGAAAGAGCAGTATGGAAGTCGAAGGGATGTGGCCAAGAGTCCACCGGACTTTGGAGAGATGGACACGGGAAACCAGTGGCCCCCAGAGCATACCTTCCTAGTCTAGCCGAGGCGGCCCATGGGCTGACACATCTTGGGAAGGAAGGTATGTGCAAGCTGGTAAAGGCCTACTGGTGTGCACCAGGGTTCGCTTCTCAAGCAGGTAGAGTGGCAATGTCATGCCTCACCTGTTTGAGGAAGAACGTTGGAAAAGCCATCCCAACAGAGCCATCCCACATCCCTCCTACAGAAGGCCCTTTCCAGGTAATACAAATCGACTTCATACAGTTACCACCCTGTAGAAATTTGAAATATGTATTGGTTTGTGTTGACATGTTTTCCAGCTGGGTGGAGGCTTTCCCCGCTGCCTCCAACACTGCTACCTTTACAGCAAAGAAAATATGTCAGGAGTTTGTCTGTAGATATGGTATCCCAAAGGTCATTGAAAGTGACAGAGGCACTCATTTCACAGGAGAGGTCTTCCAAATCATGTGTAAACTCCTGGGGATTAATAGTAAACTTCATACTCCATATCGTCCCCAGGCGAGCGCCAAAGTTGAGAGAATGAATGGTACTATTAAGAAGAAATTGGGTAAAGTTATGGCTGAAACAGGGTTGTTATGGCCAGAGGCACTGCCTATTGTGTTGTATAGCATTAGGACCACTCCCAGGACTCCGCTCAACCTGTCCCCCTTCGAGATACTGTTTGGTCGGCAGCCACACATCATGATAGACCCACAGGATGATCTAAAATGTAATAATGAGCTAACTGTACAGTATATCCTAAAGCTAAACAAACAGCTAAGGGAGCAACAAAAGCAGCTGAATTTTCTGAACCCTGATATGCCTACCGAGAATTGTCATAATCTTAAACCAGGAGACTTTGTTATGATCCGAAATTTCTTACGCTCAGGTTGTTTGATAGACCGTTGGGAAGGACCGTACCAAGTTTTGTTGACCAGCACTACATCAATTAAAGTCGCAGAGAGAGAGACTTGGATACATTCGTCCCACTGCAAGAAAGCCAGTAACCCAGAATCCCAGTGTGCAGAGAGCGAGAGAGAAGAAGTGTCGCTAGAAGCATTGTTTCGGGAACACTGAGAAGCAGCCAAGGTCGAGCAACCTGAGCGAACAAAGGTCTAAGAAGCAGAGCAAAATACAAGTCCCCTGGTAGAGATGATGGAAGGACTCCAAGCAAAAGGTTCACAGTTATGCACATATGTCTTTGTTTTCTTTCTGTGTTCTTCTCTTCATCCTAAAATACTCGGTGGCTGCCACATTCTAGAGCGATCGGAGCGGAATCCTGACAGTGTAATAATGGACCCAGATATGGGTGAGGTAGAATCCCTAAACCAGCTTGACACTTTACCCATGACAGGAGAAGGTAAAAGGTATGAGGAAAACGTAGTTCAAGGGCTATGTGATGATTTATTGTCTGGTGAGTACTGTGTCTGTAGATATTGTCAACCTAAAATGGAAGAAGGATGCATCCAGCGATGTCAGTCGACCAGTAAGGCAACTACCGGCCAACATCCTTTGAGTGATTACCACTCATTAGTGGGTAAGGTTTTAAACCAAACAGAGTGCTGGGTGTGTTCTCAAGTATTACATAAAAGGAGTAGTGTAGGCCTAGTCCCATACCCGCTTAATATTTCAGAGATAAGCGTATTAAATAAGGGGAGGCCTTTGGATAAGAGATACCTGTATACCAGGTCCCCTAGTCTTAGATTACACCCATACCAAGTGGATAAATCCCTGGTATGTATGAACTTCTCAAGTTCCAGAACAATTGGTACTTGGGAAGTGACATGGCAAAACCAGACAATAACTTACTCCCAGCGTCCAGATGGAGAGCCCATAGATAAAGAATTATTATTAAAAATCCGAACCAGTGGAAGACACTATAAATATGTTTACACGGTGAAGAAAAGTAAAATGATGGCCGGCAGAGTATCAGCCGGCTACTGTAATATGACCCTACAGCCAGAAACATGTGAGGAACGAGTCAGGGAGCAGGGGACGGGGATGTTCTTATGGATAATGTGTGACAAGATAATGAAATACTCTGTCCCTTATTTTCTCCCTGACGATGTTTATTATATTTGTGGTAGAAGGGCGTACAAATGGCTCTCCATGAACTACGTTGGTATTTGTTATCTAGGCAGAGTGTTACCGGAAGTGATGACCCTCACACACGATGAGATGATGAACGTACACAGAGGTATTTCTCCTCCTTACACTCATACCCATTATGACCAAATCCATAAAAGGGATTTAACAATAAGAAAAGAACCCCTAGCTTCTGAAATGATACACGAGTCGTTCGGTATCCAATTCCTCATTGCATTAGATATCACCCATACCGCCCGAGGAGTTATCAATTTTAAATACATACAAGCATTAGCCAGCTTGGTAGATAACATCACTGAGATTTATGATGACACCTTTAGATACACTGGGAAGGAGTTGCAAGCGTATAAAAGAGAGCTAGTCCAACATCGAATGGTGTTGAACTATCTGACAGCCATGACAGGAGGATATTGTGTCACCCTCTCTACACAGTTTGGGGTGAAATGCTGTACATATATCACCAACAATACTGAAGACCCAGAAGAAATCATCGATCACCGGATGGATGAGATTCTTCAGCTTAAATGGGAATTTAGAAGGGAACATAATATCAGCCTGGCAGAAATAGGTAACAAAGTTAGCGAATGGACCTCCTGGTTGAATCCAATGCACTGGTTCTCTGGTTTAGGAGAATGGGCGCAGGGGATCATAGCTAGCATAGGAAAACTCCTTCTCTGCATCGGTGGTGCCATCATAGTCTTTGTGCTATTGTTCAAATGTTTAAAGGTGGTGACCCGGGGAAAGGCAAAACGTACCGAAATCATGAGTGTAAGAACGAGAGATACAGTGGAAGACCAGGGTTTGGTATATGACCCTAAAATCGAAACCACCTCCCTTTAAAGAAACCATATTTGTGAACGTGTATATGTTGTAACCACCCCTGTTTTTATTTTTATCCCAAAATTGTACATTATCCTTCGTGACCCTGAGTAGATTGTTCGATAAATGCGGCCCATCGTTTATCCATGATCCTGGATCGGCCGAGAGCAGATGGTTTACTCCCCTTATATGTTTATTTCATGTATCCCAATTTCTCTGTTAGGATTATGAATTTCTGTTTTGTCGTGTGAAATGTTTTGTATTGTAACAGTTTAATATTTACTGTTAAAGGGTGGACTGTTGAAGTCTAGGTGCACACACGCCATTTTGTGATAGTATGGCCGCCATTTTGGTTCGCAGAGTTGCGCAAATAAAGTTACCATACCCGAGTATGTGTGACAATGTGGACCAGAAGAGTAGACATACTATCACACATAAATTCATAATAACACACTTACACGAAATGAAATATAGTTAAAAGGTTTAGAACGCCACACATAGCTTAGTTAGCCCTGCACACACCTGTCTATATCGTGTTTAGTACCGTTCCGTTCAGCTCATTCTGCGAAGTATTCCGGTCATTGCGAATATTTCGCAATGTACACTGTCCGATAGTTATGGACATATTCCATATCCCAGAGACAGTTTCTGTTGTAAGTAGTTAACAAAGGAAACCAGATAAAACCGGTTCTTATCCTTGCTGACGCCGAAACCACCAAACAAAGGACTCTTAAAGTTCACTCCCCTGCACCTGGTCAGACCAGGTACAGCGTCTAACCTCCAATCACAGTGGACCGGACATATGATCTCTGACCAATGAGAATGGCCTTTGACCTCCCCCTTCTGACCCTATAAGATAGGCGACCCGGAGCAGGCTCGGTCACTTCGGCACAATTACCTTCCCTGGACCTTCTTACCGGACTATCGCTCATTCCTGAACGATAGTGAGCTCTGACCGGACTGCGCTTCGCATACTAGAGTGAGACGGGTAACGGTTGCATTTCACGGTATTTATCTTTGTAGTATCGTTGGCTGATTGTGTCTTGTATTATTGTATTCTTTCCCCTTAGCAGAGTTTGTTAGCATTCATTGTTAGTATATCACTTGTTATACCTGTTTATTTCTTATTTCTGTAACCCCCTTTTGTCCATTAGGGACTTTAATACAACCTTTTTATGGAGTTCTAACCTCCTTACTTCTATTCAGTGGTCGTGTCTGGTTATTCGCATAATAGCGATAAGGTACATTGCGGACTCTGTCCTTTAAAGTATATTCGCAGAATTAGAGACAAAGTCCTGCGAAGAGATCTCTTATCAAGGTATTGGTTCTTAACTGAATAACATACAATTAATAGGTACGCTACGCTGCGCTACGTTTTGTTCGCACGTAGTTAGGTATAAAGGGTAAGCCAGTTGCGGACACATTACGTAACCTGCGCTTTTCACATATTGTATCTCTGGTCATAGTTTAATCACCTTTAACATCCTGAAACAGGAAACCCGCCTCATCTTTCTAATGAACACCATGACACCTCATGGACTCAATGAGGAAAACAACTTCACGGTGTTCTTATGATTCCTCCGTTTACGTTTGTCCTTGCTCATTTTCCCTTCTCTCCTTCACAAATCTCTTTTTCACGTAATCATATGGATGAGGGTATTAGCCTCACCTAAACCGGTCTCGATGTATTGTATTATCATTAATTATACCTCCTTTTCATTCCCCTTCTTTCTGGCCCTTTCTGTGGCCCCCCCCCCCGTTTGGGGAATGCAGAGGCAATTTTTGTTTGAGTCCAAGTGACCTATGAAAATTACATATCCTTACATATACTTACCTACGTTATCTATCAGATTCCTATTCCCTACATGCACAGTCTGACCTCATACATACCTGATTCACCTCTGAAGCCACCTCCATCCCATTTCTCTGGCTCTCCCATCATTATCTTTTGGAGTCCAGGGGTGACCGATATATGATCCTAGGTGATCTAGGAAGGGTCACATAATTCTTTTACCAACCCATCTTCATAATTTGTTAGACGGTCACCCCTCCTGGGTGCAGTCTGGTTCCACACATATCTGAGATACTTCCTGTATGTTGGTGTACCCCCATGGGAGGAGGTCATCTCATTTCCAACACTGGGGTGATCCTATTGAGAGTATCCACCACATATTTCAACCTCCTACATAGTATTCATGAATCTGACATATAGGAAACCAGACACTAAACTCACCCGTTCGAGGCTGATTTATATATTTATTTCTCACTTCATCCTGGCCACGGCACCCACACAATTCATTCAAAAATCCTTCCTGAGATTAATTCTCAGGTGCACTTTATATGGGGATCCCATCCCTTCAAATCAGAGAACCCACACATGATATGTGACACTAGGTTCTTCACTCCCTTCCTTCTTTTACTTTTTGTTTTTTGCACATATATATTTGGTTTTTCATATTTTTTCACATGTTTTTCACTTGTCTCCACCTGTCCTGGAATATAGTCCAGGTCATAATCCTCACCACATAGTGGTGTTATTATTTCACATCACTTTATCACCAGTTTCGGATATGAACAGAGATGATATAAACGCATAGATAAAAACGCACTTTTACACCTTCCTATTAAATCAGACTATGTATTTCTATTTCTATGAGGTCCTATCATATTTATGAGACCCATGGCACACTTGGGTACATATGAGGATACTCCATCTAACTCCGACCACATATGTGCATTTGGGTACCACACTCAGTGCGGTCACGTGACTTCATGTCGCTACTTGGCAGCACCCCATTCATATAGATCAGTGGTTCCCAACCTTTTTTGTCTCCCGTACCCCTTGATTAGGATTTTCATTTATGAGTACCCCCTCGCGAAATTTTTTTAGGGGGCGTGGCCTAAAAAGGGGTGTGGCCTCAATTGAAGAGAGAGGGGGGGAGAGAGAGAGGGGGGGGGAGAGAGGGGGAGAGAGGGGGAGAGGGAGGGGGAGAGAGAGAGAGAGAGGGAGGGAGGGAGAGCGAGCGAGAGGGGGAGAGAGGGAGAGAGAGAGGAAGAGAGAGAGCGAGCGAGAGGGGGAGAGAGAGAGAGAGGTATCCCTGTGTGTATTTCTCTCTACCCGCTGCCATCCCCAGTACAAGTGTAACCTACCCAACCCCACTAACCTGTCAGTAGAACAGATACCTTAAAGGCAACTGGGGACTTGTCTTCTTGTAAGCTGCGGACCCGGCCGACACCGTCCATGGAAGTAAATGAGGTGAGGTGCTCCTGGAACAGCGGGTTCTCCCTCACCCCCAGCCGCTGCTCAAGTGTAACACACCGGGGCAATCACTTTACGCGCCAGGGCAGTCACTTTAAGCACCGGGGCAGTCACTTTACAGGAAGTAAAAGCCGGGGAGGGATGACTACAATATCCAGCATGCACCGGGGGACGGCGGCACGCACTGAGGGGGGACTGGCGTAACTAAAAATATTGCTCCCCCCAGCCAAAATATCGTCTGGCGCCCCCCCCCCCAGGCTTTTTTTTATCAAGGTGCTGGTGTATCTCTATAGATATATATACAGTACATATATATCTCTCGATACACCATGTGTTACTACACTGGGTGTGAGAGGGGAGACGTAGGGTGCAGGGTGGGAGGAGGACATATTAGGGGGAGAGACACAGGGTGAGAGGGCAGAATGATGCAGGTGAGAGAGGGCAGATGCAGGGTGAGAGTGCTGACGCAGGGTGAGAGTGCTGACGCAGGGTGAGAGTGCTGACGCAGGGTAAGAGAGCTGACGCAGGGTGAAAGAGCTGACACAGGGTGGGTGAGTGGGTGGCTTGGACAGTGGCTCTGGGATCAATACTATATACTGTGTTTGTATAATAAATGCACACACGCGATTTCCTAAATGTAACCAGGATTACAGAGGGTTAAACTCACCAGTTTGCTTGTCACTCTCCGTGCAGCAGAGGGGGAGGGCTCAGTAACGGAGTACATGAGTAGTTCCGAATCCATGCTTCCTAGAGACCTAACAACACAAGCAGCCAGGAACAGGAACTAGCAAAGGAGATGGCGTGTCAGCCTATGCGGACGGAGTCAGACTGTGGGAGATTAACCCCTGATTCTTCTGGCTGCCGGCACCACTGCCTGTGTCAGGAAATGTGATGTGACGAAAAGCAGGACTCAGGAGCCAGTTAGGGTCGGGGAGATACATTGCAGAGCGGAGAGAGAGCATAAGTAGGTGTGTGCCGGGCAGCGTTTGGACAGTGGACGCAGGGGTGCGGGTGTTAGAGCAGCTCTATTTGGTGTCACCCCACAGAAGGGTGACACCCGGTGTGGCCCGCACCCCCCTAGCGACGTCACTGGGTGGAGGTGGAGGGGTTACTGCTCCCCACTGCTGGTACTTGTTGCTCTCGGCAGACGCTCAGAGACTGTCTGCGGCGCACAGTGAGCTCTGTGACCGCCACCCTCTCTGCTTCTGCTGCCTGATGAGCCGGCGGCTCCCCGCTGGCGCTTGCTCCCCCGGCGGGTTGGGGGAGCCTGGAGGCTTTTTTTAGGAGACTGGAAAAGCCTCCCCTCTCTGCCGCGGCCGCCATTACAGGCTGGGCCACCGCGTACCCCCGAGCGGGTGGACGCGTACCCCCAGGGGTACGCGTACCACAGGTTGGGAACCGCTGATATAGATTATAACATGCATATGTTTCCTGCTCATATATTTTTTTATGTAATTGATTTAATTAAATAAATCTATCGCAAGATGGCTCTTTCTCTTCATACGTATAGATAACGGTATTTTCTCCTTCTTACATATATTTATCCCAAGACTATTCCCAAAGTGGTACTCTGATTTATGTTTAAACATAGGACCTTGTTTCCTAGCTCATTTCTGCACCAAGTCAGACTTATCACGCCCACACACCAAGGGTGATTGACAGGGAGCAGGTACCTGGACACACCCATTCATACTCACCTGAATTGGGTCACCTACTCACCACAGGTATATAAGGAGCTTCCGGAGGCTTGCCAGGCTGGTCCTGATGAAGCTCCGTTTTGCGAAGTGTACACTGACCTAAATCAGTGTGTTTGACTCCCCTCTTCCCCTCCCCACTTGACATTGTGATTATTTTATTGTGTGTTCCGGCTACCAGACGGTAGGGCTCACGTACGCCAGTTTTCACTGGGATCGTAAGCCTACCTGGAGCAGCGGTGCTAGGCGTCTGCACCGCCGCCTCCCTAACCACAGAGCCACAGTGAGACAGTCGGCGCTACCGTGTACACGCCGCTGCCTACTTAAGCTCTGTGCGTCTTTCTGGGATCAGACGGGAGGCAGACGGCGGTGATACATACACGCCGCCTGTCTACATCCAGTCCCGTGCTGTTCCCCCACTGCTTGTCAGCTCATCCCTCGGCTCATCTCCCGGCAGTAGTGGGAATCTTGGCTCAGAAGTGGCAGTTCTGACCAGGTCCCACCAGCCGGGTAAACGCTCAGCCCCATATATGTTACAGCAAAGGTGACCTAATACTTGTTATTTGCATTTATACCATTAGGGTGTACTTTGGTATATATTCCCCCCTAGCAGGATCAGGGAGGGCTAGTTACACCACGTCCCCAGTTACCCTGCTCCGGGGAAATGAGCAGCACCACTACCTCATGAGAGCTGAGCCTACATGATACCATGAGCCAGCAGTGAACAAGCCTATTGAACACACAACAGTGGCTGACAGACATCTGAAACCATTGTGTTCGGCACACACATTTTTGTGAAGTGTCCCATTGTGTCTGCCAGCAGTGCCATAGGAGCACGTGTATATATATTTACAAGGGGCCATTTGGGGAATTGGGTCCACACTGTATAAGGAAAAAATTTATCCTTTTTTATCACACCGTCCGTGTCTTATGTTTGTTATCTGTTTGTCAATATTTCGCACCCCTATTTTTTATGAATATGAAATAAAAGTTACTTTTTAAAGAATTTCTGTATCTTCAGGTGCACCACATAGAGACATTTCTTTTCTTTCTTTGAATAAAGTCTTGCTTCTGTGTCCAGTGGTAGCACACCCTCATACTATCTAAGTATATAAAAAACTCATTACATAAAGTCCTGAGGGTCCTTTAATACCACATGACTGTGTAAAACCTATAAATCCTGTGCGACTGACCTTCCCCCATACCCCCCACCCTGTTTTTTACATATTTATTTATTTACTGTTTCTTATATAGCGCAGCAGATTCCGTTGCACTTTACAAAAGTAAACAGTGATAAAACAAACTGGGTAACAACAGACAGACTTGAGCTGGGTACACATATATACAATCCATGTTTTCTTGCGACCGTTTGATCAACCATAGACGCGTCGGACCTTCCACAAACAACAGCCGATTACGCACGTACACACCTGTACAATTTTACTTGCGACGTCGGATGTACTCCAAACCAAAAGATTGTACCACCGTACACATTCTCTCGATTTGGACTTTTGACACGATATATATGAACAAAATTATCATAATGGGCTGGGTTAAGGGCATACCAAAACAAAGAGGCGTGAGTACAGAACCGAAACCAAAATGGCTGGGTACGCGTCTAAAAATTAGTCAGCCTGCAAGGTGACTAAACTTCGATATAGAAATGCCGGCTAGGACTGTATGAATTATCCTGGAGATATGTTCCAATCGCAAGAGTTCCTACAGTATATGTCACAACAATAATAATAATTATTCTATTATATGTACATTGCATTCAGAACGCACACTTGAATAAATCATGTGTGGAGGTGACAGGATTAATGTAGTTCACGGAGCCGCTGCTCATGATATATAAGAGCAGGCTGTCACAACATGAGGAATTTGAGCTGCACAAGCAGACAGGCAATAGCCCTTAAAAGGGCTAATGATAATACAAGGCACAGTTGCTAATATTTCAATATGCATTAGATAATGTGACACACACGGAACACCAAACTGCTATAAAGCCGGGTATGCGACTAAAGTCAGTTTGCGGTTTGCGGTAGTCACCCTTGCAAGCTGCTATAAAGACGGGTATGCGACTGCGGTAGTCACCCTGGCAAACTGACTACCCGGCTTTATAGCAGTTTGGTGCTCCGTGTGTGTCACATTATCTAATGCATATTGAAATATTAGCAACTGTGCCTTGTATTGTCTGTCTGCTTGTGTCTCACAAATTCCTTTATGTTGTGACAGTCTGCTCTTATATATCATGAGCAGCGGAGCCGCGGCTCCGTAAACTACATTAACCCTGTCACCTCCACACATGATTTATTGAAGTGTGCGTTCTGAATGCAATGTACATATAATAGAATACAGTGACGTGCGGTGAGATCCGTGGCTAGTGAGGCACTGGTTTGTAAGCAGTGGTGCAAGTTGTAATTTTTTCTTACATGGTACCAAAAATGATTGAGATAGGGATTGGGCTGGCACAGGCTTGGGGGACAATTACTGAGTACAATTTAAGCGTAGTTAATTGATGTGAACCAACATAAGCGGAAGGCCGTGCGGGAAAAACCCTGACTGGCTATTAACGGTTGGTGGTGCTCCCAAACAAAGTTCAGAATATCAACTGAAAATGGATGTAGTCTATAGGAGAAGACTAAAGAAGAACCAAAAAGGTTTTTGGGGCACACTTGATATGATAAAATACAGTTTAATAGATGTACAAATGATGTAACAATAAAACGTAACTTTTAATAGAAAGCTTAGTTAATAAAATAAGTTCATATAAATATATCCACACACCGTTTATGTGATTATTGGAGAGCACCATATATGATGGACTCCCGCCAATTATTATGACAATATCAGAAATCAAGGTATTTCAACAAGAGCGAAAATGTTTAGGTAACGTATTGCCTAGTACCAATTTTTATATATAATATACGGTATCGGCAATCGAAAGGGGCACTGGTCACTGCGCACCACCACTACGATATCCACCACAGTGTCGGCAAAGGTGGGTATGGACTATTAGGGCATGAGATGGAAGAGAGAAAAGGGGGGGGTCAAGTTTGTTGTGGCTGCACCTCAACAGTATTAACAGGCGTACTGCCCCAGTGGATGAATACAGCACTGGATGTTCCCTATAGGTCCCCCATATAGGTACTGATCCAGCCTCTCACTGCTTAGCTTCTGTGTTCGGATGGATAACAGGCGGTCCAGTGAAGTATGGCTGTATAGCCCTTGCTGGTTAATTCCGATGTCAATAGGGTGGATGAGCCAAGGTAAGCTTCTGCTGTCCAAACCGTTCAGAGCAAGGCAGACCTGTTACCGTTTTTTTTTGTAGCATTGCAGGAGTGCTTGTGCTGGCTGGATGGATGAGAGAGCCACGAAATAGGATAGTTTAGTGGTAGGAGGTGCTAACAAACAGAACCCTCATCTCTGCTGTCAAACATCATGCTAGCATCGGATGATTTGATGAGAGTCAGAGGATCATGCGATAGCTTCCTCTAAGATGAAAAAAATGGTATATGGTACCAAAAATGGTCGTGGTCAATTGTGATGGGGGGGGGGGGTGGTCACACGCAACTGAGGGAGTGGCAATATAACAACAGAGACATGGTCACATTATTCCACACACCGTAATGCCCCTTAACCATTATGCCACATACCGTAATGCCCATGACACATTATGCCACACACTGTATAGCCCATAACATAATGCCCATTACATATTACACCACACACTGTAATGCCCATTGCATATTATACAATGCAACATAATGCCCATTACATATTATTCTGCAAACAGTAATTCCAATGTCACATTATGCCATGAACCGTAATGCTTATTAAACATTATGCCACACACCGTGATACCCATTTGCACATTATGCCAAACACACAATTATGCGGCTGACACCTTTTATGTGCCACACCCATGGAATATTAGTGTCGCTTAAATGCATAATGTGCCCTACAGTGCAGCATCGATGCATACTGCACTCTGTGGTGCGGCGTAAACTTATAATGCCCCTTGCAGTGTGGCACAGATGTCTAATGCCCCCTGCAGTGTGGCATAGACGTACAAGGCCCCCTGCAGTGTGGCATAGACATACAAGGCCCCCTGCAGTGTGGTGTAGTTGTATAATACTTATGTCCTTACTTACTGTCTTACATGCTTGTTTCCATGGGGTTTAAATGCTCATCGCCATGGGGGGTTACATGCTCATTGCTATAGGGTTTACATGCTCAATACCATGGGGGGTTACATGCTCATTGCTATGGGGTTTACATGCTCAATACCATGGGGGGTTACATGTTCACTGCTATGGGGTTTACAAGCTCATTGCCATGGGGTTTACATGCTCACTGTCATGGGGGTTATGGCTGGCTGGCACTGAGTATGATTGATGGCAAGGGACATGAGTGTGTACTCACCCTGTCCCCCGCAGCCCGCAGCTCCAGCATGTTGCTGACACACAGTTTGATTCCTCTTTGGCAGCCTGGACTGCGGCCTCTCCACCATGTCCTGCAAGGCAGCCATGCAAGCAAGCCAGGCAGGTGGAGGGCTTCCGGACAATGCTGCTCCCGGCCAAGGACTACTCTCCTCCTCCCCACAGCAGCAGTGATCCAGCCGGGACCCCTCAAAGCCCCAGTAACGGAGCTTGTCGGGCAGGAGAAGACACATCTCTCCCAGCAGCCGCACCTTCCCGGCGCCCAGAAGCCCGGCGATCGCTACAACATGCCAGGTCTCTGGTTCTAAGGTAGCGCCCACATTAATAAGCAGGCTCCGCTGGGCACAACCGCTCCTACGCCCCGACTCTCCTGGCCCGCTCTTCTGGCATGGGACACTGCTGCCGTTAGCTGCTAGAGATGGGTGAGGGTGCAGGGAAGGGCGGGCACCTACGGCAGAGGGGAAGGGGGGACGGGCTTTCCGAAGGCTTCAGTGACAGGGGCATGCCTTCATATTGGCTGAAAGCGCACCCCTGTCACTGAGGCACTTGGAAAGGTGCCGCTTCTACTACTTTTTCAAATGGGCTTTTACAGCCCTCTGCTAGTCCCCACCCCCTGCCCTCCCCCGGCTTCCAGCTTTTAATAAGGGGCCGCTGGAGGCACCGCTATTGGTGCCTCCAAAATGAGTTTACACAATATGCAACAATGAGAAGGATCAAATTAATATAAAGAAAATACTTATGACACAGATTTTGTGTCATACGTAACTTCTTTGTATTATTTTAATCATTAATGACAGGGGAGGCACTGCCTCCCCTGCCTCCCCTGACTGCACGTCCCTGATAGAATAATAATATTACGGGACAGCGTACACACATATACAATTGAACGGCTGTCCGACCCAGAACGGAAGAACGGCCCGACAATTGTATATATGTGTACCCAGCTTTGGAGTTAGGAGGGCCCTGCTGCAAGCTTACAATCTAATCTGTATCTGTGTACATATAGAGGAGTATATTAGTATGAGACATAATAAAAGGGTGAAAATTTGCGAGGGCCTCTCAGACTACAATGCGGTAACAAACACTAGCCCGGCCAATGTTCAGGACCACAAACAGATTGCATAATAACAACGGCAAGTCCAGGTTCTGGAGGATAATCAGAAGGATAACCAGGAAGGATAAAACATGATCTCCACCATTGTACAGCCAAAGGCGTAGGGACGGCGGAGCCAGTGGAGCTCACGCTCCAGGCACCAATTGGTTGAATGGCGCCGCCGGCCCGCCCCCCCCTCCACAAATGATCCGTGCGCACTAGTACCTAAGATCATACTAATAGTACCGGGCAGCGTGCGCCGGCGGCTGCCCTGTCCGGCGCCTGCCTCCTGCCCTGCTCACCTGGTCCCTGCGTCACGGACGGTGAGGCCAGGCGGCTGACTGTCACTCACTCCTCTCTAAGTTCAAGTTGCTGCTGCTGCTCGGGCCGGCTTCCGGGCAGTGCAGCGCAGCAGAACTCCAGACTCCTCCCAGCGTCACCTGCCCCTGCTATGCAGAGCGACTCACTCCCTCCTCCCTGGCTACAGCAGTGTCCTCAGCCATCCCAAGTGCTGGCTGTAGCCTGGAGGAGAAGGTGTTCTGCTGCCGTCCGTGCCACCCTGGCCCTGCTGTACTCAGTTATTATCAATATTCAAGGTGGATTTTTTTTCTTTTTATACAGCTAATTAATGATGTTAATAAACATGTTGTTATATACTTGTGGTTAGGGGGATTGGTGGGGCCTGGGGGAGGGGGGGGAGAGTGAATCTCTCTGGCTTCTGCTGCCCGCCCTGCTGTGCTGTATATATATTTATCTGTGTATATATATTTATTTATTTACAGCATCTTATATAGCGCAGAAGATTCCATTACAGTGTCTTATATAGTGCAGCAGATTCCGTTCCAGGGTCTTATATAGAGCAGCAGATTCCGTTACAGTGTCTTATATAGCGCAGCAGATTACGTTACAGCGTCTTATATAGAGCAGCAGATTCCGTTAATGTCTTATATAGCGCAGCAGATTCCGTTACAGTGTCTTATATAGTGCAGCAGATTCCGTTACAGTGTCTTATATAGAGCAGCAGATTCCGTTACAGTGTCTTATATAGTGTAGCAGATTCCGTTACAGTGTCTTATATAGCGCAGCAGATTCCGTTACAGTGTCTTATATAGCGCAGCAGATTACGTTACAGTGTCTTATATAGCGCGGCAGATTCGGTTACAGTTTCTTATATAGCGCAGCAGATCCTGTTACAGTGTCTTATATAGTGTAGCAGATTCCGTTACAGTGTCTTATATAGCGAAGCATATTCTGTTACAGTGTCTTATATAGCGTGGCAGATTCCGTTACAGTGTTTTTATATAGCGTGGCAGATTACGTTACAGTGTTTTAAATAGCGTGGCAGATTACGTTACAGCGTCTTATATAACGTGGCAGATTACGTTACAGAGTCTTATATAGAGCAGCAGATTCCATTACAGTGTCTTATATAGCGCAGCAGATTCCGTTGCAGTGTCTTATATCGCAGCAGATTCCGTTGCAGTGTCTTATATAGCGCAGCAGATTCCGTTACAGTGTCTTATATAGAGCAGCAGATTCCATTACAGTGTCCTATATAGCGCAGCAGATTCCGTTGCAGTGTCTTATATAGCGCAGCAGATTCCGTTGCAGTGTCTTATATAGAGCAGCAGATTACGTTACAGTGTCTTATATAGCACACAGGCCCACCTGCAGTAGGCGGGACCCTTTCCCTAGCTATAATAGTCCTAGTGTCCCCATTTAGGCAGATTCACAGAAAAGGACAATAAATAACTGAGCATTGAGACCAGTAATTGCAGTTTCCCAGGGACATAGAGACACCGATATGAAATATCCGAGAGATATTTCCTGAGGTCCCAACCCCGCCATGAAAAAGGTAGAACTGATCCATGGAGGCACCAAAACATAACCGGCCATGTACACATTGAAAGGATTTCTGGGTCAGGAGTATACCCATCCTGTAATCTGGATCGTTCTGAAATTGGTTCTGTTGTAGGAGATCTGGAAATAGTATCCAAAGCACTGAAGGCCCCCATACACGATGCGATTTTGGGCCGATTCCACGCACTTTCGGCACTTGGGCCATTAAATCGCATGAAATCATCTGCATGCGTGTGACATTTGATCTGATCTGATGCGTGGTCCCGTGCACATCGGACCGGATCAGGAGGTCGGACGTTCAGCATGTACGATGACATCTGACCTCCGGCAGTATCAGCAGCGGCTCTGAAATGATTCCCAGCAGGGGGTGCCGGTGACAGTGGGGCTGGCGGCGGTGATAATCAGATTCAGCATGCTGTCACTGTGCAGCGGGCGGGCAGCGGCGGCTATTACATCTTTAAAATAACATGTCAAATGACTGTCCGGCTTCTGATTGGCTGAGATAGTGCACTCTCAGCCAATAAGCGGCTCCTTCTCAGCGGCCGCTGATTGGCTGTGAGTGCACGATCTCAGCCAATCAAAAGCCGGACAGTCATTTGACATGTTATTTCAAAGTTGTAATAGCCACCGCTGCCCGCCCGCTGCACAGTGACAGCATGCTGATTATCACCGCCGCCTGCCCCACTGTCACCGGCATCCCCTGCTGCACCCAGATATGCTGCTGCCAGCCCCCACTACCACCCGGCAGCTCCCCGGTTTATTTTATATGTGATAAATCGCATGCGATTTAATTTATCACATGTAAAAAATAGCACATCAAGTGCCAAATTGTATGTGAGGGGCGGGCTGCCGGGCGGCTCGCAGGAGAATTGGGTCCGACTTGTTCCTAGGACAAGTTGGCCTAATGTATGGGAGCCCTTAGGGGTGCAGGCTGCATAACAACAAGCATAGGTGATATCACAACAGGAGCAGGCCATGTACATATGCACTGAAAGGATGTCAGGCATTAGGAATATAATCATCCTGTAAACTGGATAATTCCATAGATGACTTTATTGCAGGAGGCCCGGAAACCTCATCCAAGGCACCTGGGAAAATGGGCAGCAGAGTATCAAACTTCATGAGAATTCTCAGATTGGAGGCAGTAATAGCCTGGATGATCTTCTGTAAGGAGTAAGCCGTCTGTAGTGTGTTCAGCCCGGCAATGCAGAATTAGCAGCACCATAGTAAGGATATCAACACAAACTGGTGACTGCAGATATTTCACCAGAATTAGTAGTAGGAGATGAAATAGCAGCAGTGACAAGCGGTGAGGTTAGTGGCAGGTGAGGCACTCGCTTTTTCAAAATGGGAACGAGTCCTGCCAGTGCCGTAACTAGACATTTTGGTGCCCCTGTGCCAGAAAGGGAATTGGTTCCCCCCCATACTGAAAACAGGGAAGGTGTTCACCAAAATTTTACTGGTGTGGTTTCATGATAAAAGGGACATGGCCACATAATAATACCAATAACACCGTAATGCTCCTTACAGCTTATGTCCATATCACATTATGTCATACACTGTAATGCCCATATCACATTATGCTCCATACAATAATGCCCTAATCACATTATATCACACACTGTAATGTCGCAATATGCTGCACACCATAATGTCCATATCATATTATGCCACACATCATAATCGCTCATAGCACTTTAGGCCACACCTGCTATTAAAGCCGGGGAGGAGAGCGACGTTTGTAGAGGTGCCGTAACCGGCAGATATTTCAAATATGGCCAACAGCTTGTGAGCCAGTCAGAACTCGGGGTCCACCGGCCAATTGCTAACTGTGGCTGCTGGTCCGTGAGCTCTGATAGGCTGGTGGCCTGCACCACATTTAAAAATATACACTGCTCTCAGCATAGGAGCAGAGCAGCAGGGATCGGTGGTGGTGAGCAGCGGGAGGGAAGATCCCTATTGATGATATATAGATATATACACCCAAAAACATGCATTGTATTACAATTTTGTGTATAGCACCCCCTACAAACAAAACCTCACACCTTATGCCTATAACCCCCCCCCCCCTCCTTATATAATTATACTTACTTATCACCTCCTCCCCACGCCACACCTATCATTTTCCCCATACCAAAAAAAAAACCTTCTATCTATCACCCTTCCCCTGCAAATATATTGTTACTATTTGTGGCTGGGGATGTTCCTCCGGTATCCTGGCTTCAGCGCTCCCCAAGTGAGATGTAAAGGCGTAGCTGGCTGAGGTTAGGC
Organism: Crinia signifera; assembly: GCF_055691185.1. Taxonomy (NCBI): domain Eukaryota; kingdom Metazoa; phylum Chordata; class Amphibia; order Anura; family Myobatrachidae; genus Crinia; species Crinia signifera. The sequence continues at coordinate 32,602,472 of NC_139225.1, forward strand.
AGTCAGCAGGGGACAGCTGTGCCGCCGCTGAGATCCTGTTTATGCCGAGTCAGCTCTCTCACCTCTCTGTCAACAGTCATGATAGAGGCTGCAGGCATGCGGAGCCCAGTCACCCTGGCTGCTGGTGCTTGTAGGTGGCAGGAGGAGCCAGAGCTCGCTAAGAGATCAAGAAGCAGGGACCAACGGGGAGGGAGGGGAAGGGTGGCTGTCTGTCACAAAGACAGGAGCAGTGGCCGCCAGCAGCACATTAAGCAGAGTCAAACAGGGGAGAGAAGGGAAGGGTGGGTGCTGCAGTGTTCCACGGTGCTGCTGTCTGTCACATAGCGCGGCAGCTACCAGCACCACCAGAGCCGGCTCTAGCCAATCTGGTGCCCTAGGCAAAATTTTTGGCTGGTGCCCCCAGTACACATTCTTACCACCAAGCTTAGAGGTCAATCCAATTATGTGTGTGCAAGTGACCCTGTGTGTTGCACTTATGAACCAATGACTTGTGGATTTTTGTGTGCAGCCCCATAGGGAAGCGAGCAGAACTCTGTGCATCATGAATTAAAGTTTACACCCCATGACAGCAGCATCCTTCACAGGGAGATATACATTTATTCCACACAGCAGAGCACCCCAGGCTCTCCCATTACAGCATCCCTCTCCTCTCACAGCACAGTACCCATCACCCCTCTCCCAATGGTGACAGCTGTGGTAGCTCATCCACACCTGTGTGTGCAGGGCTGGGCCTATGTCTACTAGCACCATGTTCAAGAAATATCGGAGCACCTACCTCCAATTCAACAACATCCATAATTAATACCATGCATAAAAACACACCGGGGCTGATACCAAGCGAGACACACTGTTGATTTCAGACGCAGTGTTGAGTCACTGTGGTTATTATGGCCAGAGTGCCGCTGCTTGTTGAACCTTACTTTTGTCAGGACCCAATGAAAGCTTTGCTAAATAAAACTGAAACATTGACTGATGTAGGTGCTAGTCGCCTGTCTTTACTTGATCTACAACTAAATCCTTCTGAGTGCCGCCCATCACCCATATCTCTATGTTGGCTGGGACATCATCTCGAGGAGGCATTATAAATCAATTGGGATTGAGTGGCAGCTCCATACCTCCCAACATGACCCTCTCCAGGAGGGACACCATGCTCTGTTCCTCGACTTTCCTCTTAATTTAGGGTTACTATCACCTGTGTTGAAGCACTTTTCTGAGCAATTGACCTGTTTAAAACAGGTGGCGGCAACCATAAATTAAGAGGGAAGTCCAGAAACAAAGCATTGTGTCCCTCCTGGAGAGGGTCATGTTGGGAGGTATGCAGCTCACTTCCTTGTGTGTATATTTATGTCCAATATAGTATTCAAAAGTCATAGCTCTGTTATAGCAAATACATATGGCCTATGGAAAACAAGTGGGATATCGACAGTCACCCATACGTATTGGCTAAAACAGGGCCAGCGCTACCCGCTCAGCAAAGCCTGCAAAGCAGGTAGGCGCCGGCCCCTGAAGGCGCTACCCCCCTCCTCCGATACTGTAGCTTAGCTCCCAGCTGCCGCAGCCTGCGCCTGTCAAAGTATATGACAGGCAGCAGTGCCGGCAGCAGGGCAGAAACATGGTCTGGAAATTTAATTAAATTTGAGCAGCAGCCGCGGACCTACCCACTGAATGACGCTGCCCGACGTCATTACACTGTGCTGGCGCGCACAGCATTGGGGGGCATCGGGCGGCCGCAGCTGGAGTACTGGAGCAGGTTGACTCGTCGCTGGCTGGACGCAATGCTGGAGCCAGGACAGAAGGCCATGCTGGCAGGCACCTACAGTACCTTAGGTGAGTGCCTCAATCTCTGTGGCATAATGTGAATTTTGGCACAATCCATGTGGAATAATTTGAATTTTGTGTCATTCCATGTGGCATAATGTGAATTTTAAGACATTCCATGTGAATTTTGGCTTATTCTGTGTAGCATAATGTGTAAGGGGCAAGTATAAGGTGTCTACTAATGTGTTGCATAAAGGGTATATGGTGTGGTACACACCCCTATATCCTTTAATGGCCACACCTCTTTTCTGTAGCTCGCCACTCCAGGGGGGCCCCGTGATGCTGTTGTACCAGGGCCCAGGATTTCTCTTGGCAGCCCTGTGTGTGTATGAGGCTATGGGTCAGCACGTGAGGGCATAAAATAAATGAGGCTGTGGGACAGTGTCTGTGCCATTATGGGGTATTATGTGTATGAGGCTAAGGGGTAGTGTGGGTGTACAGCTACAGGGGCAGTCTGCGGCTATTGGGGCAGTGTCTGTGTGCGGCTATGGGGGCAGCGTGTGTGTGTGGCTATGGGGGCAGCATGCGTGTGCGGCTATGGGGGCAGCATGCGTGTGTGGCTATGGGATCAGTGTGTGGCTATGGGGGCAGCGTGCGTGTGCAGCTAAGGGGGCAGCGTGCGTGTGTGGCTATGGGGGCAGCGTGGTTGTCCAGCTATGGGCCATTGTGCGTGTTTAGCTGTGGGGGCAGCGTGCATGTACGTCTATGGGGCAGTGTGGTTGTGCAGCTGAGAGGCTATGGTGAAAGTGATGGGGGGAGGGGGGGAGTGAAGGCAAAGGAAATTGGTCTAGAATCCAGATAACTGACCTGTGGGATGCATGCAGAGGTCACCTCACAGCTTCCCTGTCTTCCTCAGCCAGGTATTACCTCTGTGCTTAGTTGTGCCATGCAGCTCAGCCTCTTCCTCTTCCCTTCTCATTGCACAAGTGAAGTGTGCCAAAGACGGGAGGCGGGGCTTACCGGGCCGTGGGCGGGCGGGGCTTACTGGGCCGTGGGTGGGCGGGGCTTCGGGCATATTAGCAATGTATTGTATATTGACCCCTTCCCTACGGCACTGACTGAGCTGACCAGCAGCACTCCCCTGTCTCGCATTTGCATCCTCTAGTTGTGCAGGGGGATCTGGTTCAGGGGGATCTGCGGGCCTTGCAGTCGGCTCAGGTCCCATAACAGCTGCACCCCACCTTTGTAGTAACAGCACTGGATATGTTAGTGGGAGCCGGCCCAGGCAGCCTCTTTCCACAATATACCTGTTTCCTATGGGCAGAGGAGCCTCCCAAAGCAGCCTAAAGTCAGATTAGCTGTGTGAGTCGCACTGCCGGTGGCTGCCCAGCTAGGATCAGAATGATTATTATTGGCAGCTAGCAGTGCCTCTGCTCTGCAGTAGCTCCGGCGCTCCCCCTCCACCATGTACCTAAACTACTCACTGCGCTGGTGGCTACCCCGATCTCAGCTGAGGCAGGCAGCGCGATCTGATGCCCCGACAATGTAAAAATGAGCCGCCCCTAGGCATGGCAAATGCCTAGTTTGCCTATGCCTAGGGCTGGCTCTGAGCAGTGAGCACCACATGTCCCTGCACTGCAGACTGTGACAGCGGATACAGGCTGTCAATGTGTGACAGCCTGATCCGCTGTCCTATCACATTTGTCTCAGTGACAGGGGCGTGCTTTTTATGTGGGCTGAAGGCACGTTCCTGTCACTGAGGCAAAGGATTAGGCAGGGCCGGCGCCACCACTAGGCAACCTTAGGCATTTGCCTAGGGCGCCGGCCGCTGGAGGGCGTCAGTTTGGAGCTGGTCCGCACCGCATCACCCAGCAAGCCAACCCATCCATGGGGAGCGTTGCGTCGCTGCGACCCGCACCACCCGCCAAGCTCCCCCCCCCCCCCTGGAAAGTCACGGCGCCTGACACCCCCCCTCTCCTCCCGTCCCTGGGCAGAGTTGCGGCTGGCAGTGCCGCATCGCACGGCAAGCCACCCCCCCTGGAACGTCACAGCGCCAGACCCCCCCTCTCCCCTCCCTGGGGAGAGTCACGGCGGCGCACAGCAAGCCCCCGCGAAGGTCACGGCACCATGCGCCGCATCTCTGGACCCGACAGCGTGGCCCCCCTGGAGCGGGTAAGTGTTTAAGCACAGGGGCGCCCCTCCCTGCCTGGGGCGCTCCGGTGCCTAGCACCGGCCCTGGGAGTAGGTGCCGCTTCCCTGTTACTTTTCAATAGGCTTTTCAGCCTCTTTTTGTCCTAGCAATTTAGCCCCGCCCCTGCTGCTGACAGTTTTGAATTGTCCCGATGCCTCCCAGTAATCCCACACAGAAACTCACCCCATAGATTATTTAAAAAAAAATACTAATTAGATATTTATTACACAGTGTGTGTTATAAATATCATCATTGTATTTTTTTTAATGATTTATGACAGGTGAGGCTCTGCCTCCCCTGACTGCACATCCCTGAATAGCAGGCAGCCAGTATTCGCAGGGGTAGCGGAATCCTTGCCTGTCTCCGCTTCAGGGAGATGGGCAGGGTTAGGGGAGGTGCAGGAGAGCGGCGGAGAGCTCCGTCGGAATGGGGCACTCCGACGGGAGCTGCTCCATTTGATAGCTGGAGTAACCGGCGTTGCCCGGGATTTTAAGAAAGTTTGTTTACAAAAATCTATTTACACACAGTATAAATATCATTAGTTCGTTAATTTATGTTGGTGCACAGCACAATATGCATATCCTGATATACTCTGTGCTGCTGGGGTACGCTGCTACTGCCGCTAAACAACTCTCAGGGGGTTATTCTGGCCTGTTCACACGGACAGTACATTCGCACGGGAACCCTGCTACTGCCACTATAAATCTCAGTTATGCACCTAGCGATGTGGGCAGGGGGGTGTGGAGCTGCACTATTGGGAATACCTAACATATCATGGGTGTCATCATGAAAACTCTGGGCGTTTCCGCGTAAATGCGCCATTGACACGGGTGCGGGGGGATGGGGATATCAGCTGCCCGCCCTCTTCCCGTACAGGGAGCTTGCAGATCTAAGACACCAAAAGGTGTCTTAGATCTGCGTGAGCTTGCAAAATCATTTGATGGTCGGCGACCATGGAATGATTTCGTCGCCGCACACGCACAGCTGCAAATGGATGTTTATGGGATATTCGGCGTGTGAGTGGATGTGGGGGTTTGTGCGGACGGTGCACATTTTGCTGCTTTGCGTGAGAACCAGAATCACTCCCATAGTTTGTGCTGCTGCCCCACTGCTAGGGGTGTGTTAACCCCACAGTATTTGTTCCCAGATAGGAAGTTATATGTGTACCAAGTTTGGTGTAAATTGCGCCAGTCATTTCAGAGTTATGCTGTCTGCTGAAATACACTGTGCTGCTGCCTCAGCCCTAGGGGTGTCTTACCCCCACAGTGTTTGTTCCCAGATAGGAAGTTATATGTGTACCAAGTTTGGTGTAAATTGCTGCAGCCATTCTGGAGTTATGCTGGAACACACATATGTAAAAATTGTGATTTTTTTTAATTCAGAAAAATGTAACAATAATTTTGATTTGGTTTTTGGTTTAGTTGCCTCGGCCGTGTTTTAACACGCTCGTATGTGAAATTTCACAATATTCCCTTTTAAACTGTGGATTTGTATAGAAAGACAGAAGGACTGACAAATTTTCGCTTTTATATATAACATACTAGGGGGGAGATTCTCTAAACTAAAAAGACAGTAAAAACCCTGTTATCGGGGTTTTTACCGCATTATGGGATGCTCTAAACATCCCCCGCCGGGTTACCGCGACGGGGGCATCGCCAGCACCAGGACCTGTGAGCTCCTCCTCCCTGCACGGGGATCCTATTCCGGGTGCAGGGAGGAGGAGGAGAGCCAGCCCCCGCAGCAGCAGCGCCAGGTAAGGGAGGGAGGGGAGAGCCACCGGGATCCGCTGACTCACCGCAAAGGACAGCTCTTAACGCAAGAGCCATAATTATCCCATATGTTAGAGCATATGCGATAATTATGTCGGCGATGGGCGTCGAAGGGCGGCGGAGCTGGGCTGTGGATGTTAGAACATCCCGCCCCAGATGAAGCTGAAAATTGTCAGTACAGTCTCACAGCTAGTCTGACAGCACATTTACACTAACTTAAAAATACCAAATTTAATATTGCGTTGGTCCATGGTGGCTGTGCCACTACCAATTCTTAAAGAACTGGTAACCCCATCGCCAAGGGGCCACGCCCGATAGCCATGCAATAACAGCCACGGGTGGAGGGGGGGGGGAGGGGAGGGGAGGAGTGGGATGGGATGGGTCTCTTTGTCTCAGGTTCCCAAGCCTGTATGTGGGTCTCTTTGTCTAAGGTTCCCAAGCCCGTATGTGGGTCTCTTTGTCTTAGGTTCCCAAGCCTGTATGTGGGTCTCTTTGTCTTAGGTTCCCAAGCCTGTATGTGGGTCTCTTTTGTCTCAGGTTCCCAAGCCTGTATGTGGGTCTCTTTGTCTCAGGTTCCCAAGCCTGTATCTGGGTCTCTTTGTCTCAGGTTCCCAAGCCTGTATGTGGGTCTCTTTGTCTCAGGTTCCCAAGCCTGTATGTGGGTCTCTTTGTCTCAGGTTCCCAAGCCTGTATGTGGGTCTCTTTGTCTAAGGTTCCCAAGCCTGTATGTGGGTCTCTTTTTGGTTCCCAAGCCAGAGCTGTTGCTTTAATTCATGGCAACAGAAATGATTTGATCCTGCTGTCCATCTTCAGCTAAGAGATCCTCAAAGAGCTGGATGAAGTATTCAGGATCAGTAATGAAGCGGAGCATCTTTGCACTCATTAGCATGGTAATGGACAGGCAACGGCTCCAAAAGGCTTGACTCGAGCTGCAGACTAGGAAGTATCTCATTGGGTAAGCGAGCTCATTACCCATGTATGAATAGGCTATGTACAGACATGTTGACAGCCATACTATTTGTTCCTGCGCAGTGTCTAGCTCAGATGACATCACTTCACGGCAAAGCATGTAGAGAAAAATGACATTGGCCGGATTGAGGAAGCCATCGTTCTGGCAGACTCCAGTGAGGGAATTGTCTATAATGGTCAGCCAATTAGTATAATGTATTGGTAATACCGGCTCCTTACACCTGCGACAGAGGAACTCTGCAAGACAGTCCAGCAGCTCACTGGTGGATGCATGCACCATCTTGGTGGGTTTTGGTGGCGAGATGTCTTGCTTTTCTTCAGCAGGCTCATAGACAGGCTTACTGGCATAGGTATCTTGTGAGACCTGTGTGTGAGTTGTTAAGTCAGCACATGAGATGGAATCCTTCAGGCTCTCACTGACGAGGTGGGTAACATTGACCTGGCCATTTTTGCGCTGTCTTGTGGTCATAAATCTTCTTAAGCGCCAGATGAGTGAGTGTCTCTCGGCAGACCTTCCAGTCTTGTTGTCCTGAATAGCCGGGCTCTGGGCACCACTTAATGTTTCTTCATCTGGACGGTTTGCCTTGCGGCAGCACGGTAAAGTCAAGCAATTCCACATTCTTATCCAAAAATAACAGTCTGTTTCCAGCACGTTATGGAAGATGCTTCTTGGGTCAGTCCTAGTCAGCAAATGAGTCCAGTAGAATGTAGAGTTTTCTCTGCTTACACTGAGCATTGTGACATCACATGCTGACTGTGATGCTTTATTTATGCTAATGAGCTGCTGACAACATCTAGGCATTTCAAACCGTGGTGAAATATAGATATGTTGAATAATTTGAAAGATAATTAGTTGAAAATAAAACATTAAAAAAAGATTGTTTTTTTTCCTTCAGCAATGGACCCTATCCCGCTCCTCATAGTCTTTCTGTGATTTAAGAAGAATTTTTTTTTTTTTATTTAGTGATTTTTATTGAATTTTGCAAAACAAGTAGTAAGCTCCGACGAGGGCATTATAAGCACACAACAAGTGAAATCAGACAAAAATGAAAACATACATACGGTAGCGAACATATATAGGATAGGTGACAGTATATCCACTGTCCTTGTCCATGTAAACGGAATACAGTTACCCAGAGGCGCCACCCGGGCATACTGTGGCAGGATAAAAAGGAGCACAATTTTACAATAATATCACTTAGAAGTATACTACATCCCCAATGGGAAGATATAAATATTAAATTGTCCCCCTGCCAAGAGCTCCATACTAACCTAAATATGCTACCTATACTACCCAAAGCAAATCCCCCCCAAAAGGACCCAAAACAAACCTCCCCAGAACCCCCACCCTGTATGACCTAACCCCAACCTAGGTATAGCTGGATCCCGAACAACTCACTACTCCCTATAACCTTACCCCTAAAAATCCTACACTAACAACCACCACAGAGGAGACAAAGTTAGTGGCCTTCAGCTGACGAAAGCAGCTACTCTAGCAAAAAAAACTAACTTACCCCTCTCACCCTAACCCCCTCCCCCCTACCTACCTGCCATCTATCCCACTAACTATCCCCTCCCACCCATACAATCCCATCAAATGAAGGGGGGGGGGGAAACGGATGACAATAGAATGGACCAGCTGGGGCAATGGACATACAAGGAGTATCAGATATGGTATTTCAGGATAGAAAAACATATAGGCAAGTAGTACCTGCTAAACATCCTAGCATCTGATGTGTGACCTTGTGCATGTATACATTTTTACATTTTTAACACTTACTTATATAAACCTGAAATAACGACTCGGAGACTTGGGTTTGGCAGAAATTGTTAGCTGAATTTATTTAAAACACTTTAAGCTAATTGCTTGTATTAGAATTCCTTAATTAAATGGTGGCCCAGAAAGAACGGCTAGTGATCTAAGCTCCACCCCACGACTGACGTATGTAATGACGTATTCCCTACACAAGCGGTATGGCTCCACCTACTCCATTGACTGACAACCTGAGCGGGTGGTCTCGCTGTCCCCCGAGCGGGTGATCTATCGCAGGCCTATAGTCAATGAAGGTGAGCGCACCGAAAACAACCGATATGATGTATCAACATCGCTTACTGAAGCACTAAATCAATTAATCTGCCGTTCTTTCCCGCCTTTCAGCCAACGCGTTTACAGCCCCCCCTTTATCCCCCCCTTACTAAATCGTAATAGGGCGGGTAGGGTGGGAAATTCCACAGGGAAAAGAGGAAGACTCCTCCTTCCCTGTCCCTATTATCCCAGCTAACTCTGCCCTCCCTTGTTTTCCTATTGGCTCCGAGTCACATGCTCCGTGGTGTACACACAGCCTTGGATGTTTAATTCACTCCTTTCCTATGGCAGTCATTACGTTATTCTAAACATCCTAGCATCTGATGTGTGACCTTGTGCATGTATACATTTTTACATTTCAACACTTACTTATATAAACCTGAAATAACGACTCGGAGACTTGGGTTTGGCAGAAATTGTTAGCTGAATTTATTTAAAACACTTTAAGCTGGTCTTCCGGTTCCGGTGTCATGCAAGCAGCAGCGTGAGCACACAGCTCCGCTCACTGACCCGCTCACCGTCAACTTTTCGGGCTACCCCCCACTTCATTACTGACACCGGAGGCTTCCTAACGCTCCCCTGACCCAGATGGAGAAACTTCTAGCCAGCGGCAGTCTCTCCCAGGCGCACACGCCGAGACAAGAGAAACGCCGCGCGGAAGCCAAGATGGCGCCGGCTCCAGACTCAGCACCGCAACCGCCAGCGTCTAAGAAAACTGCTGGCACCCTTGAAACCCAAGGCAACACTCAGGTACCCCGCGATCCTGATACGGTAGTCACCTATAGAGACATTGTAGATGTCATCTCTGCGGCTATGTCTCCACTCCTTAATAAGGCTGTTGCAGAAATAACCCAACAGCTTCAACATCTGACTGGGAGGGTAACGGAAAATGAACAGCACATAGGAGTTATATCCCATGACCTGCATAATGCTCAGAAGGACATTATAAGACTCCAGAAGGAGAACTATCAGCTCTGGAACAGAGTAGACGACGCTGAAAATAGATCTCGGCGCAATAACATAAGAGATTTGTCACCACTACTCTGCCTCAATTATTAGGCATACAGGAGGAATGTAAAAGCCTTATAGTGGAACGTGTACACAGGGTGGGTCCTCCTCCAAAACCACACGATAAACGTGCACGGGCAGTCCTATTTAAATGCCTCAGCTATGTACATAAGGTTTCATTCTGGAGAGCGTCGCGCAAAATACAAAATCTGAAATGGGAAGGTAATGTCCTGAGACTATTCCAAGACTTTTCAGTAGAGCTATCGAAAGCACGCAGAGCCTTCTCCCCCATCTGCTCGGCGCTGGTAGCAGAAAAACACAGATTTGCCCTGATGTACCCAGCGAGATTGAGGATCTTCCTAAATGACACCCATTACGACTTCTCTACGCCCGACGATGCACGTGAATTCCTCAAAGAACACTTCCACCCAGATACTGCAGACATCTCGGATCTCCCCGAATAACCCCCATCTCTGAGTGATGATCTCACTTCATTTCACACCGCTAAGCCTCCAGAGACATCTCACCAGTACAGCACCGTACAGACAGTCTAACCCCCTGTCTAAACCCGAATACCCTTGTTAGGGTGTTACCATTGAAGGAACAACTCCGTACCCTCGTTGAACCAACTCCCTTTACTGCTCAATTCCCCACCTAGCCACTTCTGATTGATCTCCGGAATGTTTGAGCAGAGACTATCAGTCTTATGGTTGCCAAATTATATCCCCCCCCCCTCCTCCTTTCCCCTCCCCCCCCCCCCCTGTTAGGAGGCTTCTCCTTAGCTGTTATTAGTGTTATATTTATGGTAAGCCCAGATGAGATAATTACCCAGGACACAATTGGGTCACAAGCTTGCAGTGAACCGTTAGCTATTATCTCTCTGAGTAATATAAGGAATTTAATATTAGCATTATCATAATTGTTTGAAATGTTTTGTTATTGCTGCTCCCGGAATGCCCAAATTGGCTCAAAGAAGTTTAGTATGTTGATCGTACTAACCTTTTTTTGTTTCACAGGTTCTATGTCTCGTGTTGTTTTGTCTCCCTTTCCCCTACTTTCCTCTCACCCTCCTTCTCCCAGCCCAGACCAAGCAGTATACCCCACCAGCCTACTGAAGAGAATCAGATGGATCTTTCTCCCGTTCATATATGACTGACCTCAGACTGGGCTCTTTCAACGTCGGAGGATTCCATTCTCCAGCAAAGCGCAGGAAAGTACTCTTATACTTACGCAAACAAGCTCTTGACATAGTATGTCTCCAAGAGACCCACCTCCTCCCCTCTGAAATCACCAAATTGCAGATGTTCCAGTGGTCAGTAATAGCCTCAGCACCATTCAATAGCAAAGCAAGGGGCATTGTTATTTTAGCATCAAAATCGCTCCAAATAACAGTAAATTCAGTTAACCCAGACCCAGAGGGCAGATATTTAGTAGTACAGTGTTCAATCCAAGGCACTGATTATACCCTTTGTTCAATATACGCTCCGAATGTATACTCTAAACCCTTTTACAAGAAGATTATAAGCCTCCTTATGCCACATGCATCGTCGTCACTTATTGTATGCGGGGACTTCAATCTCACCTCCCACCCTATCCTAGATAGATCCAACATATCCAGCCACAACAGGAAATTACCTAATTTAGGCATTCCTTTCATACTCAAATCATTACAACTTGTTGACTCATGGAGGGCACTCCATCCGACTCTCAAAGAATACACATGTATCTCTGCAGCCCATAAGACCTTCTCTCGTATAGACTTCATTTGCATATCTTTCTCCCTGTTTTCCCAACTTAGTGACTCTCAAATACATCCCATCATATTATCAGATCATGCACTTATATCTATCTCACTGAAAACAATTAGAGAATCCTCCCCCTATAAATCTTGGCGCTTTCCAACACACCTCATTTAACGGTATCTATGATGCCTGGATTAAAATCAATACCTCCCTCCACAGAGAGCACTCAATTACACCCTACATCCCACTATGGGGCAACCCCTCCTTTCGGCCCTCCTTGCACAATGTCCAATATCTCTCCTGGAAACGCAAAGGATTAGACCTGGCCTCCAAAATGTTCGACCCAGGAGGAACCACACTATCCTTTGACGCCTTAAAATCTTCATATGACCTCCCCAATAATCAGTTCTTCATGTACTTGCAAGCCAGACATTTCGTAGACACAGTCAGACCTAAATTGATAACTACCCAAGACATAGACCCCCTTCTGCCCGTATTTATGCTTTATCACAACCACACTGTCAAAATGAAACATCTATACGAAATTCTCCTGACCCACATTACCCCCACAAACCCAACCCCATCTGCTCTCGCCTGGGCGACTGACATCCCAGACCTCACTGAACCGCATCTGCTAATATCAACAATCCCCTCCAAGATGAAACAACTACAATCCTCATACTTACAAGAAGTACACTTTAAAACTATTCATAGATTATACATCGCCCCAGCCCAATCCAAACACATGTCCCCGGATGCAACAGGTAGATGTCCAAAATGTGGCATGATGGACGCAAAATTGTATCACTGCCTATGGAACTGCACCAAAATATTGAAATTTTGGAGGAAAGTAATGAATTTCATTAATTCCATGTACGATTCCCACCTTCCTCTGGACCCCCAGGTAGCTCTGTGCCTGTGCTTTGACCACTGGACATCTGCATTTAACTGCTCCAAGCACATCCCTTTACTTACATTAATATTCACTTTAGCAAAAAAGCTAATCTTGACTCACTGGATAACCCCGGCTTCTCCGACGTTGACTGAGCTGCATTCCAGACTTTATCAAATTCTTTTATTTGACAAACGCTCTTAGTTGTTATCAAACTCGCCCTCCCCTAAGTCCTTTCTAAAGAAATGGTCCCCTTATATAAAGATGATCTCGGAACCTCAGAAGAAGACAGCGCTGAATCTGATCTCAACTGATGAAGATCCGCTAACCCACCAACTACCATAAACCCAAATCATAAATCACTAACCCAGTACCCCCAAAGGGACAAATTGTTTCCATAACGGATAGGAGCACTTACTAAACGAATCAATGCAATTGTATATGTCTCTCACTGTATTACTATGCATACTGTAATGGTCAAACCCCCCCCCCCCTACCCCTCCCCTGTTATCCTTTTTGTGTCAAACTGTCTCCCCCCCCCCTTTCTCTTAGTAGCAGACTTTGAGTATAACATTTAAGCATATTTACTTCATCCTTGTTCTGACTTTAAAGTAAAAGAATATTACCTGTTAACGAATTATAATGGCTGCTAAAGTGCAATATGCGCAGCATAGAATGTAATGAAAAACAAACCCTTTAGATGCTTACCTTCCTAGCTGGCATTTATTGTATGGGTATGTAAACAAGCCTACAACTCAGACTTAGATCACTGTTATGTCACGATCTCACCTCAATGCGATGAGGTCTTACTGTAAATCTGTGTAAAATTTACCATCTGTAATTGATTTCAAGAATTCATTTATTGAAAAATAAAAATTTTAAACTCAAAACACTTTAAGCTAATTGCTTGTATTAGAATTCCTTAATTAAATGGTGGCCCAGAAAGAACGGCTAGTGATCTAAGCTCCACCCCACGACTGACGTATGTAATGACGTATTCCCTACACAAGCGGTATGGCTCCACCTACTCCATTGACTGCCAACCCGAGCGGGTGGTCTCGCTGTCCCCCGAGCGGGTGATCTAGCGCAGGCCTATAGTCAATGAAGGTGAGCGCACCGAAAACAACCGATATGATGTATCAACATCGCTTACTGAAGACCTAAATCAATTAATCTGCCGTTCTTTCCCGCCAAAGCGGGGGTCCTGGTCCCAGGACACCCCCGCCCCGCCACCAGACTAGAGCACCTACAGGACGCTCCTAGAAATAGATCCTCCACAAATCTGAGCCTCCCTTTCCTTACATAGGGGATTCTAACAGGGAGAAACCGATGGTGGCAATGAAACTTCATTTGCCCATGTGCGGCGCCTGCACCTTGGGCAGCCAGGCCCACCGTGCCGCCTTGACCTACCCCAAACCTCTCTAAAACAACTGAAGCATGATGCAAGTCCAAATTATGATGCGGGCAAGTCATGATGCGCTAATGGCCATCAGACTACTAAAGGTCGAGGCCCTCAGTTCCTATGCCGTGCTAATGGCCATTGGACCTCTCCGGGTCAGGGCCTGCATCTTCCCTGCTGCGCTAGTGTGCATCAGACCACTCGAGGTCAGGGCCCGCAGCTTACATGCTGGGCCCTTGGCCAGCTGACCCCTTCTAGGTCGGGGCCCGCAGCTTCCCTGCTGCTCTAATATGCATCAGACCACTCAAGGTCATGGGCCCACAGCTTCCATGCTGCGCCCAATGGCCAACTGACCACTTCCAGGTCAAGGCCCGCAGCTTCTCTGCTGCACTAATATGCATCAGACCGCTCAAGGCCACGGGCCCACAGCTTCCATGCTGTGCCCAATGGCCAACTGACCACTTACAGGTCAGGGCCCTCAGCTTCCCTGCTGTGCTAATATGCATCAGACCGCTCAAGGTCGTGGGCCCCCAGCTTCCATGCTGTGCCCATGGCCAACTGACCACTTACAGGTCAGGGCTCGCAGCTTCCCTGCTGCACTAGTATGCATCGGACCCCTTAAGGTTGGGGCCCATAGCTTCCATGCTGTGCCCATGGCCAACTGACCACTTACAGGTCAGGGCCCGCAGCTTCCCTGCGCTAGTATGCATCAGACCCTTTAAGGTTGGGGCCCATGGCTTCCATGCTGTGCGCATGGCCAACTGACCACTTGAAGGTCAGGGCCCGTGGTTACCATCCTGCGCTAGTGGCCAACAGACCACTTGAGGTCAGGGCTTACAGCTTCTCTTTGGGCTAAGGTGTGACCTGCCCTCCATACCCCGATACTATCTCTTCCCGACCCCTTATGGGTGTGTACAAGAATTGTGCACTGGTTTGTAAGGCTATGATATGTTAGCGTATTGTAGGAGGATTTGCCAAAGAAAATAAAAATTTCCGATGCCCAATTTTGGTTGCATATAATTTGGTAAAGTACCAATAGAACGCCCATTTCTGACACAAAGGGGGAAGGGTTCTGGTGAAAGGGGATTACTCGGCTGGAGGACAAAAACGTCTGGACCTGCTGAGGGACTATTGACTATAGAATTCAGTCTGTCAGTTCAGGTAAAAAAGCGTGAAAACTCCGGACGCTCTGCCCAACAACAGAGCGTAGTTAATCCCCGAGTAGGATGGGCACAAATGACATACAAACATCCACCCAAGCGCAAGCGCGATCTGGCTGGCGCGCTGCCCTCATGGCAGTAGATGTGGGCAGATGTACTTATTGTAACTAGCGGTATGCCATCGGCCTAAGGCCCTAAATTTTTTCGCCGTGCGGCCTGCCCTTGCACCCGCCCCTATTCTGTGTGCAGAATTCCCTTGAGGAGCGCCTAACCCTTCAAGGCATCAGCGCAACATCCAGCTGAATGGGTACCCCACTTCTAGGTCAGGGCCGGCAACTTCCCTGCTGCGCTAATATGCACCCGACCACTCAAGGTAATGGGCCTACAGCTTCCATGCTGTGCCCAAATGGCCATCTGACCACTTACAGGTCAGGGCCCGCAGCTTCCCTGCTGCGCTAGTATGCATTAGACCCCTTAAGGTCGACATGTCCCTTTTTAGCCCCACTTACTCCCCTTACTGTAGTTAAGCAAGAGGGATTACAGTACTGCGCCGCTGAAGGCTGCTGTAATCGTTGTGAAGGTTGCCCTGGGCTATGAGATATAGCAGTAATTGGTTGTTGTGCCCGCGGCTCTCTTTCAAGCTTTGCGGATCTGCGGTGTAGCCGTATTGGACCGCCCCTGGCCAAGCCGCCCTCCTGCCCCTATTGCTGTGTCCTTGCTTGCTCGCCCGCCTACTGGCATACCTGGCTGGCTGTGCCCTTGGGAGCCGTGGCCGTGCTACTTACTCCCGGCCCCTTCCTATCAAGAGTGGCTGGCGTGAGACCCAGCATGTGCAGAAAAGGAAGAACACCAAAAAACATTGTCTCACCACTGGAAGGACCGTCACCTGCTTGCTCTGACTCTGCTGTCCACACCTCATCACCTCTTTGTTCGATTTGGATTCGATTTCTATTTCCTTCCACGTTTTCTCGAGCAATTTGTCATCTGTGGAGACATGTGACTGGTCCCTGTCCTACTGCCCTCACACTTCCCTAATGCTGGAATTATGTTATATACTAATATATAGTGCGAACCGTAAAGGGTAAGGTACGGTTCTGGGGGATGGGATCAAAATGTTAATATGGTATTGCGACATATGGCCATATACGCCAGCCCCTTATGCCATGGCTAGCGAATAATTGGTTGGGGGATGCTATCATCCCGATGTATGTATTCTTGCAATTGCGCACTGCCTGGATCTTAAACTCTATATTTCCTTCCATCTGGACGCATATGCCCACCAACGTTTATTTTGTTGTCGGCACCCGATGAATGCCCAAATATGAGTGTGGAATATTATAATTGGGACTATTGGTTATTAACGTAATGCTAGAGATTTTAACTTTAGTTATTGTGCTGCCTCCGACATAGTCGGGAAATCATAGTGAATATCTGTGCGGGAACCTAGCTCTGTCCCTGTACATTACTTCTGTGTTCTGCAGCCGAACATGCCATAACTTTGCCGTTGCTGTTAATAATTGTAGATCTGAGTAGCAGATGGCGCTCTTCTGTCCTAGAATGCCGCTACTCGGACCATTAAAGGCTAGTGCTCTTAAATAACTCATTATGCGGTGCCCTGTGCCTCTACCGTCATATTATGTCATCTATTTATCGTGCCGTTATAAGGCCCCACTTTTTGGACCAATGCCTGGAGAACGGTGATCCCTAAGCCAAAACACCTTTTGTTAAGAACTGTATACCTAGGGATTGTGGTTGATGTTATTGAGACATAAAACACGAAGGGCCAAGTGTCAGTTATAGCAAGAGATTGCGGTTAGTGGGCAATATGCCAGCATATCTATAGATTGTAAGCTTGCAGCAGGGGCCTCCTACCTTCCAGTCTGCCTGTTACCTCGTTTGTTTTTCCCCTGTCTCTGATTATAAAGCGCGACAGAATCTGCTGCGCTATATAGGAAACTGCAAATCAATAAATATAAGCGCAAATGTGACCATTGTAGAAGGAAGTTTGCTGTTAGGGGCAGTGTGATGGCCAATGTACGGTAGGGTGGTGCAGTGATTAGCATTACTGTTACTAGCATGGCCCCTGTATAACTGCAATACCTTGTCCACCCATTTATCGGAGAGCTTGTCTTTTCATAATTTTACCAGTATATAATTATAAGGGCGCCTGTCTTGGCGGTGTGCTATTAACCTTGGAGCCCCCCCGCCTGCATCTATGCGCCACAAATTGCCATATAACATCAGTGGCCTCTGGGTTCCAACCAGTGGTGTCACCCTTGCGATTGTTATCCTGGGACATCCTAGGCTACTTGTAAAAGCTAGCTTAATGACGATTATAGTTGGTAATATAATGTCGCAAAGTGTCCCCCTGAGGTGTGGTGTCCTACACTCTCCAAAGGCCGTGTCTAGTTCTATATAAGGAGAGATTGTGAACGTGGCACCTAATAGTAGCTGGGTTTGTACTGCTACGTCTGAGAGGAATCTTTTAAAGTGCCTTATAACCAAATGTAGATAAGACCCAAAGCAGTTGCTTAGCGACATAATGTAACAGTGTAATGCGGGTTAGTTGAAAATGAGGGAGATTTATAGGGAATAATTTGGCAATGGTAAATATCCATTCGCCTTCAGGGGCTGCTACGCCCCATTTCCCTGAACATGGGAAGTAAAACTCCGCCCCTGTAATAGCTAATGTACTGCATGGTCTTCCTATTATGCAATGCGAGCTTTGCCTTTGGAGCATGGCCGCCCTTGCTAATGCCTTGCGGCTCTACCCTCTCTTGGATGGCTCTTATCAGGGGCATGGCTCTTTAAATTCATCCCCCGCACGGGGGCCCCTGTGGGTTCTCCTCCCTGTGGCAGGGGTTCTACCTCTTTCCTCCCCGTGTCTGTAACCCTACATGATCCCTCCATCGGTGGTGCCAATGGCCGTGCCCTTGAATTAAGGAAAGTAGCCAGCATGTAGGGGTTATGTGACAAGCCAGAACTGGAGTACCCCTTTTTGTGTCACAGAATCATTGGTGGCCAATGCTGCCTAAAAATACACAGGATTTTGGAGGGTTGCTAGGCAGCTACCCCGCAGCAGCACAGAGGACAGGAGGGACTTTAGGACCTGGCAAGGTGCTGGGAGAGAAGCAGGAAGTTAGAGCCCTGCTGTTGCTGGGCAGATTTGAGTGTAACAAGTGTGCTGTGTGCAGTGAGAGGAGCCAGGAAGGAGAGAGAGGGAGAGCCCCTGCTGTGTAATGAGTAAGCAGGAGGACTGAGCTAAGCTGAGAGAGAGATCCCAAGCGGAGCAGCATGTGGGGATTGTTCTGCGGTGACCAGCGTCTGCAGGGAGAAGGTGCCCAGACTGACAGTAGGGACCAGAGAGAGAGGACCCCAGCATTGTTTGGCAGCATAAGGGCAGGAGGGCCTGTGCCTCACAGCAGTAACAGGAACAGCAGGAAGCCAGCAGAGTGTTGCAGCACATGGAGTAGTGACTGGCAAGAGTCAGCAACAGGAGCTGGCAACAGAGCCTCAGGTACCCTGACACTGCCCCACTCACACTTGCCACCCACCATTACCCCAGGAACTGTCATGCTATGCCTGCACTGTCAAGCCCTTGCCCCTGTTTCAATTAGGGCCTGTACTTTCCAAGTCCTAGTCCTGTGATCACAGCCTGAAGGCTGACTGGGCCAATTATTGGAAACCTTTTATTTGAGTCACACGCAGTATTGGACACCCTTTGCCTTGGATTACAAATTCTGCATTACAGTAGTTGCTACTTCAATTACGGTGCACCTAGGCCTAACAGGTACCTTGTGCTATTGTAGAACTGCGCAGTTCAGGGACTTATTCTTTGGTATCTGGACACTTACTGTTATTAACACAAGGTATAATCTGTGGCATATTACTGTCATTTATTTAAATGTGATTGCAAGTCTTTTGATTGATGGTTAGAATTATTTGCAATGTGGTCCTAGTGCATACTGATATTGGTGATGCAGTATACCGTGCGAATTGCGGCCTGCAGAGGTTACAGATGGCACCATTGCGCACGGTATCCTCTTCATAGGACATTATTATTGTTTGTCTTTTATTGCATTCATTGTTGGAAACAGTATATTGCACTTATTATTGCAGTGTATTGTGTGAGGTGTGGCCTACAAATGCCACAGTGACCCCATTGCGCACAATATCATACAGGAGAATTGTCTTTATATGTATCTTTTTGCCAATTATTGCATTCCAGTGTCATTGTTATTGAATTGTTTAACCCCTTTCATAGCGGTGATTTTTGATCCCTCCTGCCGTAAATAAATTATTTTGATCACCGTCCTCATGTGTGGCGACCATTCTGTGTGGTTGTTTTGGGGTATTACCATCCCAGGGTGCCTTTGTCCCTCCGCCCTCTGAATTGCAGGCGAGTGAAGCAGGCAGGTCGCAGCCAAGCAGTACCAAAAGGAAAACAGAAACATCAGGTAACGATCACACACCTGTACCCAGTCTGACATCATCACACTTGGCGTCTACGAACAGGACCGGACAACATGTCGGAACCCCAAACTCCAGCCAGGTCAGGCCGAAGACTGCTACCAACACCACCCAGAGGAAATAATGCACCCATGGCGATGGCGGCACCGATCACAATGCCATACTATTTTGGTGCAGCATGGATGCCTACGTACTCGGGAAACACACGTACTCAAGGTACAAGTACTTTCAAAAAATTCCGGGACAGGATGAAATCAACTTTTGAATTGTACAATCTGAGTGGGAAACAGAGAATAGAGATCCTGATGGCACAGCTAAAAGGTTCTGCCCTGAGAGAAGTCAAGTCGTGGTCCGAGGATGAAAAATCGACGGTAGACAAAATATTCGGGAAACTTGCGAAGATCTTCGACTCAAAGACTATATCGGCAGTGAAATGTAGACTGTACTCTAGGAAACAGAAACCGGGTGAAACGCTGCGCGACTTTGCGCTGGGCCTGCACGAGGCCATGAAGGCTGTACAGGCACTAGACCCTCGAGAGATACAACAAGCCGACAAAATCCTCATAGGACTCTTTGTAGAAGGTGCACGGGAAGAAAGTATCCGCGCCCAACTCCGAATGTTGGAGCGGCAGGAAAGAGGCTGCACGTTCACCGAGCTCAAAGAGTCAGCTCTGCAAATACTGGAACGGGACCTGAATGTCGACGCTGAGGACGTGGAAGAGGAAGATGTGGAGGGCCACTATGAAGTCGGACACCAGGGGGCTAGTGGAAAGAGAGAAGCGGTTCTCCAAGAATCACAAACCCCAGCAGGCCCAGATCCATTGGCTGCCATCAACAGTAAGCTCACTGAGCTGGCCTTAGGCCTCGCCCAAATGGGGCAAAGGCTGGAACAGAGTGAAGCCAGACACAATGAATGGCGTCCACGAAGAAATAGAGGAGGCCGACCTTGGTGGAGTGTGGCTAGAGGAATAGGAAGAAGCTCAACCGATCAATTCAACGAAGAGGTCAGGCCGATATGCCGAAGATGCCGACAGAGCAGACATATCGAAAGAAATTGTCATCAGGACATTTTAAACGAGGAGGACCGACCCTCGGAAAGAAACCCGCCACTAAGTCCGCGAGAGCTCATGCAAAATCAGACCACAGCGAGAATACCACCTGACACTGAGGATCAGCGAGTCAGAGCAAGAAAGTTGACCGGACAGGTATTGTGGTTCAGTGTAGCATGTGGCTATGGCTTCATAAGGGCAGACAATAGGAGAACCATATATGTGCACTATACTGGCATCCAGAAGACCCCTAGGAACAAATACTTCCGAAGCCTAGGAAACGGAGAATGGGTTGAACTTGAACTGACCAATGGAAAAAGAGGCATCAAGGCGACTAATGTAACAGGCCCCGGTGGTGCTGCAGTGAGAGGCAGCACATACGTGACAAACCGCAGTGAAGGTCGACGCTTCGCGCAACACTGCAACGATCCATACAGGCACCAGCTGCATGGTCAACACAGCCAGAGAGAAAGAGGACTACAGGATGTTCATGGCGAAATTGACCGACCTAGCACCAATCCTCCCCAGCGTGATCAGACGCCACGACCACCGGAACCCAAAGTCTCAATACAAAAGGAACGGCTAGAAACAAGCGAGAGACCAGACATACGGGGTAAGAGTGAGGCAGTGCAACAGTGCCATGAAAATGCAATTAAACCACAGTATCCTCCAGAGCACATTAGGCCACCGTCTCAACCTAATGTCCCTGCAGAAACCCCAAGGGAAGCAAAGAAGGCCAAGGCCCAGCCTAAAGAAGAGAGGCCTGGAACCGAACACGAGTACACCCCAAGAATGGGAGATACAGGTGACCAGGCAGATGCTAGTACCACTGAACGGAAGAGATGCCCTGAAGTTGTGGCCCACATGCCTGTGACAAAGAAAATAGAACCATTGGAACCCAAAAGCCCAGAGGCAGCTATGCCACCGCCCAAAGCAGAGGCCACTACGGAATTCACAAACACAGCTGAAAAGTCTGAGACCCGTCCCAGAGAAGAAAAACCTAGTGATGACCAGGAGTGTAGGGCGATTACAGGAGAAGAATTCCTGTGCTTGATACAACAGGCCATCAACAGGTCCAGAAAAAGTGGAAAAGAGGAATCGCGTGCTCCATGCCGACCGCATGCAGTGATTTAAGGTGCAGTCAAAGAACATAAGAGAAGACTTGCCTGAGGCGGAGGGGCAGGGAATCCGTGGGGGACATGCCTCTGCACAACCCAGGCCCCATGGTTGACAGGCTTTTACCAGGCTTAGGTAACCCGCCCTGAATGTAAATGTGTTAATGTGTTAATGTTATGCCAAAATGTAAAGATGTTTCACAGATTAAAGGTAACGTGACCTTTTAATGTTTTGTTTCTAAATAAGAGACTGTACCAGTACTTTTGTTACTTAAGCCATAATGCCCGTGGACGTGCATTCTTCCAGCGGGGAAGCATGTGACAAGCCAGAACTGGAGTACCCCTTTTTGTGTCACAGAATCATTGGTGGCCAATGCTGCCTAAAAATACACAGGATTTTGGAGGGTTGCTAGGCAGCTACCCCGCAGCAGCACAGAGGACAGGAGGGACTTTAGGACCTGGCAAGGTGCTGGGAGAGAAGCAGGAAGTTAGAGCCCTGCTGTTGCTGGGCAGATTTGAGTGTAACAAGTGTGCTGTGTGCAGTGAGAGGAGCCAGGAAGGAGAGAGAGGGAGAGCCCCTGCTGTGTAATGAGTAAGCAGGAGGACTGAGCTAAGCTGAGAGAGAGATCCCAAGCGGAGCAGCATGTGGGGATTGTTCTGCGGTGACCAGCGTCTGCAGGGAGAAGGTGCCCAGACTGACAGTAGGGACCAGAGAGAGAGGACCCCAGCATTGTTTGGCAGCATAAGGGCAGGAGGGCCTGTGCCTCACAGCAGTAACAGGAACAGCAGGAAGCCAGCAGAGTGTTGCAGCACATGGAGTAGTGACTGGCAAGAGTCAGCAACAGGAGCTGGCAACAGAGCCTCAGGTACCCTGACACTGCCCCACTCACACTTGCCACCCACCATTACCCCAGGAACTGTCATGCTATGCCTGCACTGACAAGCCCTTGCCCCTGTTTCAATTAGGGCCTGTACTTCCCAAGTCCTAGTCCTGTGATCACAGCCTGAAGGCTGACTGGGCCAATTATTGGAAACCTTTTATTTGAGTCACACGCAGTATTGGACACCCTTTGCCTTGGATTACAAATTCTGCATTACAGTAGTTGCTACTTCAATTACGGTGCACCTAGGCCTAACAGGTACCTTGTGCTATTGTAGAACTGCGCAGTTCAGGGACTTATTCTTTGGTATCTGGACACTTACTGTTATTAACACAAGGTATAATCTGTGGCATATTACTGTCATTTATTTAAATGTGATTGCAAGTCTTTTGATTGATGGTTAGAATTATTTGCAATGTGGTCCTAGTGCATACTAATATTGGTGATGCAGTATACCGTGCGAATTGCGGCCTGCAGAGGTTACAGATGGCACCATTGCGCACGGTATCCTCTTCATAGGACATTATTATTGTTTGTCTTTTATTGCATTCATTGTTGGAAACAGTATATTGCACTTATTATTGCAGTGTATTGTGTGAGGTGTGGCCTACAAATGCCACAGTGACCCCATTGCGCACAATATCATACAGGAGAATTGTCTTTATATGTATCTTTTTGCCAATTATTGCATTCCAGTGTCATTGTTATTGAATTGTTTAACCCCTTTCATAGCGGTGATTTTTGATCCCTCCTGCCGTAAATTAAATTATTTTGATCACCGTCCTCATGTGTGGCGACCATTCTGTGTGGTTGTTTTGGGGTATTACCATCCCAGGGTGCCTTTGTCCCTCCGCCCTCTGAATTGCAGGCGAGTGAAGCAGGCAGGTCGCAGCCAAGCAGTACCAAAAGGAAAACAGAAACATCAGGTAACGATCACACACCTGTACCCAGTCTGACATCATCACACTTACATGCGGGAGCAGGGGAGGTTGCTCCGTAGTCACTACCAGACCTGACAGAGGACCTGGAGTGCTCCCCTGTCTCTACACCCTGCGTTTCCCCTCACCTGTTCCTATGGTTCTGCTTTTCCCTGTGACTATGTGGTGAGGCTGCTCCTTCTGCGCCATCTAGTGGCCTACCTCGGTACTGCAAGCTATTTGCCTTTGCAGGCATTCTCTCCCCCTTCCTATGTAATGTGCGCTCGGCCGCCGCCGACCCTTGACCCCTGGCTTCCGTCCTCATTGATTCTTGGGGTCGCGGTGCCTGAGCTGACTCAGCTCCCTCATGCACCGGACTCCAGCCCAGTGCAGCTCGGCCGCTGTTCGTCGACTCCCTCCCCATGCCGCTGCTACGTGCGCCAGCCGCCCTCCCCCTACCTGCCGCCAAATACGGACTACCGTGTGTGGCAGCGGTGGTTGCTGACACTCTCCCCACTCTCCAGCGCCCGGACCCTGCCACAGTGTGACCTGTCCGGAGAAGGAAGGTAAGGAGTGACGCCGAGCGGTGCGGCGGAAGCCCCGCTGAAGTGTCGGTCGGTCGGTGCGGCACCGCTCGGCGCTGTTGGGGATTGCGACTTTTGCCTGCAGCGGGGCAATGCGGGGAATGCAGCACTGTGGCCGGGTTTGTTGTGGCCAGACCGGCGTCCGCAGTGAAGTGTGCGGCGGCCAGGAGCAGCGTTGCGGGCGGGCGGACGCCATTGATCGGGCCGGTGGGTACAGATCAGGCATGGGGAAGTAAAACTCTGCCCCTGCAAAAGCTATCAGTGTACCTTATTTACTCATGTGTATAACTCCTGTAACAGTGTAATCAGTGTATAAATCCTGTGATAGCGCTATAAGCCTTGACTTGCTTTAACCCCTGCACCCCTGCTTAGGATACTGATAAGCCCTACCCAATGTTACGAATCCCCTGCATAAATCCTAACAGTACTATAATGCAATAATGCACTATAAAGCGCTCCCCCTTGTATACAGCTGTTAATATATGTAAGCTACACAATTTTGAAATCGTTAGAAACTACGCCAGGCAATTTAAAAACCTAGGCCTCAATTCTAGTGCAGGGTCAGGGGTGCCTAATAATGTAAATATGGAGCATCACTCACCAGAACCATTCCAGTGAAATTCCACAGGGAAAAGAGGAAGACTCCTCCTTCCCTGTCCCTATTATCCCAGCTAACTCTGCCCTCCCCTGTTTTCCTATTGGCTCCGAGTCACATGCTCCGTGGTGTACACACAGCCTTGGATGTTTAATTCACTCCTTTCCTATGGCAGTCATTACGTTATTCATCTAACCTAAACACCCCCCCCCCCACCCCCATATACAGGATATTATAACAAATATTTAACCAGGGCTTAAAGTAATGACCCCCTAGCCAGGTCAGACAAGAAACAGACCCCACTCCCACCTCCCTAACAGGCAAAATATGTACCCATATATAACAAACCGCAAAACAGGGTACATATTTATTTATTTACAGTTTCTTATATAGCGCAGCAGATTCCGTTGCGCTTTACAATAGTAAACAGTGATAAAACAAACTGGGTAACAACAGACAGACTTGGAGTTAGGAGGGCTCTGCTGCAAGCTTACAATCTAATCTTTATCTGTGTAAATATAGAGGAGTATTTTAGTATGAGACATAATAAAGGGAGGGCCTCTCAGATTACAATGCGGTAACAAACACTAGTCCGGCCAATGTTCAGGACCACAAACAGATTGCATCATAATAACAACGGCAAGTCCAGGTTCTGGAGGATAATCAGAAGGATAACCAGGAAGGATAAAACATGATCTCCACCATTGTACAGCTGTAGGCAGGAAAACTGGATGATTTCCAAAGTAAACCACATCATCTTCCAGTTGTATAGATTCAGGATAACAACCATTTCCAGAAACGGGCAGGTCCTTCCAAGAGGTCTCGGCCGGCAGGAGGACTATCACAGGTGCTACAGGAGTCTCAGGTGTGTGGCACTGGTGCAGAGTCTTATTGTTACTGGCAACACACTCTCCAGATGTAGACAAGGTAGGGGAAACATCCCCCTGCAGCAGGGGCGGATCCAGGATAAAATGACAGGGGGGGCACCATGATAAAAGAGGGCTTAGGTGGGGGAGGGGCGGTGTTAGTGGTGCCAGTGTACATGCTAAGAGAGCGACAGAGAGAGGGTAGGAATAGGATTAAAAATAGGCCCTGGCATTTAAAGTACGCAGGCCCACCATGGCGACAAAAGTGAAGGATGTAGTTGTGCGCGCGCCTAAGGCGCGCTCCGGAGAAGGGGGTGTGGCCACTCAACAGGGGGCGTGTCCTTGAGTGTAGTGTACAACACCATATACAACTTCTACACATTATGCAACAAAATACTAGACCCCATTATACTTGCCCCTTACACATGATGCCAAATGGAATGAGCCAAAATTCACATCATGCCACATGGATTGAGCCAAAATTCACATAATGCCTCACGGATTGAGCCAAAATTTACATAATAACACATGGATTGAGCCAAAACTCACATAATGCCAAATGGATTGAGTCAAAATTCACATAATGCCACATGGATTGAGCCAAATTCATAAAATGCCACACGGATTGAGCCAAAATTCACATAATGCCATACGGATTGAGCCAAAATTCACATAATGCCACACGGATTGAGACAAAATTCACATAATTCCACACGGATTGAGACAAAATTCACAAAATGCCACACGGATTGAGACAAAATTCACATAATGCCACATGGATTGAGACAAAATGCCACATGGATTGAGCCAAAATTCACATAATGCCACATGGATTGAGCCAAAATTCACATAATGCCACAAGGATTGAGCCAAAATTCACATAATGCCACACGGATTGAGCCAAAATTCACATTATGCCACACGGATTGAGCCAAAATTCACATAATGCCACATGGATTGAGACAAAATTCACATAATGCCACATGGATTGAGACAAAATTCACATAATGCCACACGGATTGAGCCAAAATTCACATAATGCCACATGGATTGAGCCAAAATTCACATAATGCCACACGGTTTGAGCCAGAATTCACATAATGCCACATGGATTGAGACAGAATTCACATAATGCCACATGGATTGAGCCAGAATTCACATAATGCCACATAGATTAAGCCAAAATTCACAATACGCTTCATAAACAGGGACATTGTCCACCAAAGGCGCGCATTAAACATTTACACCATAATGTCCATTACACGTTAAGTTACACGCCATTATGTCCATAATGTATTATGCCAAACACCATATTGCCTATTAAAAATTATGCTACATAAGTGCTGCTTATCTACATGCTCATTGCTTAGGGTTCCATGCTCATTGCCAGAGGTTCCATGCTCGTTGCCATGTGGGATTACATGCTCATTGCCAAGGGGGAATACATGCTCGCGGTAAATGGGGGACAGCCGCCGCCAGGCAGAAGTGATAGCCACTGACAGTGGCAGAGCCTGGCTGTATTCAGAGCACTGCAGGTCCCGGCTATTTGAAATTATACCCCTTTCACACCAGAAAATGCATTCCCAGGTTGGCCCCTTTTACACCAGCCTAGTCCCTGCATTTTCTGGTGTGAGGGCAAGAGAAAACCACCCCTCCCCCTTTAACCAATTATCTCATTTAACCGGCTATAGCTTCGGAACCAACTGACCCATTTACATGAGACAAATATCATATTGAAGAACTTTTGAGTGGGCTTTGAATGATTTTGGTCCAGTGAAACTGGAACGTTTGGTTCCAGAGTAATCTGCCCTCAAAGAACATGAACAGCCATGAAATTACATTTCAAAAATAAAAAAATCGGTTTACATGCAATATCTCTGGAACCGATTGACCGATATGGACCAGCCTGATATCATATTGAAGGCCCAGCGATTTGGAATTGAATGATATTAACCAAAAGCTTCTGTGATGACAGGGGGGGCATGTGCCCGAGTGCCCCCCCCCCCCCTGAATCCGCCACTGCCCTGCAGTGAAGTCAGCTTATTAATAAGCCTGTCAGAAGAGGCGTAGATGGCCATCAGGATTTGTTGGACAGATATGTCCATTGTTTACTAGATGACAGTCCCCTCTAGGTTGTAGATTATAGGAAAGCAGGTGAACTGCCAATGAAGGAGTCTTAATAAAAGATGGCGGCAGCTAGCACACCGCCAATCTTATGCAGGATATTGGCAGCAGCAGCACAACCAGCCACGGGCACGCTATAGAAGAATCAGGGAGGCTGCAACTGGGCACTGCAACATACCAGGGCATATAGAGCGGCCTGCAGAGCCGGGTGGAGCCGACCGATAGCTGAGATCAGCGGAGGATTGCGGGGGACAGCAGCCACCGCTCCTAGGCAAAGAGTCCCACTCACCACCGGGGCTGAGAAGGGAGCACCGCAGGAGGATGATGGCAGCATCAGCGGCACCTCTGGTGCCTATACAGCTGATGCGGCAGCAGGGCAGGAGCAGGCCGGAGTCACACAGCAGGGAGAGGTGAATGCAAGATGGCGCCCGTGAACGGAGGAGAGGGAGCGTGCAACCTAGCAGGCCTGAACAGCCGCTGTCCGCGGCCGGTGCAGGAAATAAAGGAGAAACTCCGGAGGGGGGCAAGATGAGGATGGTGCATCAACGGATCCTGGGAGAGGATAGTAGAACAGGATTTTAGCGGAGCTCTCACTCCCAGCGTCCGCTCGCTTGCCAGGTCAAGCCACGCCCCCCAAGAAGAATTTTTTTAAAATTATTTTTAACCCTTTTAAGTGCCAAGTGAATTTGTCAAAATAGGTTTTAAAATTTTATTTTTAAAAAGTTCGGTTCGACTAACATTTAAAGATGTTAAATACATTCTGGTGCGTTCCTGAACAGGGTCACTTTGTGGCATATTTAAAGAAAAGAGAAAGGACTGTTGTTCAGGGACCGCACTTTAATCAATACACATAAAATTTAACTTTTAATTATTATTTTCAAAAAAATCCTTTTATAGGATAAGATAAGAGGCCGCAGTGAATTTATAGGGGTTAAAATCATACATACAAACACATACACATATACACACAGATGGTGTTTTAAGTGAACAAAATAGAAGGAAAAGTGATCCTTAAAAATAACCTTTGTAATTGAAAATGTCAATATTTATATTTGTGGCATAAAAGTCTCTACTGATGGAGGAAAAGCTGTGTACACACTGAGCGAAATATCAAATGGCCGATATATCACAAGCCCATTAGCGAGTGTGTGCCACCGATATGTCTGGGAATTATGTAATTTATCAGCATATTGCATCAGCCCTGCAGCACAGCAAATGGATGCTACAGATAGAACAACGCATCTGGCTGTGTGTATGGACTTCTGGGACCTGCAGTGACTGATAACTCTTATAGACGGGCAAATGTAAATGCATGCCAAGTTGCAGGGCTGCCATCAAGGGGGTACTGTGGGCACATCCTGGAGCGCTTCTAGAGAGCAGGCTTCTCCCTCACCTCTGGACGCTGGTGGCCATTTAAAATGCAGCACCGTCTGGTGAGCCAATCAGAGCTCATGTACCAGCAGACACTCTTTTAAATGGTCGACAGTGTCCGGAGGTGGAGGAGAACACTGGGCTTCTATAGAAGTACTTCAGGAGCAATGAGATTCAGCGGGAGCAGTGCAGTGGAAGGATGGGGACCTGCGCTTTGCTCTCCCCCCACCCCACCCAGTGACCAGCAGAGCTGGGTGGTGAGTGAGCACCAAATGGCCATTATGTGTCCATGGGGCGGTGGAGACTGGAAATCAGTCCCGGGCCCTACAATTCTAGTGGCAGCCCTGCCCTGTTGTGAACTGTGTATGCACTTGCTGAGCGGCCGACACTTGCCAGGACTCTTCTCGCTTTTAAAGCACTTTTTCGAAGGTTTGATGCATTTGTTTAGGTTACTTATTGGCCCCGTACCCTTCATAGCAGCAATCTAAGGGAAAAATGTATGAAGCAGTAAAAAGATTGGTGAGGTTGCCTGTAGCAACCAATCAACTGCCATGTATAATGTTATAGAATGCACTTGATAAAAGTTACTTGAAGCTGATCGGTTGCCATGGGCAATTTCTTAACTGGCTCAGTTCTCCACTCTTCTCAACAGTGATTCCATATTCGGGATTCGGGTATCGGCATTGACAGCGGTTTGGGGATTCTGGCGCTGGTCTTCAGACCAGTGTCAGGATTCCGGCATCGGCATTTTAACTACCAGCATCGGGAGCGCTGGTCTCAATAAAACTCTCCTCCAGTCTCCAGTTTCAAGCGTCCCCTGAAAACTCTCCTCTTCAGGCAGCGTATCCTATTCCAGAACCAGCCCCAAAATCTTTATGAACATCGATGTTCAGACATATCGGGTGTTCAACCAACCGCTCACTCCTTTCCCTCTGCACTATATATATGGGGAGAGGGATAAAGTGGAGAGAGATAGTACCAACCAATTGGCTCCTGGCATTTTTCAAAGATATCCTGTAACAGGGCAGTTATGAGCTGATTAGCTGGTACTTTATTTCTTTCCACTTTACCGCTCTCCAAAGCTTAGTACATCTGCCCCAAAATTCCTGCTGTTCCATCACAGTAAAGTCAGGCCTGGAGATTCTATTAATATAAGTGAATGCTATCAGGCTTGACAGCAAGATAAATATTTATTTTTTCAAGATTTCCAGTGAATTATTACTGTTGATGGGATTAGACCAGGATAGATCCTGAACACGTTAATTAGTAACGTAGAAGCTGGAATGTATTATATGCTGTGCTGTGCAGATATCATTTGCCAGGCTAGTGGGACTTTGGAACAGTTCCAGTATAATGTCCCTTGACCAGATCCCAGTGACCTAAGGCAGGTTTGGAAGCCTTTTGCTATTCATGGGCAGGATACAATCTACTTAAAGTCCATGTGCCAGTACTAGATTTATATATTGTATTGGCAAATGCCAGTGGCGGCTCGGGGGAGAGGTTGCAGCAAAGTTCAAAATTCAAATAGGGGAGCCACACCTGCTGCCACCAACTCATACCCTCCAACTGTACTGATTTAGCTGGTACAGTACCGTTTTTTAGTAGTCTGTACCGGCTAAATCTCCCTGTACCGATTTTTCTCTCTATCCCCGTCCACACACTCCAAAAAATGGCCACCGTCCATACAGTGTATATCTCTGGCCTCTTAGCAGCCACACGCCTGCGGCTGCAGCTCCCCTACACCTTTTCTTTTGCGAGCCCTGACTGGCTAAGCCGCCGTCAATCACTTGGGCAAGGTCACTGATTGGCCGTGCCACCTGCGGGTCCTTGGTTCAGGTAGCGCTTGCAGTCCCTCCCCGCAGGCAGCTGCGTGTGTGAGAGCAGCAGCAGCAGCAGCAGCCGGAGAGTCTGCAGCATGGAGAAGTGGTAGAGAGGGGAGCAGCATCAGGAAGGGACCGCACTGTGATCAGAGAGGATAATTCTAAATCAGCAAAACTGTCCATCAAAAGGATAGGAAAGGGGATATGGCCACGCCCCTTCACCCATGAGCACGCCTCTTTTCTGAAGTTGTACTGGGAGGGTATTCAAGAATTCCCCAGTGTAGATACGCAAAGTGTTCTTTTCATTATCAAATACTAAGGCCTAAATCTATTTGTGGAGTCAAATATTGGTCTTAGCTGGCAAATGCTCAGAACCCACAGCATGCAGCATAATACTGTGGGTTGCTTGGTCAAAGTTAACTCACTCATGTTTGTAAGGATTGGACTTGCTTCCTACCTGTTTTTCATGATCGGGCATACTTGCTACCCATATCTCTGGATAGTATCCAATGTACTTACTATGTGTTATTTTTGATAATTGACTAGCACATCTTATTTTAAACATTATTAGGTACTTATGTAATATCTGGACTCCCGTTTTTCTTATGAGAACGCGTCCCCTCGCGGGGCTCGCTGCGCTCACCACGTTTCGGGCACGGTGGCTCGCTGCGCTCGCCACACTATATAAAATCAGCGTTCTATAGGAAAAAAAATAATTCCTTGCAGGCTGCAGGATTTGGGGTAAGCCAATCTACAGCTAGCAGGAACCCCAGCGCTTTAAATCTAAGCCGTATGAAAAAGTATCACTCTGGTATTGAATATATCAAATATATCAAATATATAACAGCTGCTGCAAATCACACCTGTGGTTTTGCCTATACCCACAAATAATCAGCACTAGGAAGCAAAAGAAAAAAGAGGGGGTGGTGTGTATTGCGCTGCTGAATATATGTATAGGGATATACTCCAACCAAAAGACCAATGCGCAGAGATTGAATGACGCGGACACACTGCTTGGTACAGTTTAAATTTTATAAATTAAATAACATCAAGCAATACATACAATACAATACATAAGAAAAACAAAAAAATGTATATATATATTTAGTTATATGAAAACCACATATATATATATATATATAAGAAAGTAATAAAAATTAATAAAAAAGCACAATCCAGATAAAATAGATGCGATATATCTGTACTTGATAAATTGATTAAAATAGACAGGATAAGAAAAAATAGGGGGGGGGGGGGATATATAGGCTGTTGTTGTAGAGCCTAATATTGAACAGTCCTTAATAGGGCTAGGGTTGGACGGTTGCTGGGGGTGCTCCGCTGTAGGTAGGCCACATAAATGGTTAAAAGCCAGAGGGTTAATAGGCGTCTCACATATATGCTGTTATCCTGATATTGATTAGTAGTGGTTAGTAGATTAGAGGTCCAAGAAAATGTTATTGTTTGGTAGAATGAAATGATATAGGGTCAACTGTCATTTAGCATGTGAATGTCATGCAATAGCGATAGAATAAGGCTGGGTTCCACACAGATAGCTGTAGGTATGCAGCAGTTACATGCAGGGATTCTAGGTTTTATCTCACCCTGTTTCAGCAGTGGTCAGTAACACTTGTCCAATCTGTTGGTTGCTCCGTTCCACGGAGGGAGGAGGGCGGCCGGTGGTTGTCCTCTGTGGGTCACCTCTCTTCAGGTGCCGGCGGCTGATGGTACCTTCCCAGGGGGGCGGAGCGTCCCGAATGTACAGGCGGCAGTATTATTAGATTTGCGCTTGTTCTAGTGGAACGCCAGAAAGCTGTGGACACAGCGTGTTTGCAGGCGGCAGCGTGCAGCCCCTACGTCCCAATGTGATGACGTCAACGCGTTTCGTCTCCTTAGTAGCGTGGAGACTTTCTCAAGACGGATACTGACGATTGGTCTGTATCCTATTTATACATTTGAGTATGTATCGTTGGGCTCATCAAGCCAATTATCCTGTTCATTAAGTTGATATGTGTAAATACAGTTATTTAGATAAAAAAAGTGCAGAAACATTTCATCATTTTATCATTTTGTAATAACATTACTTGATTAAAAAAGCAGTGTGTCCGATTAGCACAATATAACCTCCTTCATTAATTTTTTAGGTATATTTTATTCCAATTGAAGCTATCAAGGGTCAGCTTAAACATGGTTAACCCTTGGGGGTACAATCACTCAGCTCCTATGGTGTCATGAGTCATCTCTTATATATTTGGCTACATCTGTCACTCAAAGTGTGTCTGGAGCTGTAACGCTGGGTTGTGGACTTCCATCTTAATTTATGATTGTCATCACCTGTTTTAAACAGGGTAATTGATAAGAAAGGTGTTTAAGCACAGGTGATGGTAATCCATAAATTAAGAAGAAAGTCCAGAAACAGAGCAATGTGTCCCTCCTGGAGAGGGTCATGTTGGGAGGTATGCACCTCCCTCCCTCCCTCCCCCCCCCCCCCCCATTCACGGCATCCCCACGATTAAATGGAACATGCAAAACACTGACATGGCTATGGTCGACAATGAAAAAGGTTGACAAGATTTATTTTTCACTTTTTCAATGTTTTCATATTCATTCTCATGTGCCGACGTGGACACCAATGAAGTGCCACACTTATGTCAACATTTACATGTGTTGACCTTTCTGTGTTGATTTTTTCTTGTGGCGATTCGCGGCACCCCCCGCGACCCCCCTCCCGCGATTTGCAGCACACCCCCTGCAATTCGCGGCACCCCCGGTGACTCCCGCGATTCGCGGCCCCACCCCGTGACACCCCCCCCTCCTGCGATTCGTGGCACCCCGCGACCCCCCCCTCCCACGATTCGCGCCAACCCCCCGGGCCCCCCCTCCCGCAGTTCACGGTGCCCCCCACAACCCCCCCTTCCGTGATTCCCCACCCCTGACCCCCCCCTCCTGTCATTGCGGCAACCCCCCGCGACCCACCCTCCCGCGATTCACTGCAACCCCCCGAGCCCCCCCTCCCACAATTCGCGGCACCCACACCCCCCCCCCCCCCGCAATTCACGGCATTAACCCACGACCCCTCCTCCCGTGATTCGCGGACACCCCTCACCTCCTCCCTCCCCCCCCCACCCCCGCGTGCGATTCACGGCAACCCCAGGATTAAATGGCACATGCAAAACATTGGCACGGCTATGGTCGACAATGAAAAAGGTTGACATGAGTTTTTGAAGATTTATTTTTCTTTTTTTGAATGTTTTCATATTCCTACTCATGTGTCAACATGGACACCGATGAAGTGCCACACTTATGTCAACATTTACATGTGTTGAACTTTCTGTGTTGATTTTTTCTTGTGGCGATTCGCGGCACCCCCCGCGACCCCCCTCCCGCGATTTGTAGCACCCCCCCCGCAATTCGCGGCACCCCCGGTGACTCCCACGATTCGCGGCCCCACCCCGTGACACCCCCCCTCCTGCGATTCGCGGCACCCCGCGCCCCCCCTCCCACGATTCGCGTCAACCCCCCGGGCCCCCCCTCCCGCGGTTCACGGTGCCCCCCACGACCCCCCCCTACCGCGATTCCCCACCCCTGACCCCCCCTCCTGTCATTGCGGCAACCCCCCACCCCCGCGACCCACCCTCTCGCGATTCACTGCAACCCCCCGCACCCCCCCCTCCCACAATTCGCGGCACCCACACCACCCCGCGACCCCCTCCCGCAATTCACGGCATCCACCCACGACCCCTCCTCCCGTGATTCGTGGACACCCCTCACCTCCTCCCTCCCCCCCACCCCCGCGCGCGATTCATGGCAACCCCAGGATTAAATGGCACATGCAAAACACTGGCACCGCTATGGTCCACAATGAAAAAGGTTGACATGAGTTTTTGAAGATTTATTTTTCTTTTTTGGAATGTTTTCATATTCATTCTCATGTGTCGACATGGACACCGATGAAGTGCCACACTTATGTCAACATTTACATGTGTTGAACTTTCTGTGTTGATTTTTTCTTGTAGCAATTTTTTCCCAGTGACAACTATGAACTATGTGCACGTCAACCTACACATCATCAACCAATTCTTTGTATAATATATAACACCTGTTCTGTTTTACTGTAGGTGTTTTAAGTCAGACCTTTTACTGCTACTATTACTGTTTATGTAAATGCATTCTGAATGACAGCAACATCCTACCATCCTTCTACAAGAATATATAACCAACTAGGTGATTCATCGCGCCCCGTGCCCCCCCCCCCTCCCGCAATTCACGGACCCCCCGTGCACCCCCCATCCCGCAATTCGCAACCCCCCTTGCGCAATTCACGCCCCCTTCCACGCTTTGCGGACCCCCGCCCTCTCCCGCGATTCGCCGACACCTGCGCCCCCCCTCCCTTGATTCACGGCACCCCCCGCGCCCCTCCCGCAATTCATGGCACCCCTAAGCCCCTCTTTAGTCCCCCGTATACTCACACACCCCTATCACTACCCAGCTTCCTGCTCTCATGAACCGTAACTTCCACCACTGGGGAGTCGCTGACGCTGTTTTGCCCACATGCCCCTATCATGCCTCATAGCCCAGATTCCTGCTCTCATGCACCCGAACTCCCACCCAGTAGGAGGAGACACTGACTAAGGGCCACCATCCTGTACTCCTGTAGTGCCACGCTGGACCCTCACCCACTGGCAGAAGCTGCACAGTATCTCCCACCCTCCTCTTTAGTCCACCTTATTCCCACACACCCCTATCACTACCCAGCCTCCTGTTTTCCTGTGTCGTGACCTCCGCCAGTGGGGAGCCGCTGGCTCAGAAACACCCTACTATACTATTGCACACACACACCTAAACAACATGCACACACAGCCCCCCCACACACCCACAAATGTCACTGTACCATCCACACTATCAATGTACATCTTACTCTGTAACCGCATTTTAATTAAACAAAACAATACACACCCCCTTCCACATCATATGCTCTCTATTTAACACATTTCACCTATAACTCAAGTTGCAATACAGGCCATCTTACATACAATTCTAACCATATTTCTCATATGCAAATATTCACAAATTAAGGGGGCGCAGCCCCTTACGACGGTGTGAAGGGCGTAGGGCGCGATGAATCACCTAGTGTTCTAATATAAGTTAATTCATTGGTATGCAGAGATCAAAGTAGAGAGATATATTATTAATTAGGTAATCACATATAATTATAATCACGGGATGAATGTTGCATCTTAAGCGCTGTTGTTATTATTAATGGAGATATAGGTAATGAACCATAATTCTAAGAGCCTACCAATATGGTGTTCATTTATAATACACTTTCATGAAAATAGGTTTCATATTTCTTATATGGTACAGTAGTCAATAAGATGACAATATGATTTGTTTTATTTTATTTAGTCTTATCCAAAGAGAGGAACAATTCCTCATAAAGTAACCATACATTTTTAACCATATTATTTAGCCATATTATTAATGATATAGATATAGATACTGTATCATAATTCTATGAGTCTTCAAATATATTATACATTTATGGTACTTTTTATGTAAGCAGATTTCATATTTCTTTTATGGTACAATGGTCAGTGAAATGATAATATATTTTATCTTATCAAAAGAGAAGAACTAATCCTCTTGTAGTGTCCATATTACACCTTGTAATCTTTTTATTATTTATTCTAGTTATTTCGATTACAGTAGATCCCGACGTTCGGGTAGCAGTCTATATTAAATCCACATCGTTTGAATCCACATTTTAGATAGGTAGATATATTACTCGTACTTTATATAGTCTAAATGTTAGAATCCCCTTCAGTAGAAAAAAAGAGAGACAATGGATAACTAAACAGTCTCCCATTGTCTACAGAATTATTAATCCCACATATAACTACTTAATGGTTAGTGGTTGTCTCCCCCGGGACATCCAGAGTGGAGAGAGGGAGGTCTGCAAACCCACACTGTCAAAATGCAGTATGGGTAGATCTCCTTCGTTCCACCCTATTGGGAAGTCCCCAGGGATCCACTTCAAACCCCAAGATGAATGTTCCCACTTATATGTCGCTCAGATACCCTCATTAACAGATAGCTTAGTTAGTCCAGACACGTGAAGTCAAGGGCCTCGTTGAGACCCTTAGGGCTCAACGTGTCCAGCTTGAAGATCCAGGCTGACTCGGCGGTACATAGGCCCTTATTCTGATCGGTGCGGATATATCCGTGTGCGTTCGGCCCGCCGATGTTTTGTGTCTGCGCATGTGCAGAGGCGTCTCTGCGCATGTGCGAGCGGGGCGTACGGCCAAATCCCGCATGATATGTGAACACTCCGAACAGGGGGTGGAGAGGGGCGTGAAGGGCTATTTGGGCTCATTACCATATGCATACGCCCCGCGTTTCATGGGAGTTCCCATGAAAATGCTGGGCGTACGTATGGTAATGCGGCCGTGACGCACGTGTAGGGGGCGGACATATGACATCGCCGGATGTCAGCTGCCCGCCCAGATCCCTGCTTTTGCACGGAAAAATGTCTGTGTGGTCTGAGGTTGCGGGTGCTGGTGGAGCACACGGTCCTGCATTCGATGGTCTGCGACCATCGAATGATGGGGGAGGTTCCCTTAGATGGAGGAGGCGTATTCCGTGAAAAATACACGTGCGGTCCGTTCGGACAGCTTCTTACCGCATACGGACGGAGTTGGCGATCCGTATGGAAGGCGGGGTTTCGCATGCACGGTCCTGGCCGCATAATCGGCTCCGGCCGCACCGATCAGAATAAGGGCCATAGTCTCCTAAATCTATCGCCCCCCCTCTTAGTAGTCACAATATGTTCCACTCCTGTTATGGTCAAAACACTGGGATCAGTCATATGTTTATCCAGGAAGTGTCGAGGGACACTATGGTTCACCAATTTCTTCAGAATATTGTTCCTATGCTCCCTAAACCTCATTTTGATGGACCTAGTGGTGCGCCCTACGTACTGGAGTTTACAGGGACACTCCAGCACGTATACGCAGTATGACGTGTCACAGTTCATAAACTGTTTTATGTTGAATGTTGTTCCATTTGAGAGTGATGTTATATTGTTCTTTTTATTCAGCATGTGTTTGCAGGTTAAACAAATATTTTTGCCACATTTAAAGTTCCCATTCGGCTTAGAAGGTAGCCAGGATAACTGCCTTTCTGTTTTTAAAGGGGGGAGTAGACTTGGGGCGATAGAGTCCTTTAAATTCCTATTCCTTCTAAACGTTATCTTAGGAGTAATGATTGATTCTTGTAGGATCTTATCGTGACTTAGGATTTCAAAGTTGTTTAACAAAATCTTCTTTATTTGATGCTATTTGTTATTATATTTCGTTATAAATGCTAGTGAGTTCTTAGTATCTCTTGGGTTTTCATTGGATGTAGTAGTATTATTTTTTGTATTTTTATTTTTTGAAACTAGAAGAGCATCTCTATTGATTTTGTCTACTTGTGAAGATGCCCTCTGTAATATATTAGTTGGATATTCTCGTCTCTTGAAGTTGAGCAACATCTGATCAGCCTGAGATTTATAATCAGAATCTAAAGTGCAATTACGACGGAGTCTTGTCAGCTGATTTTTAGGTATATTGTCTATCCAAGGCCTATAGTGGCCACTTTTGTAGTGGAGATAGTTGTTAGTCCCCACGGGTTTCATATAATTATTCGAAATGAGTGTGTTGTTATGAATGGAGAACCCAATATCCAGGAAGTTCACTGAAGTATAACTAAAAGTGTGTGTAAAGTTTAAATTAAATGTGTTAGAATTAAGATGTTTAACAAAATCAAGTGCCAAATCGTGACCCCCATTCCAAATAATAAATAGATAGTCAATGAAACGGCCATAGAGGACCAGATTCTCCTCAAATGGACCGCCCCAGGTAAGTCATTCAATCTCTGCGCATTGGTCTTTTGGTTGGAGTATATCCCTGTACATATATTCAGCAGCGCAATACACACCACCCCCTCTTTTTTCTTTTACTGTATAAAATCAACTCCATGCGTAGTTGGATAGTAGGGGTATGAAAAAATGGGGTGCATTTAACATGGGAGTCCAGATAATACATAAGTACCCATTATTATTTATGGGTAAGATGTAACAGATCTTGGAGAAAGAGAAAACGTGGAGTGGACCAGTAAACTGGAGACCAGTCGAACATGATAAACTCTTGATACAGTTGCCATTTTCTAAATAGAAGAATACTCTCTAGGCACCATATACTGTATATAGTGTTCATTCTAGCACCCGCTATCTTTGAAAACCCATGCAGTTCCTCTACCTTGCCTGGGGTGTCGCTGTCTGCTGTGGTGTTTCTAGCACAGATCTAGTTTGCATATCAGTGCTGATATACAGACCACCTCTGCTAGAAGCACTACAGCAGACAGCGACACCCCAGGCAGGGAAGAGGAACTGCATGGGTTTTCAAAGATATCATGTGCTAGAATGAACACTATGTATAGTTAATAATGTGTTTTAAAGTGCTGCATTTAGTGCAGTGAGATATCGACAGGAACCCATGAAATATGCACTGGTAAGGAATATATACGTTATTTGGTTTTGAAGTGCATTGAGATTTGAAAACAATACTTTTGAAAGCTAGACTTGAGATTACAGTAGTATGACACACCATAGAGGGGGTGTGGCAATTTCCCAAAAGGGCGTGTCTAGTTCAACATATGGGTGTGTCTATGCTTAAATGCTTGTTGTTGCGAATTATAACAATATATGTTGGGAAATTTTGATACTAACATTGCTGTCTGTTAGGATCTGTGGACCCGTAACTGCGCTTACCAGCGGGTCCCTGGGATCTTGTGGGCGATTTGCAGGTTCAGGCAGAGACTTCCGCCAGCGGCAGGAATCTTTGGCGGCGCCAGCCGAAGCAGCAGGAGGACGTGCCGGATCCTGTTTGTTGCTAGGCAATGGGTCCGGCGTGTAACTTCTGCTGCTGGGTCCACTCTCCTGCCAGTTGCCTAGCAACTTTGGCTATGAGTCCTGCCTGTTATTAAGCAGCCAGGACGCCAGCAT
The DNA here is from genome assembly GCF_055691185.1 of Crinia signifera. Taxonomy (NCBI): domain Eukaryota; kingdom Metazoa; phylum Chordata; class Amphibia; order Anura; family Myobatrachidae; genus Crinia; species Crinia signifera. Next base: position 32,642,278 of record NC_139225.1, read on the forward strand.
ACCCAGCAGCAGGTGCTGCTATTAGGAGACTGGTCTGTCTGGCCAGTATCTTTTAAGGAAGTCAGGCCTGGCTGCAAATGCCGGTGATAGCTTCTGCTACAGCTCATGGCTGCTTGTCAGCTATCTTTGCAGGCTCCAGTCATTCGCCTTCTTGACACCGTCTTGTGGTTTCATGGCCTCGGCCGCCTGCTGGTGATTTCAGCCACTGACTTGTTCATCGGTCCGTGTGTTCCACGTTTTCTACAGGTTGTCGCTGTTTAATTGTGTTATTTTCGTGTTTATTTTGTGGTTTACTTTGCTATTGTGTTTTGGTGTGGTGTGGTGTCTTATCTTGTGTATTGCGGGGTCTATATCCCCTGAGATTGTGCGGGGCACTATCTTGCATTTGTGACAAGATCACAGGTTTATCAGTTGTTTGCAACGAGGTCGCAGTATATTCCGTTGTTTGTGACAAGGGTTATTAGTGTTTAGTTACCTTCATTTTGCAGGTAGCCCGTTAATTCGTTCTCCTCCAGGGAATTCCAGATCCTTGTACCACGTAAGACCTGGTGGCACCGGAGTTGAAGCGGACCTAATTCACCTCTTCAAACTTAGCTATTATAGGTGAAAACTAGCACCGCAGGATCTAGTCGTCTCTAGGGAGTCGCAATAGAGGTAGAGTAGGGGCTCGCTGTGACCGCTCTAAAGAGTGGGCATGGCTGTGGGGTTCACACCCTGGATCATAACACTGTCTGCAATATGAGGTCTATTTTTTGCAACTATAAATTATCTGTGATATTTATTTTCTTCTCACTCAGCACAGTATACAAAAAAAAATGCAATTCATTCCAAATACAATTTGATCTAGTGTGATTTCATCCCTAAGAATATAAGTATGTTCTCTGTGTATTAAATGTTATTGTGAACACCTGACTGTCTGCAACGTGTAGGCATTACCTATATTTATTGGATGTGCTGTTTTCCATACCATTAACCAAATCATTATGGACACCAAATACTCTAAACAAATGTTTTTAACTAAAGAAAAATGATTAACAAAAATGCAGCAGCACGCTATAGGTCAGTTCACACCAGCACAGAAGACACTGTGTGATCATGTTCTGCTGTCTCTCTCCCTCCTGGCAAAGGTTCCCACAGTTGGCTAATGAGAGTACACCTGTTAGGTGACATCACCGGGGCAAGTCATGCAAGCATTCATTTTCTTGACCCAAAAGGTGGTTTTACGTTGTTATATAGTGCCCGATCTACTGTCTAAAGTGGTTGAAGATTATATATTTAATTGGTTTATTTTATTGCGCATATCATGCTCATTATGGTCAGGATGTCACAGATTTGTGCATTTCAGCTTACCACATCCAGGGATAGGGAGCTGAAATGTTGGTGAAATACAATTGAATACCGCCCTAATACAGCCTACATACAGGGCTATTTCAGACCATTCTCTATGCAATCAGACTAGATTTCTTAAAAAATAGCCCTACATCACTCTGTGTGTAGGGGCTATAGTGATCGCTATGCACGGACCCATGTGTCACTATCGCAAGGCGATTAATATCCATAGGCCGGATAAATCTAGTTACCTCACCGGTCAGGGCCAGTGTTCTCACCGGAGAGCACTTGCCCTGACAGATCACTCGGCACACATTGCTGTGCAGCGCTGAGAGATCTTGCGGCAGTCTAGCATCACTCAGCACAGTCGCCCCGTGTGTAGGCCCCATAGGTGTCATGTGACAATATCAGACCACTAACAGACACGGATGAGTTTGTACTGATAACGGTACAATTGGCAGTTGAAACGTTCCCCATGTAACAGAAAAAAGTTCATTCATTTTTGCAGTTCCGTGAAGATGGGTTCCTGGTTTTGGAGGGATTGTTCAGCCATGAAGAGTGTGAAGCCATGAAGCAAGAGATCGGCCAGATATTAAAAGACATGGATGTGCCGCTTCACTGCCGAACAGAGTTCTCCACCCAACAACAAGAGCAACTCAAGTGCCAGGTGGGTGAGTCTGTCGGATATAACCCACTCTCTTATGGGGTCTATTTATCAAGACTCCAGTTACAGACTAAAAAATGATCAACCCTTAGAAGTTATCTCTTATATATTTGGCTACATCTGTCACTCAAAGTGTGTCTGAAGCTGTAACGCTGGGTAGAGCCTCTGACTCACATGACTGACTCACATGACTGACTCACATGACAGAGAACCAGCCCAGTGAGCCCACAGTGCCAGACACCCTCTGCCTCTCCATGTTACACAGCAAAGACACAGCTACTCACCAGACACACCAGGTGAGCGCCCCCACCTCCATACCTCCCAACATGACCCTCTCCAGGAGGGACAGAATACTCTGTTTGTGGACTTTCATCTTAATTTATGATTGTCATCACCTGTTTTAAACAGGGTAATTGATAAGAAAGGTGTTTAAGCACAGGTGATGGTAATCCATAAATTAAGAAGAAAGTCCAGAAACAGAGCAATGTATCCCTCCTGGAGAGGGTCATGTTGGGAGGTATGCACCTCCCCCCCCCATTCACGGCAACCCCACGATTAAATGGCACATGTAAAACACTGACATGGCTATGGCCGACAATGAAAAAGGTTGACATGAGTTTTTGAAGATTTATTTTTCACTTTTTCAATGTTTTCATATTCATTCTCATGTGTCGACATGGACACCAATGAAGTGCCACACTTATGTCAACATTTACATGTGTTGACCTTTCTGTGTTGATTTTTTCTTGTGGCGATTCGCGGCACCCCCCGGCGACCCCCCTCCCGCGATTCGAAGCACACCCCCCGCAAATTCGCGGCGACTCCCGCGATTTGCGGCCCCACCCCGTGACACCCCGCGACCCCCCCTCCCACGATTTGCCCCAACCCCCCGGGCCCCCCCTCCCGCGGTTCGCGGTACCCCCTACCCCCCGCGACCCCCCCTACCGCGATTCCCCCCCTGACCCCCCCTCCTGTCATTGAGGCAACCCCCCGCCCCCGCGACTCACCCTCCCACGATTCACTGCAACCCCCCGAGTCCCCCCTCCCACGATTCGCGGCACCCACACCCCCCCCCCCCCGCGACCCCCCTCCCGCAATTCACGGCATCCACCCACGACCCCTCCTCCCGTGATTCGTGGACACCCCCTCACCTCCTCCCTCCCCCCCCACCCCCGCTCGCGATTCACGGTAACCCCAGGATTAAATGGCACATGCAAAACACTGACACGGCTATTGTCGACAATGAAAAAGGTTGACATGAGTTTTTGAAGATTTATTTTTCTTTTTTGAATGTTTATATATTCATTCTCATATGTCGACATGGACACCAATGAATTGCCACACTTATGTCAACATTTATATGTGTTGACCTTTCTGTGTTGATTTTTTCTTGTAGCTACTTTTTTCCAGTGACAACTATGGGCACGTCAACCTACACATCATCAACCAATTCTTCGTATAATATATAACACCTGTTCTGTTTTACTGTAGGTGTTTTAAGTCAGATCTTTTACTGCTACTATTACTGTTTATGTAAATGCATTCTGTATGACAGCAACATCCTACCATCCTTCTACAAGAATATATAACCAACTAGGTGATTCATCGCGCCCCGTGCCCCCCCTCCCGCAATTTACGGCCCCCCCGTGCACCCCCCCTCCCACGATTCACATCACCCCCCGCACACCCCCCCTCCCGCAATTCGCAACCCCCCCCTCCCGCAATTCACGCCCCCTCCCATGTTTTGCGGACCCCCGCCCTCTCCCGCGATTCGCGGACACCTGCGCCCCCTCCCTCCCTTGATTCACGGCACCCCCCGCGCCCCTCCCACAATTCACAGCACCCCTAAGCCCCTCTTTAGTCCCCCGTTCACAAATTAAGGGGGCGCAGCCCCTTACGACGGTGTGAAGAGCACCCGTAGGGCGCGATGAATCACCTAGTTCATAATCAAAGGTATTTACCGGACGACTCCTGCCAATGGGACAGATGTATTAAGCCTGAAGAGATAAAGTGAAAGGAGATAATGAACCAGCCAATCAACTACCAACTGTAATTTTCAAACACAGCTGATTGGCTGGTGCATTATCTCCTTTCACTTTATCTCCACTTTTTCTCCACTTTATCTTTTCACCAAGCTTAATACATCTGCCCCAATATGGGCTAGTCTCAGGGAAGATAGCATGATGCAATCACGGCATAGGTTATCACTTTACTGCCAGGTTTGGGTCTATGTCACCTGGATGCATGTGTGCAAGAGTATGCTGCAAAATGGCAGAGTTGTAGCACCTCAAGTCAACGTCTGCTTCGGGGGATCGAGCGTAATACATTGCAGTAGCGCACGCAGGGGGGTTTCCGAGAACCCAGAAACCCCCCCAGGAGTCTAAGGGCCCTAGGCTGAAAGCTGAGGGTCCCCTCTTTCCAAGAGTACAAGAATTTTTAAAATCGGACTTGGGAACCGGAGATATCTGACTTCAAAGCAGTGGTCCCCATCCAAGCCTGTTAATTGTACTTCCCAGTCAGATATTTCAGGTTCTGTCTGACTTAGAGTTTTTCTGAGGGTATATTCCAAAAGCTGGGACTCTCCTCCTTTGAGGGATACTAGTAGCTTGTCTCTACTGTGCCCAGAACCAGAGATATCAGCCTTCCGGCAGCTGGTTACTGCTCCAGCTCCACACACCTGGTTTGTAGTTTTATATTCTCGTTGGCAGATTGCTCTGCCTCCTGAACTCTGATCCCCTAGTCCCCAGTACCATTTGGTAGGGGGGATTCTCTAGTGTAAAGAGTGCCTAATCCCTCCCCCCCCAAGTGTAAAGAGTGCCTAACCCCCCCGTACCTGCCCTGTGCCCCCACCTCCCCTCCCCTTGTACTTACCTGCACGGGATGCAGGGCAGTGGGGAGGCAGCGGGGGTCCATGCAGGGTACAGGCAGTCCCAGTGCCTGATGAGAACTAGTAGTTCTCACTTTGTGCATATGTAATGAGTGTACGTGCATACTAATGAGCCGCTCATTACATATGCGCATATGTAATGCACAGCTCTTTATTATGCACGTGCACTCATTAAACATGCACAAAGTGAGAACTACTAGGTCTCATCAGGCACTGGGACTGCCTGGAGGCTAAATAACGTTTAAGAGGCATTCCCACTGCCTCTTAAACGTTATTTTAACGTGTAGGACTCTGCTTTAAAAACGGGTTGAAATACCATTTAACTTTAAACGGTATTTCAACTCTGGCACTTTCCCACTGCAGCCTTAAAACGGTAAATTGCGCTGAAAATCGGCAATTTACCGTTTTTTAGCTGCAGTGGGCATTAGTGGCTTTTTTATAAATCAGGTGGTGGTGGTGGGGGGTGCGGACATTATTGTTGTGCCTAGGGGCGCCCTCATTCCTAAATCCACCCCTGGTAATTAGTGGAAATTACTGATCCAGGCCCTACATGCTGAGCGGTGGATATAATACCCCCAACCACCCGCGGGACATCAAAGCATATATTGGGTCACCTAAGTGTTCATCTCCGTGCTTTGCTCCGCCCCTCTGGAAACCCCCTTCTGAAAATCCTGCGTTTGCCCCTGCATTGTAGATGATGGGGACTGCAGTCATTTACTGAATGTGCATCATAAGATTAGTCTTTCTTTCTCTTTATGTCTTTCTATCTTTCTTTCTTTTTCTTTCGCTTATCAGTGACATTTATCAAGTAATATTTGTGGCTAAATCGGTTATCCACAAATATTAAGTATCACCCTAATGTATCACAGGTGACCGCAGCAGGAATCTCCGATCCCTGCTGCCATCTCCCCCCTGCAGCGCCACCAGCTGCATCCCCCATTCTGGTATGGCGATAACCCATGGTAGCCTATGGCTACACATTGCACTGCCTGGGCGGCAGTGTGGTCAGTGGGGTCCCATGCGCAGACCCCCCCCCCCCCCCCGGCTTCCGGCTCCGGCCATCGCAGGGACGGGCTCTTTTTGGTGCCCTGTCCCTCCGCATAGCATGTGATACATTGGGGTGAAATGATCGCAATTTAAAATGCGATCCTGGATGGTAATATTCCGCCCAGATCGCATTGTAAATGCGATCAATGATAAATTCTTTCTTTCTCTTTCTGTATTTAGTTTTCTTTCGCATATCTATCTAACCATTCTGTTTATTTCTTTCTCTATTTCTTTATATCTATCTATTGTCCCTGTTTCCTCATTAGTATCGTGTCTGAGGGTGTAACCCGTCTCTCCATTGTTCCCGTCAGGGAAATGCTGATTATTTCCTTAGCAGCGGAGACAAGATCCGCTTTTTCTTTGAGAAAGGCGTGTTCAGTGACAAAGGTAATACATTGTTCCTCTATACTTCACACCATAATCACAACCATAAAATGGACCCTTTCATCTCCCTGCTCGTGAGATCTTATAACTAGTGGAGATGGAAGCTAACCAGAGACAGAAGTAGGATCTGTTGTTAAAGATCCAGGGCTGGTGCAAGGCACCGGAGCGCCCTAGGCGAGTCGGGGGCGCCTGGTGCCGGGGGGGTGTACCTGTCCTGCGGCTGTGTATATAAAGCTTGCAGCAGCGGGGGGTCCCTGCAGTCAAGAAATAACGAGCGCTATCCGCCTGGCTACGCGGAAGTGCTTCTGTTTCCACAACAGAAGCGCTTCCGCGTAGCCAGGCGGATAGCGCTCGTTATTTCTTGACTGCAGGCTGCAGGGACCCCCCGCTGCCGCCGCAAGCTTTATATACACAGCCGCAGGACAGGTACCCCCGCGGCAGGGGGGGGGGGGGGGGGGGGGGCGAAATGCCGCCCTCCAGTGGCCGGCTCCCTAGGCAAATGCCTAGATTTGCCTAGTGGTGGTGCCGGCCCTGTAAAGATCTAATATAAAGCTCATTCTATAAATGAGAGTTCTCTCAACTGTGTGGATACAGAGATATTGGCTTGTGGCAGGGGACTTTATGTCATTGCAGATGTCTGCCTGTTTTTGGTGATATTGAAAGTCCATAATTTACAGAAACTGGAGATTGAGTTGGGGCAATGGCACATCACACCCTTTGTTGTACAATAGACTTGACACCCATGTTGGAATGTAATGGGATATCTTGCAAAGCCTACCATACTGGTGTCATCATTTTTAAGTATCCATACTGCTTTCTTTTCTCTGATTGTCTGATTCTTTTCAGCCAATCAGAGCATGACTTATAGATGGCGCCTTCTTTAACTAGCTTTCTCTGTATAGCCATATTGAGCCATGGCTCACCAAGGCCTATTGGGTGCCGGACGGGGTCCCGACAGTCATTTACCCGACATCGGGATCCTGACTGTTAAAACATAGACAGATGGGTTCCCGATGACTACCGGCTATTCTCCCTCGTGGGGGGTCCACGAACCCCATAGAGGAAGAATAGAATAGGTGGCGAGTGTAGCAAGCCACCGTGCCCACAGTGTGGTGAGCGCAGCGAGCCCGCAAGGAGCTTTGTTGCCCTCGCCATGCTGTCTGAGTCCGGCCAGTCAGGATAACGACGTCGGGCTAATGACTGTCGGAACCCTATACCACACCCGGCCTATTGTTGTCAGCTGCAATACAATACATAGAACAATACAGAAGGGCAGTGGTTTCCAAAGATTTTCAGGCTAAGGCACCCTTTGGGTCTCCATGACTTTTTCAAGGCACACTTAAGCTAAAATAATTAAAATTGGTAACTAGGTGGCTTGTGTGAAAACTTCACATGCAAATAAAATACGATTCATTTTATAGTGAGGTTGGTGGTTTGTAGTAGGATGATATCCAGCATGGTGGATATTAATTAACGAGCGATAGTGACGCGCGGGGAAATGCATTGCTATCGCCCCTCTACAAGTAGTCATGTCCCCACCCTTGCATCTCTCTGTCCCTACCCCTGCACCTCTCCATCCCTTTGTCACCGCTGCATCTCTCCGTCCCCTCATCCCTACACCTCTCTGTCCCCAGCTACATCTCACTATTCCCCATAATATTCAAATATAAAGCATTAAAAAAATCCACAAACCTGCACATTTTCTATCCTAGACAGCTGGTGGGCGGCAGTTGATGGTCGAGCATGTGAGCGGCAAGGCGGTGGCCAGGGTGAACAGCAGTCAATGGTTGGGCAGCAGAGTGATGACCAGGTCAGGCAGCAGAGCGATGTCAGGCCCATGGCCGGGCAGGCAGCTGGGTCCTGTCTCCTTCCCTGCAGCCTGAAACCGCAGAAGCCAGCCATAACTGCCTGCGCTGCTGGCTGTGATCGCTGGCTGACAGCTGTGGGAGCAGTGCTGCCGATCTGATTGCTGACAGACATTCAATCCACAGCTGGAGGGGGCTTTCAGTGAGGGGGGCCTAGGGGTACTGACCGCCAGAGACACTTTTCTGCTGTGTACACTGCAGCAGCTGCCACTATCTAACCCCACGCACAGGTAAGTACCGTACGATACCTGCTCATTCCTCCCCCGCTGCGGCTGGATGACTCAGACTCATCCTGCATGTACGCCGCTCCCAGCACTCACACCAGTGCGTCAGTCACTACCTGCCTCCCTTCCCGGCGCTCACTCCCTGCCCCACTCCCGGCACTAACTCTACGCTCCCCTGATGGGCGCTAACTCCCCAGACTCACTCTACGCACCCCGCTCCCGGTGATAACTCCAGGCCCCCTGCCCGGTGCTATTTACAAAGGGAGCTGACTTTAGGGACACTGGCACCGCGGCACCCCTGTCACTACGCTGTGGCACCCCAGGGAACTGCGGCGCAGAGTTTGGGATCCACTGCAGTAGGGGATTAGCATAGGATTAAATCCAACAACTTTATCTCACTTAGGGCCTTATTCTAGTTCAATCTTAGAGGTAAATTCCTTCTGAAATGGACAAAACCATGTGCACTGCAGGTGGGGCAGATATAACATGTGCAGAGAGAATTAGATTTGGGTGGGGTTTTTCTTCAAAGTGAGATCTATATTGCAGTGTAGAAATAAAGCAGTCAGTATTTACCCTGCACAGAAACAAAATAACTCACCCAAATCTAATCTGCATGTTACATCTACCCCCCTGCAGTGCACATGGTTTTGTCCATTTCAGAAGGAATTTGCCTCTAAGGGCAGTATTCAATGAAAAAAATTTGCTGTGCATGGCGAGAGATTTTTTCTCTCGCCATGCACTCGCCCTGTTCCGGAGGGCTCGCTGCCACTCCTGCTCCCTCTATTCAATGTGGTTAAGACTCGCCACCACTCGCGGCGAGTCTTAACCCCTGCAGCGGACGAGCATCCGCGGCAGGGAGCCATGGGACGGTGGCAGCCAGGGAGATTAAAGTCTCCCTGGCTGCCCCAGAACATATGTGGAGGGGAGGTGGGCTCCCCGGGACCCAGGCAGCACAAGCTGCCCCCCCCCTATAGCCAGCGGGGGACCCAGTATTCACTGCACCCGATCGTGCATATGTAATGATCGGATGCAGTGAATATATGAATATCTAATGAGCGGCTCGAGAGCTCCGGCCCCCTGCTGGCTGCTCTGTGTAAAAAAAAAAAAAGAAATTAAAAAAATATATTTTTTTAAATTAAATATATATTCATGTGCTATAAGCACATAAATAAAAATAACATGCCCCTTCACAGAAAAAAAATCCAAAATTAAAAAAAAAAAAACTTTTAGTTTAAAAGTTCACATTCCAGCTCTCCATGAAAAGATGGAGAATTGCTACACGGAGAGAGACGGCGAAAATCACTTAGAAAGACGGCGAATATTTCACATTGAATAGGGTTGCTCGCTTTTGGAGAGCAAAATGCTCCGTCCAAGGCGAAAAAAGCACAAATTCGCAATAAAACAGGGCGAATTTTTCTCATTGAATACTGCCCTAAGAGTGAACTAGAATAAGTCCCTTAATCCTAGTGAAGGGCTAGATGAGGTTGCCTCTATCTGTATCGAGATCATTTGTAACGGTATATGGTATTTTTTTTTTACAAACTATATTTTTAAATTGTATTTTAATATATTTCCCATTTAAATATGTTCTGCAGGGTATATACAGATGTTTCTATATACATCTAGCCTCCTTGCACATTAATCAGCCTTTCTAGTTGCACCATGCTGAACATTTGCTTGTGTGCAATTTTTTCCATTACAGTGCATCTTATTTGTAAAATGGTGTGAATAAGCTGCACAAACAGCTTATGCGTGATATGCAGCATCCCTATATTCTGTGTGTGACCGCGGCTGTATCGGCACAATAAATATGTTACGGTCAATGGCGTAACTAGATATTTGTAGGACTCATACCAAAAGTTTGTAAGGGCCCCTATGTACCATCCAATGGTAAAAGTGTATATAACGTGTAACATTGACAGGGAAGGTGGGCTGCAGATATTTCCGGTGGGGGGGGGGGGGCTGTATTTATAGTTACACCACTGCCTATGGTAGCTACACCCCTGTATATAATACATGTAACTGTGACAGGGAAGGTGGGCCCTCTCTCCACTCTGGCCCCATAGTAGCCACACCCCTATATATATAACACATGTAACTGTGACAGGGAAGATGGCCCCTCTCAGCTCTGGGCCCCATAGCAGCTGCACTCCCTGCACCTATGGAAGTTACACCCTGTATATAACACATGTAACTGTGTCTGGGAAGGTGGCCCCTCTCAGCTCTGGGCCCCATAGCAGCTGCACTCCCTGCAACTATGGTAGCTACACCCTGTATATAACACATGTAACTGTGACAGGGAAGGTGGCCCCTCTCAGCTCTGTCCCCATAGCAGCTGCACTCCCTGTACCTATGGTAGCTACACCCTGAATATAACACATGTAACTGTGACAGGGAAGATGGCCCCTCTCAGCTCTGGGCCCCACAGCCGCTGCAGTCCCTGCTCCTCTGGTAGTTACCCTTGGTTACATTGCTTTCCAGTAAAATACTGTACTATTCGCTCTATTGTGCATCCTATTTGCGCAGATTTGGGAATAAGAAGCACTGTTATAGAGACAGTCGCACACAAAGACGCTCGGCGCTGCCGAGTCACACGGAGCGCATGTGTTATGTGTAACGTAGCTTACAACGCACGGAGAATAGATGTAAGTGGACACTTCTGTATGTTATAGCAAATGAATGGGTCAAAAAAGTAACCAGTGGACACCTTTTAAATCTGTCATAAACACTGCTCTATACTACTAGGCATGGATAATGCCACTAGAGATCATTAATACAGTTTTCTCTTCTCCAGGGGACTTTCTGGTTGCAAGAGAAAAATCTGTGAATAAAGTGGGACACGGTAAGGATACTTGGAATGTATGTTTATGTTGAGACATAGGTTATATTGTACCTCTCATCCGATTGGTTCCCCTCCCAGCATTACACCTGCTGTGCATGCGCAGATGAACTCTTGGGTCATAAACCAAAACATCCAGGAACTGGGAACCATCGCAAAGGGCGGCTCTTATTGGTAGAGCTGCCCTTTACGATATAATTTGCATATGTTAGTATATACGCCATTAGTATTGCGGCGTTAAGTGGCATGATGTTTCCTGCAAGGTTGGTACATCCTGCCCACAGTAATACAGTCCACATATCAACAAATGCCATCAATTCTAAAATGATCGCCATCATTCCTGGGGGTGAGAATTCAGACTGGGGGGTGGAATCTTTTTGTGTTTTTGCATATAGCTGTAACCCAATACATACAATACATTTATTCTATTGTCTCCTGAGAACAAGTATAGGATGGTCAAGTTTAGACATAGGCCAGATGTGCTAAGCTTCAAAAAGTGATACAGTGGAGAGAGATAAACTACAAGCCAATCAGCTCCTGTCATGTTACATGGTTTGAAAAATACAAGAAAAGGGGGGATGGTTGGATGCGCTAGTGAATAATTGTAACAGTAATTATATATGAAAAGGAAAACCTGGTCAGGTGTGAAAAAGAGGAATATGCAATTTATTATACAATACAATAAAAAAGACAGTGTAATACACAATATTAAATTTTAAAATTCATTTAGGACAGAAGGTTAATAGTCACCCATTTTGATGTCCTTGTGCCAGTCCTTTAGAGGAAAAACCCCAGAGGGTAACTCTTGTATATTGGTCCAGGGAACACGAGATTTTTAATCCAATTGGTATGTACTCTTGGGGAAGAGTGGGAATAATTTGGTGATTCCACAACGAAGTGCCGGGCCTTTAGGAGGTGGTGTACCTCCAAGAAATTTTGTATGCCACGGATGTTGGCAGTATGAAGAGTGGGGATATTCTGGTACTTTCCACAACGAGGTGCCGGGCCTTTTAAGGTGGTGGCGTACCTCCAAAAAATTCTGTGTGCCACGGATGGTGGTATTGTGACCAGTCCACTTTGTTCTCCCAATACGATTTAGTAATGAACCATTTACGAGTGGGATTCCTTGGATTTGTCAGGTGTATAGATGAAATAAAAACTGGCAAGGGTTGTTGGCAGGGGTGAGATTAACCATGGGTCCTTTTAGAGTAGTCACCAACGCGTTTCACTGGCTACAGCAGCTTTTTCAAGAAAAAGGGAAAGTACCAGAATATCCCCACTCTTCATACTACCAACATCCGTGGCATACAAAATTTCTTGGAGGTACGCCACCTCCTAAAGGCCCGGCACTTCGTTGTGGAATCACCAAATTATTCCCACTCTTCCCCAAGAGTACATACCAATTGGATTAAAAATCTCGTGTTCCCTGGACCAATATACAAGAGTTACCCTCTGGGGTTTTTCCTCTCAAGGACTGGCACAAGGACATCAAAATGGGTGACTATTAACCTTCTGTCCTAAATGAATTTTAAAATGTAATATTGTGTATTACACTGTCTTTTTTATTGTATTGTATAATAAATTGCATATTCCTCTTTTTCACACCTGACCAGGTTTTCCTTTTCATATATAATTACTGTTACAATTATTCACTAGCGCATCCAACCATCCCCCCTTTTCTTGTACATACTGTATTGGAGGTGACTCCTCCTTTTTATTGGATTGCTGCTTCTGGCCAAGCACACCCATACCAAGCGCCTTTTCAATATAGTTTATCTATATTTACTTTTTTATGGTTTGAAAAATGTCAGCTTGGATCTGATTGGCTTGTACTTTTTCTCTCTCCACTTTATCACTTGTTGAAGCTTGCTGCATCTGCCTAATTAAATTCCAGTCTGAAGAAAACTTAATATAAATTTATACATTCATTGAGCAGTATGTACTAAGCATGGCATCCATGGTGAGATACATCCTGCCACGTATCCGCAGTGTTAATTATGCCTGCTTGTAGCTAGCATTGCGATTAAAGCCCAAAGGATTACTCTCCAGATAAGAGCTGTCCTGTGCGATAGATAACAATCTTACTTTTAAAATCTCTTCTCCAGGAGAAGCCAGAAGAGAAGATGGGGGAAATGTACTAAGATGTGTATTCTACTTCACATGTGATGTTGCTATGGGCAACCAATCAGATCCTGGGCCAGATGCACTAAGCTTCAAAAGTGATCAAATGGAGAGTGATAAACAGCCAGCCAATCAGCTCCTGCCTGACATTTTTCAAACCCAGCCTGTAACACAGCAGGCAGGAGCTGATTGGCTGGCTGTTTATCACTCTCCATTTGATCACTTTTGAAGCTTAGTGCATCTGGCCCCCTGTCTACTATCTTCTAGAGCAGGGCTGGGCAACACCTGCCCTCCAGATGTTGATGAACTACACATCCCAGCATGCCTTGCATCAGTTTCAGCATGGCCACATAGCAAAACTAATGCGAAGTATCCTGGGATGTGTAGTTCATTAACATCTGGAGGGCCGGTGTTGCCCAGCCCTGTTCTAGAGGGTGCTAAATAAATAAGAAGTAGATTCTGATTGGTTGCCCATAGCAACATCACATGTGAAGTAGAATACACATCTTAGTAAATTTCCCCCCGATGCGTCTTGCCACTATGGGGGGTGTAGCAGGGCTGCCCATCATTAGATCCCGCCCCAAAGATGTCCCGATTCGCAGATCCACAGGTGGAGGTGGGGTTAAATGACATAAATGTGCACCATTTAATCCCGCCCCCTCCATACAACATCCACTATTCCCTATATGATCTCCTCAGTAGGAAAGAGATTATATGTGGGAGATCTGCCAGGGTCACCCCGTAAACTTGTGAGTCTTCCGGTAATTGCAGGACAATAGGCAAGTGTGATAGGAAGGCTCCTGGCTTTATGACCCAGAAGTCATTCTGAGCATGCACAGAACACCACGTGGGCTGATGGGTGGATCTGATTGGATAAAATAAAAAAACAGAGCCCCAAGGTTTCTGTTACTAGACCTACATGCAATGGGGGTAATTCAGACTTGATAGCACGGATGTGAATTTGCTCTGTGAACGATTATCACTAGACTGAGCATGGGCAGCACGGATGGTGTAATGGTTAGCATTACTGCCTCACAGCGCTGAGGTCATGGGTTCAATACCCACCATGGCTCTAACTGTGCGGAGTTTGTATATTCTCCCCGTGTTTGCGTGGGTTTACTCCGGGTACTCCGGTTTCCTCCCACAATCCAAAAATATACTGGTAGGCTAATTGGCTCCCAACAAAAAATTAACCCTAGAATGTCTGTGTGTGTGTGTACATGTGGTAGGGAATATAGATTGTAAGCTCCACTGGGGCAGGGACTGATGTGAATGAGCAACTATACTCTGTAAAGCGCTGCGGAATCTGTATGCGCTATATAAGAAACTGTTAATAAATAAATAAATAAATAAATGTGTGCGGTTCGCAGTATGCATGTGCCAGGCTGTGCTGCAATGAAATCCTGCTGCTTTTTCTATTCACACGCCGTTTGCAAGGTGATTGACAGGAATTAAGCATCTGGGGTGGTAACCGAATGTTTAGTGGGAGTGTTAAGAAAAGCACAGGGGTGCCTAGGAAATGGTGGGAGTACCGGGGGAAATGCTAGGCGTGCCTGAGTGTTATAGGGGAGGGTGGGCGACATCAGCTCCAGGCCGGAAATGCCTTTTTCCATCGCACCGCCGAGTAAATATCTGGCCATGCGGTGCCTGCGATGACTGGTGACCAGCGTAAAAATCATCCAATGGTGAGCCTGTTACCATGGGTTTTGGACATATTCGCTCGGCTGCAATTGGGTGTGCAGCCATACACATCTATTCACACACAGAGCACATTAAAGCGCAAGGTGGGATTTCACTCTAGTAGGGCAGCGGTCTAACTGAACACTGGCCAAGCAGATCTGAATTACCCCCAATATGTGTCTGCTTGTAGACTTGAATGGGGCAAAATGAGGTGATGTATGGAGAGGTAAATTCATCTGTCCTCTCACAGCAATGTGTCTCTCCTATCGCACCACTCCAATGCCTGCATCTGCCCCATTCAACATCGCTGCAGATTTTTAAATTACCTTAATCGGTTCAAGATCTAAGGAAGAACCAGTCTCCTTTTTTAAGCTGAAAGCTTATTTCGATTGAGTCATTTTTTGTACCCCTGATGAAGTCCTAGCGACGAAACGCGTTGGGTCATTGGAATGATGAAAATATGACTACATAAGAATAAAATATTGCTGAAAAATTGTTTTACCTATTTTTAATAAATTGTATAAATTACGAAAAAGTGTCAAATTTACACCTGCTTTATGGTGGTGGTGGCACACCCAAAGGCGCACTCTATATCTTTGTTGCATTTTCCATTCTCTTTCCCCCACTAACAGGGGGGACTTGTAGAGGTGCGGCCTACCATTTCAGCGCAGTGAAAGGGTTATTTCTTTTTCTATATATATATATATATATATAGAAAAATAACAGTGCGCAAAACTTATGAAATAAAAGCAAGTGTCCAAATCTTAACGATAGTACCACAGGAGTGTATCCTCCAGTGTCCTTTTCAAATGCACTCAGGTGTATATAGCCCGGCAGCTTAAGCTCTTCCTCTCATGGAGGTAATCCTTATTCCACAGGTGTGTTTTGTCTACAAACGAAACGATGAGAGCAAGCGCACTATAGTGCATGAATCAATTTTAAACAATTTATTGATGGGTACACAGATGATAAAACAGGTAGCAGGGATCACGTACCACAGGAAGCGGCACTAGTCACTGCAGTAGAATCACATAGACTGCTTCTCCCAGCAGTATTAAGTCGGAGTGGTTACACTCAGATGCGGCGTCCACGGCAGCAGCGGCGGTAGTCTCACACCCCACCAGGTTAAGGTTCTTGGTCAGAGAAGACGCTAGGCCACGCCCCAACGCGTTCTTTTCTTTTGTAGACATATATATATATATATATATATATATATATATATATATATATATATATATATATACACACACACATACAGTGAGATACGGCCGGCACTTGGAACCATCCAGTCAACGGCTGGGTGCCCTCCACAGTATTAGATAGCAGTGTTTCCCAAATAAATGAGTCACAGGAGGCGGCACTCTCAGTAAAGTGCAAAAAAGGGTTGTATTCAATCCATCAAATAAGTGAACACACAAACATGGTGCATAAAAACTTCAGCCTAGGTTGTCAACAGTTTCGGAGCCGAAGCCCCTTCCTCAGGACAGCTGGAAGCATATAGGGGGAAATTTACTAAAGGAAATTTGTAAAAAAAAAAAAATAGGTGTATTTGTATCCAGAAAATACACTTATTTTTGACATTTACTATCCCGAAAATACGCCAATTCGTATTGATGTGCTAAAAAAAGCGAATACGAATTGCCATTATTCGTAAATGTGAAAATTAAGTGTATTTCAGGATACAAATACACCTATTTTTTTACAAATTTCCTCTAGTAAATTTCCCCCATAGTGTCTCAAAAGTGTAGTGCAGAATTCTGCACTGCACTTTTGAATTAGAGGTCGATGTTTATCGCAAAAACGTCCGTTTTCGCACTTTTTCCCGAATTCGCATAATTAATGAGATGCGAAAATCTGCAAAAAATGCGGGATTTGCCGCGAAATCGCACTTTCTGAAAGTGCGATTTTTTTTAACTCTGGAATTCGCATCCAGATGTTTTCCCCATTGAAAAATATACAATTTGCATATTTAATGAGATGCGAATTTGGAAATCGCCAAAAAAAATGGTCTAAACATCAAAAAAAAAATAGACCTGATCCTGACTGGCGATTTTGTCAGAAACATGGTGATTTTGTCAGAACCAAGCACAGTTCATTGTGATCTGTGTATGGTTCTTTGGTAAAATATGTGTAAAAGTTAAAAAAAAAAACGCGTGGGGTCCCCCCTCCTGTACATAACCAGCCCCGGGCTCATTGAGCCGGACCTGGTTCCAAAAATACGGGGGACAAAAAGCGTAGGGGTCCCCCGTATTTCTGAAACCAGCCCCGGACTCTTGGTCCGGTCCTGGTTCCAAAAATACGGGGGGACAAAAAATCTGGGGGCCCCCCCCGTATTTTGAAACCAGCACCAGGCTCCAACAGCCCGCAGTGTCATGCCACAGCCGGGGGACACTTTTTACACAAGGTCCCCCGGCCGTACCATGAGCACCGTGGCTGGTCGGCCTTGGACGGTGTACCTGGAGGAGTGGGGAACCCTCCAATAAAGGGGTCCCCCCCCAGGCTTCACCCGTCCAGGGCTGAAGCCCGGGGCTGTCACCGGCGTCCCTGGCCATTGGACGCCGGCCTGATAGGGTTAAATTCACATTCCTAACATTGCTTAATACAGGAGAACTACAAGTGCCAGCAGACCTCCTCCGCATGCTGGGACTTGTAGTCCACCTGTAAAAAGAATGTTAAAATAAAGCACACACACAGAAAAGTAAAACTTTATTACATACACATCCACACACTTCAATTTTACACCAATATACATACTGATCCAGGATCCAGCGCTGGTCTCCCTTCTGTAGCAGAGCCGGTCAGCCCGCACTATCAGCGGGCTGAACCAGCTTTCTCCGATGCAGCTAACAGCTTCTGTCTCGCTGTCCCAGCGCAACAGAGGTTGAGAGCGTGATTGGGCGATGCGTCTACATGGAGACGCATAGCTCAGCCAATCAGGGCTGTACCCTTACCCTTTACTGTACCCTCCACCTGTCAAGTACAAAGGATTGGATGTTCGTGTGTCTCAGTGACCATTCTAGCAAATAATGAGACCATTGTCACCCCATTTCCTTATATGGGATAACGAACACATTTGAGTGAGATCCTGCAGTGGGCGTCCTGCAAATTCACCTGGGCGCCTGTCCACACTGATTGCAGCAGGCATCTTCTATACACAGTGGTACTTAAAATAGAGTTTAGTAGCATATTGCTATATCACCAGTCACTTACCTGACCCTGTCGGGATTCCCTATATCGGGATGCCGAAGTTGGTTTTCTGAGCACCGCCATTGCTGGTCATCTGTATGTACCCCAAACAGAACACAGTATTCTAGATGAGGCCGTATCAATGACCTATACAGAACTGGACACAGTATTCTAGATGAGGATGTACCAATGACCTATACAGAACTGTACACAGTATTCTAGATGAGGCTGTACCAATGACCTATACAGAACTGGACACAGTATTCTAGATGAGGATGTACCAATGACCTATACAGAACTGGACACAGTATTCTAGATGAGGATGTACCAATGACCTATACAGAACTGGACACAGTATTCTAGATGAGGATGTACCAATGACCTATACAGAACTGGACACAGTACTCTAGATGAGGCTGTACCAATGACCTATACAGAACTGGACACAGTATTCTAGATGAGGCCGTACCAATGACCTATACTGAATTGGACACAGTACTCTAGATGAGGCTGTACCAATGACCTATACAGAACTGGACACAGTATTCTAGATGAGGCCGTACCAATGACCTATACAGAACTGGACACAGTATTCTAGATGAGGATGTACCAATGACCTATACAGAACTGGACACAGTATTCTAGATGAGGATGTACCAATGACCTATACAGAACTGGACACAGTATTCTAGATGAGGCTGTACCAATGACCTATACAGAACTGGACACAGTATTCTAGATGAGGACGTATCAATGACCTATACAGAACTGGACACAGTATTCTAGATGAGGATGTACCAATGACCTATACAGAACTGGACACAGTATTCTAGATGAGGACGTATCAATGACCTATACAGAACTGGACACAGTATTCTAGATGAGGCTGTACCAACGACCTATACAGTGTCATTATTACTTCTTTCTTTCTCCTGCTGATTCCTCTCCTATACAACCAAGCATCTGACTTGCCTTCCTCATTGCTGTGTTACATTGCTTCCTGCTTTTAAGTCATCTGAGATAGTGACACCTATATTCCTTTCCTCCTCAGTGTTCCTTTTATAGTGCCATTAATACTCTAGTTATACAATACCCAATTATACTTCTATAATGTTAATGAGCAGCTATTGCCTTGACAAATACACATGTGATAAATATAAAGTACTGCATGAGTTCATTGATTCCTGCTCATTCATCATGTAGTCAAGTGTTCATAAAAAGGTGCATACATAAAAGGGGATTATCTAATGTGATAGTAACGTCTGCCCACCCATTAATCACTGTTGCTCTATATTTTTTTACCTCAGTGACGCCACACCAAGATTCCACATTCCTGCACACAGAGCCGCTCAGTAAGATCACCGGCTTCTGGATTCCCGTCGAAGATGCCACTGAACAAAATGGCTGCCTGTGGTTCATTCCAAGTTCTCACAACGGTAGGAGCTGAACCCAGTTTGCCTTTTCATGGCAGGTGTCACGCTCCCTTAAAAATAAAACCCACCATTGAAGGGGTTAAAAGATAGCTGATCTTGTTTGTGTACAGGCCACTGATGGAAATGTCTAACCATTACATAAATCTGTTTTATCCAGGCTGCAACCAACCCCAGAACTACCATTCCCATCATTGTATACCTAAGAGGAGACACTGATGGTTTCATGCATCCAGTACCATCCTACCATACACCCTTGGCAATAAAGACCTCCTGTTTCTAAAAGACCCAATAAGAGAAGACTGTGAGAAGGACTCCGCCCTTTGTTTTGTTTCCATAGAAGCACAAACCGTACAGATCATTTATTTAGCTTCTGTTGTGGAATACAAAAAGTATTTGTAATTTTGTTTCTCATGTGATTTATATGATACATTGTGGCGTTTATTATCTTTAATACTTGGTACTGTGTAAGGTGGTATTTTTGTAAATGTAAAATGTTACAAATAAATAATTATTAACACAAAAAAAAAAAAAAAAAAAACATCAATATTCAGAAAATCAGCTCAAATTAACACATTGCTTTTCACTATCCTGATGTAGGAATCTTTCAATAAAAAGTTTTGATAATACTGTCATCAAAATAAGGGTCATACCTCTCAGGTGACTGCTAGAAGATTGGGATTGGGGCATACACTGTGTTATGGGGGCGGGGCAGGAAAATAAGACTACCAGTGGAGCGGCGTATGGGTAATTTTGTAGACACACTTGGGTCGACAGGGTTAGATGGTTGACACAAGCATTCAGTTGACAATGGCACAGTAGACTGTCAAAAGGTCGACATGAGTTTTTCACTTTTTTGGTCCCGAATGTATACATAGTAGACACTGACAACATTAAAGTGTAACGCTGCACTCGCCATGCTTCGAACACGGTGCCTTGCTGCTCTCGGCACACTAGGGAATGAAATTGCACCGGTCAGCTAAAAAAAAAAAAGTGAAACTCATGTCGACCTAGCCATTGTTGACCTTCCAACCCTGTCGACCTTAGCCGTGTCAACCTAAGCCATATCGACCTTCAGTGGTCAACCCAATGACCGTATACCATGGATTGGTGGGCATAGATTGCAGCAATGTGGGCCCATCTGGTGCCATAGGGTAGCAGTCCTGGCTAGGTAATGTACTAGGATGTTGGTGCTTACCCTGAGTATGAAGCTGCTTTAATACATTTATAATCTAGCAAAAGGACCTGCTCCTATATGCAAATATATATTTTAACATCAAATATATATAGTTAATATTGCTGCCACGCAGTATCCCCCCAATCTTCCCTTCCGCCCCGGTAGCTTTGATCAAAGGCAATCTGGATATAAGGATATTTATGTGTCCCCTAGAACAGGCCTGTCCAACCTGTTGTTGTGAAACTACAAGTCCCAGCAGGCCATGCAGCAGTTTTTCTTTTAGGGATTGCTAAACCTGGGGCAAGGCATGCTGGGATGTGAAGATTCAGAACAGCTGGAGAGCCAGTTTAGCCAGGTCTGTCCTAGAACGTGCAAAGGTGTGCTTATCCAGCCTTGCCATGATGCGCAGGTGTCTTGTGTGCGTACCCTGGCACCCAAGATCCTTAGCATTTCCCAGGAAAGCTGCGGGGTGCAAAATGTATGAAGCCCGGAGAGGCTTAACCTTGCCGCAATGTGTGTGCCCTTGCATAGGCATCATGGCAGTGCTGGATAAACACATCTGTAGGCTCTCAAACAGCTCCCTCTTTTCCAGGTCAACCAGCAGGTGCATAGGTGTAGTTATTACTCACTGACACATTTTAAAAGATCTAGAGTTGTAGCAAGTTATTTAACTTCTGGGAGGACACCTGAAAGATATGTACTGTTTGGGGTCCTGTAGACTGAGTTGAAGAACCTATGCCCTAGAACAGGGGTGGCCACACCTGTCCTCAGAATCTACTAACAGTGCCTATGTGGTTTGGAAAACGTAGACCATTGGTAGATCTAGAGGACCGGTTTGGCCACCACTGATCTAGAACGTTGTTCAGTGTAATGTATAAATACTCTTAATGCAGCAGAACCATCTAATTTTATCACTTGTCCTATATGTCTTACCATATTATCAGCCATTTACGGCATAAGGACACAAAGGTTCGGGGTCAATTCTCAAACCATCAGTAGGATTTGTAGATAAAGTGGTAGAATCAAGTTGTCTATTTGGGTGGTAAAAGCTTCTAACAATGACACCAATGTGATGGAACCTATTATCCACATATAGCTGCTATTCATGATCACATTGCTGTCAAAAATAAGAATAAGGGCAACTGTAATAATCTGAGCAAATATGGACATCATGGTCCCTTCAAATGTCTTCTTGGTGCCGGGCCATTTAATTTCACCCACAGTACTACCACAAACCGATGCAATGGTGTCGCCTACACCGACTGCCAGCACTCCACAGTAGGGAAGCAGTGTAGCCGGTCCAGAAAGTGAAGGGGCGCAGAGCCTTGGAAAAAGCCAGATCGGTAGCGACATCCCCAGAAGAAGGTATATATGTGTTAAAATCAGAGGTCCACTGTCCCTCTCATCCAAGAAGAGAGTCAGCAGGTTCCGTAACGTCTGCCCTAGCGGTTTAATACGGAAATATCGTACATACTCCAGTAGGACAAAAACCGCCAAGCAAACCACAGCAGAAACAAAGAGTAGTTGAGTGTCATAGATAAGTCCCGGAATATAAGTGGCCACTGCAAGAAAGTGAAAGTATTTGCGAGTCACTGTGGAGATCTCCGGCTTCTTGGAGTCGGTGGTCATTTTGGAACCGTGGCACAAGACAACCACACAAGCGGTTAGAGCAAGGAATGTCCAGAAGCCTAAAAGATATAGACGTGTATTGCTCTGCAGCAGAAAATCCACCAGCCAGAAGAGCGGGTGCCTCTTGATAAGGTACTGTAGCCATGGAGCGAAGATCCCTAACCCTAAAACAGCGGTCATCATGTAGAAAAACAAAGCAGAAGTCCAAGTCGAAGAGTCCATAAAAAAGAACAGAGCAGAGAAGATAATTCCCAGTAGGACCAAAGCCACCAGTGTCACCAGCAGAAAGTAATCCGCTGGATCTCCCCGACCACCCACTACGGTCAGGGAGCGTTTGATAAGCTGGTTGAGCACAAAGCTGAGCCCACCAAGAACTATTAAAGCTTCTCCAGGAGTGAAACAACGTGGTAGAAGGTACAAAAGAATCATGCTGAGATATACAAAGATGAGGAGCACCTCCAGAACCTCAATGACTTCTGACACCGCCAGGGAGTTCTTCATAGTGTAGAGTATAGCAAAGCCGGCAGCGCCAGACACTATGCAGGTGTTTTTCGGCACGGGTTTTGTAATGCCCAGGGCAATGATTGAGAGGAAATATGCCAACGTCATTCCCGTGGCAGATACCACCACTCCATACCTTTCGAAGTAGACATTGCCGGAAGCTTTGCACCTCTCTCTCAATACAACACCAAGCAGGGGGATGATCATGCTGGCTGGCAGAAGTCCACTGTTGGCAGATGATCGATACTGAAATACGGCGCCGCTTGACTGTAGTAATCGGTCCCATTTGTGCTGCACATAAAAGGTCTGAACAGCCAGGGCCACAATACACCAGGAAAAGCGATCCCACACCACAGCATGTATGCTGAGGACAATGCAGAACACCACAAGAGACTCCAGCACCAACCGCTTATTCACCATGATGGCAGCCTTATGGGATTCAGGTGGGTTTCCTTCTTTCATGCTGTTACCGTTCCTTCAATGCTATCAGCTGTAACAATGGCGTTCACACTTTGCATAGTCTCTGCACAAACCTCCTCTCATTATTCCTACAAGACATTTGATTTATTTAGCACATAAGTTACATATTGAATTGACAAAACAAAATTAAAAAGAACAGGGCTGGGCAAATTCCAGGAGCAAATGCTGGCTCCTAACATTTGGGATTCAACTCAATGCTTGCCAATGACTACATGGCTCCCCTGTTCTATGAGGGCAATTCAATTGTTTTCCTGGTGTGTCTAACTATTGGGCACAGAATGGAGATATTCAATTGTCATATACAGGATGCTGCAGGCACAGACTTTCATGCTGCCAGCCTCCTGAGGTGGCAAGTAGAAATGTGCGAAAACCAGGGCTTTCTGTGAGCATCAAGTATGATATTTAATAGGCGCCCAAAAATGATTAAATTGCTTTGTCAGGTGCCCATTAATTATAATGATTAAAAAAATCTCCCCGTAAGAAAGTCTGCCAGTTCCTATATGTAAACATCAGTTTACCTAGAAGAGTTGCTCATCTGGATTAATACTCTAAACATTAAACAAACTTAGCCAAAAGATACATATAAAATGAATTTATTACCACAGACAAATATGGCCACATGAAAACAGAAAATGATAACATATATTCAGTAAAAATTAAAAATTAATTAAACATATGAAAATGAATTAAATATATGGCTTCCTTAGGTGTAATAAAGCCCTTAGTGCTTAGGGGCGTTTTTAAACTGCCCTAATTGGTTAATTTATTATTTGAACCCTTACGAATGGTATGTGATCTGGATCCTGGTAGATCCTGAGTTAGAGTTATTCTGTGTGGGGTATTAGGCACAGGGAGAGAATGCTTAGGGTCAAAATACGCACTGAGATTCTGATACCATTAATCTACAACTTATACTAAATAGTTTGCAAAGAAGTCATAGCATTGGCAAAGGTGCCCTGAGATACATACACCTCAGGATAAGAGATGTGTTTTTTTTGGGGATTCCACACAAGGTTTTGCCCGGCTTAGGCGAGGGAGGTCAAGTGAGGCCTATCCTTGCCGTGGTGGGATGCGGCCTGCGTTGCCTTAGCCAATTCTCATATATGTGTGGTCGCTAAATTGGATACACTTTTTAAGAGTTGGTGGTGCTCCCCTAAGTCCGAATATACAAGCATTAACAAACAGAGAGAACAAAGAGGACTCTTTTTGTGGGGCACTCTTGATATGTATTGTTTATAGAAATTAAAACTTTTTAATTTCTATAAACAATACATATCAAGAGTGCCCCACAAAAAGAGTCCTCTTTGTTCTCTCTGTTTGTTAATACATACACCTCACCCTATAAAATTAAGCTCTCGTCTATTATGAAGGAGACAATTACTCTAGGAATGTTTAAATTAAATAGCTGCCGGACCAATGATTTACAAAGAGATAAGGAAATGAGATTTCATGTTCTATTTCAATATCTAAATAACACACCCAGTACCATATTATTGTATTGGCATACTGGGCAGTTTGTTTTTTTAATTAGTGAGTAGTGGCACCAGAGCATTGCTTTGCCCAGGGCCTGTAATGTGGCTGCAAGAAGCGGATTGGCCGTTAATTTATCGCCAAAATTTAGTACATAAAACCCTTCATCTATTATTAAGACACTAAAGCTGCTCCTTCTTATAGAAGCTAAGCAGGAAATGATTATCTGAGCCACATTAACATCTTGGTTGCAGATTGGGGGAGGAAAAAATGAGTGCTGATGCACTACATTAAGTGCCCTGGCCAGCCCCATTGCCAGTAATTTCTCGTTATAAGCCAGTGGTGTATGCACACAGATGATGAGGGTCGGTAACTATACTGGTAAGATTTGTACACACGGCACAGACTTATCAGCCGACTCGCTGCCGCACCATCAGAGCACCCGATTAGGTAAACAATACACACCTACCAAACGGCCGCTTGCTATGTCTGTTCAAACACATTCAAATTCTGAATTTGCCCACCCAGCTGTGCTGTCAGACCAAGCAGCCAGTGTAAGGTTGGGTCCACTTTAGAGGAGGACCTAGGTTTAGGCTAGGGCCTTGATGGCTAACCTTGACACTCCAGCTGCTGTTGAACTACACATCCCAGCATGCTCTGCATCAGATTTAGCAGGGCCAAATAGCAAAACTGAAGCAAAGCATGCTGGGATGTGTAGTTCAACATCTGGAGTGTCAAGGTTAGCCATCTAGGGGGAGGTTAGGGTTATGAACTAATGTGGGGTACACACCAGGACGACCCGCTCACGATGCACATCGTGAACGGGTCGTCAGTATCTCGTCCCGCTCATGTGCACCGTAAACGGTACCGATCTGATTGCGACCCGCACCCGGGTGTATGGTCGTGTCCAGATCCTACCTGATGCAGGTAAGATCTGATTAAGACCGATCCGCGGGGCCGCACATCCGATCGGAATCGTATCACAACAGGACAGAAAATGGCCCAATCACCAAACAATCTACATCCAATTGGTCGGAAATTGGATCTAGATCGATGTGATCGGACCCTTGTCGTCCTTGTGTGTACCCAGCATCAGAAGGGGGGCTTGGGTTATAATGCAGAAGGGTGTTTAGGTGTGGTGTATTAGGGTAAGGCACTAGTGGGGAAGGTTAGGCTGTAGGGTGGGAAGGTTAGGTTTAGGCATGCGGAAATAGGTATGAGGATAGGGTTAGGCATTTGCGGGGAGGGGTATAGGGTTAGGCTGTGGGATAGGAAGATTAAGGTTAGGCACTAACAGGGTTAGGCTGCTGAAAGGGGAGAAGGCTACAGAAATATACTGTTCTACTGTGTAACTAGCTTAACATGATGTAGTGCAATCCTCAAATGGGGCTATGTACTATTAGGCGAGCTATGAAATGCTCCCCAAAGCTGATAACCCATCGCGGCAGTCGGCTTTGGTGTCGGCATTATTTGCAGAGGCAAGTATTAGTGGGACGGAGGTAACCAGCCCCTTCTTCAGATAAAATAGGAATTATCACCATCAAGTCCATGTACCCCCGGCTGTAAGGTAACGGGAGGGATGATGCCCGTGATAACAGGGAGCAGCGCACAATGGGTGGGCGAGGGCCGCAACAAGGAGACCCGGCAGACAAAGCCACTCTCCGCGTACAGACAGACATAAGCAGCAGCAACCGCCAGCACACTACCGCCTCTCATCTCGCCTACCTAATGGCCTGACAGCGCGGTGATCGGCTAGACAACTTTACCTTGGACAGCGCCATCTTGGATCCTGGTCATCATGTGACCGGCGGTGATGTCATTGCGCCACCCGGCGCCCGTCTTGCTGGTGGCTGTCACGTGACGCGTGTGCTCCTCCGCGCCGGGGTCCTCTTGTCACGTGTGCGGCGCTGGCTGAGTTCGGTTGGGCAGAGGGGGGGAGTGAAGATGGCGGCTGCCGGGGGCCTGGATAAAAGGTAACAATATCGGTGGCGGCGGCCGGGAGCTCAGTGACAGCTGGCAGGGGTGCACCTTACGTTTAAATGGCACATGGCGGGAAGAGGGCGCTAGGGATGGGGCATGGAGGGAAAACATCTGTATAACTACGATATCTTTCAGCGTTGGTTACAAATCATTGATCATCGGTCATGTGAGATCGATGTTGACCGATGTTTCTAATATTTTCGTGTTTTATTTATTTTTTAAAACAACTAGCTACTTAAGCGTATAATACACTTCTACCACCATAAAAGTCCCATGAACGCACAGCAACCCTGGAAGGGAACCTGTTTGAAGGTATATTTAAACTTGGGGCACAGGGTTGAACTCAGATTCAACCTGGCTCATGGGGAAGTGGAAAGGGGTAACACCTCTCCATAAAACCCATTCACAGCAATGAATTGGCTAGCTTTGGGAGATCCCAACGCCGGCTCTGGACACATCTCTGGGGATGTCACCCGACTGGCATTATGCCGGGTAGGCATGGCAGTGCAAGCCAAGTCGAAACAAATTTGGAGTTGGGTGCAAAATGTCAGGTGCGACCTGTCTAGGCGGTATAATAAACGTTTGAATTGATCCATCTACTATGTTTATCTTGATAGAGTATCTATCTACACACACAACTGGATTAACAATGGGATAGGTCCTTGATGGCTAACCTTGACACGCCAGCTGTTGTTGAACTACACATCCCAGCATGCTCTGCTTCAGTTTTGCTATTTGGCCATGCTAAATCTGATGAAGGGCATGCTGGCATGTGTAGTTCAAAAACAGCTGGAGTGTCAAGGTTAGCCATCAAGGGGATAGGTGGATCTACAAAAATAGGCCCATAGAATTTCAGAGGTTTATGTATGGTGTATGGGCCAGTACACCACATTACCTACCAGCCTGGCAGCTCAGGTACCTGCTGCCTGACAGACAAGATGTGGACATATTAGTTTTAACAGGCATGGCCAAAACTATGACCCTCCAGCTGTTGTGAAACTACAAGTCCCATCATGCCTTGCCACAGTTTTGCTATTAGGCACCTATGCGAGAGTCCTATTCATGGACTTCAGCTCAGCATTTAACACTATCGTCGCTGGCATCCTGCAGCCAAAACTCCTTTCCTTAGGAGTCCCAGGATCAACCTGCTCATGGATAGTGGACTTTCTAACGGCAAGAGAACAGGTGGTCAAAGCCAGCGCCTTCTCGTCCAGCACACGAACAATCAGTACTGGAGCCACCCAAGGATGTGTCCTCTCCCCTCTGCTCTTTTCTCTCTACACTGACTGCACCTCAGCTGAGCAGTCAGTGAAAATCATCAAATTCGCAGACGACACCCCTATCATTGGCCTAATCAAGGATGGTGACGAGACCGCGTCCAGCGACCTAAGATGGGGATTAAACATAACCACAAATATCAAAAAAGCCCAACAGCGCCTGTTCTCCCTGAGGCAACTCAGGAAATTCAACATCCCACAGGAGCTGCTGTGCGTATTCGACACCGCCATTGTGGAGTCTGTTATGTTCCTCGATCACAAACTGGTACGGTGGCGCAAGTGAGAATGACAAACAAAAACTGCAGAGGGTAGTGAAGGCTGCAGAAAGGATCATAGGGACCGACCTCCCCCTGATAAGGGATCTGTTCTCATCCAGGGTAAGGAAACGCGCTGAGATCGTGAAGGACCAGCTGCGTCCCGGTCACAACCTGTTCAACATCCTATCATCCGGAAGACGGTTCAGGTCTGTCCCCGCCAAAATGTCTAGATCTGCAAGAAGCTTCTTTCCGTTAGCCGTCCATCACCTGAACAATCAAAGCGAATGCAATCCCAATATCAACAGCCAAACAACGTGACCCTACTTGGCGACCTATCCACCATAGTCGTAGCTAGAAATGAAATGCATGTAATGTCTTAATGTAATGTCTCCCCCCATCCTTACCCCTGTTTGATGCTGCACTGTAATCCACAAAAAATCCTAGTGTGTGCAGAGCTATGCAAAGCCCTCCTCAAAGCCGCTCATCTGCTGGTATTACCAGCAGATGAGTGGCTTTCCCAGTGAAGATGCGGGAGCACGCAGCAGCAGTCACCGCTGGGGCATACACACTGGGCGGCTTTGAGCTGAAAGCCGCTCGAACATGCTGTCGCCCAGTGTGTATGGGCCTTTACACAGGCAGCTTTCATGTTCCAATATAAATGTTGTTCATGATGTTTAAAGTCTTTGTGTGCCCACAAATTACAAAACCTTTTACCTTTTAATAAGGACATATGATCAGTTACATACCATTTCTCATCCTCTGTCTATGTCTATTAGACATTCATGCCTCTTTGTGGCTCTGTGTTTGTTTACAGGTGCAGCCGGGAACTATGGACCATTCTACTGGGCCGCTCGAGTTTAAGGGACCCCGTAAGTAACGGCTTCTGTGTATGTATGACATTTGTTTGATAGAATCGTCAGGAGCCTAACGCACTGCACTGCAAGAGTACCCTGCTGCTTTCACTGTCTAACAATTTGTAAATAGCTGCATAACAGTAGCCCTGCCCTCACTAACAAGTTCGCATAAGTACATAGGTCATCCCACTCATTATTCCTATGTTCTACTTGGCTATGCTCTATATACACATGTGTTCTGGTTGGAAATAGTAATTGTGTAATAGATTGGTTAAGCTGGGTACACATATGTACAATCGTCGGGCCGTTCTTCCGTTCTGGGGACGAACGGCCGTTCGATTGTATATGTATGTACGCAGTCCCGATTCCTTCTGTGAGATCGATAAACGGCCAAAAACGCTCTTGGCCGTCCACGGTTGGTCGGTCGAAGGTTCTTTGCTGCGTAAAAATCATCCGACAGGATGGCTACATATCGGAACAAAAGCGCTGTGTGTACGCACGTTCGATCGATATGCAGGCCGTTCCTGCGATCATACTACCAAAACCTGAACGCCCATCTGGGCGTAGACTAGCTGCGTCATCCCTCCAACAGCGCAGCATGTAAAGAACAGGAAGTGTTCACCCATCCCTCGTTATTAGCCCTGCCATGTAAAATAATCGTTGAAATCTGTATGCATTCATTAACATGACTATTGACAGCATTTCAATAGGGATTATATAGAGATAGATAGATAGACAGATATACCATGATCTGCTGTTCACATTATGACCAAGCCTTTTAAAAAATACTGAACCTGGACAAAATTTTAAACAATGATCTGAATAGTCACGGCTCTATTCACTGTACTACACGAACGATTCTTTGTTCTGTGATCACGCCTCGTTTTGGTATGCTCTTTTAATCCAGCCCATTATGATAATGTTGTGTACATTTTTCTCGTGTGAATAACCAGATCGGGAGAGTGTGTACGGTGGTACAATCTTTTTCTTGCGATTGTTTGGACAGGAGTACGTCGGACGTCGCAAGTAAAATTGTACAGGTGTGTACGCGCAGATCGGTTGTGGCTTTTGGACGGTCGAACGTGTATATGGTCGATCGAACAGTCGCAAGAAAAATACGATTGTACATATGTGTACCCAGCTTTACGCTGTGATCATACCTGTGCTTTGATTGGGTAATGAATCTTCCCATGAAATAACAATTCTCTTTAATATATCAAGATTAGGCTTCGTATTTTTTTTTTTTTTTTGCTATATAACAAATACTGCGAGGCATTAAATATTTTTGCAATGGTTATGATTTTTTTTTTAGCTTATGTAGAATAGATTATTAATACAATTAACCTCTATTTTTAATGTGTATTGTTCTTAATTCTCAGATGCAAATCAAGATGGAGCTTGAACTATATGGAGAAAGGTTCATTCAGGGATTGGCATACTACAAACCTCCCAGGTATGTTAATACCCCTTTCACACCGAAACACCGGGTCGCATTCGGGTTTTTGGATCCGGGTACGACCCGGCGTTTGTTGCCTTCCCTGGTGCCTCCCCCAACCCATTACCCAGGTCCTGCCTGTGTTTTACACTCGTCAGTACCTGGGTAGAAGTCCCGTGTAAAGGGACATGGGTTAACCCCTTTTACACCGCCGCTGACCCTGGTCCACGAGGGAAAAAGCAAGGTTTTTGTGGCGTGTAAAAGGGGTATAATTCAAAGTACTGATAAGTGACATTGTAATCATTTATTATACAATTCTGCTGTCACCAGGATCAGGCATTAATCAAATGTACAAGCTCCCCATTGACAGAAGTGCCTTTGTTCTCTTGTCTTTAAATTATCCATACTGCAGTCAGGATGCCGACAGCGGAATCCTGAAATAATCATGGTTAGGCACCAGGTCAGTGGTTCCCAGACTGTGTGCCGTGGCACCCTGTGGGGCCTCAGGACATTAACAGGCATGCCCTGTATTGGTTCTCCAGGACCAATTCAAATTGTTTATAAATATAAATATATATATATATATATATATATATATATAGATTCGTAGAAAGGCACTCACTAATACTATTTAGCTGTAACTGTTGCCATCCGCAATAAGAGGTATCCGTCTGATCCTCCTCGCATACGTGGGTGTTCGGCGGCACTCAGCATAAAAAACACACAACGCTCAGCCTCAATTAGCCAACGTTTCAATGGGCATCTCCCATTTTCGTCATTTTCGTCTATTGTATGTTTATGCCCTGACGAAAATGGGAGATGCCCATTGAAACGTTGGCTAATTGAGGCTGAGCGTTGTGTGTTTTTTATGCTGAGTGCCGCCGAACACCCACGTATGCGAGGAGGATCAGACGGATACCTCTTATTGCGGATATTAAGCAAAACCAGTGCTGGTGGCTACCAATTATAAAAAATGGATACAAACACCACATTATTGAACCATATAGAGCCTGATTCAGATCTGTTAGCAAGGACAAATCCATACTGCACTGCAGGTGGGGCAGATGTAACATGTGCAGAGAGAGTTAAGGCCCCCCATACACTAGCCGATTTTGGTCAGATTTCAGCCAGATCAGTCGGATCTGGCCGAAATCGGACCAAAATCAGCTAGTTTTGATGTCCCGTGCGCATCGGATCTGCGTTGGGTGGTCGGACCTGCTGCACGTCCGACCACCCGACTTGGGACCTAGTGGGGCGGCGAGGCGGTAGAGGGAGCAGGGGGGGCTGGGGAAGCTGCGGGGGACACAGGCGGCATAGAGCCGCGCAGGGGGAGACGGCGGGAGCTGTCAGTATTGAATAAAAAAAAAAAGCCCATACAATGCATGGGCGGCCTGTGATTGGCTGAGCGCTCTCTCAGCCAGTCAGCAATTGGCTGAGAGAGCGCTCAGCCAATCACAGGCTGCCCATTCATTGTATAGGCTTTTTTTTTCTAGCACTGACAGCTCCCGCCGGCTCCCCCTGCCTGGCTCTATGCCGCCTGCGTCCCCAGCAGCGGGGGACACAGACGCTGTCCCCGCAGCATTACCAGCAGCGGGGGACACAGACGCTGTCCCCGCAGCGTTACCAGCAGCGGGGGACACAGACGCTGTCCCCGCAGCGGGGGACACAGACGCTGTCCCCAGCAGCGGGGGACACAGACGCTGTCCCCAGCAGCGGGGGACACAGACGCTGTCCCCGCAGCGTCCCCAGCAGCGGGGGACACAGACGCTGTCCCTGCAGCGTCCCCAGCCCCCCTGCTCCCACCTCTGTAGCGCCCCCCCCCCCCCCCCCCTGCTCCCCGGGTTTTTTACATGTGATAAATCGAGACGATTTATCACATGTCAAAAATGGCACATCAAGTGCCAATCTAATCAAGCTCCCCCGGGGAGCAGCCGGGGAAGCTCAGGGGGAAGTCGGGGGCGACTTGTCCTAAGGACAAGTCGCCCTAGTGTATGGGGGCCTTTACATTTGGGTGGGGTGTGTTCAAACTGAAATCTAAATTGCAGTGTAAGAATAAAGCAGCCAGTATTTACCCTGCACAGAAACAAAATAACTCGCCCAAATGTAACTCTGCACGTTACATCTGCCCCAACTGCAGTGCAGCATGGTTTTGTTCATCTGCAAAAATTGCAGCCTTGCTAACAGGTGTGAAATCAACCCCATAAGCACAATTTACTTAATTTAATATTTTAATCAGTAAGAAACTTGTGGCCTAGGGGTGCCGTTAAAAAAAATCTGATACTCCAGGGTGCCCTGACTGGCCTGACCTATAGCATTTCATACCAACCCCCCAAGTTTTTTATTAAGTGTATTTGATAGCAATCTCATCTCGCGCAGATTGTTGGTTATCATTGTCTGGCTTTATAATAACCTCCGCAGTTAGCTCAGTAGACCTGTAATGCTAAGGTGATAACACCTTCCCGACGCAGCCTCTTTTTGCCTTCCTGACAGAGGCCTTTTTTTCAAATCTGACATGTATCACTTAAGTGGGGATAACTTTTTTTTGCTTTTACTTATCCCAGTGATTTTGAGATTGTTTTCCCGTGACACATTGTACTTTAAATTAGTGGTGAATTTTGGTCGATACAATTTTTTTTTTTTGTGAAAAATACCAAAATGTCGTAAAAAAATTGAACATTTTGCTATTTGCAAAATGTTACATTTTCTGCTTGTGAGACAAATAATCATACCACTCAAAATAGTTAATAACTAACATATACCATATCTATACTTTATTTTAAAATCATTGTTACAACCGCCTTTAATTTTTTTGGGCACTAGGGGGCAGCAGAGTCTAAATTTTACACTATACGGAGTTTAACGCTGGTTTTGGCTGTTCACTTTAGAACAGCCAATAGCAGCGATCGCCCAAGACGGGGGGGGCAACCCTGCCCCCCCTGGGCAATGAGGGAGGATGTCTGCTGTCAGGGACAGCAGACATCCTCCCTCTGTCACCGCGTCTGTAGACGCGGTGGCACTTTTAAGTCATGACGTATATATACGTCATGTGTCGGGAAGTACATCCCGGCCATGACGTATATATACGTCAAATGTCGGGAAGGGGTTAATTGTCCCAATGTTGATGATCATTTGAGTGTGATATCGGAGCGTTTCCATGTAGAGAATTTGCCATTGCTATATACATATATATTGGCATATCTTATGTTTTCATGTGACTTTGTTTAAAGGTGGTTTAGACAGTCTTCAGGCATGTCCAAACTATGGTCCTTCACCTGTTGTGAAACTACAAGTCCCATCATGCCTTGCAACAGTTTTGCTATTAGTGAATGCTAAAACTACGGCAAGGCATGCTGGGGTGGCCATAGTTTGGTCATGCCTGCAAAGTAAATTGTCTTTGCTCCTCCCACTCCTATATCCCAAGACCGGGGGGATTTATTAAGCCCGGTACAGTGGCCAGTAATAACGCACCAGCCAATCAGCTCCTAACTGCCATCCAGGTTGACAGTTGTTGGCGTATTGCATGCATTTGAACTAGATGCGATCTAGTACAAAATGCACGCAGCACATCGCACAGTGTGCAGGCACCTTAAGCAATTTCTTTCTTATTTTATTGTGTCAGTGACTTATGCAGGTGACAGTTGCCTCTGTAAACATTTCTTGGCTACATCAGTGCTCAGACTAGCTAGATATGCCCCCAACAACCCCCCCCCCCCACCCCCAAAGGGGTCTCAATTACTTTCACCTTAGTTGTCTACTAGGGCTACTGCTTGACGATGCCTTGCAGTAGTTGTGCATAGTCTATGCTCGAGTGTCAAGAGTTTTGAGTTACCCCACCTGAGTACGATGAGGGGTGTCTAGAAAAGGGTGGCCCAATAGTAGGCTTGGTTCAGCCGTTTCTTTTGGGGGATGTCTTATCTGTCCAGCAATAACCGCCTTTCTTTCTTGCAGCACGAGCTCCGCAGATAAGCTAAAAGCCAGCAAGACTTTTACTGAACCAATTAAGGAGCTTGGGTTGCGGGTCAGCAAGTTTCTGGTGAGGAGACTCTTGTGTGCGGTAATGGGGGGGACACTGGTGGTTCCAGTGGACATTTCAGCAACGTGTCTGCGTTCTTATTTAATACAGGGCCTGGATGAAGAGCAGAGCGTACAACTGCTGCAGTGCTATATCCATGATGATTACAGAGGCACCCAGGACTCCATAAAGGTCAGACATCTATCTGCTGAAATGTGGCATTGCTAGCACACGTTGTATCCTGTTGTTGTTACCAACATTGCCTTTACTTTACTTTTTACAGCTGGGGCTGCAGGATGAACGGCAGACTCAGGCAGTTCTGCTAAAGGTCTGTCATGGTTTTTTATTGACGAATGAATGTGCTGTGTCAGGTTCTGCGTGCGGTGACATCATATTTCCTCCGGTGTCATTTAAAGGCCTCCATACTAATAACGTTACCAATCATCTTCGATTATTATTCAGTCACCTCTGGAACACCTTTACCTTACTGATCTGATCAGGAGAATACAAGAATAAGATACCACACAAGTTGGATCATAGATACAAGTATTCTAAAAATGTATTCGCAAAGACACATATATTTGTACCAAAGTCCTATAGATATGCCCTCCCTTCAGGGCTAGGGATTTCCAAGAAATAACATACGCTTGTGCGAGGTAACACACGTGAGATCTCAGTAACTACCAGCCGGGCTCCCCAATCGTTAGGATCACATACGATGCATCAGAGATGGTACTTTTGTATGCAATGTATCATATGCGGTCCCAATCCTGGTTACCATAGATGTCGGCCATGAGACTCTCCAGATCTGATGCGCACGGGAACGTGCAATGGATAAATCGGTACATCGCCTCCGATATGGCACTTTTCACACAATTTATTGGCCGGATGGGTTGAAATCGTGTGGAAAAGAGCCAAATCGTACTAGTGTAGGGGGGCTTTAAGTCTGATTAACTTTTTTCTCTCATTTCACTTCAAGATGGCGGAATATTACCAAGAAGAAAGAATGTGTATGCTGCGCTGCGTTCTACTGTTGCTGACTTATTTCCAGGAAGAAAAATCTCCATATAAGGTGCGGAATTATTTGTCTTGTCCATACATGTGTCTGTCATTAGATCTGTCAGGCTATATGGGAGGGGCTATCGCCCCCAACACACCCCCAGCCCGCCTTAAGCCCCACCTATATTCCCCCAAGTAACATAGGTCTACATGGCTAAGGTCGACACAAGCATTAGGTCGACAGTCAAAAGGTCGACATGAGTTTTTTGCTTTTTATTAAATTTTTTGGGAGCAGACATGTGGCATTTCATACCCTACCATTCACTGTGGCGTGGCGGGATAAAACAATAGTGCCCAAAGCATGGCAAGCTCAGCAAGTTATGCGAAGGGACACAGTATACTAAGATAGTGTCCATGTCGACATTCGGGACAAAAAACGGTGAAAAACTCATGTCAACCTTTTGATTGTCGACATAATGCTTGTGTTGACCTTCCGACCCTGTCGACCTTAGCCACGTTCGCTTATTGTAGGTTTCGACCTAAACCCCGTCGGCCTTCAGTGATTGACCTGATGAAGGTTGGCCTTCGTTGAGTTGACCCTAACACAGAATGCTTGATGAGTCGCAGGCAGTTCTGTACACACACCGTTACTGGAGATGCTTATCCACATTTCCCGATGACTGTCCTGTAGATTGTCAGTGATGGGCTTTGTCTTCAGTCTACGGCTTGTCCATTTTTTTGTTTTTGTTTTTTAGAAAGTGTTCAATGATTACATGAAGATGCTGCAGCAGGGGAAGTTAATAGAGAACTATTGCAAGCAGCTCGAGAATCTCTTCAAAGAAGATGCGCCAAGCTGGGAGACGCATGGAAACCTTATGGTATTTCAGTGGCTTATTCTTGTATTTCCCTAAGTCTAAGGCTGAATAATACTTTAAATAGAGAATATATAAAAAAGGAAAGTGCTTCCGAATATACTCATTTTTTTTCTATCGCACATTTTGGGGTTATTCAATCCCGGCCGCCGCCTGTTCAATGCTTTGAAGGCGGATTCTGTTTTGTCAGAAACGGCCGCAGATTGTCAGATTATGCTTTTCTGTCTTATTCTGTCGAGTATATGTCCAGGGTTCTGACTGTCGGGACGTTCTCGACAGTCGGAATCCTGAATACCGCCCTATATATTTGTAAGATGTAACCAGTGCTGGATTAAGCCTTCGGGGAGCCCGTGGTCACTTTAGACAGGGGGGCCTCTCTCACTTGTCATTACTGGCTGCGAACTGCACGGCAGAATATTACACTGTCAGAACACAAAGTAAAGGCAGGATAATCTTGGTCAATGGGTAACTGCAGGGGGGGGGGGGGTTAATATAAACATAAATATATAAAATACAACATGAAAAGCCTGTGTTTGTACCTCTGTAACTTATGCCCCCCATACACGGTCCGTTTTTTCGGTCCGTTCTGTACTTTTAAAGTACACATCGGATCGGATCGCATCCCTAGTGCATGCAGTGTGCATGCACTGCGATCCGTTCTGATGTGTACCTAGTACAAAAAGTATGTGCAGCACATACTTTTTGTACCGTACTATGTGATGTGCGGGAGCGCGCATCGCATAGTACAGAAGGGAGCCCTACACAACGGACCGTGTATGGGCTCCTTTACTCTGTAGAAGCCCAGTGCTACCTCTAATTAAAAACCCTCCCATGACGAGGCCGCTGCTGCTGTTCTCCATGGGCCTGAGAAGCATATGATGAGCTCCACCAAGCAGAACTCAGCACAAGCCTCTCCGCCTCTGACCTCTTGTGCAAAGTGTCATGGGATTAAGTCAGCTCCCAGTAATGCACTGTACACTTGTGCAGTCAAAAAGGCAACATGAGTTTTTCGTGATTTTTTTTTTAAACCGACTTGTTCATACTTAACCATCCCATTGGGCATAGAGGGAGAATATAATAGTGTGCCATGTTCAGCAAGGCACCATGCCCAAAGCGTGGCAGTACACTTTTGCGTGTCCATGTCGATCTGGGTTGACATATAAAAAAAAAACAGTGAAACACTTATGTTGACTTTGTGACACGTCTACCTTTTTAAAGATCGAAATTTTTATTGTGTCGTTAATTTCTTCTGCGGCAGACGTCAGGGGCCAGAGGGATTACATTGGGTAGAGAGTGAGGTCACGACCTTTCCAGCACCAGAAAGGATAAAACTTCTAGACTGCCCAGAGACAGCCCTGGCTCCTCCCTCCTCTACCCCGCCTCCCAGGCTAGCTTACTTTCAGTTTTGATTGTGCTGGCAGGAGCCAACACGCATTTTGAAAGGGCTGCTGTTAAAGCAGCTTAAACTTCGTTTTTAATTTTTTTTTTATTCTTATTTTTACACTGACTGGAGTCAGTGACAGAGCAGCAGCGCTGGGGGTCTTTTAGACCCCTGCACTGCGCTCCATCACCCGGGACCCGGCAGCCCAACACCACCCACGTGGCTCCCACAAGCGGAGGTGTTCGGCTGGCTCTGAAGCACTGGAGAGCACAGCCGCGACGGGGACCGGGACATCAGCGGTGAGCACCGCTTACAGGTAACGCGCTCCCCGCTGGGAGCGCGCGCGTGCGCATTTCTAATGGCGGCTGAGCAGCTCGGCGAGGGGGATCGCCGGGCTGCACTAGCAAGCGGCAGAACCGCCGCCTCTCGTAGTGTTGTGCACTCTGTCCCGCTGGACCACCAGGGAGACTTTGAGTGTGGGCAGTGGCGTCGGTAAGCGGGGCCGCCCGGCAAGCGCCGGATCCCCGCCATTTTACCGGCGCCACATGAGTCATTTAATCCCGGTGGCCATTTGCTAGTAGGGGGAGGGAGCCTCTCCTCACACAGCCCCTCTCCCGGAGACAGGAGCTAGGATGTACCCACGTGGTTTCCAGCCCTGATCTCTTCCTGCCTGCCTGCTGCAAGTGTAAGAAGGACACAGAGAGCTCTCTGCCAGTCTGGAGTTCCATCTCTTCACTGCCAGGCCATTTGGGCAAATCCCCCCTGTACCTCTCCTACTGGAGCACAGGGTACAGTACTTTATGCTCCTGCCGGCCTTTGTGCTTTGCGGAGCTCAGTGCCACTTTATTATTTGCATTGTGCTATGTCTCATAACTGTGTTAACACCATCACTGCATGTCAGAAGTATAGGTGTTAGCTGTACCAGTTTAGCTGCCTCTTGTACAATCTTAGAGGACAGCGATAGTGACACAGGAACGCCTATATTGGTGTCCTGCACACATTGCAAGGCTGGCCCAAGTACCACCGGCCAGCCTGGGCATATGAGTATAGCCTGATGGCATGGCTACCCTTTCAAAAAGGGACGCCATTGTAAGGACGGAGTCCATGGTACTTTCCCAGCTATCACACGGTTCTGGCAGTCATTTTAACATACTTGCCGCCATTGCACGCTGCTGGAGGCTCCTGACTACTAATGCCAGGGCTGTGCTCAAGCTTGTCCTGATTAACTGCATATTGAATGCAGCTGCTCCCCCAGGTTCTGTGTTCAGACAGTGGGGTTTAGAGCATAGTGGGACAGTATTGGGCTGTATGTAAATTAGGTCATAGCACTCCTGTGTTATATACCATGGTGTTGTTGATGGCCTGTGGCAGCTCATCTCCTTATACTGTCTCTCTTATCCAGTGATTCTATCTCTGGTTACCTATACCTACTCTCTCTCTCCCTGTGTGTGTGTAGTGTATATATTGTCAGGTGGAAAGTGTATAACTCAGTTTACACTGTCATCTGAGGCATGTCACTGATGCCTTTCCTGATGTATTTTTCCTCTGTGACATAGAGATCGTTAGATTTCTGCAATAAGCCTCTAATTGTGCAATGTGTATCTGCTGGCTGACAAAATAAAAACCCCTTCTTGCTTTCTTTTAGAAAGATACTGTGTTCTCAGATTACAGTTTATGGGGGGACAGTTTGCTGCCAGCTAGGTCATACAGAGGACAGCAGGAAGTCTTATACCCTGCTATCAGAGTGACACAGAGGTCACTGCCTTACTCTCTAATGCACAGATACTGAGGGTAACATTGCACTGTCACATACAGAGGACAGCAGGAAGTCTTATACCCTGCTATCAGAGTGACACAGAGGTCACTCCATTAATCAAAGGCAAGGGCAGCAATGTCTAATGCAGATAGCATGACTTGTATCTTACTAACTCATGAGTTAGCAAAGTTTTCCATAGCAAGTCAATTAGAAATCACAGTGTGTGCAGCCATTACAGTTCTGGTCCAGACACTTCGTGTAAGACACCTCTGCTAACTTTTAAACCCTGTCGGAACATAGTCCAGGCCTGTTTTACCCTAATAGAGCAATAGCTCAATCAGCAAGAGACCGTCTGGGAATACCAGGTGCTGTAGGCTTAGGCCTCCCGCTTCTTCCAATGGGTGCAGCGCAAGATCCCGGCCTTGTTGGCAAAACTATACCGGCAGATGGACCCTCCCTTCGGAGGTGTTCCTGTGGTTGGTAGGCCATTGGGGTGGACCAATGGTGGATTGATGGCTTTGCTTCACATTTACCAGGTCACCCGGTATGTGTCCAGGTCTCGAGACCCTGCAGGTTACAGAGTCCACGCTCTGTAATGTCAGTCCAGTGGCTATTCGTTCGAAGGTAGGCTTTTCCCCATTTTTGCTCCTCCTCAAAGTAATTTGTACATTAAAAGTGGAGGTGGGGGCACCTTAATCCAGGAGAATCTGGTTCTCGGATCTGTGAACCCTGTTAGGGGTCTCTCTTATCTGTCTGCCTCTGGGGCCAGAACTGCTCACAGGGTTGTTAAGACAACCTTGTTAAGAGCCACGGGATTGAATTCAATCCCAGAATTTACCGTTTGTTTAGGGTTTTGTCCTTTCGGTAGAAGTAGTGGGGGCTGGGCTCCGCCTGTTTTCTTTA
Organism: Crinia signifera; assembly: GCF_055691185.1. Lineage (NCBI taxonomy): Eukaryota > Metazoa > Chordata > Amphibia > Anura > Myobatrachidae > Crinia > Crinia signifera. The sequence goes on from NC_139225.1 coordinate 32,682,917, forward strand.
AAGGAACAGGGCTCGGCTCTCTCCTTTGTATTCCACAGCCTATGAGCTTTGTGGTACGATCTCCGCTCATTCTGGCAGGGGGTCCTCCAGATCCAACCTCTGGTTGTTACAAACATGGTGGTTTGATAAAATCTTTCTCTGATTCTTTAGGCCCTTTAGGGCTCTTTACAGGCTAACTGGGACAACGGTTTGCCTGTTGACCGTTGCTGCTGGGTGTCTGCCCGGTAGGCTCTGTCAGGTCAATCGCCCTTCATGGTCTTTCATTCTCATAGAACGGATTCTTTGAAACATTACTTTACACCTCACAAGGTGGTTCCTGAATTTCAGGTCATCCAGGAGATAGTGATCCCTGCCCTTTGTAGGCCGGCGGTCTCTCCTAGGCAGCAATCAACTGGAGATGGTCTGTGCTTTGCACGTCTATGTACATCACGCTGTAATACTTTGGCCATCTGACTCTCTCTTTATCCACTAGAGAATTCATAAGAGGGGCTGGTCTGCTACCATGCAGACTATTGCCAGCCGATATCTGCGGTCGTTTATCAAGCAGGATTCCTTGTTCACCTCACTCCCTGTTCTTGCAGGGGTACGGGCTCATTCCACTACATCTGTGGGTGTGTTTCGGGCTTTTACAGGTGGTGCAACGGCACAGCAACTTGGCAAGGTGGCAACTTGGTCGTCTGCCAACGATTTCTTACGCTTTTTTGCGTTTGTTATGTTTGCCTCTCAGAACTCGGCATTCAGCCAGAATATACTGGCCGCGGCACAGGCGCGTCCCCACCCTTAGGTGGCTGCTTTAGGACATCCCAATGTAATCCCTCTGGCCCCTGACGTCTGCCGCAGAAGAAACTGAGATTTATGTCTTACCTGTTAAATCTCTTTCTTCGAGGACGTCAGGGGCCACAGGGATCCCTCCCTGCCGCGCCTGCTTCATGGTATTGAAGTTCATAGTTCCTCCGTTGAGTGAACTTAGTTAAAAGTTCCTTTGTTGAGGTACTTATACATGTCACAGTTATGGTTCCTCTGTTGAGCAACCACACACACATATATTGGTTGAATGTGTTACTGTATGGGTTTCTCTTCCTTCTATCTTGTCTCCTGCCTGGCTTTGGGAAAAACTGAAAGTAAGCTAGCCTGGGAGGCGGGGTAGAGGAGGGAGGAGCCAGGGCTGTCTCTGGGCAGTCTAGAAGTTTTATCCTTTCTGGTGCTGGAAAGGTCGTGACCTCACTCTCTACCCAATGTAATCCCTGTGGCCCCTGACGTCCTCGAAGAAAGAGATTTAACAGGTAAGACATAAATCTCAGTTTTGACAATATCGTCATAGTGTGTGTGGGCATGTTGAGTAACAGTAAATAGTGGTTGGAATTTTTTTGACTATTGATCAGTCATACTGAACCCATTGATATCATCTGACTGTATGGTCACATGTTCTCCTTTATGGGTGTGGATTACCAGATCATCAATGTTTAGTCGGCGTGGCTGCACACAAATAGATGCCCACGTGAATAGTTAATTAAGCAACTGTCGGAAAAACATGCGATGCTGACCATTGTCACGTCAATTTTTTGTACCTGTCGACCATATGGTGTAGTCCTCTTAACTGTCGACCGACAAGTGGTGCTGATACTAGTGGGGGTTAATGAGGTTGTCATAAATAGAGGGCATTTCATATACAGTACTAATTACACAAGCTTGTTTACTTCTGCGTAATCTGCTAGTCAGAAAAATATTTGTAACACTTGATTTTAGAAAACGCGTCCCATTGTCACCCACGGATTTTAGCCAACGCTGACGTTTTTGTAATGGATTAGACAGGGGGTTATTCAATCCGACAGTCAGAATCCCGGGCCGTTTTTGCTCAGCTTGACTGTAACTTGAAAGTTAGAATTCAATGTTCCTGCTGTTGAGAGATGGAAAGTGGGCGTGTCGGCAAAAAATAGCCATGGATTGTCAGAAAACGTCCTGAATTTGCCAATTCACGTCCGTTTCCGACAAAACAGATTCGACTGGTTTTAAAGTCGGACCTGTTTTGGCGTAATCTACCTTTAGTGCTGTCTGAAACGGCAGCATTGAATAGGTGGCGGCTGGGATTTCTGCAGGCGGAAATAGCGGCTGGGATTGAATACCGCCCATAGTGGTACATTATAACAGCAGTGTGTTCTAGGTGGTGGGGCAGTGCAGATTATGTGCTTGGGTCATTTGGGAACATATCGGGTTGTCGTAGACATTTGATAACTGTGTTCATAACTCCCGTCTGCCGATGTTTCTGTGTATAGACGGAGCGCCAGGTGTCTCGCTGGTTCACGCAGCGCCTCCGGGAGCAGGCCATGCTGCTGGAGATCATCTTTCTGTATTATGCCTACTTTCCCATTTCCCCCTCCACGCTCTTGGCACTCACTAAGCTGTTCAAGGAGCAGGGCTTTGGGCGCAGGCAACAAAATCGTCACTTGGTGGAACAGAGCATGGACCCTTTAATCGACAGAATCGGGTGAGCACTTGTGAATCTCTCCAGGGAATATTATCGTGGAGTCCTTAGAATTCTGTTCCTATAATGTCTAGTTTCTATGATCGCTGTTGTAGCAATAATCTACGCGACGGCGTTTGGTCGCACACTCTAATTCCAAACATAATTAATGCTACCATGCAGACGCACACAGACTGGGTTTGAAAAATGACAGTTAGTCACTGGTTGGCTGGCTATTTAGCACTCTCCACTTGAGCGGATAGTGTTACATAGGTGAGAGATAAAAATGTCAGTGTCAAAAAGTGTTATATTTATTCAAATAAAAACAGTTTAGAGGGGAAAAAAGTGCTAGTATAAATGTTACAATATAATGCCCCAATGTGGCCCAGCCACACCAATCCCAATAGGTTCAAGTCCAGGGCACGGGCAGTCCCAAGTCAGCACAGGCCAACAGCCCCACAGTGTCTCACCAGCGAGAGGTTACAGTGTTCCATACACACTGGACATTTTTCTCTATTATCCATATGGGATATTGGGGATTCATCAGGACGTGTGGGAGAAAAGAGATATCCGCAGGAGACAGGAACATAGAAGCTCTTTCACTGGTTGTACTGGCCCAGCGATTTCCCTGGGAGGAGAGGAGGGGGGGAGACGGCTTTCCATAGCAGGACGCTATGGAAAGCATCCTGTCGTTCATCTGCTGGTAAAACCACTAGGTGGCTTTGGAGCTGAAAGAATCGTAATAATGCCGGTTCGCTGTGGGGACGTGAACATCCCAAAATGCAGCTTTGCTCCGGGACTGACCCGTTTCAAAGTCCCAATGTGAACCTTCATTTTGCGATGTGAAAGCAGCATAACCTTGGATCTCTGGCATTTACTACTGCATATTGATATAGGCACTCCTCTAATGCCTGAATCTATGTATCCAATTTGTCAGTATTAGGGATTCTTGTATTACAGGTACTTTGAAGTTCTCATCCTGTTGGAAGCAATAGACATGGACTGTCTGCAGGACTGTGCGTTCAAGGATGAAATCGAGCACCCATTTACCAACGAGCTGCAGTTCCTCAAGGTAAAGACCTTCCTCCCTGTACCATATTCCTGTTCTTGCCACCCCCAATGTCTGACTGCATTCCACCCATCGTAGGACATGGACAACATCCTGTTGACGTTTGGCGATATCCCTCACCATGCGCCAGTCCTCCTGGCCTGGGCTCTGCTGCGACACACACTGAACCCAGACGAAACTGCTACAACCATCCGGAAAATGGGCAGTGCCGCAATACAGCTTCATGTCTTTAAGTATCTGACGCGTATGCTTCAAGCGCTTGGTAGTGGTGATAATAATGTAAGTATTCTAATAGGCAGCCGTCCAAATGTATTTATCCTCATTTACCAAAGCAGATCTCGGCACCATGTTACGTATGGCATCTTTTAAAATGGGTAGTTTTATTTGTTGCGCCGTCAATAAAATTACTATGGGCCTGATTCAGAGAACGCCTGTGTTTCCCGGGACGCTCCCTAGAAAACGCAGGGTTACGCCCCCAAACCGCCCAGCGCCTGTATATCACCTTAGGAGTTGCCAGCGAAGGCTAGACTTTGCATGGTTCATTTGAAAGGGGACCCCGCACGTGCCCACAGGTCCTATGTCATAACTTTCATCTATAGATAGGTCCATATACATTTAGCCTACAATGTTGTGGCGTGACTGTAGCGCCTACTGTCTTTTTGTGAGACCTGTCTTCTAAATGCCTTATTTGCATCAATTTGCATATAAGATGCACAAGCAGACCTTGCTGATTAAAATTATATGCTACATGCTTGTATTCTGTGTGTGTTACTGCAAAAACATGCTATGCCACGCATCTCACAGTGCAGGGCTTAATGAGGATAGATATATGAGGAAACATCTGTTTAGTTCCAGCCGATAAAGCAATGCTTATCGTGTCTCCACCATGGGCGTACGTTCAAACTAGGTAATACAGTGGCTGGGGTAATCTGCAAGTAATTTAAGTATAATTACACATGAAGTGCTGGTAGTTATTGTCAGTCGAATACTTATTACTAACTTGTAAATGTTTTAAATGTCCCTGAAGTAGTTCGCTATTGTCCCTGTAGATATTGTGCTTTGTCTTATGCTATATGTGTGTGTTGCAGTGCGTAACCACCACAGCCTGCGTATGTGTCTACAGCCTACTGTGCTTTGTCCTGACCTCCCTGGAGTTGCAGACGCTGGGAGAACAGCAGGTAAGTTTTAAGTAGAACACTGAATGTAATCACTTTCCTATTCATACTCCTTGTATTGTTAGCCTTTGTCTCATAGACCATTTAACATATTTGTATTTATAGATTAATTTGACCTTATTCTATATTTGTGTGAGATAAAGTTTAAACAGACATGCTTCAGGTAGCACCGGTGACCGGGTGCACAGAAACACACCGCATGCGGTGGTGACTGGACTGATCAGGGGCATCCCATAATTAGCTCCACCTGTGACCTTGGCTTGAGAGGAAATTCAAAAGAAACCTTTTGATGAACATAGGGCCTCAATTTGAGGCGAGTTATCGCCCCAAGGGGCCGTGATGTATTGACGTGGTGTATAGAAGTATACTGACCATTTGACCATATACCCTGAGAGGAAAAGAAACCTTGGTATGAAAATAGGGCCTAGTATTGAGGTCAGTACTCGATCTTAAGGAATACATGGTATATCGAAGCAGTAGGAGACAAGAGATCGTTTTTCCTACCTAAAGAAACCTTTGTATGAAAATAGGGCCTATTATTGAGGTCAGTACTCTATCTTAAGGAATACATGGTATATCGAAGCAGTAGGAGACAAGAGATCGTTTTTCCTACCTAAAGAAACCTTAATAGGTCAGTGTGATTGCTTTTGGGAGTGAGCTGAATGACCATCGATGGGGGATCTCTTCACCTCCTTCCAAAAACCTAATATTTATTTTAAAAAAAGGTTATTGTTATTCCTAGGAACAGCGCCGGATGAAACTCTCCATTCTTTGTTTAGTATCAGTGTTGTGTTTGGTAAACCCAGGAGAGCTTCTTCAGGCTGCAGTTATTGGGGCGCATTACCCCTCCCACACCTATTGGATTGTTTGTATCCATACCCATCCTAGTAGTGTCATTATTGTGACGAATGAAGACAAAAAGGGCAGAATTTATTTTCTTTCCATTGCAGCTGTCAGTTATTGCTCAATATAGGACCGAATAGCTGCCGTCCTCTGTATTTCAGATCACACGACGTGGCACTTTGTTCGGGCATAGCCATTTTACGCAGCTGTACCCCTGGCTGTCTGGGCACGATTGGTGCAAAAAAATATCATTGATTTAACAATAACCCCCTCCCCCTAATCTCACTTCACTTCAGATGGGAGATCGAGCACGGTAAAAATCAATGAATTTTGCCCAAAGGTTCACTTTTCTCTGAGCACCATGCCTTGTACAGAGACATGAATTCCGTTTAGTAAAATCTTTCCGTTGTCATTCCCTCAGGATGTTATCGATACAGCCTGTCAGGTGCTGACTGCTCCAAACCTATCGGACCTGTTTTGGAATACGGTGAGTCTGGAAGATACGCCACCGAATTATTGTTCAAGTCTCCTGCTCCAACTACCCAATAAAAGGCCAGATGCACAAAGCTTCAAAAGTGATAAAATGGAGAATGAAAACCAACCAACCAGCTCCTACCTGTCATGTTTCAAACACAGTCTATGACATTGTAGGTAGGAGCTGGTTGTTTAACACTCTCGAATTTATTATTTTTAGAAGCTTATTGCATATGGCCCAAAGAGAGATGGCTGTTGCAGGATATATGTGGATAGTGAAACTGTGCGCATCTTAATGTCTTCCCTGTCCCCAGGAGCCAACAACTGGATTGGGTATCTTGCTGGACAGTGTGTGCAACATGTTCCCCTACCACCTGGCACCTCTCCTCCAGCTGTTCACAGCTCTCGTCTCCAACAAGGCTTCTGCTAAGAAGGTAACAGAGAAATGATTATTTGCCTTTGTCCCAGCAGACTGCTCAGGTTGTCCCGTTTGGGTCTAATCATACACTGTGATTTCTCCGTTACAGGCATACTCCTTCCTGGATAGGATGTCCTTATACACCGAGCACTACAAGCATAAGCCCCATGATGTCATGTCACATGATGACGAAACACTTTGGAGGCGACAGACTCCCAAGTTGCTCTATGCATTAGGTAAACACCTGCAAGGTGGTAAATCCGCTGCCCATAACTCTGCCGAGTTTCGGGTGCTTATCAACTGTGATGGTGCTTGAGCGCCAACAGCGATGGGTATGCAGCCCATACACTTGTGAGATATCCGGTACAATCGTGCGATTTCGATAAACCGCAGCGACAGATCTCAAGTATCGCACGCCAAACGCATATGTCACCCGACGCAATGCGCGGGCACGTTGGTCAAATCTCACATCTCAAGATATTATGCCCTGCGCATAATATTTATCGCATCACATCGCATGTGGTTTTAAACACATGTGATTTATCGCTATGCAACGTGCAATCTGCCAGTTTATATACCCCCAGATAGCCCAGTTCTCATTCCATCACCTGATTTCGGGTCATAATGGGCATGCGATTTATCACATAATTGTTTGCACATTGAATGAAAAAAAAAAAAAGTGCCTCAGTTTTTGGTAATGACTGATGACCGTACTTATTAATTTGAGGCCACAAACCGCTCTGACCGTGCTGGATGAGGATTTGATCATTTACTGTAACCGTATAATTTTGGAACATCCTGGAAATTGTAGTTCTTACTATATTTCAAGAACCTTAAATTCCCAGTTTGAAAGTGGCTCTATATGTTTCAGAAAACTGAGAGGGCGATGTACTAACCTCTGAAAATGCAATTTGTAGAGGTTCGTGCTCTAACCTAATATGTACTGAGATCTGGAGATTCCGGGGCTTCGGTGCGGTCGGGCGGCATTGCCCTATAGGAGCTTGTGGCCATCTTTTGCATTTTACTGCTGAGAGGGATCCAGTGAGATCCATGCCGGCACACCCTACGGACGTGCATCACTAGTTGCATACACAGATAGAACTATGGGTCCCTAAACTCTGAAGTCCTATTGCAAAGGACAGCTCTTACCGCAAGAGCCATCCTTAGCAGCGATCGTCATGCATATTGCGTTAATAAACTTCATCCCAGTCTCTGAGATTAAGTACCAGCCAATCCTAACTGGCAAATTACAGACTGTGGGGCAGATGTATTAAGCCTTAAAAAGAGATAAACGAGAGGATGATAAAGAGTGTTCAGCGTCCAGCCAATCGGCTGCTTACTTCTATTTTCCATACACAGCCTATAACACGACTGTTGGAAGCTGACTGGCTGGACGTTTGTGTTTGAAAAATAGCAACTAGGAACTGATTGGCTGGATGTTTATCACTCTCTCACCCTCGCGTTCTCTTTTTAAGGCTTAATACATCGGCCCCATCGTTTGAAAAGGGAGAGAAGCTGGTGGGCTGGTACTTTATCTCTCTCTCCAATTAATCACCCTGCAAGGCTGCTTGTATCTGAGGCTGAGTCTTACTAGTGTTTCTGTGTTTCAGGACTGGGACAGACCAACCTGCGTATTCCTCAGGGGAGCATAGGCCAGGTGATGTCCGATGAGCGCGGTTTCTTTGTACGCTGGGAATACTCGTACAGCAGCTGGACCCTCTTCACCTGTGAGGTTGAGATGCTCCTGCATGTAGTGTCCACAGCAGGTGAGACACAAGCGGTTCCACTTCAGCCTGTGGTCGTGTAATGCACTCACCTGTGCCTCCGTCACCTGTCTCATTCTCCGCTCATCTGTTTCTCCTAGATGTCATACAGCATTGTCAAAGGGTGAAGCCAATTATTGACCTTGTGCACAAAGTCATCACCACAGAAGTGTCCATAGCAGACTACCTCCTGCCCATTACGTCCCGCATTTACATGCTCTTACAGAGGTAGGTGAGCCGGTGAGACTGCGACGCACTGGGAGGATTGAGCAGGTCCGGACACTGATGGCATTTCCTTTCCAGGTTGACGACCGTGATGAACCCTCCGATGGACTTCATTGCTTCCTGTGTTAACTGTCTGACTGTGTTGGCAGCACGCATGCCCGCTAAGGTTGGTATAGAGCCAGAACCTGGTTGGGTGATCAGTATACTTGAGGACTGTTTTATTAAAGGTTTCTTCGTTCCTCTATCCAATTCAAGGTTTGGACAGACTTGAATCACACAGGATTCCTGCCGTTTGCTGCAAATCCCATCTCAAGTCACATTATCAGGTACTGAATTCCCGGGATGTTCTAAGATCGACTTCCATGAATCTACTTGGCACCAGTGCATTGCGGTGTCCCTCGAAGCTCCGTTCTAGCACTGGCTTCTAGAGGACTGGTGGGCTGCAGTCTCATGAAATGAGTTTGTGCTTGAACGCAGGCATGTCCAAACTGTGGCCCTCCAGCTGTTGTGAAACTACACATCCCAGCATGCCTTGCCATAGTTTTAGCATTCCCTAATAGCAAAACTGTGGCAAATCATGATGGGACTTGTAGTTTCATAACAGCTGGAGGGCCATCGTTTGGACATGCCTGCTTTCAAACCTGCTCAACCTTAGTAACAAAAGTTGTATGGATTTAAAAGGGACTCGTGTGTCATGTCAATGGTCCGTATGTCGACATGCTCATTGTGCTGTTGGCATGCTTACTTTAGCCTAACTATAAACCAAAAAAAAACTCTAAACCTAAATCTAGCATTAAAATGACTGTCGACATGCATAACGTCGTCTTTGGGTATGACTGTAACGTCCATGGTGACATTTTGCCGACATTATGACTAGATCACGTTTACAGCACCGGACGGACTTTTTCATTGTCCCACTGTGCCATGGAAATTATCACCATAATTAGAGTTCTCTTATATGGTGGCACAAAGTGGGATTCGGTTGATTGTGTCTAGGTTGACAGGCAATAAGTCGACCTGTGAAATGGTCAGCATTGACAAGGTGGACACAAGCAAGTCGACATGCGTGTTTCACGATTTTTTAAACTGACTGACTGACTTCATGATCCAAGTGGCATACCGTTAGATTATAATAGTGTGCCGAGCGCAGCTAGGCACCGTTCTCCAAGCATGCCGAGCGCAGCGGTACACTTATACCGTATCCATGGCGGCAAATTTCGACATAGACAACCAAAAGTTTTTTAAAACTTTCTGTGTTGACCATTTTATTGTTGACCTTTTGCTTGTCCATTTCTCAATGTTGATGTTCAGGCGATTTCTCTCCCCTTCGGCTGCTTGCAAGGGGTTGTGTTCACATACATCCCCTCGCATGATGAGGGGGGCACAGGCTTTTGTCCGGGCAGCATCAAGCTGCTCGCTAAGCAGCGAACGACTGCTGCTTATCGAGCAGTACTGAATCAGGACCAAAGTACAGAAACCGTATGAACAAAACAAGACCGAATGGACGTACAGTACCGAGCATATCAGGACATGGCTTATACACATTGCTGGGGCAGCGGGCTTGCAGTTGGGAGGAGATGATTATCTATGTGAGGGAAGGAAATGCACGAGGAACGATGGCCCTGCTCGTCACAGCTTACAGTATAAAGTTCTGCTTTCTCCTTGGCAATAAACCTTTTATTATTCAGCATAATTCTCAGCCTGCCTGTCTCCCATGTCGCTGTGCGGGCTGATGCTTGTGTGGATCGTCACATAACCTGACAAAGGGTCAGATGTATCAAGCTTAAAAAGTGATAAAATGGAGAGTTATAAACAGCCAGCCAATCCGCTCCTAACTGCCATGTTGCAGGCTGGGTTTGAAAAATGACAACTTGGAGGTGATTGGCTGGTTCTTTATCACTCTCCACTTAATCACTTTTTGACGCTGGCCTGAAATGTCACATTATTAAAAAAACAATCTCATTTTCTTTTTCCTTTTTGTTTCCTGTGGTTGTTCTCGGGACACAGCATTGAGGGGATGAGTGCCGGAGGATACGGGGCCCTTCTGGGGATTGAACAGTCCCAGGGAGAGTATAGCGTCACCATCTCGTTCCTACGCCTTGTTACCACAGTAGTGAAGGTAATGCTGTTCCAGAAGTCAAGAAGAATGTGCCATTGCCTGTCCCTTACTAAAGTGTGTTTGTGTGCTTCCAGGGTCAGCTGGGCAGTACCCAGAGCCAAGGTCTTGTCCCTTGCATCCTGTTTGTGCTACAGGAAATGCTTCCTAATTACCACAGGTGGCGCTATAACTCTAATGGGGTCAGAGAAAACCTCGGTATGTACTCTTACTATTACAATGATTTCTAATGTCACTTTTAAGGAGGGACCATTTTAGGCATCCTCTTTAATCATTTGTCAGTAACTGTATAGTAGTATAATGTCTGTGTATACGTGTCGGAGCTCCCCATTAATGTCAGTATAGATGTCGGAGCTCCCCAGAAATGTCTGTGTATACATGTCGGAGCTCCCCTGTAATGTCTGTGTATACATGTCAGAGCTCCCCTGTAATGTCTGTGTATACATGTCAGAGCTCCCCAGTAATGTCTGTGTATACATGTCGGAGCTCCCCAGTAATGTCTGTGTATACATGTCGGAGCTCCCCAGTAATGTCTGTGTATACATGTCGGAGCTCCCCTGTAATGTCTGTGTATACATGTCAGAGCTCCCCTGTAATGTCTGTGTATACATGTCGGAGCTCCCCAGTAATGTCTGTGTATACATGTCGGAGCTCCCCAGTAATGTCTGTGTATACATGTCGGAGCTCCCCAGTAATGTCTGTGTATACATGTCGGAGCTCCCCAGTAATGTCTGTGTATACATGTCGGAGCTCCCCAGTAATGTCTGTGTATACATGTCGGAGCTCCCCAGTAATGTCTGTGTATACATGTCGGAGCTCCCCTGTAATGTCTGTGTATACATGTCGGAGCTCCCCTGTAATGTCTGTGTATACATGTCGGAGCTCCCCTGTAATGTCTGTGTATACGTGTCGGAGCTCCCCAGTAATGTCTGTGTATACGTGTCGGAGCTCCCCAGTAATGTCTGTGTATACGTGTCGGAGCTCCCCAGTAATGTCTGTGTATACGTGTCGGAGCTCCCCAGTAATGTCTGTGTATACGTTTCGGAGCTCCCCATTAATGTCTGTGTATACATGTCGGAGCTCCCCATTAATGTCTGTATACATGTCGGAGATCCCCAGTAATGTCTGTGCATACATGTCGGAGATCCCCAGTAATGTCTGTGCATACATGTCGGAGATCCCCAGTAATGTCTGTGCATACATGTCTGAGCTCCCCAGTAATGTCTGTGCATACATGTCTGAGCTCCCCAGTAATGTCTGTGCATACATGTCGGAGCTCCCCAGTAATGTCTGTGCATACGTGTCGGAGCTCCCCTGTAATGTCTGTGCATACGTGTCGGAGCTCCCCAGTAATGTCTGTGTATAGATGTCTCTGCATGGAGGCTTTTAGACTGTTCATTTGCTTGTTAAAATGGCCCCAGCACTGTGCCCCAGTACAACCAGCACCATGGGCCAAATAGAATAGGGTGCGAGAATCAGAAAGTGGTAGATTTTGGGAGAGGCTTTTTTTTCCTTTAACCCTTTAAGTGGCAAGTGAATTTGTCGAAATTGGTGTGAAAATTGAAAAGCAAACTTTTTTTATTCATCATAGTGACCTGTAATATTACCTTATATATGAAATCTAATCTTTTTACACAGCATTTTTTTTATTTGAATTCATATAACAAATGTGAGCGACGCTGGAATTTTTATCAGATATTTTGTGCATCTCTAAGATATGTTGGCACTGAAAGGGTTAAAGCGGCAATCATTTAGAATTCAAAACCAGGTTGATTTTTCCATGTAATTGCTGCTTTTAAAAAAATAAAAAAACTCTCTCAAAATCTCACGCCCTATTACATTTGGCCTCAGATCCAGATCAGTGGGATTTCTGTCAGGATTGTCTGAAGATCTGTAGTGTTCTTTCTAGAACCCTGCATCTTCCAAAAGCCGTGTAGTGTTCTTTCTAGACCCCCGCATCTTCCAAAAGCCGTGTAGTTTGTCTTCCGTGCCTGCGGTATCGCGCTCTGCTGTGGTGCTTCTAGCACAGTGTGGTCTGTATTTCAGCGGTGATGTGCAGACCAGACATGCTGGCAGGGAAGAGGAACTGCTTGCATTTTGGAAGATGCAGGGTGCCAGAATGAACACTAATCTAGATATTTATCTGCTCTCCTGAATCGATCAGCTATAACTTGTGTGGGCAGATTTTACACCAGCGTAAGCCCTGAGGCCGGATCTCTCTATATACGGGTTATCCTGTTTCTCAGTATCTGTTCTGTAAACCAAAATGCAATTCCCTCTCTTGTGGAGAATCTGTCTCTGAGAGTTGATTTTTTTTATTATTTTTTTTTATCAGGTTTCCAGATTCTGAATCTAATTCACACCATCCTCAACCTCTGCCCAGACATGGATTCACACAGCAGGTGAGGGCTCTGTCCTGTCAGGTTCACCACTCTTTTGGGCGAATCCAATTATACGTGTAAAACTACCGGGCGTGAGTCGCAGCGGCAGCACTTTGCAGTAGCTCAAATTACAGTGCGGTGTTCAATCGCCGCAGCACATTGCACCCTTTGAACCTAATTGGATTTGGCCCATTTGTGTTTTACGATCCGTTGATCAATGTATTGATTTGCCCACAGCTCCCCGAACTTGCAGACCTTGTGCATCTTCAGCCTGACCAATACTGAAGCAGGCCAAGCGGTCATTAATATCATGGGGATCGGAGTTGATAGACTCAACCTGGTTATGGCTACGCAGGCAGGGAGGTAAGCAAATGTTGCATCCTTTGTATCTGTGATTGGGATATTTCAACTTTTATAGATTCTTTCTACACCTGCGTCCTCTATGAATAATTGGACTACACTTGTGTGGTGAAAAGAAAGAACCAAGAGACTGACTTCTGATTTTCGCAATTATTGACTTTTTTTTTTTTAAGATGCAGAATAAAAACGCTCATTGTTTATCCCTCTGTTTCCAAGAGTCTTAACCACTTGAGTGGTGGGTTTTGCTGGGACAGGACAAACCTACCAGACATGACCTGCCCCAGCAAAACCCACCACAGAACGTAGGCCCCCCCCCCCCTCACCTCCGCTCTGGGGTTTGTACGCTGGAGCTCCCCAGCCGCCATTCACAGCAGTGACCACAGGTGGCAGGCTCGGGGATGTTCGTGTCGGCTTGGGAGGACTCGAGCGCCTGAACCCCTGAGCACTCCAGAGTCCACCCGAGCCTCCCGTATTCGTCACTGCTGTGAATGGCGGCAGAGCGGAGATGATTACATCTGCGTCCTCTATGAATAATTGGACTACACTTGTGTGGTGAAAAGAAAGAACCAAGAGACTCTGGGGCAGATTTATTAAGCTTGGAGAAGAGATAAACTGGAGATAAAGCGGAGAACAGGTAAAAGGAGATAAAGCACCAGCCAATCAGCTGTGGTTGAAAAAGACAGTTGGGAGTTGATTGGCTGGTGCTTTATCTCCTTTTACCTTTTCTCCACTTTATCTCTAGTTTATCTCTTCTCCAAGCTTAATAAATCTGCCCCTGACTTCTGATTTTCGCAATTATTGACTTTTTTTTTTTTTAAGATGCAGAATAAAAACGCTCATTGTTTATCCCTCTGTTTCCAAGAGTCTTAACCACTTGAGTGGTGGGTTTTGCTGGGACAGGACAAACCTACCAGACATGACCTGCCCCAGCAAAACCCACCACAGAACGTAGGGCCCCCCCCCTCACCTCCGCTCTGGGGTTTGTACGCTGGAGCTCCCCAGCCGCCATTCACAGCAGTGACCACAGGCGGCAGGCTCGGGGATGTTCGTGTTGGCTTGGGAGGACTCGAGCGCCTGAACCCCTGAGCACTCCAGAGTCCACCCGAGCCTCCCGTATTCGTCACTGCTGTGAATGGCGGCAGAGCGGAGATGATTTGGGGGGGGGGGGGGGCGCAACAGGAGAGGGGGAGTGATGGGGGGGCCCAAGAGGTGGTGTGCCAGTGGTGCACAGCTGGAGGAACCACTGGCGCACACCTACTGTATAGTGGTATGCCAGGAAATTTTCCGTGACGGCCCGCTGCAGTAGCCATGGGCATACCACCCAAAAGTTTAACAGCAGTGCAAATTGGCTCCGTAATAGTCGTGAAGTCTGCCATACTAGCTAAGGAAGTCAACCTGCATTGTAATATTATGTTTTAATTTTATTTTATCCCCAGCAGTGGAACAGAAGGTCAAGGACAGATGTTAATCCGGACGGTAAAACTGGCGTTCTCTATCACCAATAATGTCATCAGACTAAAGCCGTCATCTAGCGCAGTCTCTCCCTTGGAGCAATCACTCACGCAGCATGGTATGTGGGGTTAGCAATGTGTTAAAATAGCAGGTGTCATTTAAAACCATCTGATTTATTAAAACTGGTTTTACTTGTGTCCCCAGGACCACACGGGAACAATCTGATTGCTGTCCTGGCCAAATATATTTATCATAAAAGTGATTCTTCCTTGCCAAGGCTGGCTATCCAAGTGCTGAAACGTCTGGCTACTGTAAGGATCTGTCTGCTTTAGTTAGCATCTCTCCCGGGTTATTGCTGGGTTGTTGCCAGGGTGAGGTGCGTTGTGAAAGCACCAAACCTTATATCCTGTTTTATGCTAAACACCCATCGTATTGTGGTGGGGATGTTGGTGCAGCAGCGGGGGGTGGGCGAATCAGTGCCCTAGTTTGCTAACCTGTCTTCATAATTGTATTATCAGCTGTAACAGGACTGTTGGGCTAAGTACTGTCTGATTGCATGCAGGTGGCTCCTATGTCTGTGTATGCCTGCCTGGGAAGTGATGCAGCCGCTATTCGAGATGCTTTCCTCAACAGACTGCAGTGTAAACTAGAGGACCTGCAGACAAAGGTCATGATTCTGCAATTCCTCACCGTGGCGGTGGAGACCCAGCCAGGTCTCATTGAACTCTTCCTAAACTTAGAAGTCAAGGATGCAAGTAATGGAAATAAGGTGAGGATGTACAATAATTCGAGAAACTGCAAAATTCAAACTCGGAAGATAGCGTACACGTTAATCATAACCGCATGTAAAAATAACATCTAATCAATTTATGGATATAGCCAGAGACGTCTCAAGTGGGCACCCACCTTCCACATTCTGCCTATTGTACCAGGTAGTCAAGTGGAAGCACTGTAATATTGTGATGTTTCAATTCTAAGGACAATGGGCCTGATTCAGCAAGGCTCACTATGCAGCGGTCATTCACTGCTTAGCGAGCCCTGAAACGCCGCCCGGCCAAATGTCCGCGACCATGGAATGGCTTCTCTCCTCTTTAGAAATAAGTCAGTCTGAACTGACTTTAATTTCCACCGGTGTCTGCTAAAGAGGGGGCGGAGGCTGACGTCATGTGATGTCAGCTGCCCGCCCCCAGCATGCATCGGCGCGCCCGTGTTCCCAGTGGAACGCCCAGCATTTTCATACAACTCTGGGCATTCGATGGTCCAGCTTTGTTCCCTCCCCCGGCCCTCACTCCCCGCAACAAACAGCCTGGCGAGTGTGTAACTCCATTGGTGCTGGGGCCGAATTCGGATTGCTACGAGTGTTCCTGAATTGTCCCCAGTATGTGTATATATGGTAACTATGAGGGGGTATTCAATCTGAAGGTCATGGCAGTTGAGCTTGCTCGACCGCCGTGACCCAGTCCCGTTCTCGGTCAGCTCAACCGAGAACATGCAGGCGGGATTCAATGTCCCGCCTGCCGGGGAACGAAAAGGGGGCGTGGCCGGGAAGAGGCGAGCTGCAGCCTACAGCTCGTCACTTCCCGGCTGTTCTCGGCAGAACGAGCCCAACAGCTTGTGATATCGGGCTCGTTCTGCCGAGAAACCCTGCTCAATGCTGTCGTGGAAGACAGCATTGAATAGGGCCCGGCAAGCATCTCGCCGGGGATTGAATATCCCCCTATGTGTCAAAAAAATTGGGCTAGTTTTTCCTCATTGACTAAAGAGGCTGTACAATCACAGTAAAACCGTTCAGACAATCTTGGGGTAGTATGTAACATGATGTAGCTCAGTTTCTAAGAAGACTCCTGATGTTGTAAAGTTTATATTAATTGCACCTTTGCCATTGGACGCGTCCCATAGGAGTACAGTCTAGGCCGGTGGAGTTGTCTACAGGTCGTGTTGGTCCTAATAGACTACCAGCAGAATGAACAAGTTTTGTACACCTCACAACTTCACCGATCCGCAATCGCCTTCCTGCACGCCTTGTGGCAAGATCGCCGTGATAGCGCAATGACCGTGTTAAGAATCAAGTGAGTATTTTGTGTGAATAACGGTCCGTGTGCGATGGGACAAGCAATGGTAGATTTCTAATGATTTTTCACTCTTGTTTTCAAGGCCTCATTTTTGGGAGAACCTGACAGGTCCACTCTTTGCAAAGCTTGTGCCTCCTTTGGAATCATCAGATGTAAGTTCATTGGTGAAACGTGTCTGCGTTGTGTCTGTGTGTTCTTGTCGCGTGTCTTAACCGCTTTCTAATACGTTTTCAGCTGAGTATTTTGGAAACCTGCGCGTTAATCCTGAAAATCATCTGCCTGGAAATTTACTACGTGGTCCGGTAAGTCCATCTCATTTTGATTTACTGTACTTTTATTGTTGTGAAATTATTTGTTCCTTCCCTTTATTATGTTTAATGATGGAGGAGACAGAAACTTGCTCTGGGATCACTGATCGCTGCTGGCGTGACTTAAGGCTTTTCTAGCCTACTGGGAGAATCTCTTTGTCAGTCGTCTTATCGGATTCGAACTCATTCAGTTCCTTTTGCAGGGTACCTTTAAAAATGTGCTAGTTTTTGTATCCTCCCATGGAGGACACCAAACTGTCAAAGTATAATCTGTTGGATATTGACTTTTAAAATTTTCCAAAAATCTTGACATCGAACCGCTTTCATTTGTCCATCCTGCTGGCCACTTAAAGGAAACACGGGCGATGTGTCATTTTTTGCCCACTGGTGTTTTACAATTAAAACCATTGTGAAATGCGCTAGTTCAGAGTCAACTTATTCTTTGAGGGTAAACCCATACAGTTTTAATCAGCCATAGTACTGCAGTAGTGTTGACTAGCCATCAAGGGGGTGTAAGAAGCTCCATTGAAATGAAGGAATCCAGAATCCGTTAGCATTTTCTTCTACTTGATGATGATGGCCATGTTTCCATGCATTGTGGAACAGATCTGAGTAACTAACATCAGACTGGGTAAGATTGTCATTGTACTTGGACATTCTCATGATGTCCACACATGGCGATCTGAGTGCTATCATCAGACTGGCCAAGTTTATCATCCGTACATGGACATTCCCGGGATGTCCACACATCATGGCGATCTGAGTGCTATCATCAGACTGGCCAAGTTTATCATCTGTACATGGACATTGCCGGGATGTCCACACATCATGGCGATCTGAGTGCTATCATCAGACTGGCCAAGTTTATCATCCGTACATGGACATTGCCGGGATGTCCACACATCATGGCGATCTGAGTGCTATCATCAGACTGGCCAAGTTTATCATCCGTACATGGACATTGCCGGGATGTCCACACATCATGGCGATCTGAGTGCTATCATCAGACTGGCCAAGATTATCAGGATCATGGCATCTTCCTCAAAGATGGAACCTGTTGATACAATTTCAGTAGGAATTACGATTTTGGAATATTTTTTTTTCAGGCAGCTGTTTCTCCTAATTTTTTATTTTTCTGGTTCCCTCTCAAAGAGATTGGTCAATTAATAATGGAGTTCACTGTATAATCAGAGAATGGAAAAGAGCTAAACACTTTTTTAAAAAATGTTTTAAGTGCCAACGTCCTGTAGGAGGCCTTATATGCCCTTTGGGCTCTCCATTGAGGATTCAGATAAAATAATAAAATTCAAGTGTATATAAAGACACTATGGGGTTATTTACTAATATGTGAGTTCTACTGAAGATGGTGTGTTGCTATGGGCAACCAATCAGATTCTATCTAATATCTTCTAGAAGGTGCTTAATGATTAAGAAGTATATTCTGATTGGTTGCTATGGGCAACATCCCAGCTTCAATAGAACTCCCATCTTAGTAAATACACACCCTAGTTGTCTGGTAGGCGAGTATGCTTTGTGAATAACGCCTTTCTTTCCTCTCCGGTTCTCTTCAGGGGATCCCTTGACACCTCACTGAAGAGCATATTGGAGAAATTATCCAAAAATGACCGTTATACTTACTGGTCGAGTTACGTGCACTCGCTGGTGTGTCGTGTTGCGGAGACGGAAGGAAGCTGCAGTTCACTCACTGAGTGCCAGATGTTGCTGTCAGCCTGGCGTATGCTGCTGATCGTTGCTACACACTATGTACGTACATAACTCCCCCTTCTGCAGAGATTGTCCGGCACACACTGGTACTATAGGCCACATACTGTATGTGCCTTGGTGGGTCTGTGCTAATCATAACAAGGTGCGGGAATATTCTCCACTGTCAGGAGCTTCCTGTGCCGGGGGGAGGGGCCCAGGATCTGGGTGTACATGATAAAATGAATGGATGCAGCTTCCCGTCTTAGCGCTAGGAGGTGGTTCTTATCTTATATGCTACTCATCCTGGAACTGTTATCCCACCTTCAGCCGCCAGTGATTGACTGCTAAGTGGGCGGGTGGATCCAAATACACCCGCCCACTTGTGATGTCGGTTCCAACGGATTGGTCAGTGTGAATGGAGAACACTCTGCCCGATATATCTGCAGATCAATTGGTCTCTCCATATACTGTATCTACCAGTGTGTACCCAGCATAACACCGGTCTGGTGTGCATATCACTGCTAAAATACAGACCACACCTATATAATGACTTGTATTATTTTTATATTTAACTTTATTTGTCCTGTACTTTATACTTGTATCTGAGCCCTTACGGTTTTATGTTTTTCACCTGTAGGCGGATGTGATGCACCTGACAGACGTCCGGGTACGACAACAGCTGTTCCAGGACATCCTGAAGGGCACAGAAGTTTTGGTAAATACCCAGACTGCGAGCAGAATGAGCATCAGCACAAATACACATTTTACTGCGCTATTTCCTTGAACTCTCCTGTTCTGGTAATCTCTCTGTCATCCCTGTAGAGTTACCGTAGGGTCTTGGTGCCTCCCTACAGTCTGTTAATAGTAGCCTATAGTGTTCTACCTAACCACCGCTAAATGTTCTAGATTGCCTGGAAATCACATTCCTGTTTTTGTTTAGCTCCAGGTCCCCAGTTCTGTGGCTTGTCTTCAGCTAGGTTCCATGCTCTGTACCTTGATGATGGTTCTACTCAGAAGGTGGAAGAAGTAAGTACACGTGGCACGGAGAGAAGATATACTCTAGGTTTAAGACCTGCAGTGCCCTTCCTTTCTCTGTTGGGGATGTGCTTGTATATAACTTTGGTGCTGCTGGAAGGTTTGCATGTCTGTGTTCTATGCAAGGAAGCCCCGAGTGAGAATTTTTCTCTGTAATTAATAGGTTCAGCCCTTGCACCACATGTGAAGTGACCAATCTATGAGGAATGCAGTGCAGGAAGGGACAGAGTTATTTCATCAGATGGGGAATTTATTTAATTTGGACTGTATGCACTTTGTGGATAGTACGGACGGTGTAATGGTTAGCATTACTGCCTCACAGCATTGAGGTCTTGAGTTTAAACCCCCACCATGGCTCTACCTGTGTGGAGTTTGTATATTCTCCCCGTGCTTGTGTGGGTTTACTCCGGGTACTTCGGTTTCCTCCCACAATTACAAATAATACCGGTAGGTTAATTGGATCATGACAACAATGAACCCTAGTGTCGGTGGGCAGACTGGAGGGTCCAGGTGGCTCTTACCTGCTGTCACATTCTATGTTGGGGGTAGCGATACAGTTATTATTGAATATGATGAGGAATTTGACAGCTGTTTTTCCTCTGCTTCTGGCAGCGAGCTCAATTCACCTCGGGACATCCTGGAATCTCTGGGGAAGATCTTAGAGGGCGTGCTGCAGGCAGATGACCACCAAATGGAAAAGACTAAAGCGCGCGTGTTCTCCGCTTTGATCTCCGTACTAGAGGTCAAGCAGATGAAAGGTACACGTGGCACATGTTATACTGTATTGGGGGGGATGTTTTGTATTAACATAATGAAGTGTTCAGTATGTTTTACCTACTGTCAAAATATCGTCCACCATTGACAGACTTTCAAAATGCCAACATTCTTTATGCCGACATGGCCAAAATACCGAAAGGTCAAAAAAGTCATAAACTCATGTTGACTTATTGACCTGTTGGCATATTGACCATGTCGGTATTTGGACCGTCGGTCGATGGTGGTCGGTATTTTGGCCAATCGGTAAATTGACTGCATCCCACGATACATATGGTCTTCATATGCTCTAATACAGTCTTGTCCAAGTGTTGGAATAATGTCTGTCTCTTACCTACCTCCAGCAGCAACCTCTGTTTATCTCTCATTACACAGCCAGCGAGATCCCGCAGTACCAGCAGCTGGTGCTCAGTGTATGTGACAACCTACAAGATGAGGTGGTGGCGCTTATCGATCAGACAAGACGCGGACTGATGGCCGGAGACGCATCTCAGGATAATATGGAGACCGAGGAGACTCCGCGAACCAGACAAAAGGAACAACGTGCTGGGGTAAGAGCCTTGTGACACCCAGATATAAAGCCAGTTCTAGGCTGCGTGTCCTCATAATACACGAAAGGATCTGTGCTGCGCATTGTGCGTGAATGAAGTATGTGTAACATGAGACCTTCTCCCTACAAAGGTTTGTGTGTTGGCATTGCACCTAGCCAAGGAATTGTGCCAGGCTGATGAAGACGGAGATCAGTGGCTGCAGGTTATCAGGAAGTCACCAGTATTACCCATGCTCTTCAGCGCCCTAGAGGTCAGCCTGCGGGTCAAGCAGAACCTCCATTTTTGTGAAGCTTCTCTCCACCTCTTGTTCACATTGGCCAAGACTCACCAGGTCAGTTCAGCACTGTATCGATGCCTACAGTTACACAACTCGTTGCCGCATACTGAACTAAATTTTACACAAGTATAGATGGGTTTGTACTGTCGGGTAAAAACATTCATGTTTGTATGCAATGGAGTGTGCATGTGCTGTAATCGCGGTGCCACAGTGATCTTGCTCGCACCGTGGATTTCCTGGAAAGTGATGGACAGGAAGTCTCTGTGCTGCGAGCTTGTGCGTGCATAATGACGGTGTCTGCGTCGTTGCCGTGTCCAGTCTGTTTATCCATACGCCGACCCTTTGCGCAGCTGCTTAATATTTTTGCATGCAAGTCGCTAATGCGTATGCAGTTTTGAATTACTTTGTGATGGTTCCGGGGTGCGTCTCTTTGGGTGTGGATCATTGGGTAGCCAGCCAATAGGTCAACAGGGTCTAAAGGTTGACATGTGAGAGGTTGACAGGGTCAAAATGTCGACATGAGTTGTTCACATTGTTTGTTTGGGTGTCAGTGTTGCATATAGACCTTTTGACCACATCGACCTATTGACTGACTATCTAGACACTGTAGATCTATCCACCGGAACCGGTCTCTTTCCATTCCTGGGCCTCGCTGGCTCATATCAGCAGCTCCGTAGCCTAGAACGTAGTCATTGCATTTGCGGAGACATGAATTAAGCTTAGAAATGCCGGTTAGCACCACAGCTTAGAACAACGGAACCGCTTTAAAGCAACAGGAATTTTCCATGCTACGACTATGGACGAGTGTATGGAAATAGAGGTGATGCAGAATTACCCTCAATGGAGCATTCTCAATAAGTAACCTACTATCTCCTTGTTTCTCTACCAGGGGGCAGCTGCCATAGCAGGTGCTGGCATCACACAATGTGTCTGCCTGCCTCTGCTGAGCGTCTACCAACTCAGTACGAATGGAGTGAGCACGGTGAGCAGTTACATACATACATACATACATACATACATACATATTGTCTGGAATAGACCAATTCTGATCTCAGTGTTCTAATCGCTGTTTCCTGAATCCTTCCTAGGCTCCGCCTCCGCTCTCGTCACGTAAAACTCTGGATGCCCCATCGTGGCCTGGCGTATATCGATTGACTGTATCTCTTATGGAAAGGCTTTTAAAGACCATGAGATACAATTTCTTAACGGAGGCCTTAGACTTTATAGGTGTTCACCAGGAGAGGATATTACAGGTAAATCAATACTTACTCTCCGCAGTCCCGCGTCAGCAGTAGCCCACAGCGACCACTTTCTCAGCGTTACGCACATGCACAATGGGGAAATCCCTGGGATAATTGCACAGTGGACATTTTTCTGGAGCCCTGCGCACGTGCACTAGATTCTGGGACAGCGCTAGAGTCTCTTAGTGCCCAGAGTCTATTGCTCTGCCAGCGAAAGCGGAGGGGGCCCGGATGGCGTCTGCACCTCTCTTGATGCGAATGTGGTTCTGTGTCTCCCCAGTGCCTGAGAGCTGTACGCACAGTGCAGAGTTTAGCCTGTCTGGAAGAGGCTGACCACACCGTTGGCTTTCTGCTGCAACTCTCCAACTTCACCAAAGAATGGCACTTCCACTTACCGCAGCTAATGAAAGATATTCAGGTGAGGACAGGAACATTATACACCAAAATTTAGCCAATAAGACGCATTGTGTGCTGACGCTCTGTCTCTGCTCATAGGTTAGCTTATGTTACTTGTGCCAGTCTTGCACGTCCCTTCTGTACAGTCGGAAGATGCTGCAGCATTACTTACAGGTGAGTGTACACAGGGGTGCCGACAGGTCGGTGGGGCCCTGGTAAAGTGGAGGGGGCGTAGCCATCAGGTGGGGCCTCCGGGACGCCACATGGAAAAAAAAATATGGGAGAGAGAGGACAGGCTGCAGCTGCCTCTCTTCCCAGCTCAGCACACGGCAATGAGCAGCGAGTGCATTGGGCAAGTCGGGGGGGGGGGGGGAGGGGGCTTTTGTCTAGACCAGGGGTTCTCAAATTTAGTACTCAGGACCCCACACCGTTCACGTTTTCCAAATCACCTGGCAGGTACACAGGTGCATTCATTACTCCACAGGTGGAGCTAATTATTTAACTTGTGATTCTTTGAGGAGACCTGAAAAACATGGACTGTGTGGGGTCCTCAGTACAGGGTTTGAGAACCTGTGGCATAGACTAATGCGATCGGGCCGTTCGGTGTCCTGTCCCCCTCACCTGTGTATTCTGCCGTCAGATAAAAAGCGGGGAAGCGGTCCCATCAGGAGCGACCCCACGTGGTCAGAGGACTCCGCAAACTCCTTCCAAACAGCCAACCCCAGAGAGTGAGGCCTTGGAGCTGAGGGCGCTGCGGTCTGTCCAGCATAGCCTACTAAAGATCCTCAGCAAGACGCTGGCAGCACTGCGAGCTTTCACACCAGATCTCTGCCAGATTCTTCAGGTCAGTGACATTGATACTGCGTGAAGGATTACGGAACGCTCTAGATGGATGTGTGTGTATTAAAGCTGCTTCCATTTTGTGCATTCACAGCCTTTGGACCTGGCGCAGTATCAGCTTCTTTTAGCATTGAACTTCAGCACCCCAGCGTTCGACGCCGACGTTGCACCCTCGTTTGGGACTTTCCTGGCAACTGTGAACGTGATGCTGAATATGCTGGGAGAGGTGAGAACCTTTAGGACGTTATCAGTCTGACATTCTGCAATGTGAGCTGTAATGTATACAGGATTGTGTATGGTCTCTTGTATGGATCTGTCTCCACACATGACCGTTCTAAATTACTGCATTATTAAACAGATACATTATAATGACCTGTTCCCGCCTATATAATATAGCCACATGGATGGTTATCATTCAACAAACATTGCCGCATCTTATTCCTCTTGTTTGCATACTGAGGCCACTGGCAACAAGAACAGGATCCTATTACATGAGACACCTATCTCGCGCACACATAAGCTGCATATAAGTGCATGGTGCCTGTTAGGCACCCTGTAGGGATTCAGTATTAAATCCCGGCGGTCGGGATCCCGGCGTTCAGAATCCCGATCGTCGAAATCCCGACAAGGGGGGAACGTGGACCCGGTGCCTCGGGAGAAAGTGTCGGGATTTAGCCGATCGGGATTCTGAACGCCGGGATCCCGACCGCCGGGATTTACACTGCATCCCCCCTGAAGCACAGGCATGTCCAAATTGTGGCCCTCCAGCTGTTGTTAAACTACACATCCCAGCATGCCTTATCATAGTTTTAGAATTCCTTAATAGCAAAACTGTGGCAAGGCATGATGGGACTTGTAGATTCACAACAGCTGGATGGCCATAGTTTGGACATGCCTGCAGTAGCACATGGTCTCCCTGCTTCATCCTGATAACCTTTCTTCTGTTCTCACTTTGCTTATACACGGGAGACGACCAATCAGAAAATTGCAGCCTGTTACTGTGACTGGTTCTTAAGGCCCCCATACACGGTACGATCCCATGCCATGCGGGCATCACATCGCACAGTACAAAAAGTATGTGCTGCACATACGTTTTGTACTGCTCGCAGATCGCATTGCATGCATATCGCACAGTGTATGGGCACCTTTAGACACTTGGCTATTGTCCTATATTTGGGTTCAACCCGCGCATACAGTTGAAGGATGTAGTTTTTGAGGCATTAATGTTTCGCTTGACTTACTGAAATCTCCTTGGTATTTGCAGATGGATAAGAAAAAAGATCCGCCATTTCCTGCAGCAGCTCCGCACAGTCCGTCAGAAGAGAGCAAGAACCTCAAGTGAGTAGGACATGAACAAAGAAATCCCCGATCAGTCAAGGGTCATCTGTAACATTAATACGGAGCTTATTCCCAGCAGTAATGCAGCTTGCTGCGGAGGGGGGAGATAATCTCTGACTGGGCGGTGTATACCTGATGCCAGGGCACTAAAAATGAGCAGCCCAGCAATCCAGTCTGAAGACCCTCCATGACTTTCTGGGTTGGTTATTCATAAACATTTGATTCCATGTATGTACTTTGTGGTCTTTCCCCCAGGCCTCTGCTGCTGTTTATCATCGAGAACTGTTTCTACCTGTCCATATCACAAGCCGTGCGGTATCTGCGGGACCCGTCGGTCCACCCCCGGGACAAACAGCGCATGAAGCAGGAGCTAGGCTCCGAGCTGGTATGGATCATACTTTCATGTTTATATGCTGCGAATATCTCCAGTGGTTTATACATTCATAACCCCGGAATCAGATGATGATCGCATTGCACGCAAAAGTTCTTTGCCAAATTATGTTGTGACTCGTCTCTTCCCAATACAAATCGGGAGCTCCCATTCATGTCTGATTCTGCCTTGGAGAGCTAGAATGTGTGGTGACCCCAAAACAGGATGCACACGCACGAAGCTGGGTTTTAGGGACAATACTCCGCCCATTATTTTAATGCAAATATATAGACACCCCTACACTCACCTAATGCTCCTTGTGTGCCTTAACATGACACACATCCGATTCAAAGTGTGTATACGCTGAGTACTAAGTAGCATCATTGTCTTATGAAAGAAGGGGATATAGCCGTAATGTCTGCTGTCGTCAGCATTATTTAAATGTTGACATTTAACACATCCACATTTTCAGAATGTTCTTTTCGCAGTGTCAGCATGTGAAATGTCGACATTAAGCAAGATAGAGTTCAAGTTATGTACTGGGGCAGGGTTAGGCTGTGGCAGTGGAGGGCTGTGAGTAAGCTTGGTACACACTGTACAATGTATTGTCCGTTTGAACTGAGGCTCTCTCACCAGTGCCTCAGCTGATGACATGATCATTCATAGCACACAGGCCCTGCCACACAGCCAATGGAGACATATCATCACATCTGGCCATGTCATTGCTGGAAAAGCAAATGCTGAGCTGTGATATGAGGATTGACCTATTGAGGCGCTGATTGTTCTATATGCTTATCTGAATTGGCCGTTCTGTTGCTAGTTGTTGCCATGTTGTTCCTTGCGGATATGAAGGCGCTAGAATGGGTTCAGATTCTAAGCTGCTGGGATAAGTGGGGTGGTCATTCCCGCAAAAAAAAAAAGATAAAGCACAGCGCTATTACTGAGGAGAGAAATTAAAAACTGTATGTTATGGGATACGTTCTACCAATAGATGTATTAGTGTGAAATATACAATGCAGATATAAAATAGTAAGTGCCAATTGATGGCAATATTTCAGTATCATTAATACGACATTGTGTAGCAGTCTCTCACCTAATTATCTGGATGTTAGAAATGTGCAAATGTCCCGTTCCTATTGGTGATCTCTATTTATATAGGATATTGAAATAAGCAGATTGAAGACTTACCGTTAGTTGTCTCTAAAGGTGCGTACACACGGGGGCGATTTAGTGCAAAATCGCGGGAAATATGGTCGCTGAGCGACCATATTGCCTGCAATGGGAGTGTGCACCGGCGATATATCGCCGGGTGCGCGCTCCCGTTTTTGCCCCTGTGGTGATCGCTGGTCGCAGGAACATGCTCCTGCGACCAGCTGATTTCCACTGCCGGGCTCCCCCCGGCAGTTTCTTTTTCATCACTGATGTAAAGGAAAAACTGAGCAATATATCTCCCCCGTGTGTACACAGCATTACATTCTCCTGATGTAGGACCTCGCTTGTTTTGATAACTCGCATAAAGCAGATGGGGGGTCCCTGGAGAGGAGACGTCAGTCCTTAGCGACAAGTGGTTGGTAGTTTGAAGCAGATTAATACCAAGGTCTGGGTTGGTGGTAAGGTGGCAGGTATAAGCATCCAATTAGGCAATGGGCGGTGTAAAAGTCCTTTTCAGGTGGAGGCTGCAAGTTACCTTCACATAGGTAGGTGGGCTGATGCGTTTTGCCGATGTACACCAGATATATCATACTTCGATAAAGCTTGTGTACAGCGGCGAAATGCGAAAGTAGCACTTTAGAATTTGTGCAGGTTTGTGCAGGCCTTATATTATTAGTATGCACGTCACACGATTGCTGTCATTTCAGAGCACCCTCATATCGAGCCTGAACCGTTACATCCGACGGGGGATCCCTTCCTCTCCTGCAGGTGGTCTCCTAGCTTCCCCTCAGCCAAAGGCTGGGTCTGTTGCAAAAGTGGCCCCTGAAGCCCAGGAGCCAATCATCCAACTGGTACAAGCCTTCATACGACACGTACAGCGATAAGCGGCGTCCGCCATGGGCACTTTGGACTGTAGCTGGACACTTGTTAAGGAGTGTATATATTAACCCGCTCATGTACCTATCATGGACCATTGCTCACTGTAATTGCAATGCGGGACACGGACTATTGTCGGACTAGATCACGGCAGCCACTACCGACTCGTATGCCTATTTTGGGACACAAAAGGGGTGAATGTGGCTGAACCCCCCCCCCCATCAGTACTTGGGACACCTGAGCAGAGACTTTGTCCCCTATTACCCAGCATGCAGTGCTTGCCAGTCATTCACCTGTGTGCTCGCCTTTTTCTATGGATATTTTTTTTTTCCTCCATTCTTTTTGGTAATGAATTTTTTTTTTGAAACTTACATCCTATTTATACCAAAAGTAAAAAACTTGTTTCCAAATTGTGGTTTATCTTTGTTTCCTTTCCTCGCCCGACAAAACGCACAACTCTCCTTTTATGCAGGAATAATTGTATTTATTATTAACTAATCAAACACAGAGTAAATGCAGACAAGCAATAAATAACACACAGATAAAAGAAATGAACGGATACATGTATTTTGGTGGTGGACCTTTTGGTTTATCTGCAGCTCGTTACAAAAGACCGGAACACTGCAGCCAAGAACCAGAGCACCAGTGACTCCCATTTGTATCGCCGTGGTCATGCCAACGCCACTTTGTGTTCTAAGTCATCCGGTATGGTGGAAGGGTTTTCCCTAGTACCGGTACACCACAGTGACAGCCAAATAATAGGTTACATGTCATAACTCTTTTACTAAATGTGTATGTATACCTCCTGCGAGCAACAGACTAATAATTTTCCAGTTCCAATAGCTCTTGAGTTGTACAAATAAGAATATATACATTCTTCCCATAAGTTTCTATATATATATATATATATATATATATTGATACAACTTTTAAAACAATATGTCAGTCAATAAAAACACGGGCATAATGTTTGACAGGAGGCAATGTATATTAAAGAATTTTTTTTCTGCATTACTGAGAGACAGTTAGGGGGAAATTTACGAAGACGGGAGGTTTCCCCCTACATGGGACGTTGCAATGGGCAATCAATTAGATATTTATAGAAGGTGCTAAATAAAGAAGTATACAATTCTGATTGTTTGCCCATAGCAACATCCCATGTAAAATAGAACTATCTTTGTAAATTCTGCCCATAGCTAAATCAGTATGAAGCTTAATATTCATTGGAAACCATAACGGAGATGCTTGTGCAGTCCTTAGATACTGGTACAAGCTTCATCCCATAAAACAGGTCTCTACTAGATGTGAGGTGTCCGTTTTGGGACAGGAGGGAATGTTTAGAAAGATGGCTTTGTTCTGTTAGAAGTAACGTCACAGAATAATTCTGGTTCAGACACATTTTGCAGCAATAAGAACCATTTGCTCTGCATGGTGCCGCTAAATGTGATCTTACAGGACCTCCTTAAGCCGGGTACACACTAGACGATAAAATAAACAATTTAGCCAATTCAGAAGGACAAACTGTTCATATCGTCCACTGTGCGCGCACTATGTCTCTGACTGTGCAGCGACAGCAACATCTTCTGCCTGCTGTGCACGCTAGATCAGTGATGGCTAACCTTGACACTCCAGCTGTTACTGAACTACACATCCCATCATGCCCTGAATCAGTTTTAGCATGGCCAAATAGTAAAGTTGTAGCAGGGCATGCTGGGATATATAGCACAGCTGAGTGTTAAGTTTAGCCAGCATCAGCAAATGTGTTTGCACTTACCGAAGACAGCTTCCCCACCCTGCCACCAGGTGCACACAGTGCCTAGTACCCAGCATTACATACACATACAGAGCTCCACAACGGAGAGACGTTAAAATGATCGCTACAAATAACACACTTTATAGTTCAAAGCAGAACCAGAATTTGTGCTGTATCTGCTGGGTGCCAGAGAGGATTACATGGCGGCATAGATGGGGGGCTGGGCAGGAATGGGACATTCTGTAATTTGTGACTTTAGTGCAAGCATGTTTGGTCATGAAAGGTTAACGTGTGAGCTGCTCTCTCGTTAGTGGATTAGACTAGTGATTTTAATGAGGTTAACCTCATAACTGCTGGAAACTTTGGAGGCCAATCCATCATCGAGGACTGGAGAAACAGCTCATTGGAGTGGTTGGCTTGTTGAGAGATTGTTTAGATCCTCAGCCTAACTGAGGAGTTCCAGGTATGTCACCGGTACTTTGCCCTTCTTGTTCCCTCTTTCTCCAATGAGCCAATCCGGATCCATACCGGGAAGGCTGTACACTGTGATTAGCTGAAAGGGAAAAATAAATGGTCAGTTTGGAGAACATCTACCACAGCTTCATTAGAACGGCAGTATATCCACCCCCCTCCCTCACCTCGTCTGCCATAAGAGCCAGCTCGCTGCTATCCGCCGCCTCATAATCATACAGCACTCTTGCCTTCCGCGTACCGCTTGCAGGTGGCTTCACATCCGCTGGGTTGAGAGTCCCATCTGCAGGGATGGGACTTACCGCTTGGAGCAGGGGCAGAGTGGCAGGTGGAGGGGAAGTGTTAAGAGGTGGAGAGACAGCGTCTACATTGCCCACAAATGTTGCAGGAAATCTAGTAAAGGGTTAGATATTCGCAGGTTATTCAAGCTTCCTCCACAAAGAAATCAACATAAAAGGACAATCATAAAACTATACTTACACCTCTCCCCTGGAACTGCCAGCAGAGAGAAAGAGAGAGGTGATAAAGACAAATAAATCCTTTTCAGAATTAAGTCATTATGGGTTTAGAACAGAGGGGGCCAAACCTGTCCTCAAGTTCTACCACCAGTTCATGTATATCAGGCCACCTGTGGATCTACAATAGAGGTGCATACAATTCTTTTGACCAATTTCGCTGACATTTCCCTTGAACCCAGTGTCCTGGCCAAAAGATATTGACGACAGACAAATAATCTAGCTACAGTGTGTAGGCTCTTTTTGAAAGATATCCAAATTGAGCTGCATGCACAGTTGACGAACACTCTTGATGAACAACTGGCGGGTATGCACATCATCATTCGTCTGTCGTCAACATCTTTTGTCCAGGACACTGGGTTCAATGGAAATGTCTTTCAACAAAATTGGTCAAAAAAAATTGTACAGTGTGTATATACCTTAGTACTTAATGCAGCAGGTTTGAAAATGTGACAGTAATGACTGCATCTGTGCACCAGCTAGGTGGTCTGGAACATGTGACCGCAATGACTACACCTGTGCACCAGCTAGGGAATCTGGGAAATGTGACAGTCACAGTGCACCAGCTAGGGTGTAGGAAACCGTGGACCGTTGGTAGATCTCGAGGAACCTCTGGTTTAGAATATTATATATTAACTAGGTGATTCATCGTGCCCTACGGGCGCTCTTCACACCGTCGTAAGGGGCTGCGCCCCCTTAATTTGTGAACATTTGTATATGAGAAATATGGTTAGAATTGTATGTAAGATGGCCTGTATTGCAACTTGAGTTATAGGTGAAATGTGTTAAATAGAGAGCATATGATGTGGAAGGGGGTGTGTATTGTTTTGTTTAATTAAAAAGCGGTTACAGAGTAAGATGTACATTGATAGTGTGGATGGTACAGTGACATTTGTGGGTGTGGGGGGGGGGCTGTGTGTGCATGTTGTTTAGGTGTGTGTGTGTGCAATAGTATAGTAGGGTGTTTCTGAGTCAGCGGCTCCCCACTGGCGGAGGTCACGACACAGGAAAACAGGAGGCTGGGTAGTCATAGGGGTGTGTGGGCATAAGGGGGACTAAAGAGGAGGGTGGGAGATAATGTGCAGCTTCTGCCAGTGGGTGAGGGTCCAGCGTGGCAGTACAGGATGGTGGCCCTTAGTCAGTGTCTCCTCCTACTGGGTGGGAGTTCGAGTGCATGAGAGCAGGAGGCTGGGCTATGAGGCATGATAGGGGCAATGTGGGCAAAACAGCGTCAGCGACTCCCCAGTGGTGGAAGTTACGGTTCAGGAGAGCAGGAAGCTGGGTAGTGATAGGGGTGTGTGAGTATACGGGGGACTAAAGAGGGGCTTAGGGGTGCCGTGAATTGCGGGAGGGGCGCGGGGGGTGCCGTGAATCAAGGGAGGGAGGGGGCGCAGGTGTCGGCGAATCGCGGGAGAGGGCGGGGGTCCGCAAAGCGTGGGAGGGGGCGTGAATTGCGCGAGGGGGGGTTGCGAATCGCGGGAGGGGGGGTGCGCGGGGGGTCCGTGAATTGCGGGAGGGGGGGGCACGGGGTGCGATGAATCACCTAGTTGGTTATATATTCTTGTAGAAGGATGGTAGGATGTTGCTGTCATTCAGAATGCATTTACATAAACAGTAATAGTAGCAGTAAAAGATCTGACTTAAAACACCTACAGTAAAACAGAACAGGTGTTATATATTATACAAAGAATTGGTTGATGATGTGTAGGTTGACGTGCACATAGTTCATAGTTGTCACTGGAAAAAAATTGCTACACGAAAAAATCAACACAGAAAGTTCAACACATGTAAATGTTGACATAAGTGTGGCACTTCATCGGTGTCCATGTCGACACATGAGAATGAATATGAAAACATTGAAAAAAAGAAAAATAAATCTTCAAAAACTCATGTCAACCTTTTTCATTGTCGACCATAGCCGTGCATGTGCCATTTAATCCTGGGGTTGCCGTGAATCGCGGGGGGGGAGGGAGGAGGTGAGGGGTGTCCGCGAATCACAGGAGGAGGGGTCATGGGTGGATGCCGTGAATTGCGGGGGGGGGGGGGGTGCCGCGAATCGTGGGAGGGGGGGCGCGGGGGGTTGCAGTGAATCGCGGGAGGATGGGGCGGGGGGTTGCCGCAATGACAGGAGGGGGGGGTCAGGGGTGGGGAATCGCGGTGGGGGGGGGGTCGTGGGGGGCACCGTGAACCTCGCGAGGGGGGGCCCAGGGGGTTGGCGCGAATCGCAGGAGGGGGGGTGTCACGGGGTGGGGCTGCGAATCGCGGGAGTCACCGGGGGTGCCGCGAATCGCGGGGGGTGTGCTGCAAATCGCGGGAGGGGGGTTGCGGGGGGTGCCGCGAATCGCGACAAGAAAAAAATCAACACAGAAAGGTCAACACATGTAAATGTTGACATAAGTGTGGCACTTCATTGGTGTCCATGTCGACACATGAGAATGAATATGAAAACATTGAAAAAGTGAAAATAACTCTTGTCAACTTTTTTCATTGTCGACCATAGCCATGTCAGTGTTTTGCATGTGCCATTTAATCGTGGGGATGCCGTGAATGGGGGGGGGAGGGAGGGAGGTGCATACCCAACATGACCCTCTCCAGGAGGGACACATTGCTCTGTTTCTGGACTTTCTTCTTAATTTATGGATTACCATCACCTGTGCTTAAACACCTTTCTTATCAATTACCCTGTTTAAAACAGGTGATGACAATCCTAAATTAAGATGGAAGTCCACAAAAAGAGCATTCTGTCCCTCCTGGAGAGGGTCATGTTGGGAGGTATGTGGGGCGCTCACCTGGTGTGTCTGGTGAGTAGCTGTGTCTTTGCTGGGTAACATGGGGAGGCAGAGGGTGTCTGGCACTGTGCATACCTCCCAACATGACCTATGCCAGGAGGGACACAATGCTCTGCCGTTGGACTTTCTTCCTAATGTATGATTACCTCCATCTGTGTTGAACAGGTTAATTGATAGGAAAGGTGCTTCAACACAGGTGATGGCAATCATACATTAAAAGGATAGTGCAGGAGCAGAGCATTGTGTCCCTCCTATGACTGTGGGCTCACTGGGCTGGTTCTCTGTCATGTGAGTCAGAGGCTCCACCCAGCGTTACAGCTTCAGACACACTTTGAGTGACAGATGTAGCCAAATATATAAGAGATTTATAACTCTAAAGACCTCCCACCACCATATATTTGGGAGTGAAAACCGAAAATGAAATGATTATATATGTCTAACGTGGAATGTTAAAAGATACATGAAATAACTAGAGTGCTTATACTCAATAATGGCTTTATTTTGCCTCTTTCTCTTCTCTGCAGCAGGAGATTATTTGTAGACCAGGAGCAGAGCTTAGATTACTGCAGTTTTGGGTCTTTAACTGGCATTTTTTTCGCCCATGAAACTGGTCAGAAATTGCCAGGGTAAGGGGGATCAAGCTGTGCTAACCAATCAGCAGCATGACAGATACTGGGGGAGGGTACAGAGAGGTCCTTCTGAGATCAGATGTGGGATGATTCTACAGTTTCTGACTGGTTGCATCTATATCAGATCATGCACATTCTGCAGCCGTTGCAAATGATGCAACCACACTAGGCAAGTTGTTAAACCTGATATTCTATTAAATCATTCTATTAAATCATCCTAAAGTAGTGATGATACAGTTGTCTTAAGCCCCATATACACGAAACGAATCTCCGGCAACACCGATATTGGCGGCACAGACCCAGCGATCTTTTCTCTTGGAACTGGATACCATAGGATAGAAGTACCAAAAAACACAAAAACCTTGAAGTGCCTTGACCCCTCTCTATCCAATTAGCTGATGGTGAACACAGTATTTGTCTGGACTACAAAACAAGGATAAAAGGGAAACAATGAGAGCTTAATTTAAGGTACCATAACTAGAATTATCCTATTTCCTCTGCTCCATTTGGGGGACAATATCATGAGGACATCCCAAAGCGAAGGTCGCCATTCACTGTACTATTTGTAGATGTAAACATGGCGAAGGTATCCTAGAGAAAGTGGTCTGCATGCAGCCTAGGAGGATGCTCTCATCAATGTGGTGGAATTTGCATTTACATTTTCGGTAATGGTCACACCTGCCCCAAAGTAAGCCTGCAGAATTACAAGTGTCACCCAAAAGTCTCTTTTACAGAAGATGTAGGACGTTCCCTCACTTCAAACCAAGCAACGTACATCTTTAAAATCATATATTCTAATCCTTGTCCAATAGAGTTTATTGATCCTTTTGCACCAACCACTGTTGTAGAATATCCTTTAGCTCTATGGTTTATGGAGGAAACTTGTAGATCATGTGACAACTCCAAGGAACCGATACGGTCCATACCAGAAACACCTACAGATGACTGGTTTGGAACCACACCCACCTTGTGGTTCTTCAGAGATACCATCATGTCAATATCTGGATGTCTCACACATCAGTATCGACCACCTCCCTCATCTGAACAGTTCAGACGAGAGAGGTCCTCGTTAACATTGAACGTTGCCGACGACATCGGCAAGTGTGTATGCACTTGCCGACGACATCGGGGATCGTGTAACATTTTAGGTTTTAGAAAATTAGTAGAACTGGTCATAATGTGGACGATTAGTCGACAGTCAATAACTCGAGCATGAATGGTTGACAAGGACAAGGTCAATATTTACTAAAGATTGCCACAAGCAATAGGTCGTCAGAGCGATGGTTGACAATGATTTCGCTCTTCTTTTCCTTTCTTTGGACTTTTTCATGCTGTACGATCCACAAGGACTACGACTGGAAACAGAAAAGTGCTCAAAGCATAGTTGACATTTTTTACATGTCTTACTTTTCCATGTTAATTTATCGAGTGTGTCAACCAATTCCACATGTTGACCTAGTGCCAATAGACTATTCATGGTCAACCTATTGACTGTCGACTCTGTGATCCGCACCACTGGAGTACATCGAGTTCTTACCTTAGCAAGTACAAATATAAAGCAGGAAACATAAGGACAATTACAGTTCGTTCCTATAACAAAGTCCCAAATGTAGATTTCCCTCACACATACCTGCCCAGCTGTTTCTGCAGATCCACCATGTACTGGTAGCATTGAGCAAAATACGTAGCCTGGTCTTCTGCAAACTCATGCAGGCAGCGCAGGTGATTCACCTAAGGAAGTGACAAAAGCAGACGACGTTCATGAACAGACATTGATTACATAATGACAGTAGACTTTATCCTGCATTTCTAGATTGGTCACAATCTGTATTCATTTCCTGGCAATCAATCTGTTGCCAGGGATTTAAGAGTCAATGTCGAGTAATTTTGTGCTCCTGATCATGCCATACTTATTTTTCAATTGGCTATAGTTTTTTAGATTTGTATATGTCTCCTCCCAGCGTTGGCGAGATGTCTGTGTCTCAAATGTGACTACCAGCTACGTTATCACAAATAAAACAAATTCTTGTTATTATTGAAAGTGTGTGTTTTTTTTCTTCTTCTGGTCTTTATCCTTTACTTGTAGATGAAATGGTATGAAGACTTACATGGGTACTGCTAATCCCTTCCAAGAGAAGCCTTGTGACTTCAGCCTGACGGTCAAACTCTGTCTGGGCCACTCTCAGCTCATGTTCTGCCTGCAAGAGAAATAAAATATCATACATTAATATAATGCAGGTTGTCTAGATATACTCTGTCTTCCCACATTCCATAAGTTCTCACATTCAGACCCCTGACTTTAGACAAGGAAGAGGTCATCCACCCGTGCCTCACCAGGAACAGTGGCAGGAAGCAATCTACTCTTAGAGGGCCAGATGCACGAAGCTTCAAAGGTGATAAAATGGAGAGTGATAAACAGCCAGCCAATCAGCTCCTACCTGACCGTTTTCAAACAGTCTGTGACATGACAGGTAGGAGCTGATTGGCTGGCTGTTTATCACTCTCCATTTTATCACTTTTGAAGCTTAGAGAATCTGGCCCAGAATCAGCAAAATATGAACAAGATGGCTACCAGTTGGGGGAAGCCATATTGTGTGAAGATTCAGTATTTATGAGACTGTAATCAATTCAGTTGGAGCCTATGACACGGTGTGCCACAAGAAGGTCATTAGTGTCTATTGGAAAAGCACAAAGACTAGTACTTTCCAAAGTGGCTGCTTCCACTCTGTTGATATACTTTAATAGCCTGATGCAGTCTACCTCTTGTGTGCTTAAACCCAACAAGTAGTTGTTTTCATCTAAATTAGTGTTTCACAAACTGTAGGGTCTATGGACTAGGCCCTATAGAGAGTTAAAGTGGACAGAAATAAAGTACCAACCAATGAGCTCCTGGCATTTTTTCAAACTCACCCTGTAACATGACCGCTAAGAGCTGATTGGCTGGGAACATTAATACCCCTTTCACACCGCACAAATAACCGGGGTCCAACCCGGGTTGCTCTCGGGTCGACCTGGGTCACTGTGTGGTGTGAAAGCGCCAACAGGAAAAACCCAGGTCCAGCAACCTGGCATTCTGGCCCAGGTTAAAGGAAGGATTTTATCCAGGTTGGACCTGGGTTGCTGGGCAGTGTAAACGCGTAACCCAGGTCGAGCATCCCATTTACATTATAGGAAGAGGCAACGTCAGCTCCAAGCGCTACCTCCTCCCCCGCTCCCAAATGACGCGCCTCTGTCCTGCATCCCATGTGATGTCAGCGACCCGTTTTTTTGGTTATTCATTGAGGGGTGCTTCACCTCAAAAATGCCGGGTTACTCCCAGGACAGACCAGTCTCCAAATCCCAGGTATGACCTGGCATTTGTGACGTGAAAGGGCAAATCCTGGGTATGACCTGGCATTTGCGGTGTGAAAGGGCAAACCCTGGGTATGGCCTGGCATTTGTGATGTAAAAGGGCAAATCCCGGGTATGACCTGGCATTTGTGATGTGAAAGGGCAAATCCCGGGTATGACCTGGCATTTGCGATGTGAAAGGGCAAATGCTGGGTATGACCTGGCATTTGCGATGTGAAAGGGTATATCTCTCTCTCCAAGGCTTAGTACATACACCCCTCATTCTTAAAGGATCCCTAACAGTCCAGGTTGTAAGAATAGCCATGTCTGTGTACTGATGTACTAATTAAGGCACCTGTGCTTAAGCATGGAGATCTGTAAAACCAGGACTGTTGGGGTGCCTGGAGGGCTGAGTTTGCGAACCACTGGCCTACACCAAACAGAAGACGCCAATAATCTGACTGACTGCACATCATCGATGTGTTGTTTGCATAGTTTTAGTCTAATGTTCTATTAAATAAAGCAACAGCCATGCTGTTGACCATATGACAGAAGTGATGACTAAACAAAATAAAAGTAATTGAGTGGTTCCCAACCCTGGTCCTCAAGCACCCCCAACAGTTCATGTTTTCCAGGTCACCTGGGAGGTGCACGTGTACCAATTACTCACTGATACGTTTTACAAGATCCACAGGTGGAGCTAATTATTTCACTTGTGATTCTGTGTGGAGACCTGGAAAATGTGCACTGCCGGAGGTACTTGATGACCGAGGTTGGGAACCGCTGTTCTAGATAATGACTTAAATAAACACCCACCAAACTTGACCTATCCCTTGGAATTCAATTTTTTTTGTATGCCCAAGACAGTATGAAACTGCATAAGTACTAAGAACATTTTACCAGAAATGCGTATTCAATAACCAATTGCCTCTCTCTTGGACTGAATAGCTCCGCCCTAATGCCATTGGCATTGTAAGCAAATGAGGGGAGGTGACATCAACAGTAATCTAACAGCGGAGTGGTGTTAGGGATATGACCAAACCAATTATTCCGATCTAATCTAAATCGCCTTCAAATTAATATTAATAGCATGTGGTGCAAAATAAAAGAATAATTAAAATCAGCAAAAAAACAAAACAAACAAATGGTTATCAGCATTTTATTGAATGCGTAGCCTATTTGTGCAAATAATCATCACAGTAAAAGCAGCCATTTTGTAGGTGGCAAAAATACTCTGAAGAATGCAGCCCATTTGTTAAAAAGTGCCTGAGTGATGTCACCGGTAACTAGCGAGCCGATAGGCTGCATTCTTAATAGTAATACTTCCCACAAAACGGTGACCTCCGCTGTATCTAGGTAATGGGGAACTTTACAGATACAGGACATATGACTAAACATTTAATTTAAGTTTTACAGACACTTTTAAAACACCCATCAATATGCAACTATTTTTGGTGGAAGAGGGGATCATAATATAACACAGTAACACAATACAACGTATATACGCAACAAACAAGTGCCTGTACAGACCAAACGACTACGGCTTTATGGGGCTCATTCTGGTGCGCCTGCCCCCATCATCGCAAAATACCGCTACTTTGCGCAGGATCCGCTCTGTGAAAGCGCAAACGGGTCCTGCATGGGGTATAATCTACATAACGAAGGTCAACATGACTAAGGTCGAGTCTGAAGGCTGACACAAGCATTAGGTCAACAACTGGAAGTTTGACATGAATTTTTGACCTTAGCCATGTTGACCTATTGCATATGTTGACCTAAGCCCTTTTGACCTTTAGTGGTAGACCTGATGTATGTCAACTTTCATAGTGTCGACCTAGCGACCATATCCTCTGCATGACAGGATGCAGGCCAGCATCAGACTGTCAGTGATTGACAGTCTGATGCCGTTTCGAGGTTGGCGACAGACTCAGTTTGTAAAAATGGCGGCATGTCGCTGCCATTTAGGGGCTGGGAAGAGACTAGGGATCTCCATATTAGAACAGAGATTTCCTGGCCTCTGCGACGGGCGGCTTGAGCGACACCATCTGATGGTGGGGGCTTTGATACGATGCTACCGTCCTTGCACGGGTATGGATCATTAGGTCACCAGCATTGTGGTCGACAAGTATTAGGTCGACACACAGGAAGGTCGACAGGGTCATTAGGTCGACATGGGTAAGGTCGACATGTTTTGTAAAAAAAAAAAAAACAGTAAAAAAAAAACCTAATGACCCTGTCAACTTTAACCATTTAGACCTAACCCATGTCGACCATCATGCTGGTGATCCAATCACCGTATCCCCCTTGCAGCAGGAGTCGTCTGCGGGTTCAGCAGTAAGATACAGGTCTCCAGAAACATGGCTGTTCCTCTAATCACCTACACTGCGCAACTGTATTATATATGGGCACCACAGGAGCACAGGTTCTACATTAAATAGTTAGGGAACCTTTCATTGTGATCTAGTGGAGAGAGGGATCATTTACCAGACAGTCGTGTTACATTCTGTGAGGTAAATGTATGGAGGCAGATCAGGAAGCAATGGCGATGAGCTGGATGAACATCTCGGGTGTCTGAGTGGGGGGTGCATGTCATGTAGCACACACTGCCACAGTAATACATGAGAGAGAAGCAGTATGGGCCATTGGGTCGACACCTGAAACAGGTCGACAATGGGTAATGTCGACAAACGGTCAACATGATTTTTTTCTCTTTTTTTTGTCCCGAATGTCGACATGGGCACCGTCAAAGTGTACCGCTGTGCTCGCAATGCTTCAGACGCTTTATTGTATTCTCCCAGCATGCCCTAGTAGTGGATGGTAGGGCATAAAATACCACCTGTCGGCACGTCGGCTCATTAAAAAAAAAACGTGAAAAAACTCATGTGACCTTTTGACTGTTGACCTAATGCTTGTGTCGACCTTCCAACTCTGTCAACCTAAACCAAGTCGACCTATTTCAGGTGTCGAACTAAGCCCTGTCAAACTTCAGTAGTCGACACAATGCATGTTGACCTAAATAGGGGTGAATTAGTGACTGTGTACCAAGTATCTCGCTAAATGTATCCATCATGCTCTAACCTTCGAGAGAAATAACATGGGGCGGTTGCTCATAGCAACCAATCAGCTTCTATGGCAACAGCTTCACATTGAAGTTTTGACCCCCCCCTTTTGCCGTATATTGCCATGTTAGCAGTACTGCATTCTTTATCTCATTTACCTGAACGCGGATGACCTGCGGATGTACAAAGTGAGGGTTGGGGTAGGACCCTGATGTCATGTAACTTATCCAATAGCATTTGGCCCAGTATCATGTGATCTTCTAACAAGGTCCTAAACGTATAGATTCACCTTTATTTATTTTTGCTTTACTAAATAGTGCTTTATTCACTATGTAATAAGGAAAGCTTTATATTAACTTTCTCGTATGCTCTCTCGCAGGCTGGCTTCCTCAAGCCATCACAGCAGGAGAGCCATCAGGAACACAGGGAGCAAGAGCAGGAGTGAGCAACAACTGCGCTTAGCAGACTAGGGGCCAGATTCTCTAAACATCAAAAGTGATAAACAGCCAGCCAATCAGCTCCTACCAGCCATGTCACAGACTGTGTTTGAAAAATGTCAGGCAGGAGCTGATTGGCTGGCTGTTTATCACTCTCCATTTTATCACTTTTGAAGCTTAGAGAATCTGGCCCTAGATCTATTATTCCCACAACCGAAGTAGGGATGACCATCGATGAATCAAAATCATCTATGTTTATGACCAATGTAGAATAGTTTTGGCATTGATGGGGGGAGAACCAGATGGTTTCCCTCCATCCATGTCAAAGCATAACCAAACAGGGTTTTGTTTTGTTTTCTAATCCAAGGGGAGCGTAGCTCTGCCGAACACCCATAAACCCCCCCCCCCCCCCAGTTCCTGATTGGTCCAAGGTCCTATCAGTCAAATAAAAGGAATGGCTGTCAATTGTTAAAAACATTGATGGTCATACAACACATAGTATGCCACCATCGATGGCCATTTGCACTAACGACATTGATAGTAACCATCGATGGTGATAGCATTGATCCCTAATAGCAGCCACTACGTAGTAAAGCAAAACAATATATAAACCAACACTGAAGGCTCCAAAAGAGCCATCAAAAAATAAAGGACAACTTTTTAGTGTGGGCATTTCCTGAGGAATTGGGAGGAGAGCCCAGGCTAACCAACCCACCCTGTTGTTAAATGTAAAAAAAAAAAATCTGCATAGGACACAACATAAGTCTTGTGCGCAATGTCTGGCGCGCTTACCTTGTCCACCTCGTCACTCCAAAGCTGCAGTCACAGAGTAACAGGAGAGATGAGTCTCAGATACGTCATAGGCACTCAACAAAACACAACAGCGAGTGATGTATCACACACGGGATGGGAAGGAAAGGGAAAGGTTAAGTGAGGAACTGGTCAAAACGGTCCTTACTTGAGATTAGGGACTATGGTTTTCTAACTTTAGGACTGGAGATCCTTAAAAGGCACTTTGACCTTAGATATTATGTAACCTTTGTCTTTTTCTTGCATATATTAATAAATCAACAAACATAGAGGATGTGTAAGACATTATGCAGCTTCTAGGAGGGTGTTGTATAGTCTGCCTGCATCTCCACCTGGAGAGACACAGTCCCTTTCACTGTTCCTTATTATCGCTTGCACTTCTTATTCATAAGGAACACTGGGGAAG
The DNA here is from genome assembly GCF_055691185.1 of Crinia signifera. Lineage (NCBI taxonomy): Eukaryota > Metazoa > Chordata > Amphibia > Anura > Myobatrachidae > Crinia > Crinia signifera. The sequence continues at coordinate 32,724,787 of NC_139225.1, forward strand.
ATGTATTAAGGCTGATAAAGTGGAAGGTGATTACGCACCAGCCAATCAACTTCTGTCATTTTTCAAACGCAGCAGTTTGACTGGTGCGTTATAAGCTTCTATTTTAACAGGCTTAGTACATCTGCCCCAGTGTGTGTGTGTTTTGCAACAACTTCAGGACTAGCTTTTAGACCAATTAGATCTTGCCACACTCTTAACCAATAGGTTAATGCTAACCTGTATTGCATCCTGCTACTGGTTCCCATTTTCCAAGTCACCTAGCGAGTGCAGGGGTGCAGTCATTACTCACTGACATAAAAGGCCCACAGGTGAAACACATTTGGTTTTGTGAAGTGACCTGGAAAACATGAACTGGGTCCTGAGGACCGAGTTTGAGAACTTATACACTAGGCCAAGCCGGTCCTTAATCTTGACGACCGGTTTTTACTAGGCAATAACAGTAAATCATTTTTAAAAGTGGGCCTATCAGTCATCCTCAAAATGTACAATGTTTCACCCTCCCCATGGACCTAGACAGCAGCAGATGGAAGTAGTGGCTGAGTGTATGTGAAGTGGGAAAGGGTGACTTCAGGATGCCAAATGGAATGTCAGACTCTGTAACACCACAAGTAATTACACAAGACCCGCAGAACACTGTAACCCAACATCACACCAACACAGGAAACAAGGACTAAGGACAACAATGGAGTCAATCGGACGCTCTCTAATCTGGTAAAAGCATCTTATCACCTCATACACTGTATCACTGCGCCAGCCAAATAGTCCACAACATGTCCCCTGTAGGGGCCCTGTATACCTGGGAGATCTATAATTATGTCATTTAGTGAGGTTGTAGCATTACTGTACTACAGGCTATAAGTAGAGCTTAAACTTTCTGAAGGATTCTTAACATTACGTTCACTACACAACAGAACAGGCGGGGTACTAGGGGGGGTTTATGAAAACATGTAGAGAGTGAAAGGTGTAGCCACGCCCACTTTTCACAAGCACGACCATATATGGAGAGGTCAGCATCCGCAAAAAGCCACGGCCCAGTACTCCAGGCTGCAATGCGTATACCCATACCTATGCATATGCATCGCAACAAAGCTATGTATGGCTACATCTGTAAAGAGCCAACCAATCAGGTTTTGTTTGAGAAAGGAAAGGAGCTGATTGGTTGATACTTTATCGCTCTCCAAGCTTTGATAAATCCCCCCAGAGATTCTTAATGTGGACAGTAAAATACATTTCTCTGGGAGCGTCCGGGTATGAAAAAAATAAAGGGTAAAAGTTGTGACTACGGAAATGCCAGCTGTATTAATTATAATAATAATATTGGGTCAAACATTTATACAATACTTTATTATTTCTGACTATTCATTTATTTGATTTCTATATTCTACCGGATATGTTGAAGACACCTGGGGGTTCATTTGAAAGCGTTGGATAGTAAGACCAACGCTTTTGATCTGCTTTATGCCTGATATTTAAAAAGGGCAACGCTTTTACTAGTCATTAGCCTTATAAATATAATGCCTACACTCTAGAAGCATAGAGATTTACAAAACTATGCTGGGTAAATAACCCCCTTACAAGGCCTACACACGTAGTGATTTTGTGTCATTTTCTAAGCGATCTGACTTAGGGGGGATTCGGGTTTGAACGTTATCGGTGAATTCGATCCGGAGACCGATGTTGCGGGTCTGTGCAAGCGTATCAGCGAAAATACGCATGTGCAGACCCGCTGTGCGAACACCTTCGGCAAGTACCACACTCGCCAAGGCATTTGCACAGAGCGGTCCGGGCGGGGGGCGGACCCATGGGAACACCCAGCGTTTCCTGGGTGTGCCCACAAAAACGGTAAAAAAATAACTCGGGTGTGAATCAGGCCCTTAATTTGACTATTTCGCTTAGAAAATGACACTACATCAGGCATGTCCAAACTATGGCCCTCCAGCTGTTGTGAAACTACACATCCCAGCATGCCTTGCCACAGTTTTAGCATTCCGTAATAGCAAAACTGTGGCAAGGCATGATGGGACATGTAGTTTCACAACAGCTGGAGGGCCATAGTTTGGACATGCCTGCACTATATCACTCCGTGTGTCGCTATTGCCGAGCGATGCAGATCATGGATGCATGATAAATCTAGTGAGATCGCCAGTGTTCTCACTGGAGAAAACCGGCCTTGACTGATCGCTCACACACAGCGCTGTACAGCGCTGTGTGCTGAGCGTTCTAGCATCGCTTAGATTGATCTGAAACATTGTCACGTGTGTAGGCCCCTTTGGAATGGTAACAGCTTTCATTGCAGGACACAGAACTTCCATATGTAATAGTGTGGGCAGGATTTTGGCTTTGTTACGCTGTGACCAACCCTACACATTCAATCCTGAGGAGCGGAAGGGAACGGACGAGGACCCAAGCAGGGAGTAGGGAGTAGATTGATCTTACCGCTGACGCACTGGCCGACAGTACGTAATTACGAGGTCGGGTCTCCTGAAAATCAGGCAAAGCCTGCGGGGAACAGAGCTCATGTCATGCAGGGAAAACTTGAATGAGAAAACCAAAAAAAAAAGAGAAGCACACAAAATAAAGTAAAAAAATAAAAAATACATGGATGGCAAAAAAGGGGCAGAGAGCAAATGACAAAATGGAGACTTAGCTTAGAACTAATACTGTCTCTACATCAGACTAAAAAACACAAAAACAGTTCCTCCCAAATTAATTATTAATGTGTTGATTTGGCCGCAGGTTGTATATTTCTGTTCTATATATTGTGTAAGGTACCTCAGACCCAGCACATCTACAAATTTTTGGCCTGCAAACGACTGTGCAAGGTAATCCATTTTAATGTGTAACTATCACAGAGTGGCAGCCATTTTGTGACTTTTTATAGTATTATTGGCAATGTGTTTTTTTTCCACCGGAACTAATCACATCCCTGTTTGCCGTTTACCTCAGTGATGTCACCGGTTCCTAGTGAAGTGATTGGCTGCTACATCACAATACGGTTTCAGCACACAAAATGGCTGTGCAGAGATGATGCTTATGCTTTAAAATGGGGATTTAATAGAACGGCAAACAGAAAAAAATAAACCACACATTTATTTAATAAAATGGCGCTACGTGCTTAAATATGAGCTGTCACTGATTAAGTACCTTTCTATAATGTAACGTAATGGATTGTTGTGGGTTACAACTCAGCACAATGCCCCAATTTATTAAATAAACTCCTACAGTATATCACTACACAAGGACCTAAGTCTGTCACGGTGAGCACACAAATGACATTTCTAGATGCACAAAGCACCATTAATCTCTCAAACTGCACACACTGGGATGCACACGGGAATCGCCTTCCATATCCATCTTTTTCAGTCCAGATAATTAGTTGCAGTGCACAGTTCCATAGCCAATGCAGAGAAGCCAGCATCATGCAGAGCGGAGGAGTATTGAAAATCAACAGCAGGCATGAGCAAAGGATCCCAGTGCACACAGTGCGGGTACCAGACTTCTCCAAGACGTTTTTAGAGCGGTCTGGCTGCTTTTAGCAGGCAATACCCACTGGAACAGATTTTGGTTGGGGCTACCAGTAAGTTTTGGGCCGGTCTGTTCTGGGTAATGGGGCAGATGTATTAAGCCTTTAGAAGAGATAAATGCAAGGGTGATAAGGAGAGATAAACGTCCAGCCAATCACCTGCTAACTGCCATGTTACAGGCTGTGTTTGAATAAAGTCAGGAAGGAGCTGATTGGCTGGACGTTTATCTCTCCTTATCACCCTTGCATTTATCTCTTGTTAAGGCTTAATACATCTGCCCCAATTGCTAAAAGTGCAGGCCTGCTCCAGAACGGTCAGGGTTAAAAGCATGCAGTACACACACATTCCTTTGGAAGAGCCTCTAACCTATGCACAGTGGAAGCAGCCATGTATAGATTTGTGTAATAGAAATATTTATTTAATTCAGAAAGTTCTAATTGGGCTAAGTAAAGAATCCCCTTTCTCTATTGGTGCCGTGCTCTTGTAATTAGCCCCTTTCTCAAGACTATGACCCGCTAATACTCTATACTTCTTCGTTCTAGGGAGCAGAGATCATACAGATTTTCTCAAGAAGGCCCAAACATAACAGTTTGTGAGCGGCAGGCATCGGTTCCAAGATTTAGACATTTAAAGCGACAACAATCAAAAAAGGTAAAAAAAGGTTGTGCCATTTAATTTATTGCTGTTTTAATTGCAAAGGTTAAATCACACCGATGCCAGCAACTCTCAGACGGGATGCGGTCATCTATTAGAATGAACTTAGGTCTACAGTCATTAGGTCGACCCCACTAGGTCGACTGGCAGGAAGGTCGACCTGACTTAAGGTCGACATGGGCCAAGGTCGACATGACTTAAGGTCGAATTTGCATAAAGGTCGACATGAGGAAGGTCGACTGGTCATAAGGTCGACATGGGTTTTTCACTGTTTTTTGAGCCGACATGTGCCGACAGGCGGTATTTCATGCCCTACCATCCACTAGGGCGTGGTGGGAGAATAAAATAGTGTGCCGAGCGCAGCGAGGCACCGTGCCCGAAGCATTGCGAGCGAAGCGAGCGATGCGAGGGTCCGATTCTCATTGCCAACTGTGTCCATGTCGACTGTGTCGACATTCGGATAAAAAAACAGTGAAAAACCCATGTCGACCTTATGACCAGTCGACCTTCCTCATGTCGACCTTTATGCAAATTCGACCTTAAGTCATGTCGACCTTGGCCCATGTCGACCTTAAGTCAGGTCGACCTTCCTGCCAGTCGACCTAGTGGGGTCGACCTAATGACTGTAGACCTAAATGCAGTCTGACGAATGATCCCATTCCTCTCAGACTAACAGCTGCACCAAGTTACTTCAGAGGGTGTACAGAGCGGTACAATATAAAATCAGTGCCTCCCTCCAATACAGCAGCAGATGAACCGCTGGGTGGCCTGAGGGAAGATTGACCGTAAATAATCAATAGGAGGACAGGTTCAAAATGGCCGACATGGACAAATGGTCGACATACAAGTGATCGACAAAGAAAAGGTCAACATATTGTTTGTAGTGATTTCTTAGAGTTAAAATTACAACAAAAACACAAAATTTTGACCTTTACTGTGCTGACATTTTGACCCAAAGTCCAGGTCATCCATTTAATGGTTGACTTTTGACCTTATTGACCATTAGATGGTAAACTGACCATCTATATACTATGGGGGACATGTAATGAGAGAGAGAGAGAGAATCAGAAAGTGAGAGAATTGGTAAGAAATCTCCAGGGGTTTTTTAAAGCAGCAATCATTTACACTGCAAAATCAAACTGGTTTTGAAGTGTAAATGATTGCCGCTTAAAAAAATAAATAAATAATAATAAAAATAAAAAAATGGAGCTTTCTTACCAAATCTTTCACTTTCTGATTCTCTCACCCTGTATCTTTTAATCCACACCCTCATCATCCGTCATATTGGCTGGTGCTTCCAAGCTACACTGCAAAAGGGTCAGGTAGAGTGTTTAGGTGTTCTCTATGCTGTATGCAAAGACAAGCCCTGGTAGGGGGGGTGGCTAGAGGATTGGGGTACTGCACCTCAAAGATCACGGTCTGCATTGCATATTACACCTCAAAGATTGGGATCCGCATTCTGTAATGCATGCTGTGTAAAAAGGATTATGCACTGGCGGATACAGAGGAGGGGCTGCACCACAATTCAAAATTCAAATAGGGGAACCACACCAACTGCCATTGAGTCAGTTTGGAATGGAAGTTGTGTAGGTCCACTATTTGAATTTCAAACTGTGCTGCAGCCCCACCCCCTGGAGCCGCCACTGGGATTACATATAGGAATCCTGCTCCTAGACTATCAATTATGATAAATAATCCATGAACAGTTCAGAGATCCAAGCTACTGTAACCCACCCCGAAACAAAGCAGCGCAGTGCTGGAGGAACTAGTCAAGTAATGACCACAGCGGTACTTGCATAGATAGCCCTGCTGTCTGTCTACAATAAAAGGGTTCTCCTTATCTGCTCTCTATGTAAATCCAGCTACAGTCGTCCCTGCCATGTGTATGAACGCTAGCCAGTAGGTGAGACTGGAGCAGCAGCGGATGTCGGCCAAAACTACAGATTAAATTTTTTTTATTTGAAAAGGTGTCTATTTTAGGTATGGATTAGCAGATTGACTGGGCTACGGTCGACAATACCACTAGAGGTCAACGGCATCTATACATGGTCAACCGGGTTTACATAGACCGTGATGGGAGGCATGCATCTACGTGAACCTGGTCGATTGTAGCATTGTTGACAGGTTTTTCGTCTTTTTTTTGGTGCTGAATGTCAGAGGGGTGCCCATGGACACTGTGAATGTACAGTGTGCGGTCGCCATGTTTCAGGCGCGGTGCCTCACTATGGTCGGCACACTATTACATTCCCACTATTTGTCCACGCCGATAGTAGAGTAGGAACCAAGTGGTCCGGCACAAAAAAAAAGCCGAAACCCGTGTTGACCTTGCTACTGTTGACGAGGTTCCCGTCGGTGCTTGCCCCTGTCGATCCAGTGTCACTGTCGATATAAAACCAGGTCGACCACGTATAGACATCTAACTAGACGCCATCGACCTCTAGTGGTCAACCATGGTATTGTCGACCTCAGCACAGTTACTCCAGTGTCTGAATACGTCTATTTTGCCCTGAATTTCTGTTCCAAAGATTATAAGGTCTCCGATGACAGAGATGACGTATGCATGAACAATGCAATGTAGAGTACTAGAATGGTTGTCTGTCTAACTCATCACAGGTCATAAGAGGCCTATACTGAAATAAGACCAGAATTACTAGCCAACAGAACGGGCAGTTCTATCTCTACGGATCATGAGTGAAGAATCCCCATTCCTACGTATCCTGACGCGGAGGTCTTACAGACACTCCAACAATGGAGGTGACACGAGCAGTAGAAAATAAAGTGTTCAGATGAACATAAATATGCAAAAAAAAGAAAAACTGTCACAGCAATGACCTCAGCAACAATACTCACATCACCCTCGAGCTGAGCAAATTACAAAAAACAAACAAAAAAACAACCACAAGGTTAGTGAGCGTCGAACAACTAAAAACACAGGGAAGAGGTAAATTGTAGCCAAAACACAGACACCCCAATCCTCATTTTAGGATGGAAATGAGAATGTAGGTACCCTCCCCCGATACATGGACTCCCGGGCTATCCAGAACTAACTGGCTGCTGGGAATTACACAGGTGGCTCGGTGTGGTTGAAGATGGAACAATGATCCCAGTGATGTGAGTGAGGTGAGTTATGTGGAAACAAGTTAACAGGGGGAGATAAGTGGATAGGGAGATGTGCCCCACGGCAAGCTCTAGACACCCATGCAATGCACATCCACAGGGAGAGTTAGAGAGCGCAGTATGGGCTGGGACATTACCGCGGCTTTGGCCTCTGCTGCTTTAGCCTTCTTCAGTCGCGCCTTGCAGGCGTCAAGATCTAAGCGGCGGTTCTGCAGGATCCTCCTCTCCTTCTGCAACACAGAACATCCTGAAATCTTACCATGTGTTCCCTTTATTTCATAGTGATGCAGTTATGTACTATGCAGGTATATGCAATGTTTTAACGTTCAACAAAGGATTCTTTTAACGCAGGATTCTGGAACAGTTTTAGGATACTTTCTTTGCCATTAGTTTATTATTATTCTTTTTCTATGTAATGAAGCAGTGAGTAATGGATACAGGGACAGCAGATGTAGGGGTTAACAATTTCTAACAGGGATTATTTGTTCACAATTCCTAAAGCATGGGAATTTTTTTTCATGGCAATGGAAAGCCCCAGTTTTTAGGTCTATTGGGGGTAATCCCGAATCTCAAAACATCACGGTGGGGAGTACTGTACTGTGGTTGGGGTTAGGCTGCAGGATATATGTATAGCTAGGGAGTGGTGGGTCAAGGTACCAACTGATGGTATTCTAGTCATTGGGATCCCACTGTGTCACATGTGCAAAGCCCCGGCTTCTGTGGACTGCATCAGAAACAGCCTATACTAGCTGCCTAGGGTTACCTGAAAGTCAAGGGGGCAGGTTCCTACAGGAAGCATGCTCTCTGCTCATCGCAGCCCGGACTGACAGTCTCAGAGGGAGAAAACACCTGCCAATGGGACTCTCTGTCCCGCAGGTGCCTGGCAGGTAGCACTTCCAATGTAAAGTCACTGCCGGTCACAGTGTAGCCAGTGCATTTTCACTGGTGGAGCTGCATCCCTGGAGCCCATAGGTAAAGTCCGCAAATACTATAGAACTAATGGACAGAAATCTAATTTGTTGCCAGGGCATAGGGAGACCTGCATTACAAAAGGTTGTCTATTCCCTGCTCGAATGACTGATACACTTACAGAAATGGTTCTCCAATCGCCTTCCAGAAAATTGCGCAGAGGGGTGAGGAAGTTGATGGATGAAGAGTGTATGAAGTCTCGTTCCGCAACCCCTAAACGCTTCTGAGTTTCTCCAACCTTGATGAGAGTTTGCCCTGGGAGTGAAGAGAGAGCGACAGAGAATTAAATAGGTCGGACAGGGGAGACATAACGGCTTTGCTGTATGCAGAATGTGATTACAAAGCCAGCCGAGCGCACGTAGAAAGAGCAGAACACAATTAAAGGGAAGGACACAGCCTGCCCACAGGCTGCAATTACAGCATCATCATTCATATCAGCCAAACACTCAAAGGGCCAGATGTACTAAGCCTTGAAAAGTGATAACATGAAGAGTGATAAACCACCAACCAATCAGCTCCTACTTTTCATTTTTCAAACACTGCCTGTGACATGACAGTTTCGAGCTGATTGGCTGGGGATTTATCACTCTCAATTTTATCACTTTTCAAGCTTAGTAAATCTGGCCCTATGCCAGAAACTGAATTGGCAACAAGTAGTATGTACGAGCAGAAGAGGACATCTGGGAAACGTGCCTGGTGTATATATGATGGGGAAAGTACAAGATGAATTTATTTTCTATCTGTGTTGGTTAAAGGTCTCCTGAACAATGCAGGAGCCGAGTAGCAAGTTATACAAGACCAACATAGGGGATGTAGGAGTGAAACAGAGAACTTGTTCCAGTGGACAGTTCCGTGGTGCTGAAAGTAAGGGCTCACCAGTTATAAGTAGTTTTATAGGGGACCACAATACCAATAGAATTTCCATTTTAAAAATCAAAACATGGATTGTAAAGTCCTTTTCCATTGTTAATCTGATGTTCCAGTGCCGCTTTGTTAAAAAAAAATTAAAGATACAAAAAAAATCAACCATTTCCTTCCAAATCCAAACCGTCACATCGGTTGGGCAGCGTCAGTTAACCCCAAAAGACACTAGACAAGTTTTTAAAAGATATCGCAAAGAAGACATTTAGGGCGGTATTCAATCCCGGGTTCCGACTGTCGGAACGTCCCCACAGTCGGAATCTCTGCCCATTTTTCGCCCAGCTCGACTGAAACGCGACAGCCGGAATTCAATGTTCCGGCTGTGGAATGTCGGAAAGTGGGCATGTCGGCAAACACGGCAGCGGATTGTCAAAAAAATGACAATCCGCAGCTGTTTCCGTCAAAACAGAATTCGACTTGTTTTAAAGTCCGATCTGTTTTTTCGGAATCTACCTTCAATGCTGTCGGAAACAGCAGCATCGAATAGGCAGCCGCCGCAATTTACATGCAGCTCAATGTTGACTATAGAGTCAACAACGCATGTATGGAGCGGGGGTCCCGGTGACGCCACTGACCGATAACAGTATGTATGCGCTATATCGCTAGCCCAGGAAACCACCAATATAGTTAATGACATTAGTGGTGACGCTAATCGCCTAGTGTGTATGGGGGCTTTAAGCTACAGAGACATCCGATTTTAACTTACAATATCATAGTTCATAACATTTAGAATGTACCCACTATATTGTTAACAATAACCCCGATCATCTGGACAAGCAGTCCAATCTGACGATATCTTTAAAGATAGCGTTCATTGTTTACCCGCGGTCTGCATGTTTTCGCGGCACTGCCGATATTGTTAACAATAGTGTGTTACCATAGATATGAAACCAGTATTCAACACACTGCATTCCTGCAAAGCAAGTGAGCAAATCTGTAATGCAGCCCACACACGCACCGATTCCAGCGTGCGTTGTGGGCTTAACTAGCACACACAGCATCGCATCGTATGCCTTGTGCATACGATGTGCATGCGATGCGATGCTGTGCTTGAAAAAGCTAGTACAAAAAGTATGTGCAGCACATACTTTTTGTACTGTACGATGAGGTGCCGCGGGAGCGCGCACCCCATCGTACAGCATCGCACCGCCGGCATCGGCGCGTGTGTGGGCTGCATAAGTCACACCCTGCTGGCTCAGGCAGAGAAGCACCTCCCATCCTGGGAATTGGTTACAGAGGGGCAGATGGACAGTATTAAGCCCAGTAGTAGTTGATTGGCTGGTGTGTTATCACCTTCCACTTTATCAAGCTTAATACATCTGCCCCACTGTGTGATGGGCATTTTAATTAAAAACAATCATGTTTCATTATCAGGTTTGTTATGGTCAATATTATACAGCCCTTGGGAAATATTAATGTAGCCGTAGCTGCTTTAATGTTTCAATACCGCTGCATTACTGTGTATAATGATAACCAGAAACTGTCCACAAGCATACTAAATTTTGGGCACAACTGAATTAGTTTTTTAACCGATTAGATTGCTAAAAAATGGAGCACTGCTCGCTCCGTGTGTGCGCCATGCGGCGATGGCGATGTGCGGTCACATGTGCCGCTATTGTCTGGAGGGACAGATCGTGCTTGACCTGACTTTCCTGCTAGATTGCAGAGTTTTGCCTTTAAACAATCGGCAAAACCCCGCTCAGCACACAGGTGTATCATGAGATGTGCTGAGCGATAGTGCTTGAACCTGTCACTCAGCACAGAGACAGAAGTCACCCCGTGTGTATGGGGCTTTATTCTATTTCATTACACTCTCACAAACACCTAGAGCAGTGGTAGCCAACCCTAGCCCTCGAGAGCTACCAACAGTGCACATTTTCCAGACAACCTAGCTGCTGCACAGCTGCACTCATTAATCACTGCCACATTTTAAAAGATACACAGATGGAGCTAATTAGCTCACTTGCGATTCTGTGAGGAGACCTGCAAAACATGCACTGTTGGTAGCTCTCGAGGACTAGGGTTGGCTACCCCAGACCTAGAGCATTAGTGTTCATTCTAGCACCCTGCACCTATCAAAACCCTTGCAGTTCCTTTTTCCTGCAAGGGTGTCACTGTCTGCTGCATACTTGCCTACCTGACCCTCTCCATGTGGGAGAAAATGCTTTGTTCCTGGACTTCCCAGGTAATGTATGATTGCCAGCACCTGTGGTGAAACACCTTTACCTAGCTCCCCACAGGTGCTGGCAATCATACATTACCAGGGAAGTCCAGGAACAGAGCATTTTCTCCCGCATAGAGAGGGTCAGGTAGGCAAGTATGGTCTGCTGTGGTGTCAAATTGTGGCTTGTATCTCAATACCAGACTGTATTAGAAGCAGCAAAACAGACAGCAACACCCCAGGCAGGACAGAGAAACTGCACAGGTTTTGAAGGGTGCAGAGTTCTAGAATGCACACTAAGCATGCCGTCCTCTAGAGGAGATTTTACATAACTCACCATAAGGGGAGCTTGGTCCAAACTCATTGGCTGCTTCAGTCATGTACTGGCCCAGTAACTCGCCATTAGTGACTCGAGACGGAATCTTCCGGTCTAACTTCTCATATAAAAACTCTTCTACACGAGCACCTGCAGAAGAGAGAACGTCACCAGAAAAAACGTTATTTATCATTCTCCACTGTGGACATAACCCTGCGTCCTGCTCATTTACTCACTGGGATTGGGCTGCAAGAGGACCTCAGTCTGGCGCAGAATTTTCTCTGTCCAATTCTTTGTACCGTCAGCTCTGGCCAAAAGGTTCTCAAAGTGAGCATCCAACTCTGTCTTCTCCGCTTGGCCGAATTTCTCCTCTGTAAACTGAAAATGGAGATGGGCGTTGTCTATACGGATCATCCTGGCTTTGTAATACATTTTACAATGAATAGGTGCATTCTTGGAGCTGGGTTAATGAGGCAATAGTACATAAAAAAAACAGATAATGATATTTATCCCTTGACTAAACCACTACTGATGTGTGGAAGGACCATATAGCCCAGGCATGTCCAAACTATGGCCCTTCAGCCATTGTAAAACTACAAGTCCCATCATGCCTTGGCACAGTTTTGCTATTAGGGAAAGCTAAAACTATGGCAAGGCATGCTGGGATGTGTAGTTTAACAACAGCTAGATGGTCACAGTTTGGACATGCGTGGTATAGGCCAATACGGTCAGTATGCTACACTAACAGCTCATGTTTTCAGGATTTAAGGTCTCTGGAAGCAATTATTACTACTGACTGAGCCAAGTCACCTGTGCACGTTTAAAGAAATCCAGAAAATATGACCTATTGGGGTGCGCACACCTATTTTGGAAACTTCAGGTAACAAACTACGAATTTCCTTGAAGTTGTGAGCAGGGTCCTCATAAGATGGGTACACACTAGACAAGATTTTTAACCAATACGCACAATAGCGATATTGTTCAATCGATATATTCCTGCATATCGTCTAATGCAGGGGTAGCCAACTCCAGTCCTCGAGAGCTACCAACAGTTCACATTTTCCAGACACTCCAGCTGCTGTACAGGTGCACTCATTACTCGCTGACACATTTTAAAAGACCCACAGGTGGAGCTAATTACTTCCCTTGTGATTTTGTGAGGAGATCTGGAAAACATTAACTGTTGGTGCTCGTGTAGAAGAGTTTTTATATGAGAAGTTAGACCGGAAGATTCCGTCTCGAGTCACTAATGGCGAGTTACTGGGCCAGTACATGACTGAAGCAGCCAATGAGTTTGGACCAAGCTCCCCTTATGGTGAGTTATGTAAAATCTATTCTAGAGGACGGCATGCTTAGTGTGCATTCTAGAACTCTGCACCCTTCAAAACCTGTGCAGTTTCTCTGTCCTGCCTGGGGTTTTGCTGCTTCTAATACAGGGGTAACTGTTGGTAGCTCTCGGGGACTGGAGTTGGCTACCCCTGGTCTAATGTTTATGCACTATGGGGGGTATATAGAGATCCCCGCTCAGTATTCATTGATTTCTGCACTTCAGCGCATTCATCGAAGCACACCTACATATGCTGAAATACAGACCACACTGTGCTAGAAGAACCACAACAGAAAGCGACACCCAAGGTACGGAAGAGCAACTGCACAGGTTTTGGAAGAGATGGGTTGGGGGGGGGGGGGCTTGATGGATTTAACAAAATAGAAATAATTTTTTTAACCTGCACCTTAAAAATAATTTTTTTAAGAAACATCCTGTCCTTTTTGCATTGGTATACAGTGGTTAGGTCGACACATATAAGGTCGACATGCATTGTGTCGACCACTGAAGGTGGCTAAGCTTGACATGGATGGAAGGTCAACACAAGCATTAAGTCGACATGGGTCGACGTGGGCATTTCATGCCCTACCATCCACTAAGGTATAGAGGGAGAAAAGAATGGTGTGTCCATGTCGACATTAGGGACAAAAAAAAAAAATATGAAAAACGCATGTCGACATTCAGTGGTCGACTCAATGCATGTCAACCTAACATTGGTCGACTCAATGACCCCTACCCTTTGCATTATACGGCTTCACATAAGGGACCATTAGACAAGCAACACAACAAGTAGTTAATGCAAGTTTAACAGTACAATCAATAAAGGGCAGGAGTGATAATAACAAGCAGATTTATAGATCCAGGCCGTGCTATAAGCCGTCCTGCTAGAGGGAGGATAGAAGCATTGTAAATGGACATACGATTGTATTATTTATGTAATGCAGAAAGAAGACATATGGAGCATTACTGTACTAGATGTTTACAAGCTTACCCGGCTCCTGTCACCAATACCAGATAGACTCAGCAGCCCCTTTACCAGCCTATCAGAGACATACTGCATCACACTAGCTGGTACTGATCCCTCCATGAGATGTGCCAGCCGCCCACACACACAGAATTATCATTTGTCTCTTCATGTGGCCGGATTTTATCCGGCTTCCCTGCTGCCGTAGAGATGAATAATGCAGCTCCGTCTCAGGAGCACACTGGCATCTCATGCGTCCAGGCTTCCAGAAGGGCCCACATCTATTATTCATAGGAGCTAAGGTTTCCAGTGGTCACTTCATAGAGGGAGCCGCTGTAATTCCCCCGGTGCACTGTGAATTCTGGTTGGGGGTTAAATCTAGTAAAGAGGCTTTTGATAAAGTTCTACAACAAACACTATTAGTATTTATTTATTATCATCATCTATACATATAATAACACTAAGGGCATCACGGACGGTGCAATGGTTAGCATTACTGCCTCACAGCGCTGAGGTCATGGGTTCGATTCCCACCATGGCCCTAACTGTGCAGAGTTTGTATATTCTCCCCGTACTTGCGTGGGTTTCCTCTGGGTACTCCGGTTTCCTCCCACAATCCAAAAATATACTGGTAGGTTAATTGGCTTCCAACAAAAATTAACCCTAGAATGTCTGTGTGCATGTACATGTGGTAGGGAATATAGATTGTAAGCTCCACTGGGGCAGGGACTGATGTGAATGTTCAACTATACTCTGTAAAGTGCTGCGGCATATGTGTGCGCTATATAAGACACTGTTAATGAATATATAAATAAAGGACCCCATACACTAGTGCGAATTGGCATGTTTTCACCCCGATTGTGACAGATCGGGTGAAATCGGGCAAAATCAAAGGTGTTTGACACCCGCTCCGACTCAACGAGGTCCCGTGCACATCAGGTCAGAGGTCGGCAGGCTGCACCGAAGATAAATCGTACGTGCAGAGGGACATCGAGGTTCCTTTTAAGGATCAGCGATGTATCGCATCTGACTTCCCACAAATTACCCAGGCAGCTCCCGGGAGTCCTTTTACATATAATATATAGAATTCAAGGGAAAACTGGTCCGACTTGTGCCTGAGACAAGTGAGACCAGTGTATGGGGGCCTAAAGCTGGGTACACATATGTACAATTTCCTTTTTCTTGCGACCGTTCGATCGACCGAATACACGTTCGGCCGTCCAAAACATACGACCGTTCTGAGCGTACACATATGTACAATTTTACTTGCGACGTCCGATGTACTCCCGTCCAAACAATCGCAAGAAGAAGTATATGAGAGACCCTGTAACCCTTTGCCTGCTGTTTTAACTAATGTGTGTATAATGCCTCACTGCCCAACACTTTAGAGGCATCACTTTAAGACATTAATCAATGTTGAAGTTTTAATAGTGTGTTATGGTGCTCTGCAAAGAGCTTCCAGCACACTCTATTAAAACTTCAACATTGATTAATGTCTTAAAGTGATGCCTCTAAAGTGTTGGGCAGTGAGGCATTAAACACACATTAGTTAAAACAGCAGGCAAAGGGTTACAGGGTCTCTCATAATGCAGCATACCACCGTGCTTTGTCAAACTGTCAAGCATATCGATCGAACGTGCGTACACACTTCACTTTTGTTCCGATATGGAGCCGTCCTGTCGGATGAAATATTAAGCAGCAAAGAACCTTCGACCGACCGACCGTGGACGGCCAAGAGCGTTTTTGGCCGTTTATCGGTCGCACAGCAGCAATTGGGACAGCGTACACACCTATACAATCGAACGGCTGTTTGCCCCCAGATTGGAAGAACGGCCCGACGATTGTATATATGTGTACCCAGCTTAAGGGTTGTGTTTGTACAGATCATTTTTTTTTGTTTATTTTTCAGAAATATACTTGTAGGAACTGTTGGGTAGGGGTCATTGGGTCGACTCAATTTAGGTCGAGATGCATTGAGTCGACCACTGAAGGCCGACAGGGTTAGAAGGTCAACACAGGCATTAGGTCAACAATGGCAAGGTTGACGTGAGTTTACCGCTGCGTTTGCCATGCTTCGGGAGACTATTATTTTCTCCCACCATGCCGTAGTGGATAGTAGGGCATGAAATACTGCCA
Organism: Crinia signifera; assembly: GCF_055691185.1. Taxonomy (NCBI): domain Eukaryota; kingdom Metazoa; phylum Chordata; class Amphibia; order Anura; family Myobatrachidae; genus Crinia; species Crinia signifera. Next base: position 32,740,876 of record NC_139225.1, read on the forward strand.
TGAACTACTGGATGAATTAAGATGGCGTTTTCACTACTGTATAGCCCAGGGGTGGCCAAACAGGTCCTCGAGATCTACCAACGGCCCACGTTTTCCAGGTTACCTAGCTGGTGCACAGGACAGCTGTAGTCATTACTAACTGTCACATTTTCAAACCTGCTGCATTCATTCCTACTATAGATCCACAGGTTGCCTGGAAAACATGCACCGTTGGTAGATCTTTAGGACAGGTTTGGCCACCCCTGGTATAGCACGTTGACCTAGGAAGAAACTGAGCTATGTATTATATTGATGTGACATCAGGAAAGGGGCAATAAATACTTGCAGGCTATGGGAAAAATTTGGTGATGTGGCTCATCTACTGTACCTTTGTGCAGTCTTTCACCAGCAGATCAGCGATGAACAGGGTGTTACTGCTAATTAAGTAACCCGTCAGTGAAACAAGTCAGTAATTATTAAAACTGCATTACGTACTACACCAAAGGTCTGGTTTTAAAGCTAATCATGGCTCAGCACGGGTGGTTAACTAAAGAAGGTATCTATTTAAAAACTGGACCGTAAGGTACCTTGAGGGCCACGTTTGGGAACCTCTGGTGCATACCTCCCAATATTGGTGGCAGTGGGAGAGGGACAAGAGATTATTACCGAAATTATTGGGCGTGGCCTCCCACTCAGGAGGCATGGCCTATGACAGGGGTGCTCCCCACATTTTTTTCTGCTTTTAGGGATATGGACAGCGCTGTTAAAGCTGCTGGCCATGCACCTATCTACTCTCTGCAGTGAATAGACACTGTGACCCCCACTGCAGGACACTGCCAGCCCCGGACGGGACTGTCCCAAAAAAAAAAAAAAAAAATGGACCGGTCCCCAGCCGTGAACCTGTCCCATCCATCCATCGCAACTATGGTATCCAGTAGGGTGACATAGAAGCACTGGGCAGGTCCCACCAACATTCCCCGGCCTGCTCGGGGCGGGAGGATGTCGTCACATGACTTCAGCGGCCATCCCCCAATTCGTACAACCGAAAATTAAATCCTGGGCTACTTTTTGTCTATGAACAGAAGAAAAGTCATTCAATGGTAAGTAACCATCTAAGGATTTTTCCTCTGTACGGCACACATCTGCTCGCAGCGCAACGAGGGGATTCGAGAGGTGGGGGGCGTGCGTTCGTCGGGGCGGCGTTAACCTGCTCAATAGGCTCCAAATATATGCCGCCTAGTGAGCGGGTCTGAATTGGGCCCTGAGACCGCTGCTACAGAGCAGCTGCCTACTGCGCAATGTTAAGCAGCCGGACTTGCGACCATTCCAGACAAACTGCTGCTACTGTCCGGTGAAGTTGACCCAAGTCAGTTAAGCATTGGAGGTCAATACTGAACATTCATCCTCACACGCCACTAGTGTAACGCCGCGTCTTCCCGACTAGCCACCAACAGTAACTTAAGCAAAGGCTATAGAAAGTTTGTTTTTGGTGGGAAAAGACCAGAAAAGTACAAGAGCTGACAATGCGAATTAGGTGGCGGGACGCATGCTTTGATTTTAGATTTCAGACTAAAAAAGGTATTTAAAAATCCATATCCATTTATGATTTATGTCGTTATTCTATGCTTTACGGCCAGAGTGTATATAAGCTGTAACTTTCCCCTATGACGATGTCACAAATCTCCACGTTGGATGTTTACTGCAGAATGACCGTGCCTGTGACCCATAACACAAATACCAGCACTGCATGATGCTGCTAACATTTTCCATGGTATAAGCTTCTTAAAATGAAGAAGTAGATGATTCCTGACTCACTAAAAGTCCCCCCAAATGATCCCACGCTGTATACACATCACATTAATTACATGCAAACATAGCGTTTCACAGCATTGAAGAGCAAAAGTGACTGGAAGTAAAAGTGATGAGTGTCGGCAAACTATTCGCGCTAGCACCTCTGCAAAAAAAAAAATGGCCGCCCGAGCCCATTCTTGGCTTACTCTGCCTAAATCATTGACGTTCTATCACATCGATGGGCTTTATTTAATTCTACAGCAAGGTGTGTTAGCAATACTGCCTCAAAGCACTGAAGTCATGGGTTCGATTCACACCATGTCCCTAACTGTGTGCAGTTTGTATATCCTTCCCACAGCAACATCTCATGTGAAATCCAACTCTCACCTTAGTAAATTTCCCCCTATGTAAAGTATGAACTTTATTTTCCAGAAACCTGAATCTGACATGACAATCTTTCCACATTACTTTTACAAGAGCCTCACAAAATCAATATTTAGTCCATGTTGGCGGCCCCCTACCGATGTCATATCCTGCTAGCATGCACGTGTGCAGTGTTTACACAGGATTGTAAAACCATAGGTGTTCTGACCTAATAAAAAAGCCCTTAAGCACTTGATGGGGAGCTGCTGATTATCTGCAGGTGATATAGGGGGAGATGTATAAACATTTAGACATAGATAAAGTGGAAAGAGAGTTAAGGTCCATACACACTTAGCGATTTTGCCCAGTGTGTATGGACAGTGATGATCACTATCATCGCTGCGGGGAAAGCTGCTCAGTGCATACACACTGAGCGGCTTTCCCCCTGCCCGGCGCCGTCAGCATTATTTCCTGTCATTTTTCAACACAATATCTAATCGGCAGTGAAAAGCCAATTGATTTGTACACCGGATCTCCTGGGACTGCTTATGGGGGATTCTGCTTCCCATCCCAATGATTCCATGGGGCAGCTTAAAAAAAAAAAAAAAAGACCACAGATAGATAGATAGATAGATAGATAGATAGATAGATAGATAGATAGATGTTAATAATAAAGGTACTTGTGTATTTTGGCGGCGCCCATCGCATCGCATACCATAACGCATACGATATCGTACGATAGTGCACGATGGCATACAATTTTCAAATTGTATGCCATTGTACATGGCATACAATGCCATACGATGCGATGCAATGCGATTAAACATTGTATAAGCACCCTACTGGGTGCTTATACAATGTTAAGCACCCTAATGGGTGCTTACAATGTTAAATGCACCCCCACGCCACCCCCTCACTATAAACGTGAACCCGAAGCGTGGCGTGCGCAGCGAGCCCGCGAGGGGCGGCGGTACGCGTCCTACGACCTCACCATGCTTCCTAGCACGGCGCCCACGATCTAGATTGTATGTGTCGGGCCGATATCGCAAGCATCGCATGCATCTTATGTGTTTGTGCGGCATAAGATGCAATCGACGCAATTTTTACATTGGAATCAATGTGAAATGGTCCCTGAGACCCAATTTTACATTGATTCCAATGTAAAAAGCCCCCAAAACCCCAATTTTAATTGCTAACCCCCCTCATGGGTGAAATGCCCCCCCCCCCCCCCCATTGTTAACGCCACCCCACTATTGACGCCAACCCGAAGCGTGGCGTGCGCAGCGAGCCCGCGAGGGGCGGCGGTACGCGTCCTACGACCTCACCACGCTTCGGGCTCGGTGGCTCGCTGCGCTCGCCACACTATTCTATACTCCACGCCGACGTGGATAGTGGGGGTATGAAAAGGTCGTAGGACGCGTACCGCTGCGCTCGCCACACTTCGGGTTCACGTTTATAGTGGGGGTGCATTTAACATTGTAAGCACCCATTAGGGTGCTCAAAAGCACCCTTTAGGGTGCTTATACGATTTTTTATCGTATAGGGGGTCAAAATTGCGTTGCATCGCATGCCATCGGGTACATGGCATTCATCGTACGATGGACATCGGGGGCGCCGCCAAAATACACAAGTACCATAATAAACATTTCCTGATCGCGATCAGAAGATGCCTTGGTAAATGGTGATATCTAGTTATCAATGTACATGGCTGCGGCCAGAGATAGCCACACCTGGCAACCATTCATACATTGCTAAAATCTTTATCCGCCATGAAATTGGCAGATATAGGGCCTGATTCTGGTTCACTCGCAAAAGAAAATTGGTACTTGTTTCCTAGCACGGCGCCCACGATCTAGATTGTATGTGTCGGGCCGATATCGCAAGCATCGCATGCATCTTATGTGTTTGTGCGGCATAAGATGCAATCGACGCAATTTTTACATTGGAATCAATGTGAAATGGTCCCTGAGACCCAATTTTACATTGATTCCAATGTAAAAAGCCCCCAAAACCCCAATTTTAATTGCTAACCCCCCTCATGGGTGAAATGCCCCCCCCCCCCCCCCCATTGTTAACGCCACCCCACTATTGACGCCAACCCGAAGCGTGGAGAGCGCAGCGAGCCCGCGAGGGGCGGCGGTACGCGTCCTCCGACCTTTTCATACCCCCACTATCCACGTCGGCGTGGAGTTGATTTTATATAGCATGGTGAGCGCAGCGAGCACGAAGCATGGCGAGGGGAAGCGGAATACATGTGAAGTAGTCCGCGTGCGCTCGCCACGATTCAGGCTCGGTGGCTCGCCACACTATATAAAATCAACTCCACACCGACGGGTATTGCCAGTGGCGTTAACAATGGTTATTGGGGGTTTTATTACAATTTTTATGTTATTTCATCTTATGGATCTTTTATCTTATGGCATCTTACGGATCTCATGCATCTTATGGATCCATAAGATGCGATATTGTACAAACAATCAAAAATCTTTTCAATTGTATGCCTTAATTAAGGCATACAATCTTATGCGATGGGCGCCGTGCTAGGAAACAAGTACCAGAAAATTCTCTCTCTAATGGACAAAACCATGTGCACTGCAGGTGAGGCTGATGTAACATGTGCAGAGAGAGTTTGGGTGAGGTGTGATCAAATTGATATCTATGTTGTAATGTAAAAAAAAAAAGCAGCCAATATTTACTATGCACAGAAACAATATAACCCACCCAAATCTAACTCTCTCTGCACTTGTTACATCTGCCCCACCTGCAGTGCAGCATAGTTTTGTCCATTAGAGAGAGAGAGAATTTGGTTTTGTGGGTGAACCAGAATCAGGCCCTGACTGCATAACGAGGCTTGATAAATAACCCCCTTACTGTTTTTGTACAGAAGTACACACGCACATATGCCTGCTACATTTTCCAGCTTGCAAAATAAAGCAAAGTCAGGCTGTAAATTAGTTCTTTTTTATTTGGCTATCCAAAAAACAGAACTACAATGACTGAATACCCCACAGATGCTAAATATCCCCCTCTGCCTTCTTCAGGACAACTGGATCAATTCAGGAACTCTACAGCTGGTTGCCAGCTGCATGGATTCACAGTAGTGGTCATACTTTTACCATAAGAAAGATGGAAAACCCACCAGAAGCGTGAGGTATTTATTCTCTGTCAATCCACAAAGTAGGGAGAACAGTTCAAGGCACATGTTCTCCTAGAAGTCTCAAACCAGGCATGTCCAAACTATGGCCCTCCAGCTGTTGTGAAACTACAAATCCCATCATGCTTTGCCACAGTTTTGCTATTAGGGAATGCTAAAACTATGGCAAGGTATGCTGGGAGGTGTAGTTCCACAACAGCCGGAGGGCCATAGTTTGGACATGCCAGTCTTAAACACTTCTCCCCCTTCTGTGTCACTCCTGCCTGTCTGACCCTCCCCTTGTAAGCTAACACGAGCAGGGCCCTCTGCCCTCAATTGCTTTTTCCTCTTTTTTGCTCCATACGTCTTTAAAAATGGCACCTAATCCTAGGTCTCTGACACCCTGATAATTATCTCTGTGTTCTGTCCTCTAATGCAACAATCTTTATGTACGTGTCCTAAATTGCCTTGTACTGTAAAGCTGGGTAGACACTACTGCCCAAGGCCGCCAATAAATATAACTATAATCGGTGGTGCCGCAGGAGAATGATATTGAGCGTACACACTGGCCGATATTGTTGACAATATCGGTCAGTGACATCACCCGCTCTGTAAATGCAGTCGCTGATGATATTGTCAGATTAAGTTGCGTGTACAGATGACAGGGGAGGGGGGTCATTAACCCCTTGAGTGGTGCGTTTTGCTGGGGCAGGACAAACCTACCAGGGCAGGTTTGTCCTGCCCCAGCAAAACCCACCACAGAACGTAGGAAGGGCACCCTCCTCACCTCCGCTGCCCCAGCCGCCAGTCATAGGGAGAACTCGGGCGCCTGAACTCCTGAGCGCTCCCGATTCCCCCCGAACATCCCCGAGCATGCCACCTACGTCACTGCTGTAAATTGCGAATGGCGGCTGGGGAGCTGTGGCGTACGATCGCTGGAGCGGAGTTGAGGGGGGGGGCGCCCTAGAGGTGGTGCACCAGGTGGTGCTCTGCTAGAGGAACCACTGGCACGCACCTACTGCATAGTGGTATGCCCATACATTTTCCGGGACAGCCCGCTGCGGAGGTGCAGCTGAGCCCGGAAAATTGCCGGGCATACCACTCAAGTGGTTAATGACCCACAATGGTGCGCATCATTAACGCTATTGCCTGCACACACTGGATGAGATAGATAGATATAGATAGACAGACAGACAGACAGACAGACAGACATATATCTCAATGACAATATATCGCCCAATGTGTACCAAACTTAAGTAGTTGTTTTCTTGTTTAAGCTCATTTATATAGTCTGTTATGCGCTGAGGAACCCTTAATGCACCATATAAATAAACAATGACAATAATAATAGGCCTAATACTAATCATAAACAAGACTAATTCTCCCTACAAACGTATGCGGAGGCCTCTGAGACATTCCAATCTTATAACAATGGTAAACAGAGCGCCATAGGGCTAGAATTCACCTGTGGCTGCAGCTCACCGCTCAGTTATTACTACTGTATTATTATTACACAGGGGACCAGGGGAGCGTGACTGTCACATGGTACAGTAGCTGCAACCCGGCACTGACAACCCTTTCACTGCCATTATATATTGTGTATAGAACATTATTTTTCTCAACTAATACATAGTAACATAGTTGATAAGGTTGAGAATAACACATAAGTCTATCAAGGTCAAGCAGCACAGATCTCCTGCATTGTAAATACCCGTGATAAGGTTACTGCCTATCAATCATAAACCAGGATCCCCAACTGCACAAATGGGTATCCTATTGACTGCCAAGTGCACTATATAGTACCATATGAATTATGGTTATAGTCCTGTATAGTTTTTTCCTTAATGTACTTAGCTCATCAATGTCTATATTCTATTAACTCATACCCCTTTTTCCTCTAATACCCCTTTCACACCAGCCTAAATTCCCGGATTGGGTCCAGGAACAACCCGGGACTAGAGCTGGTGTGAAAGGTTCCAGGGACAAATTCCCGGGTAAAATTGCCGGCAATTCAACCCTGCTAGGTAGCAGGGTTGCTCCCGGGTCCTTCCAGGGTTACTGGCTGGTGTGAAAGGTGCAGGGACATGTCTCTCCTTCCCGTGTTGCCTCTGCTAATGCTGATTTGCTAGCAGGGCAACTTCCTGTTGTGGTGGACACTCACAGACACGCCCAGAGGCAACATACAGTGTGCAGGGAGACACTGTGCATGTTCTGTGGCACCACAGACCCCAGAAGAGCGTTTTAACCCCCTGAAAGCCTGCAATGTCTGCATTGGCAATCACACAGCATACAGGAAGACACTGTGCAAGCTCTGTGGCACCACAGACCCCAGCAGTGCTATTTCACCCCTGAAAGCCTGCAATGTCTGCAAAGACCCGCCCTCCCTCTCTCCCTTTACTCCTCTCCCTAATTACTTCATCATTGTGAGCCTAAAAAAGGCCATTTTCAATGATATTCTCGTAGAAATGCAGTGTCATCCCGGTTTCAGTATGAAAGGTGCCGACCCTGGTTGTCACTGCTTCAAAAGCATGTGCGAATGGGTCCAAACCCGGAAATGTCCCCTCATATATTTAATTCCCAGGTTGGTCTCTGCATATCTGGTGTGAAAGGGGTATAACCTAAATATTGCAGTCAGTGTAAAATGCTCCCAGTTAAAATGACCTGGGTCATGTGACCTGGCATTTCAACCCGGGTAGCAAGCATGGTTGAACACAGAATCAACCCAGCTCGCTGAGCATTGTTAACGGGTTACCTGGGTTGATGGGACCTGGGTCGCATTAACTACAATGCAATGCAATTGACAGCGCTAGGAGATGCTGTCTTCTCCCAGCGCCGGCTCAGCCCCTGCCTCCGGTGACGTCACCCGCGCCCGGCATTATGCCGGGCGGGGACTCTATTGGAAAAGGGGTCACAAGCCGTGTCAATCCTGGGTTGGAGGCTGGTACAAAATCCCGGCGGGACACGGCTTTTAGGTGGAAAGGCGGTATACTATTGTTCCACCATTATTTATCGCAGTGGTGAATATACAGATGGATTTAATAAACTCTGCATTATATAATGTAATAAGTAACCACTTTGTAATATGCCATGAGTCGGACCGCATAAGTTGCCTTTTTCTATAGAAATGCATATTAATCCTGGAAAACTGACATCTTAATAGAAACCTGTGTATAACTAGTGTTCATTCTAGCACCCGCTATCTTTGAAAACCCATGCAGTTTCTGTTCCCTGCCTGGGGTGTCGCTGTCTGCTGTGGTGTTTCTAGCACAGGTCTGGTTTGCCTATCAGTGCTGATATACAGACCACACTGTGCTAGAAGCACTACAGCAGACAGCGACACCCCAGGCAGGGAAAAGGAACTCCATGGGTTTTCAAAGATAGCGGGTGATAGAATGAACACTATTTAACGCCAACATATAGCATAGCGCCTTACTCCACATAGCACAGGAGGTAGATTTTCAAAGTAGTCATATTTTCTATACATTCACTCTAGTATGAATAATGTGGGGTACACACCAGAATGATTTGGCCCAAAATGACCCAAATTAGATACAATCTCGACCGACTGTATGTATTTGTGCATGTTTTGGGTCATTTCAGCTAATTTATGATCCGATCCTGATCCGATGTCCATTCAAAAAACAACCATTCAACTGGGTACGGGTCGCGATCCGGCTCGGATGCAGATCATGAGCGGGTCGTACGATCGTCTTACGACCCGCATCGTTCTGGTGTGTATCCAACGCCACCTGCCCAACCCACCATCGCCGACTCCCCTTGGTAACATGCTAGGGGATGCACACAACCACATGCCCTCGCATGCGGCCAAAGGGGAGCGAAATCATTCGGTGGTCGCCGACTATCCAATGATTTCTCCCCCCTTCGGAAATAAAAGTCAGTCTATACTGACTTATTTCCATATGGGTCCACTAAAGAAGGGGCGGGCGCTGACGCTATTTGACTGAAGCCGTCCGCCCCCAGCAGGCATCGGCCTTCCTGTGTACCAAGGGGAACGGCCATTGTGTTTTCACGGGGATGGCCATAAAACGCTGGGAGTTTCCCGGCCCGGTGTCCGCCCCCCTGGAGGAACTCTGTTAAACTATCCGAAGCGGTTCACTCCCGGGTCTGCACCTGCGCAAATACATGCATGCGCAGACTACCACCATCGGAACGGGGCCGAATTCAGCCCCATCCAATTGTTATTGAATCACCCCCAATATGCACAAACAATGAATGGAAATACCGACTGGTCCACATCTACTATAATCAAATAGTTCAATACAATTCTATGCCAGCAGCGCACAAATATAGGCGGTCACGGCCTATAGGAGTAACCAGGACCACGCAACTCCAGTTTTACTGCTACATCTTTATCAGCAAAAATATTCATGCAAATTAAAATTGCAATCACCAGCATAAAACACAGGTTTAATCATTCAGGAAGCCAACGATGGTGCAAACACTACTGGCTGCACTTCTGCGGGGACTCATTTTGAATATGGTGGGTATAGGGTCTCCTCACAGATAACGACCTACTAACTCTGAGTTGGGGATTGCTTTAGGGCAAGGCTGCACCTTATATAGGGCCAGATGTATCAAGCTTCAAAAATAAGTGATAAAGTGGCGAGTTATAAACAGCCAGCCAATCAGCTCATAACTTCAATGTTACAGGCTGTGTTCTACAATGGCAGTTAGGAGCTGATTGACTGGTTGTTTATTGCTCGTCACTTTATCACTTTTTGAAGCTTGATACATCTGGCCCATAGACTGTCATTTCCTTCAAAAAGTGGGTAAACGCTATACCAGGCATGTCTCCAGCTGTTGTAAAACTACACATCCCAGCATGCCTTGCCATAGTTTTATCATTCCCTAATAGCAAAATTGTGGCCGGGCATGATGGGACTTGTAGTTTCACAACAGCTGGAGAGTCATAGTTTGGACATGACTGCGCTATACAGTATGCGTTAACAATATGCACCACAATTATATTGTTAACGGTATTATTGTGCAGATCATTCACGATTATCGTCTGAACATGGTAAAATATGACAATATCGGCAGGCATCCCAGTGATGTCCCTGAATGATATCGTACAGTGTTTAACCAGTGGAACTTTTATTTTCGCGGCACAGCCAATATCATCAACACTATCGACGGTGACGCGTATCGCATAGTGTTTACGGTGCAGTATATATAGCACATTGCGAACAGTTAAGCCGTGTACACACTTAGCGATCCCTGGTACCGCCGATATTAGTTATATCGCCGGTGCCGCAGGAGAGTGATATATAGCGCATACACACTGACCGATAGCGTTAATGATCTCGACATCAATCAAGCGTATTATCAAGCGTTAATGATCTCGATCAATGACATCACCCACCCAACGCACTCAGTACATGAAGTCGCCGATGGTGTTGTCAGATTGAGCTGCATGTGCAGACGAATGGGCGGATCGTTAACAATTATCGGGAGCCTGCATTGTTAACGATATAGTGGGTACACACTGAGCGATTTGCACTCTATATCGTTAACGATAAATATCACCCCGTGTGTAGCCAGCTTTACGGTCACTGATGCAGGGAGGTTCTGCAGCAGCTGCCACAGCTCCATGTTAGCAGTAGGTGCCAGGCCTGTCAGAGGCAGCTGGCAGCCTAGCACCCAGCAGTAGCAGCAAGTGGGTCTTGGTATAATAGGAGATGCACACAGTGCAGCAAAGATGGAGGGATAAGGAGCATCAGAGAATGGTGCAGAGGGGAGGGGTGTGGGGGCAGATCCCTGGGACACCGTTATCCCCCTCCACCCACACATCTGCCCCCCACCTCCTGGCTCTCACCTGTACAGCCCTGGTGAAGAACACCCCTGCATCTGAGGCCAGCTTCTTCACGTTGAAATCCATGATGTCAGCAGCTCCTTGCAGCAAGTGTCCTGCACACAGAGCCAGCCTGCATCAGCTGCTGCTGATGCTTCCAGTCCCAGATCTTCCCACCCACTGCTGCTAGCCAGGGAAGCTCAATCACCCGCGCACAGGATCCAACCTACTCCTGCATCCATGACATCTGACATCGACTGCCTTGTCTATTAAAGGAAAAATGCCACACACTCGTCTGTGTCACTGTCTCTCTATGATAAAGATTACTGTCATTTAGCAGCAAGCACTATGGGATATGATAAGCATGCATGTTACATAATAAAACCTCCTCCTTCAGCTATCACTGAAGTCTTATCACCCCACCCCCCGGTACTAATTCACTAACACCACATAAATAATATTATTATATTGTAAAGATACAGATTCAACTTTTGGTACTTATGTATTATCTGGACTCCCATGTTAAATGCACCCCATTTTTTCATACCCCTACTATCCAACTACGCATGGAGTTGATTTTATATAGTGTGGCGAGGGGACACGGTCTCATAAGAAAACCGGGAGCCCAGAAATTACATAAGTACCCAACTTTTTATTTTTTTTAAAGAATAGAGCACAAAGCACTACGATAATAGATACTATAGTGCAGAACATTACAATATAGCTAATTAATGAATAAAACAATTACGTACCCTCCAACATTTCAAGGGCAGAAATCGGTACAAATCCAGAAAGGGGCGTGGCCACTGGTAAATGGGGCGTGGCCATGGCACCTTTCAGAATTTGTGCCGGGCAGAGAGAGCCTAGGGCTTAGGAATAGGAATACTGGCCCATAACCCTCCCCGGGGTCCAGCAACCTTCTATAGACTGGGCGAGGGGAGGCCCACCATGCCTGGTGCCTCAAACATAGCGCTGCCGTACAGTACAGGAACATTGCAAGTACTGGGCCAAACAGAAGGCCCATGGGAGAGAGGGATCTGACCGATCCCATGCCTGCGGGTCACTGGTGTCCCCCATCTCACCTCTTCGCAGGTCTGGGGACCTGCTCCTACTCCGCACAATCTTCTTACAACACCGGCGGAACTGAATCTGGATCCTTCCAGGCAGCGTGTATGTAAGCTCTTGAGCTGTGTGAGAAGTGCGTGTAAAGGGTTAACGCAGGCAAAGCCACTGCTCCGCTAATATAAGCTTGTTCTTTGGCGTGCACTGTGCAGTCAGTGCACTTGTTCACATGGAAGGCATGGTCGTAGGCAGCGAGCCAATTGGAGCTTGCGGTCTGGCAGCCGCTCCTGATTGGCTGACGGACCGCGAGCGGCCGTCCAGAGTGAGAATTGATAATAGCGACGGACAGTCACCAGACTGCTGCCGCTGCTTTGATATATATACAGCCGGGCAGCGCACAGACAGTCGCCCGGCTGTCATTTCTTTAAAAACCGGTACATTCGGTACATGCTTTATTTGCCGGTACAGACCGTTAAAAAACGGTACTGTGCCGGCAAATTCGGTACTGTTGGAGGGTATGCAATTATGCATATACAGCATACATGCCTAGATGTATAGAACGTCCCAAAGGCTCTCAAATCTTGGGTGACTTTCCCTCTCTCGGATCTCGAATGCCTCTCATATCTCGGTAGCTTTCAAATCTCAGGTGGCTCTCCTGCTTTAAAATCTTGGGGTCTCTCCCGCTCTCGAATCTCAGGTGACATACATAGTATATAGTACATAGTAATTAAGGTTGAAAAAAAGACGTTAGTCCATCGAGTTCAACTGATTTGACTTATAACTACTTACTTGAGAAAGTCATATCTATAGGATTCCCTTAGTGGCCAAAAATGTATCTAGTTTTGATTTAGTAGTTGCTGTAACCACCCCCGTCGGCAATGAGTTCCAGATTGTTACTGCTCTAATGGTGAAGAATCCTCTTCTTAATTCAGTACGGAATTTCCTTTCCTCGAGCCTCAGTACATGCCCGCGTGTTCTAAGTATAGGCCTGCTAGTGAACAAATCATCTCCCATCTCCCAATATCGCCTCTCAGCCTCCGTTTCTCCAGTGAAAACATATTCAGCCTCGTTTAACCCATCTTTGTATTCTAGTGATTCGGGACCTTTTCCTAGCTTAGTCGCCCTTCTCTGCACCTGTTCCAATTCATTTATGTCCTTTTTAAGGTGAGGTGCCCAGAAATGAACACAATATTCCAAGTGTGGTCTCACCAATGCCTTGTAAAGACGCACAATCACATTGGCATCCCCTGAATCCATTCCCCTTTTAATGCATGCCAGTGTCCGGTTTGCTTTTGCTGCTGCACTTGAGCAGTGTGCATTATTACCCAATTTTTCATTGGGCGATTAGCATTATTCGAACTTTATCCTTCTTTTGTTTTAAGCTTAACTGCTCACCATGCCCTCGGCTACCCGACACCCCCCCCCCCTCAGTGGGTGGGCCGGGCTACACAGGACCCGATGTGGGTAGGGATGGCCATCGTTGCCTTTGCCATCGATGGCAAAAGTGCAACTGGCCATCGATAGGGTATATCTATTCAATGAATGACCGTCAATGTTTTTGTATATCGATATTCATCCATTTTCTGTGATTGAGTGGCCTGCGGGCCAATCAAAATGCGGGGGAGGGGCTCCGCGGGTGTCAGGGGTGGAGCTATGCTCCGTATCCCAGCACTTTAGGGAAAAACTAAAAAATTAAACTATTCGTTTAAGCTTTACATCGATGGTGGGAATCCATCTGGTTCTCCCCCATCGATGGCAAAACTATTCGACATCGGCCATAAACGATCGATGATTTCTAATCATCGATGATCGATGGCCATCCCTAGATGTGGGTGGAGCTAAAGGAGACCCCATCGGGGGGCGGGGTGCAGCAGGCCTGGCTTCCTGCCAGGCCTGCTGCACGGCAGAAGAGAGGCTGCTGCAGTCAGTTCCAGCCAGGCCCGCCCAGCCAGCATGCACTCTGCGGATGTTTCAAAGGTTTGGATGATGATGTATGTGTGTATATATGTGGTTAGGCTGATGGGGGTAAGGGTTAGGCTACAGGGTGCCAGGGTTAAGCACTAGCGGGGAGGGTCAGAACTAAGGGTTAGGACGGAGGGTTAGGAAGCGCATCAGCATTATAGAGCACAGGCTGCGTGGTGAGGGTGCATGTCAGAGTGATAGAGAACAAGCCACGGGGTGAGGGTTCGTGTCAGTGTGATAGAATTCAGGCCACAGGGTGATGAAGTACATCAGTGTTATAGAACACAGGCTGCAGGATGAGGGTGCGCATTAGTGTGATAGAGCACAGGCTGCAGGGTGAGGGAGTGCGTCAGTGTGATAGAGTGCAGGCTGCGGAATAAAGGAGTGCGTCCAGTTTATGTTCTAGCATAGGAGGGGGTTGATAGCGTTTGATGGGGTGGGGGCCCCAGAGATAAAAGTGTATCAGTGCCCCAAGATTTCTGTTGCCGGCCCTGGGTGTGACCGGCATACACCTGTCTGTGATGGGCTCCCGGATCTGAGCACGATTTTTCTTTTCTTAAACCCCAATGTCCTCTACCCCCTCTATGTTATGCAACTCTGCCATATATTGACCCCTTTTTGGGCCCCCGGCGGTGTAGGGATTGCTGGTGTTAGTGGCTGTGAACCAAAACTTGACCCAATAAATGTCCTCTACCCCCTCTATGTATCCAACTTTGTCATATGTTGCTTCCCTGACCCACTTTGTGTAGTGGGCAGATCCCTTTTTGGGCCCCGGCAGGGTCGGGATTGGTGGTCTAAGTGTCCACGAGCCTAATCTGAGCCATGAGCCTAATCTGAACCCCGTTACAAAGACATTCAACAAAATCAAGCATAAATAAATACTAATTAATCTATCCACTGCCACCCAAAGCATATTCAGGAGGTAACATCAAACGATTATTTAAAATATTTAAAATTGGCGTCCTAAGAACTAGTTCTCACCCCACTGGTTTCTTGCTGTACTAGGGCTATATCTCTATATAGCAATCAGGAGAGACAGTAGCTCAATTTGGTGTGCTCCGTTCAACCAGATACAGGGAGTATGGGAGAAGATGTCCAGAAGTCAGGGGTATAGGTAAAAACCAGACCCGGACAAGACCCTGGAATGCTGAAAAGGGAAACTTGAGTCTTGTTCCACAACATGACCAAGGAAGAGAAGCAAGCAATAAAGACCCTTACAGATGATGTCGATTTGGTCATTAGGCCAGCAGATAAAGGGGGAGGCATTGTGTTGCTCACCCGGGCCTACTACATCGCAGAAGCTATGTCACAACTCCAATAATCTCAGCTAGAGGCTCTTTATGTCAGCCGCTTTCACAGCTAGTTGACTTCTACTTGCAACCCATGGTTACAAATGTCAGAAGTTTCATCTTGGATACCAGTGACTTCTTGAGGAAAATCAATGCTATTAAAGTCATTCCACCTGGGGCTTGCTTGTGACACTTGATGTAACAAGCCTCTACACGAATATTCCGCACACAGTTGGCCTACAAGCCTGCATGGAGGTCATCTTGAACAGTACTGTATACGATGGGCCACCTGCTGAATACCTGTTATTGCATACCTCCCAACTTTTGCAGATGCCGGGGAGGGGCAGGGTGCGTGCCGGAGGAGTGCGGATTTTTAGGGGGTGTGGACTATCGGAAAGGGGGCGTGGCCTATAGTCGCGGTGCTGCCGCGAGGCCACGCCCGTTTTACGCCGCTGTGGGGGCATGCCCATCAGCTCTATGAGCTGCTGGCCAGCCCCCAGCCCCTCTGCCTGCAAGAACAGACGCTGTGCGCATGCGCACAGCGTCTATTCGCGGATGACAGGGGGGACTCATACCTGCCCCCCCCCCCACCGTGGGACACTTCCGGCGGCGGGAGGGACGCGGGACATTCCCGCGATAAGCGGGACCGTTGGGAGGTATGGTTATTGCTCATTGAGACCATCCTGATGAAGAATTCCCACTTTTTGCTGACGTCATGCTCCAGTCAGCAGAGACCACATGGGTCTCATTTACATGTTTTTTGGCACAATTTTCATGCTTATAAACTGGCTCCCACACTTGTGCCTCTCCCCTGAGGAAAACTGCCTGTGAACAGTTGAAACAGCTGTCGGGTAATACAGCTGTTACTGTCTACATCAGTGGTTCTCAACCCTGGTCCTCAAGTACCCCCAACAGTGCACGTTTTCCAGGTAACCCAGCAGGTGCACTCATTATTCAGACACATTTTAAAAGATCCACAGGTGGAGCTAATTATGTCACTTGTGATTTTGTGTGGAGACCTGGAAAATGTGCACTGTTGGGGGGTACTTGAGGACCAGGGTTGGGAACCACTGGTCTACATGATGCTGACTTATTAAATCACCTATTCTTCAACTCTGTGTGCCGGCTCCATTCCTCAGGTCGTGGGGGGTAAGTGCTTTTATATATTTTATATATATATATACAATGTAATGCGGCCTGACTCGTGCAACTTGCCCCGTGCCCTCAGATGTGGATGTTCAGAGGGTGATGAATGCTCCGTTTTCAAAGGTTTCACCTTACCTTTGAAAACGGAGCATGATTGCTCCGAAACGTTAGGATCACTTTGCATCTTGTAATGCAATAAAGATTTGTAACTACTTGCAAGTCCTCTCTGAGTGCCGCAGTTTGATTGAAAAATCATCACTATATATATATATATATATATATATATATATATATATATATATATATATATATACTGGAGAAGGAGTCCGTCACTGCCCAGCTGCCAGGACAGCGTTCAGATGCCTGCCCGGTTGCCAGTTCCGTGGGAGAACTTCCCATACAGTGGAATAAGAAACGTCACTCCAGGACTTGCAAAACAGTGAAAACTTTACTGGTTGTCACTTTTCACTGTTTTGCAAGTCCTGGAGTGACGTTTCTTATTCCACTGTATATAATAAATTGACGAAGTCTATGACGAAGTCTATGCCGAAACGCGTAGGGGCGTGGCCTAGCGACGTCACTGAAACGAAGGAGTCCACGGTGAAACGGGCTCCAAGGAAACTGTAGGTGCTGGACACCGATTCATGCTGTTTTGTCTGCGGTAATCTATACCGCTTGTCTCGGTACGTGATCCTATCCCCTTTCTGTGTGTTTGTTTTTATCCAATAAATTATTTTACAAACTGATACCCGCACTATGGAGCGCCTGTTCTTGTTACAATTTTAGATTACTCCACCTGCTTTGACAAACAGGAGAACAGTGCTGCCGGATCCAAAAGGGAGATCTGAGTGCGTGTGGGAGAGCACAGGACTATACTGTTGCTACGGACATTTCCAAAAGACTGTGGGAACGGTAGTTCCAATCAATTTTTAATTAATTATTTTCACCAGTTGCGCACTGTATGTTTTGTATATATATATATGTGAATATATATATATATATATATATATATATATATATATATATTTAATGAACAATCAGATTGGCACTCATCCTTAAGGCCCCCCCATACACTAGTCCTACTCCACACACTTGTACTAAGGACAAGTTGGACCAGTTTGCCCTTGAGCTTCCCTGGCATCTCCTCGGGAGGCTCACTTACTATTTGGCACTTGCTTGATGTGCCATTTTTACGTGCGATTGTCGTCTGAACATGCAGGTCAATTTTGTCTATGTAGCCAATGACTTGCTTGTTCAGCACCCGTGGGTGACGTCGCTGGACGATATCATCCAGTGTGTATGCACAAGATCGTCCACCAACGGCATACCCGGTATCGTTAATGATATCAGCCATACCATGAGCCATCTAGTGTGTGCGGGGCTTCAGTGGAGATCAGCATGTATGTCTGACCTGGAACAGGAATGTATGCTAGTGAGCATTTATCAAATATCCTTATGTCGTCTGCTACTTATGCCCCTTTCAGACCGCACTTTTTAACCGTTATTTTGCAGTTTTTTAACCGTTTCAAAACGGTAATATGTGCGGTCTGAAAGGTGCAGAGTGATTTTACCGTTTCCAAAATACCGGTTTTTGGAAACGGAAAAAAGCAGGGTCCTACCCGTTTCAGACCTGTTTTTTTTGCTGTCTGAACGGGTCTGAAATGGTACCCAGGCAGCAGCGAACACTAGTGGTCCCCAGCGCTGTGCATATTTAATGAGCTGGCCGATCATTACATATACACATATGTAATCAGCCGCTCATTACATATGCGCATATGTAATGAGCGGTCAGCTCATTAAATATGCACTGCGCTGGCTCAGAGAATGCCCTTAACTCCTTCATTGTCAAGAGATTGGTACAGGAGAGGGGCGGGGGCAGAACCGAGAGACCTGCCCTGGGGAGAGGGGTCTGCCTGCAGCTCCACAGGGACTCGTCAGACCGCACTGGCAAGACCCTGTATTTGAAAAGTTTCCAAAAACGGGTCTGCCAGGTAAAAAAAACAGCACTTAAACGGTAATATACCGTTTAAGAGATGCGGTGTGAAAGGGGTTTTACCTGGCAGACCTGTTTTTGGAAACGTTTTCAAATACAGGGTCAAAGCCAGTTATGCGGTCTGAAAGCAGCATTAGAGACCAGTAACTGTACTGGATTATGGTATATGGAATTGACCATGTTTAGGTCGACAATATCATGGTCGACCACTAGAGGTCGACAACATCTAGTTAGATGCCTATGCTTGTTTATCCGCGTTTAGATAGAAAGTGACGGGAGATCGACGGAAATGTAAGCATCTACGGGAACCTGGTAGACAGTAGGTCAACATGGGTTTTTTGTCTTTTATTGGTGCCGAATGTCAGAGGTATGCCCATGGACACTGTGTATGTGCATGCTGTTCGCTCGCCATGCTTCGGGCATGGTGGTGCATGTTGTTCGCTCGCCATGCTACGGGCATTGTGCCGTCCTATTCTCAGCACACTATTGTATTCCTACTCTATGGCCCTTCTTCTGGTTCATTCGCAGTGGACGCTCGTTCGCACGGAAACCGGTACGTTGTGAATGCGCAGCATGTATATACGCTGGGTACAAAAAGTCTGTTCGCTGGGTGCAGCCAGAATAAGGGCCTTTGCCCACTTGGATAGTACAGGAGGAACCAAGTGGATCGGCACAAAAAAAAAAAAAGGCGTTAAAATCCGTGACAACCTTGCTACTGTCGACCAGGTTCCAGTCGATGCTCACCTTCCATCGATCTCCCGTCACTATCTATCTAAATGCAGACGACCAAGTATAAGAGTCTAACCAGACACCGGAAAGGATGAACAAGTCTGTTTTGGCCAAAAATCCCTTTAAAACTCATGTCGACAATTTGACCTCTCAGCAATTCAAATGTTGCTATTTTGACCATGTCGGTATTTTGAACATGACGGCATAATGAATGTCAGTATTTCAACTGTTGGTCAATGGGTGTTGGGATTATGATGGCCGGTATTGTGTCCGTCGGCAAATGAACTGCTACCCCTTTATTCTATTTTACATGGTAGCATACAGCGCCGACAGAAAGTAGATGGTTTCGTTCATGGTGGTGGTGCCATGCCACTGTGGGCAGCTGCCTGGGCCCCTGTAGAAGCCGGGGCCCAGGACAGCTGTACCCCTGGCACCCCCCTGTCAGCGGCCCTGACAATGAAAGACCAAAAGAAAAAAGTGTCTGGCGCTCACCCACTGGATAACACAATAGGGGGATCACCGAGCAAAGAGGCCGATTCAGAACTGCCCGGCCAGGTCGTAATTCGGACTCTGGCCGATGGTGTGGTCACTACGTCTGCACATGTTCCGTAATTTGCATATTGGCATGTGCAGGACCCGGCTGCAGGAGCCTTCGGCAACTTCTGTGCGAGCCCGCAAAAATAGTAGGCGTGCACATAGAATCACTGGAAGTGCCTGGCCTACTGCAGGCGTTCCTTTGCCTGCTAGGGGAGGGAGCATGATGCCGCCACCCACCCTGAATTCGGTCTGATCCTCGCAGCCGTCGAGTGACTTCTGGCAGCTCTGAATACCTAAAGAACCACATTTTATTCAAGCAGTTTTTATATATTCTATTACAGGAATTAAATTAGGTCAGGACCCACCTCCCTACTCTCTTGGAATGGCCAGGAGGCTCCCAAAAATTGGGGGACACTCTCAGATGCCCAGAACAGGAGGCAATTTCTAGGTTCTGTCCTCCTCCCGCTGCCTACTTTCCAAGCCAAGTGGGCGATGATGTGATTTATGTTGAATCACGTCATTGTAGCCACACCCCCTACTTTACAGTGCCCATAATCCCTGCATTGTATAGCAGGGGGTGTGGCCACAATGATGATATCACACAGCCACACCCTTCCCTCCCACAGCCTTAATAGAGGGTACTACTGTTTAACCTTGCCCCTTCATTCTGAAAGACCACTGTTCCTTTATAAAGCGTGGGAAGCAGGGCAAAAATATATTCTTTGCAGGGGCGCTCTGAAAACCCTTGCCACCAACCTCCTCTACGCCTACTAACACCTCCACCCCCCCCCCCCCCCCCCCCACACACACACACACACCCCTGTTTAGGGCCGGCAGGGAAGGGGGGGTATACATGGCAGTGGAAATGGATTCCACCACCTCTACAGGACCACTTTAAGTCCTGATGACTACTGAAAAAAAGCTCGTCCTCTGGAAGAAATTGTGTTTGGTTTTATATCTTCCAAGGGTTACCTTCAACTATCACCTTGAGTTCTGTATTCTATGGGAGATGCTGTCAGGATCAGGAATTAATACGGAAGATGCAGGAACATGCTGTAGATTTATCATGTACAACTACGGATAGTGCTGACAGTCTATCATCTATTTTTAGATCCTGGTATTATGGAATCTGTCTTTTGTGTTGCTTTCCTTCTTCTTTACCATTTGTTATTGCACTTGCTTGTATGAAATACAATCAAGATTAATAGTGTTAATGTTACAGGTAAATGCATACATAAAAAGGACAGAACATGGCAGGGCCAGACACCAGAGTAAAGTGAAACCCACCCTTCTTCTCTGCACCATTTTGGAGATCACTGTAGTTGTACTGGCCCCAGAAGCCTTTGGGATGATGGGTTGGGATTGCCACGCCCCATTCACCTTTGGACCAATTAAGTGAATTACACTGTTCCCATATTTTAGTGCTACATACTGTAGGTAGGATACATATGTCAGACACTGACTTCCATACCTCCCAACATGACCCTCTCCAGGAGGGACATAATGCTCTGTTCCTGGACTTCCCTCTCAATGAATGATTACCATCACCTGTGTTAAAACACCTTTTGTTTCAATTAATCCGTTCAACACAGGTGATGGCAATCCTTAATTAAGAAGGAAGTACAGGAACAGAGCATTGTGTCCCTCCTGGAGAGGGTCATGTTGGGAGGTATGGACTTCTGATATTACCGCTACATACTGTAGGTAGGACACACATATGCCAGACACTGACCTCTGATATTACTGCTACATACTGTAGGTAGGACACACATCTGCCAGACACTGACCTCTGATATTACTGCTACATACTGTAGGTAGGACAAACATCTGTCAGACACTGACTTCTGATAGTACTGCTACATGCTGTAGGTAGGACACACATCTGTCAGACACTGACCTCTGATATTACTGCTACATACTCAAGGTAGGACACACATCTTCCAGACACTGACCGCTGATATTACTGCTACATACTGTAGGTAGGACATACATCTGCCAGACACTGACCTCTGATATTACTGCTACATACTCTAGGTAGGACACAATTGCCATACACTGACCTCTGATATTACTGCTACATACTGTAGATAGGACACACATCTGCCAGACACTGACCTCTGATATTACTGCTAAATACTGTAGTTAGGACACACATCTGCCAGACACTGACCTCTAATATTACTGCTACATATTGTAGGTAGGATACACATCTGCCAGACACCGACCTCTGATATTACTTCTACATACTGTAGGTAGGACACATCTGTCAGACACTGACCTCTGATATCACTGCTACATACTGTAGGTAGGACACATCTGTCAGACACTGGCCTCTGATATTACTGCTACATACTGTAGGTAGAACACACATCTGCCATCACCTCTGATATTACTGCTACATACTGTATGTAGGACACACATCTTCCAGACACTGACCACTGATATTACTGCTAGATACTCTAGGTAGGACAAACATCTGCTAAAAAACTCTTCCCATATATTAGTGCTACATACTGTAGGTAGGACACATATGTCAGACACTGACTTCTGATATTACTGCTACATATTGTAGGTAGGACACACATCTGCCAGACACTGACCTCTGATATTACTACTACATACTGTAGGTAGGACAAACATCACATACTCAAGGTAGGACACACATCTTCCAGACACTGACCGCTGATATTACTGCTACATACTGTAGGTAGGACATACATCTGCCAGACACTGACCTATGATATTAGTGCTACATACTGTAGATAGGACACAATTGCCAGACACTGATCTCTGATATTACTGTTACATACTGTAGGTAGGACACACATCTGCCAGACACTGACCTCTGATATTACTGCTACATACTGTAGGTAGGACACACATCTGCCAGACACTGACCTCTGATATTACTGCTACATACTGTAGGTAGGACACACATCTGCCAGACACTGACCTCTGATATTACTGCTACATACTGTAGGTAGGACACACATCTGCCAGACACTGACCTCTGATATTACTCTGAAAAGTCTGTTCTTCTAATGAATGTTTGAATCTTTACTGATTCAGCTTATTCAGCAGGAATATGAGCAGATGTCCTAGGGCTCAATGTACATATAGTGATATAGCAGCTTTTCTCCAGGAGGTACATTGTCTAAGTAAGTCACCACTTCTGACTTCTGACACTGAAATGACAATACGGTTCTAAGCAAGGTATTGATGGGAATGGATATGTTATCCCTCTGTGATGCTTCTGTGCATTACTGGTACAAGGAGAATTGTGCCGAAACATCAGATATATTGGATGGGGTATGGGTCATTGGGTCAATCTTAAGCCCCTTTCACATTGCAGTTTTAACACGGCATATTGGCGATTTTTAATTGCTTTAAAACAGTACCAGCTGCAATATGAAAGCTCCAGTGGCGGATTCAGGGGGGGGGGGGGCACCTGGGCACGTGCCCCCCCTGTCATTTCATTTCATAGCTGAGGACCAGGGCTTTCCAACGAGCCCAGCCCCGTGTCTCTAGCCCCCCCGGGAACCGGAGATATCGCCTGGCAAAGCTGTAACGTTTTTTTCCCCATAGGATAATATGGGACCCGGGAATTCCGACCCCCACCCAGTTCCGACAGCTACCAGTTCCCTCCCTGGCATCACAGAAACTTGTAGTTGCTCTCATTCAATTCCAAATCGCTGGGCCTTCAATATGATACCAGGATGGTCCATATAAGGCAATTGGTCCCAGAGATATTGCGTGTAAACCGATATTTTTAATTTTTTAAATGTAATTTCATTGCTGTTCATGTTCTTTGAGGGCAGATTACTCTGGAACCAAAAGTTCCAGTTTCACTGGACCAAAATCATTCAAAGCCCACTCAAAATTCTTCAACATGATACTTGTCTCATGTAAATGGGTCAGTTGGTTCCGAAGATATAGCCGGTTAAATGAGATAACTGGTTAAAGAGGGGGAGGGGTGGTCTTCTCTCCCCCTCACACCAGAAAATGCAGGGACTAGGTTGGTGTAAAAGGGGCCAACCTGGGAATGCATTTTCTGGTGTGAAAGGGGTATTATTTCAAATAGCCTGGACCTGCAGTGCTCTGAAAACAGCCAGGCTCTGTCACTGTCAGTGGCTATCACTTCTGCCTGGCAGCGGCTGTCCCCCATTTACCGTGAGCATGTATTCCCCCTTGGCAATGAGCATGTAATCCCACATGGCAACGAGCATGGAACCCTTGGCAATGAGCATGTAAATAAGCAGCACTTATGTAGCATAATTTTTAATAGGCATTATGGTGTTTGGCATAATACACAATGGACATAATGGCGTGTAACTTAACGTGTAATGGACATTACAGTGTAAATGTTTAATGCGCACCTTTGGTAGACAATGTCCCTGTTTATGAAGTGTATTGTGAATTTTGGCACAATCCATGTGGCATTATGTGAATTCTGGCTCAATTCATGTGGCATTATGTGAATTTTGGCTCAATCCGTGGGCATTATGTGAATTTGGCTCAATCCATGTGGCATTATGTGAATTTGGCTCAATCCATGTGGCATTATATGAATTTGGCTCAATCCGTGTGGCATTATGTGAATATGGCTCAATCCATGTGGCATTATGTGAATTTGGCTCAATCCGTGTGGCATTATGTGAATTTTGACAAAATCCATGTAGCATTATGTGAATTTTGGCTCATTCCATTTGGCATCATGTGTAAGGGGCAAGTATAATGGGGTCTAGTATTTTGTTGCATAATGTGTAGAAGTTGTATATGGTTTTGTACACTACATTCAAGGACATGCCCCTTCTTGAGTGGCCACACCCCCTTTTCCGGAGCGCGCCTTCGGCGCGCGCACAACTGCATCCTTCACTTTTGTCGCAATGGTGAGCCTGCGTACTTTAAATGCCAGGGCCTATTTTTAATCCCATTCCCACCCTCTCTCTGCCGCTCTCTTAGCATGTACACTGGCATTACTAACACCGCCCCTCCCCCACCTAAACCCTCTATTATCATGGTGCCCCCCCTGTCATTTTATCCTGGATCCGCCCCTGGAAAGCTCCACAATCAATTTACCGGTTACAAAATACCGGTATTTTGAAACGTTTTAAAAGCAGGATCCTACACGTTTCTGAGCTGTTTTCCCTGCAGTCTGAACAGCTCAGAAACGGTATTTGCTACAAATGATAACCACACATTATCCCCGCCCACAAGCAGGAAAAAAAACATTTAAAATGACATTGTATGGCTTTCTATGGGTGAAACAACATGCAATATGAAAGGGGTTTAACTGGCTTTTGACCCAATTAAAAAAAACGTTTACAAAAACGAGTTAAAAGCAGGTTTTTGCAATGTGAAACCAGCTTAATGTAGGACGACATGCATTGGGTGGACCACTGAAGGTCAACAAGCTTTAGGTTGATACCTGAAATAGGTCGACATGGGTAAGATCAACAGGGTTAGGAGGTGGACACAAGCATTAGGTCGAGAATGGGAAGGTCAACAGTCAAAAGGTCGGCGTGAGATTTTCAAGTTTTTTGTAATGAATATCAACAGTCGACATGGATGCTAAGTGTAACATGTTCCCTTGCTTTGGGCACTATATTCTTCCACCATGCCGTAGTGGATGGTAGGGCATTAGATACCACCTGTCGGCTTTAAAAATATATATATATAAGACCTTTTGACTGTCGATCTTCCCTTAGCCATGTTGACCTATTTCTGGTGTTGACCTTCAGTGGATGAACCAGTGCATGTTGACCTTAATAGGGTCAATCTCATGACAGTATCCCATTGAATGTATCCAGGGGCAATCCAAGCAATTGATTAAATACACCTAGGATAACCATTGTTTTAATGGTATGTAATCATTAGGTCAACAGTGTCTAGGTCATTAGGCCGACCATTATATGGGTTCCATGTCGACCTACGACATAGGCAACCACCAAAAAACTTGTGTCGACATTTTTGCGTGTCGACATTTTACTTGTGTGGACCTTTTAAACATATCGACCTAATGCACGTCCACATTTTTTCCACATATCAACCTGCCTGTCGACCAATAGTAATTGTCTTATTGGCTGTACTCCTAACGATCCATACCCATTGTAATGATCAACTGCACACTGAGGAGGGTATTCAATGTGTGGGATATTTCCGCCAGGTGGTAATACCGACACACACTTATTCAATCTCGTCCGTTTTCGTACGTCTTCCCTCCCCATGCAGATTGAATAATAAAAAAAAACCAATGTGTAATGTCGAAAATAGCCACTAGAGTGTAAAATCTGCACCGATTGTTGGCAGAATACACATGGATCGGTGAGTTTTTGATGATCTACGTGTGTTTTCTGTTCACCGTCATGTTTCCAAAAGTCGGAGATTGAATAGCTTTGCTCAAATTGGCAGGGAAAAAGAGATTGAATTCCTCCCTATGGTAGAAATGTACTAAAGCTTGTAAACATGAGAAGAGGTGATGTTGCCTATGGCAACCAATCAGATTCAATCATTTTCTAAGTTGCAATAGAGAAATAAAAGACAGAATCTGGATGGTTGCTATTGGCAACATCATCACGTTTCGGTACTTGTTTCCTAGCACGGCACCTACGATATTCAGTCGTATGGCATCGTATACATTGTATAGCATCGCATGCCATATGCCCGCATGCCATGCATGCGATGCGATTTTAAAATTGTATAAGCACCCTAATGGTTTTTTTCAATGTTAAATGGTCCCCCTATACGATTTTTAATTGTATAAGCACCCTAATAGGTGCTTACAATGTTAAATGACCCCCCACGCCACCACCACTATCAACGCCAACCCGAAGCGTGGCGAGCGCAGCGAGCCCGCGAGGGGCAGTGGTACGCGTCCTCCGACCTTTTCATACCTCCACTATCCACGTCGGCGTCGGGTTGATCTTATATAGTGTGGCGAGCGCAGCAAGCCACCGAGCCCGAAGCGTGGCGATCGCAGCGAGCCCCGCGAGGGGATGCGTATTACTTTACATGTATTCCGCGGCCCCGCGCGGGGCTCGCTGCACTCACCACTCTATTTAATATCAACTCCACACCAATGTGGATGGTGGGGGTATGAAAAGGTCGGAGGACACGTACCACCGCCCCTCACGGGCTCGTTGCGCTCGCCATGCTTCGGGTTGGCGTTGATAGTGGGGGTGCTTTTAACATTGTAAGCCCCCATTACGGTGCTTATACAAAATAATAATCTTATGGGGGGGTGGGGGGGCATTTCACATTGAAAGCACCCATTAGGGTGCTTATACAATTTAAAATCGTATACCATCGCATTGTATGGCATTGTATGCCATATACAATGGTATACGATTTTAAAATTGGATAACATCAGGTGCCATCGCGACGCATCGCATACCATTGTAAGGCTTATGGTATACGATGCGATGGGCGCCGTGCTAGGAAACAAGTACCCACGTTTCATTGTTAGAAGCTTAAAGGTGTGTACACACGGCAGATCCTGCCATGAGATGCGAGTCCTGATGCGCTCACACGGCAGCGCATCGTGTTCGACAGCCCTAAAAAAGCATGTGATTTGCATGCGATATGGTTTCTGATGTTCACTATATCGGCAACATCGGAAGCCATATCTTACCGTCTGTACACACTATTAGTATATATCACTCAGCGTATGTGCGCTGGGGGATTGATGGTGCGGCTCTGCGCATGCGTATGGGTGATGATATGCTAGTGCAGGGCCTCTGTGTGAATGCCTTTGCCAACTATCACATTTGCCAAGGCGTTTGCACAGGGGGGCAGGCAGTGTGTGTGTGTGTGTGTGTGGGGGGGGGGGGGGTGGCGAATGGGGTCTCCCAGCATTTCTTATGCGTGCCCAGAAAAATGCTGGTTGTCCCAATGAGAACGCAGGCTTGTAAAAGCCTGCACAGTGCGAACATCTCCATGTCAAGAAACACCTCCATTCGCATGCAAATGTGGCCATTCGGGCAGTGGGGCGGGCGTTTGAACACTGACGAACGGCATTTAACCAATCAATAAGCAGTGAATTTACACTGCTTACTGAGCCACGCTGAATCCACCTGTGTGTCTGGGGCACTAGTTATGTGGATGGTAGTACCATCTGATTTTCTTTGTGTAATCAATATGCTAACTTCTAAGAAGAAAAAGAAAGAAGTCTGGACAGGACACCAGAAAAGATATAATACAAGTTTGGTACTTGTGTATTATCACGGCGCCCACGATTTCCATCGCAGGGCATTGTATGAGGAAAAATCGCGTCGCAATATGATCGCATGCGATGCGTTTCAATTGGACCCGATTTTTAATTGTACAGACACCCAGATGCCTGATTCCCATGTTAAATGCCCCCCCCAGACCCGATTTTTAATTGTATACCCACCCTGATGGGTCATGAGTATGTTAAATGCCCCCCCATTGTTAAGGCCACCCCATTATCAACGCCAACCCGAAGCATCCTCCGACCTTTTTCATACCCCCACTATCCAAGTCGGCGTGGAGTTGATTTTATAAAGTGTGGCGAGCGCAGCAAGCCACCGAGCCCGAAGCGTGGCGAGTGCAGCGAGCCCCGCGAGAGGACGCGGATTACTTCACATGTATTCAGGCTGCGCTCGCCACTCTTTATAATATCAACTCCACGCCAACGTAGAAAGTGGGGGTATGAAAAGGTCGGAGGACGCGTACCGCCGCCCCTCGCGGGCTGGCTGAGCTCGCCACGCTTCGGGTTGGCGTTCATAGTGTGGGGGCGTTAACAATGGGGGCATTTCACATACTCATGACCCATCAGGGTGGGTATACAATTAAAAATCGGGTCTGTGGGGGCATTTAACATAGGAATCAATGGGAAATCGGGTTGCATTGCATCGCATGCCATTATAATGGCATGCGATGCAACGCAATATTAAAATTGCATACTCAGTCGGGGAAAAGGCTGAAATCAGGTCCATCGCATGGCATCGCATACCTTAATTAGTGGTATGCGATGCAATGCGATGGGCGCCGTGATAATACACAAGTACCACAAGTTTTATTAAAATTAAACTTATTATAAAGGGGTCAATATTTATTGGTCTTAAAATAAATCATTTCCCTGTGCAACCTTTATTGCACCACTAAGCCCCCAGAGTAGACCTCATAGTTCTTAAGCTTCTGTCCCTTTAAATGCAGACACGCCCCTTTATGTGACATCGGCCTAACAATGAGGAAGGGCAGCCACCAGGAACTGAAGCATCTTCTGACAGTCCAGCGCAACCACCCATGTGTGTGGGACGCTGCGGTTTCGTTGAGCGGATTGGCTGTCGCTGGGACCGGGGCGGGTTACACTGCATAGGATTGGTTGTGCTAAATGTCACCGTGACTGTAGTGTTCGGCTGCGCTGTATTGGAGGAGACGCTGCCCTTCTGGGGCCAGGAAGCGCCGAGTGAGGGGAGTAAGCTGCTGTTCTGCTTATAACCAGGTTCCCTGCTGCTCCCATCCAATTTACAATGCTGAGCTTCATATAAGAGGTGTATATTACATGTATTATTGTAGTTCCCGTGTTATCCCCTCTCCCCCCCTATATGTATCATGCTGCTGTAACTTATGATAACATTAATACTAATAACTTCTTTTAGCTTTATTTTTTGTGTGTGCTGTTATTGCTTGTGATCTAGCTGTTACACGTTGTTTATATGTATTGCTTCATGGCTTGCAGGCTGTCTGAAGACACATGGTCCATACTGTGTATCATCAGTCCACAGAGTGATTGCCAGCTCCTGGCTGGTGTATCCCGCATTCCCTACTTTGTAAGCTCCCGAATGCTACAGATGTGATCAGACTGTATCAGTAAAGTGTACAGCATTTTTTTAAGTGTTTCCACATATTATCGGTACCCATCTACTACGATATCTAATCACGCATGCGCAGACCCCCAGCACCCAGCAAAGCAGAGTGCAGGAGGGTGGATGAGTCAAAAGCTACAATGGGCTACTACTACCCCAGAATGGCAGTAGCTCAGGGACCCACTGTGATGTTGCCTGATGTTGGTACATTGAGCAGCATCACATAGATGGCCGATGCTGCGGGGCAGGAGGGATCGCAGCAGGTATCGGATGTTCTTGCTACAGTCCCTCCTGGTACATATGGGGGGTTCTTTATATTTGTGGCTAACCCCCGAAAATGTGTGTTTTTGTGGAATGAGTCGCAAATATTAAGTGATAAATGGGCCCCTGTGTCCGATTTGTTCTATGGCCAAATACATTACAGAGGAGGTAGACTGTGCAGGCAAGGCAATTTTGACTATTTTGAAGGCTGATAGTGAAGCTGCGCATCGCTATTGGATATCGCATATACACGGATATCGCATAAATGCTGTGATTATGGCTAACTAGTTAGTCAATTTTGACTATATAGTCAAAACTATATGCTAATTCACACCATGTGTACACAGTGTTTTCCCAACAATCAGCAGGTAGCTTTTTTTTTTTTTTTTAGAAAGTTAGTCAATAAAAGCTAATAACTGTCTGTTAGTGCAGATAACAATGCAATGAATAAGAAACCCTTAATCTGAGTGCAGGTATCCTATAGCGATGTCATTAATACCCCTTTCAGACAGAAAAAGTCTGAAAATCCTGGCAAATACACAGCATTTAAAATGCCGGGTAATTTTGCAGAGAGCAGCCTGACCCCTCTTCTCACAGAAGAAAAAATTACTGTGTTGAAAAGTTCTACCCGGTAATTTGCTGAATAACACGGGTATTTATTCTGTGTGAAAGCGTCAACACAGGTCATAAATCCCGTGTCCTTGACCCTGGTCAATTCCAGGGTTGGAGACACAGGATTTACGACACGGTCGTGCCCTTTCACGCAGAAAAAGGACCCGTGTTATTCATAAAATTACCGGGTAGAACTGATTCACCCGGTAATTTCGTTTTCTGTCTGAAAGGGGTATTAGTAAATTAATGAATTATCTGTGGGGATTTTTTGGGAGTTGAAGTAGTTCTGAATGCATTTCCTCCTTTTCAGGAGCTGTTTGGAAAATGGGACCCCTGGATCCATCTCTAATGTCCCATGTGTCTGATCCAGAACCTAGAGGTGTGATGTCTGCTCTGCAATAGATTATTATCCCTGTGTCTGCGCCTTGCCTATCTGATCAGTATGGCATTCCAGAGAGCGGAGGGCATGTCCATTATCCAGGCTTTGGCTATGACCGTGGCAGAAATACCAGTGTTCTTGTACACAACCTTTGGACAGGTAAACACGACCTGTTATCACGGACGGATCTGTTATTGGAACTTGCTGCAGTCATTCACTTTTATGTCAGTCTTATTAGAGAAGATGATAAACCTGTTTATCTCAACAAATTCCTTATCAAAGAGTATCTTCCTCTGTGGAAATTGGTAACAGGACTGGTAAATATATTAGGACAATACATAGAACTTAGCGGGTGACAGGAATACTGTCAGTTATAGTAGATGGATTGGAATGAGACCTGGAGTAAAATCTCCATACACTGGAATAATGTGTAAGGATGCACGTTCCTGGAGGATAGAGCCGGGGTGATGGCTACATTCTGCAGCATTGTTGGTGGATGTAATTAGTTAAGTGTTTTCCGAATGTTATTGTTTTTGGGGGAGGTGCGAAACAAAAGGACTTGATAAGAATTGTGGGAGACTAGAGCTGGCTACACAGTAGAGCGACGTTGGAGTACCCAGATGGATAACAGACAGCATCTAGGCTGACACCGACAAAATGTTGACATCCATTTTTTTTTTCATGGTTTACCATCCAAGTTGACTCTGGAAGCAGTGCGCAGCAGAGGGCACCTGGTCCGAGGCGCTGTACTAATTGGGATCCACATGCCCAGTCTCAACATTTTCAAGTCCATACGCAGTGCCGCTTGCGTTCGCACGGGGCTGATGTTTTCTCAATACGCTTACGCATTTCTGCGCAATGTGCATGAACTAAGTGCGTGTGGCCGGTGGGCAGGAGGGGCGTGGGTTGGCGGGCAGGAGTACATGCCCATGGGAACACCCAGCATTTCATGTGCGTTCCCATGAAAACACTGGGCTTTCACATGGTAGTCGGCCGGTGACGTGGGTGCCAGGGGCGAGTAGCTGACATCACCAGATATCAGCTGCCCACCCACTTCCTTCAGAATGTGCACGCACATCTAAGGTTGCTGCCATCCCAAAACGCTTGCAATCAGGTGGCAGCTAACTGCACCGACCTCATCTCCAAGCGTTGGTGAGCCGGCTCTCCATAGAGTTTGAACTGGGAACAGCTGGATTGCTGTGGTGCTTCTAGCACAGTGTGGTCTGCATTTCATCATGGAAATGCAGACCAGACCTGTGCTAAAAGCCAAGCAAACACTGATTAATTTCGACAGAAGCCAAGCACGCTGCCAGTGTGTATTTGTAGTATGGGTGGATACCAGAGTTCCTGACAAGGCCTATATTAATACATGGAGTACAGAGATAGTGCTGTGGTCAGAGTAACCTCATCATTTACAATGATTACTGTTACTTTCATCTTCTTATGGTTCTATTGAAATGTGGCCTGATTTCTGTGTGGAACTTCCTATCTCTGCAGACTACCTTCTCGCAGCTCAGATTGTCACCGGGGCTCCGGAAGGTTTTGTTTGCCACCACTCTGGGGACAGTGGCCCTGGCCCTCGCCGCTCACCAGCTAAAAAGAAGAAAGCATAAGAAAAAGCAGATAACAGCAGATAGTGGGGGCCTGAAGCCAGGCGGGGGCCCTGCAGCGACCTTACCTGTCAGACCCACCTCCTCTGTAAAGAAAGGTAAGTCGCGCTACTGCTGGGAGATCTGCTGTGTGACAATGGTCCACTTGCAGGGCCACGTTCGTTCGCACAGGGCCGATGTTTGTTGCTTGCACGTGCACTGGGTGCGTGCGGCCATGGTGCTCAGACTGTTCGCACGCACCCATCCTTGCAGGGTGGAGGGGGGCCATTAGCATATGGGAATAGCCAGCGTTTCTTGGGCGTTCCCATGAGAACGCTTGGCGTTCTCATGCTAATGGTCAGATGATATCACCGGATGCGGGGGAGGGGCAGATGATACAGGGTAAATACTGGCTGCTTTATTTTTACACCGCAATATAGATCTCACTTTGAAGTAAAACCCCACCCAAATCTAATTCTCTCTGCACAAGTTACATCTGCCCCACTGCAGTGCACATGGTTTTGTCCATCTAAGAAGGATTTTGTCAGAAAGAGTGAACTAGAATAAGGCCCTTTATCCTGCTGGCTGGATGGGCCTGGTGCTGGTTCTTTAAATACGGGGGACCCCTATTAGTTTTGTCCCCCATATTTTAGGGAGGGAACTGTGAAGACAGATTGGAGGTAGGAGCAGATAGGGACTGGAAGTGGGGAGTTTGTGGGCTAAAAACGGTCACAGCTCAAAGTAAAAGTAAATTGCAGAAGCTGTCATTTTGACAGGTCTTAAGCTGTGTACACACGGGGGCGATAGGGGCTGAAATCGTTGGAAATATGGTCGCTGGCGACCATATTGCCAGTGATGGGAGTGTGCGCTCCCGTTTTCAGCCCCTTTCTAATAGCTGGTCGCAGGAGCTTGCTCCTGCGACCAGCTGATTACCTCTGCGGCACCACCGGCAGAGGTTCATCTCTGGTCACTGATGAAAAGGAGACACTGGGCAATATATTGCTGAGCAATATATCTCCCCCGTGGATATTCTGGCAAAACAAGGGACATCTTCTTAATAATTAACCCTTAATACAGTTTTCTCTTTGGCAATCTTGTTACGATACACTGCTAAAGGTATCCAATTCAGCCACTGAGCAATGCAATGAGGCGTTTGTACTTGTTTTAAGAAATTTATGTATTAAGAATCCACATTTGTGACCTTTAATTCCTTCTCGTATCAGTATGAGATGTTACCCATAGCAACCAGTCTGATTTTATCGATGATCTTCTAGAAGGTTCTAAATAAATAAGTAGAGTCTGGTTGCTATGGCAACATTCCATCTTCAATAGAACTCCCATCATAGTAATTTTTCCGCCATGCAATCAAATAATTCTGCCGTTTAACTTGTCTTTAATGCAATGCTAAAATACTATGTAGTGCATGTGTTCATATGTAAAATATATACAGTATATCGCATACACACAGCTAGCCGCCTGTTTGCAGTACCATTGTCAGTGCATGCTTGCATTAGGTTGTGTAATTACGCAAAGGTTACGCATCACTGTGATTTGTAAGCCTTTTTCTTCCTTCAATTTGAGCCTTCCAGGCTTCTGTAGGAAAGAGTCTTCCAGACGTACAATAAACAATTGCATTACCTAAACCTTTGGCAGAGACTGTAGTAAGCACGAGGTTCCCACGGGTTGTTATTATACTAAATCATCAAGGTGCAGGCTAATCTAAGCGATGTTTACAGGACCATAATATCAGGAAAGGCTCCTACGGGATCTCGCTCATTATAGAATCTACCTGTGTAATGGCGCAGATACAGGATTTTGGATCAGATGTATTAAGACTTAACAAGAAATAAATGCAAGGTTGCTAAAGAGAGATAAACGTCCAGCCAATCGGCTCCTTACTGACTTTTTTCAAACCCAGCCTGTAACATGGCAGTTAGCAGGTGATTGGCTGGACGTTTATCTCTCCTTATCACCATTGCATCTATCTCTTGTTAAGGCTTAATACATCTGCCCCAGAATCTGAGGATCTTTATATCTCTGCAAGATTGACAGTTGAGTTCTGGCAAAAGGTAATGGAAGAGAAGACAAACAATGGCAACTATGCCTACTTGCTATGATGCCGTGCTAGTAAACCTACATGCAGACTTCACCATTCAGTCCAGTAAGAACACTTTTATATTTAAAGCATTGGTTCTCAAACATTGGCCCTAAAGACACCCCAAGAATCCAGGTTTTAAGGATATCCCTGTTTACGCATAGGTGACTTAGGCCTTGATTCAATATAACTCGGAATGGGGCGAATTTGTTCCAGTTCCGATGTTTTGGGGTCTGCACATGCACAAGTGCATATTTGCGCATGTGCAGACCTTGGCGACAAATGGCTTCAGGGAAGAGGGGATGCCGCTGGACCATGGGAACGGTGATCCGCCCACCCCACCAGTGAACTGGCTGTCTCATGGGTACAAGAATTCTCTAGGAAAAGGCGACATTTCTGTATATCGTCTTCTGTACAAAGACACCAAAGCTTAGAATCTGTTGGGTTCTGGAGTAAAGAGAATCGATTTCCCATGGACTTTCCCGGCTGGCTGTCTCCTGTGAGCCCGGGTTACATTTCCTTAAGGGGTTTGATGTTCTGAACTTGTGTTTGGTCCAAGTTAGAATGAGCACTTCAGTGAGCTGGGGCCTTGGCTGGAACCCCAAACCAAGACTGCGGTTCTTGTGCACAAATTGGCAGCATTAATGAGCCTTCTCTGTGATCTATGCTAGAATCATTTGAAGCGACTAATTCCGGATGGATCACTTATTAAAGAATTTGAAAATCTTACCGCATGGGAAATTAGCGACTGAAAATGCGTATTGATAGTAAATGCAATGGAGTCCCAGTTTGACCGACAGGAAGTTGGTGTTTAGGAGGAGTTGTTGAAAAAGCACAGGCGTGACCAGACATTTTTGAGGAGGGTCTGTGACGTCTCAGTCGCAGATAAATTGCAGCCTCAGACCTACTCACAGAGGGTGTGGATCATTAGGTCTACAGCATGTTGGTCGACAATCATTAGGCCGACATGGGACAAGGTCAACACAAGCATTAGGTGGACATGGGTGGACAGTCAAAATGTCAACATAGGTTTTTTTTTAATGTCGACACGGATACTGAAACGTAGCACAGCGCTCGCCATGCTCCGGGCACGGTGCCTCGCTACGCTCGGCGCACTATTTTATTCTCCCGCCACGCCCTAGTGGATGGTAGGGCATGAAATACTGCCTGTCGGCACGTCAGCTCAGTGAAAATCCCCATGTCGACATTTTGACTCGACCTAATGACATGTCGACCTTTCAGAGTGTCCACCTAATGACTGTCGACCAAAATGCAGTTGACTAATCGACTGTATCCCCTCACAATTGCACAGCTCAGAAACCTTGTTCGGCCAGAAGTTACCACAGAGTTTGGTGAAAGGATTGTGACTTGTGTTCAACTTGCAGATTGAATCCTAGACCAGACCGGGCCAACCTGCTGCTCACCAGATGTTGTGGAACTACAAGTCCCTGCATGCCTTGCCATAGTTTCAACATTCTCTTGTATAAAAAAAATGTGGCAGGGCATCTTGGGACTTGTAGTCCCACAAAAGTACAAGAGCCACAGGCTGGCTTGGCCTGTTCCTGATCCTACCGCCTGTCTCTGGTCCTATCCTTTCTACAAACAGATCTGGATTTAGGACTCTACAGTTGGCTCCTTTTGAGCCATTGGACACTGCGAGCCCTGTGGCAGCCAGTTTGGGAGACCAATACAGCTGGTGCTGGTGTGTACGGCTGTGCACCAATCTGACAATCGCTCTGACGGGATGAAGCGGTTTACCTGCTTGGCGCACTATGGGACACAGTCAATTAGCAGGGGTTATTGACCACACTGGGACAAGGGTGGTAGTCTCTGGCTTGTATGCCTGAGCCCTCTCAGTCACAGCCTCTTTCCCTCTGGTATATAACAGTTATTAGCTCCTAGACTCCGGGATAAATCGCTAGAGCTATGGGATGACCGGTCGCATGACCCACAATCGGGACAAGTAACGCGGATTCCTGCTTCTTGCTGGGATATCATAGAACAGCTTTGTCAGAACTATATATTATTAACCATGACTAATTGTATATAAATGTAACGCCGCAGAGATCTCATCACTTGTTCTGGTTTTGTCTCTCTCTGAAGGATACACTCGTAGGGTGCAGAGTCCGGGCTGTAAGAGCAATGACACACTCAGCGGCATTTCATCTATTGAGCCAAGCAAGCATTCAAGCAAGCACTCGAGCTCCACTCATAGCCTGGCTTCAGTAAGTTATGCTCTCATAGGAGATATGGGTTTGAATGATTGAGGGCTGTAATTGTATTGGAGGTGCATAGTGGTTGTCTAGTGCCCAACCATGCTTCGCCCTTCCACAGCCTAACCCTGACCTCATCTCCCGCATCCTAATTCTAACGCACCCCTATTGCCTAACCCTGACCTGTGACCTACCGCATCCTAATTCCCAACCCTGACACCCCCCCCCCCCCATGCAATTCTAACTCTCTCCCTAGTGCCTAACCCTGACCTCCCCCTCCTAATTGTAACCTTCTTCCTAGGGCCTAACATTAACCTCCCATTGTGCAGCCTATCCCTCCCCCTAGTACTTAGCCCCACGCAGCCTAACCTTCCCCCTACTGCCTAACTTTTTTCCACATCCGCAGTCTAATCCTGACATTCCCCCCCTAGTGCCTAACCCTGATCTCCCCTCCCGCATCCTAATCCTCACCCCCTTCCTAGGGCCTATTCCTGACCTCCTCTCCCTCATCCTAATTGTAACCCTCTTCCTAGGGCCTAACATTAACCTCCCATCGTGCATCCTATCCCTCCCCCAGTGCTTAGCCCTGACGTACCCTCCCCCACGCAGCCTTACCTTCCCCCTACTGCCTAACCCTAACTTCCATGCAGCCTAATCCTGGCATTCCCCCCCCTAGTGCCTAACCCTGATCTCCCCTTATGCAGGCTAACCAGTCACTGCCCCAGCCTACCCCTAAACTTTTGGTTCAAGCAGAATGTCGACATTCTGCAGAAGCCGTCATATTCACTGTTAATATTTCAACAATGTCGACATCATTACTGCTTGCCCTACAGCTATTCAGCAATGGTGCAGTATCAAGCAAAACTTTTGTACACCGCTGTCTGTAGTCTACCAGACCCTTTATTGCTTAATCTGCACAGATCAGTCTGCATTAAATATCCAATCCTGGAACCCCACGCGACGTCCATAGGCTTCGGCAACATGCTGCACCCAGTCTTGCTGATCAGTGCCAATGATTCTGTATCAGTCTCCAGAAAGTAGGATTATGGTGTAGAAATGTGACCTATATTGGGAAAGGTATTTCCAGCCTTGTGACTGGGTTTGCCACTGCACTCACTGAATTGCTGGATGATGCAGTTCTAGGAGTATAGGATTGTCCGCTCCATCGGTACAGGGTGTGATCCGCCTCATACAATACTCTCATTGAGAGCGTTGTGCACCATGTGGGTGATTAATAAATAAAGGTTAACAATAATAAATCTGTAAATCTAGGGATTGGAAACCTTTGGCCCTCCAGCTGTTGTTGAACTACACATCCCAGCATGCCCTGCAACAGTTTTAGCATGGCCAAATAGTAAAACTGTAGCAGGGCATGCTGGAATGTGTAGTTCAACAACAGCTGGAGGGCCAAAGGTTCCCCATGCCTGCTGTAATCTGTCCAAGTGTCACCTCTGCTCTGCTGCACATGTTAGCTCTCTGTCGTCCCCTGGTGGTCAGGTGGTTGCGGTGAACTCCTCCAGTCTGAATGCTACATCCTTGGGGCCGTGGGAGTCTGAAGAGCTGGATGAACAGTTAGGGGAAGATGACTCCAATGCAGAAAACCTTTACATACAAGGTATGATTTACAGTGCTGACAGAGAACGAGTGTAGGAGATGCCCATAGCAACAATCTATTTATATAGATTATCAATCTAGATTAACAATCTATTATATATATTATATATAATCTACAATATAGATTGTAGATATCGATTTTATTGTGCATTCTATAACCTGATGCCTAGAAGCGGATTGGTTGGCTTAGGCAACTCCCATTGTCAGGTGTAATCTATCTCCCACCATGTCTCATGTTGCATGGGGAGTAATGAGGGATGGAGGGCCGATTGCCATTGGCACCTGTGTTATCATTATATTTACTAAGATGGGAGTACTATTGACAATGGGATGTTGCTATGGCCAACCAATCAGATTCTATCAATTATCTTCTAGATGGTGCTAAATAAATAAGTTAGATTCTGATTGGTGGCTATGGCCAACATCCCATCTTAATTAGAACTCCCATCTTAGTAAATAAACCCCTTAGACCAGGGGTGGGCAATAAGCGGCCCTCCAGCTGTTGATGAACTACGTATCCCAGCATGCCTTGCCTTAGTTTTGCTATTTGGCCCTGCTGAAACTGATGCAAGACATGCTGGGATGCATAGTTCATCAACAGCTGGAGGGCCGCTTATCGCCCACCCTTGCCTTAGACTGAACACCAGTGCATAGTAAATATCTTGTTGCCGTCAGGCTACAGCAATATCTTCTTTTGTTTCTCTAACCGTCTACAAAGTGAAAGCAATTATCTGTTGGAGATGTCAATATTTATGATGCCCATAAACCATGATCTAGCTGTTAGTGATTAGAATGTATGGTGTGCTGATGTGCTGCTCTGCCCCTCCTCTCCATAAAATAAGTATTATTGACTGGTGGGTTTGTTCATATAGAGAGGGATAAGGCAACAGGCAGTGCACCAATTATGCATCTTCAGGCTTCCATTCAGCAGAGAATACGATTGACCATGAACAGTTGGATACCATGTCTATGACCTTTACTCTACATTGCACAGCAACACCTAAACGGAGGAGGGAGGAGCACAGTGTGTACTACACAATGTGCTTTCCCTCCTTCCTCTGTAGGCTGCAGATATGTGGTTAGGTCTTAATAGAAAATGGGAGAGGTGATTAGGTCTGAGGAGAAGGTGGGAGATGGGTGGAGGTCTGAGGTGAAGGTGGGAGCTGGGTGGAGGTCTGAGGAGAAGTTGGGAGCTGGGTGGAGGTCTGAGGAGAAGTTGGGAGCTGGGTGGAGGTCTGAGGAGAAGTTGGGAGCTGGGTGGAGGTCTGGGGAGAAGGTGGGAGCTGGGTGGAGGTCTGGGGAGAAGGTGGGAGCTGGGTGGAGGTCTGAGGAGAAGGTGGGAGCTGGGTGGAGGTCTGAGGAGAAGGTGGGAGCTGGGTGGAGGTCTGAGGAGAAGTTGGGAGCTGGGTGGAGGTCTGAGAAGAAGGTGGGAGCTGGGTGGAGGTCTTAGGAGAAGGTGGGAGCTGGGTGGAGGTCTGAGGAGAAGATGGGAGCTGGGTGGAGGTCTCAGGAGAAGGTGGGAGCTGTGTGGAGGTCTGAGGAGAAGGTGGGAGGTAGGTGTGTGGAGGTCTGAGGAGAGGGTGGGAGCTGCGTGGAGGTCTGAGGAGAAGGTGGGAGCTGCATGAAGGTCTGAGGAGAAGGTGGGAGCTGCGTGGAGGTCTCAGCAGAATGTTTTACTATCTACTACATTTTACGGTGCCTGAGTAGAATGATTTGAGGAGGTCCATCATAGAATGGTGGATACATTTTTTTTTGGGGGGGGGGGGGGGTGGAGGGTTGGGGCAGATATGTGGGTATTGAAGACTTGTTTTAACATTTTAGAACAGGTGGGGGTCAGAGTGTATGCAGAAGGGCCATTTTGTGTCTACTGGTGGTCTGAGGGTCTATTATGTAGCAAGTATGTTGCCTTGATGGCATGTGATGTCATTTGGTAACATTTCTGAAAAGAACAGTGATGTGCAGCCCTTCTGAAGGTAGGGTGGCCATGCTTACGGTATTTGTATATCACATTGCCATCACTACCATAGACAAACACTTGTAATCACCATGAAATGACTGCTATTTTTTTGGTGCTTAGGAATTGAGCTGTTTGAAGAAGCTCTGCACAAATGGGAGCAGGCTCTGAACATTGGACAACGCTGCAGCTCAAATACCCCAACAGCTCAGAGCAATGAGCTCAATGATCGTCTCTCCGAGGGCCTACCTGAGGTGAGTACCCAGTAAGTAATAGAAAGATTGCCCCCTTGTGGACACAATACACCCATCACCTTTGCACCTTCAGGTGGACAGTGTGAGCCATGAATGGCAGCAGGTATATAGGTGAAGACTCATTTTTATAAATAGAAATATTTGCTATGGAAATGGAGCAGCAGAGAACGTGTTGCTCTTCTTGTTCTCACAGGGCTCCCAAAATAAGGATTTTTCTGGTAAACTAGAGGCCTTGCTGAATCGGGCCTACAACTTGCAGGAAGAATTTGGTGGCGTTCCCCCGGATAACATGCTGCTGGATCTGGGTGAGTCATTCGCATTGTGCAACCTGCTGGGTTCTAGTGCACAGGCTGTGCCTGATCTGTTAGGGACATGCGTCCCTTGTGATTGACAGGGCTAGACTATGGATCACTCCTTGCTGTATGTTCTGTGCAATAGAATGGGGCTGGGCAAAGCAAAGCTGTAACATTTTGCACTGCAGGGGGTACAGATACAGTTATACTTTTTTTGCATGCATGGTAATTATAGGCTGCTTTTACATGCAGCCTACAGATACTGATTTATTTTATACTGCAAGTTAGATTTGAGTTTGGACACGCTGCTCTCACGATCAGCTTGTGATTCTGAATGTGTCACCATTTTCCCTGAACTCCGCGGCAGTCCTGGACTAACGATTTGGGGCATTTTTTATACCCGATGTGCCAACGATGCATCATACGATCCATCTGCCGCATACGATCAATCGATCGATGCAATATCCTTCTAGTACAGATGGCGCTAGCCTCCCTCTTGCTGGCGAATCGCCAGATTGTCTCCGCTGGCGATCCGCTCCATCTGAAAATCTGACTGAGACGCGCGTGCGTCTCACACGCAGGCGCGTCTCAGTTTCCGGGCGGCGGGGCGACGGGAACCCTGTCCGTCTCCGCTTAAGGGAGACGGACAGGGTTAGGTAGGACAGCGGGGAGGCGGTGGGGACCCGGGGTGACCGCGAACAAGCCGGCGGGGACCCGGGGGAAGCGCCATCGGAAGGGGATGCGCGTGCATCTCGTGCGTGCGCGTCCCCTTTCACAGAACAGATGGCGGCGCTGGCGGGAGATGGCGGCTGGTGATTCTTCCGCCATCCCCTGCAAGGCTGAGCCCTGCTCCATCTGTATATGCCCAGCTTTAACGTGTATATACACCATCCTTACAGCCTTATTCCAAAATGGATTACATTAATTTTTCCCCTCAAAATTCTACACCCAGTACCCCATGATGACAAAGTGAAAAAAAAAAAGAAAAAAAATTGGGAGATTTTTGAAAATGTATTACAAATAAAAACTAAGAGCGCTCATGACGTCAGACTGGGGAGATGGGCCATCTTTCAGCAAGACAACGACCAAATGCACACAGCCGAGATATCAAAGGAGTGGCTTCAGGACAACTCTGTGAATGTCATTGAGTGGCCCAGACTGGAATCTGACTAAACATCTCTGGAGAGATCTGAAAATGGCTGTGCACAGACCCTTCTCATCCAACCTGATGGGGCTTGAGAGGTGCTGCAAAGAACAATGGGCGATACTGCCCATAGCTGGGTGTTAAACTTGTGGTATCATATTCAACGAGACTTGAGGCTGTAATTTCTGACAAAGGTGCATTAACAAAGTATTGAGCTGCGACTACTTTATATACATGTGATTACATACAAGCTGCGAACGCAGCGTGCGTTCCGATGCGATGGGATGTGCACTCCCGCGGGCATCCCATCGCACACTACAAACAGTATGTGATTCACATACTTCTTGTACTGCTTTCGGATCGCATAGCACGCTCTTTGCATGTGAAACGCAAGCCATGCGATGCAATCTAGCCCATAACGCATGCGATTCTCGCAATGTGTATGGGTACCTTTTAGTTTTTCACTAAACCTTTTTTTTTCACTTTGTCATTATGGGGTATCGGGGGTAGAATTTTGAGGGAAAAAATTAATTTACTCCATTCTGGAATAAGGCTGTAACATAACAAAATGTGGAAAAAGTAATACTGCGAATACTTTCCGGATGCAATGTACATACATTTACATCAGACTGCCAGCACTATATACCACAGGTTGTTATGCGGCACATGGCAATGCGGCTAGCGCTATATTTCTATACATTTATATCAGGTCTAACCGCGCCAACACTAATTGCCATTCTTCCCCACGCCGCTAACACTATATACTGCCGTTTGTTTTGCAGCACATCGCAATGCGGCTATCGCTATATTGATATACATGTTTATGCCAAGTCAGACATGTTAATGGCCTGTCTTGGCAAAGATCTACCGGATACCCAATGGACATGACATGTATAGGCCTTATTCAGTATACTCTATGTACATTGTATTTCCTCAGCGTTCGGTAGCTCTCTGGGTTTGTTTTGTGAATCACTTTGTGGCAGTAGTTCTTTTTCTATTTCCCTTGAGCCCAGAACTAGCAAAATTGAGCATATACACAATGCAGTCACCTTGCTAAGACTGGACATTATCCTGCATGTTATCATCGCGTGTGATTTATCGTTTCTCCTGTACACACACTACTAGAACAACCTTAATGCCAGTCCGTTCTAAAGGTGCCCACACACTAGAAAGATCTGCGATCTTAAGATGTGCGCATAAATTAGCCTTCAAATCTTTTGTCCAATCTGGACAAAAGATTTCAGGCAAGCGCACATCTTTACCAAAGATTTTTCTTAAGATCCCGTGTGCGTTCCTATGGATCTTTTGTTAAATCTTCTGATCTTTTGTGCAGCATGTAAGATCAGAAGATTTAGCAAAAGATCCACGGGAGCGAGCATCGGCCGATTTTCCACCGATTTTTGACCGATTATCGGTAAATATCGTACGATATATCGGCCGATTTATCGAAAATCGGCCAATCGGCCCAAAAATCGTTCTAGTGTGTGGGCACCTTAAGGATGTCCTTGTCAACTGATAAAACAGTATCCAGCTCCAGTGGCACATTCTGATAAGTGTCACCCCATTCAGGGCAAACACATTGAATGTCATTAAATAGGCTCTGGTACGGGGCAGGAATTGGCTCTTTCAAAGCTTTGCTGTAGGACACCGGTTATATAGATCGTTGAAGCACTTATGTGATGACTGGGGATGAAGCCTTTCCAGTTTACGCTTTTCCAATTAATTGAAGAAAAGAAGGGGTGGTATCGCACATTAACGTTTACCCCGAGA
Source organism: Crinia signifera (assembly GCF_055691185.1). Classification (NCBI taxonomy): domain Eukaryota; kingdom Metazoa; phylum Chordata; class Amphibia; order Anura; family Myobatrachidae; genus Crinia; species Crinia signifera. Next base: position 32,784,680 of record NC_139225.1, read on the forward strand.
CGTAGGGTCTCGTCTTTGACACAGGAGTTTAGATAAAATGTCCTTTGTTACAGGATCGGTACTAAATATTCTTTAGGACCCTGTTGTATTCCTTCCAGGGAAAGGGTCGTACCGTACAGTGAGGAAATAGTCTACACCTGCACCGTATGGCTGGCGTGTTAACATTTCTGGAGCCATGTAGCCAGGTGTCCCAAGATGTACTGTGGCATTGATATTTCCAGATGCATTCAATTGGGCCAGACCCAAGTCTGTGATCTTTACATGGCCATCTGTGGTCAGCAGAACGTTCTCCAGTATTAGGTCTGTGTATATTATTCCTATTGCAGGAACTGCAAAGCACAGACCAGTTCTGCCGCAATAAATGTTGCGGTTGGGTTCAGCGATGAGATCATCCAGGTTCTCTCCGCCAGCCAGTTCCATTACATAGTATAGATAGTGTTTTGTGTGGAATGCTGCATATCCACGGGTCAGAAAAGGGCTCTCGTGTGCCAACTGTAGTACCATACTTCCCATCTAAGTGGGCATAGGTTTGGATTATAATACGGCCCGAAGCATGACAAGCGCAGTTACAATTTGACTTTGTCCATATCGACCTAGACATCAAAAAATGCAAAAAAAATTCATGTCGACATTTTGACCACATCAACCTTTTTGACCACGTCGACGTAATGCATGTCTGCCTTTTCCATGCGTCATCCTTTAGATTTTCGACGTAATGACCCATACCCGCTGGATTTGAGCATCTTGTATACTAAATTTATAGTTCAAAAATAGGCGCTTGCTAAGTTATTTTTTTTTTATTACAATTTTCTTTGAGAATGAACAAGGCCGACCTCCATAATATGAATAAACGCTTGTTATCCCCAGGGTAGATCGCATGACTCGGAATAACTTACAATTACTTGAGAATAGACCTCAGCTTCCATATCAGAGGTTCCACAAACATGGGAAAAACTCGTGCAGATAATGCACTAGCCCTGATTCTGGTGCTGTGTGTCAGCAATGCTAACCACTGTGCCACCTCACAGAGGAAGCCTATCGTGCAATTACTAGCAGCTGCAGCCATCCAATCAGAAACCTTGTTCAGGATTGTATTCCTACCGGGATCCCCACCTAACTGCTACACACGTGTCACCCAGTGGCTAAGTGTGTGTAACGTATCTGCTGAGTTTTTTTTTTTTTAATAGTACGCTCTGAAAATAGTCTATTATTATTATTATTATTATTATTACCAGATATATATATATATATATATATATATATATATATATATATATATATATATATATATATATATATATATATATATATATATATATATATATATATATATAGCGCTCACACATTCCGCAGCACTTTACAGAGAATATTTGAACCTTCACATCAGTCCCTGCCCCAGTGGAGCTTACAATCTATGTTCCCTACCACATATACACACAGACATTCTAGGGTTAATTAGTTGGGAGCCAATTAGCCTACCAGTATATTTTTGGATTGTGGGAGGAAACCCATGCAAGTACGGGGAGAATATACAAACTCCGCACAGTTAGAGCCATGGTAACTCCATAGTAATCCTGGGTATGCTTGTGTGGTTGATTTGGAGGTTAGTCTGGAAATAGTTGCAAGTTTAGCGCTTAGTTACACCAGCCAATCACATGGTGTCTCTCTGATTCTCATCTCTCCCCTCACCAGAAGGAGCGCTGCAGTTCCCACTGGGTGATGGCAGAGGGAGGCTGCGCATGGATGACGACCTCAGTACAATATCCGAGGACTCCTTTTTCTCTGCAGTGGAGGTAATATATATTTGGATATATCGTAGCGGAGGGAGGTTTGCACTTGCAGAAACTGTTACCTTTCTTTGGAGGTCAAAACGCCTCAGGATTTTTCTTTTGCATATTGCCATATTTCTGGAAAGGTCCATCCCACATCCTTAGTCACTGGCCAAGATCAGCACGAAGCTCCGCTGTTATAACCTCATTTTGCATGGTCATGTCTCCTGCTTTGAAAGCAAGGACTGTCACAGAAAAAAAAAAAATCCCCTGCAGCTAGTGCCTTCGGCAAAAATGTTATTCACCATGGCGTTCACTGCCTGAGTGACAGGTATTCTGGGGTGGGCACCTGGCATTTTGTGGGAGTGCACACGCGCAGACGTGCCCCTGCTTGCTCAGGGCGGGTGGATGATGTCACATGACGTCAGCGCCCGCCCCCAATTCCCAGAAGACCGTTCATCGGGGGCAGCGGACCAGGCTGCGTGCATTCAGCAACTCGGTGGGTTGTGTAGTTCCACAGCAGCTGGAGTGCTGCAGATTCCTGGTATACATGGCATTGTTCTGGGCATTCTCTGCAAAATCATCATGGCCGCTTCCATCAGCAAAGCAAGTAATGAAATGGAGAGTATTTCTCCTGCAGCTATACCATAGACCAGGCATGGCCAAACTATGACCTTGCAGCTGTTGTGAAACTACAAGTCCCATCATGCCTTGATCCTGTTTTGCTATTAGGTAATGCATAAACTATGGCAAGGCATGCTGGGATGTGTAGTTTCACAACAGCTGGAGCGCCACAGTTTAACCATGCCTGCCATAGACCCAACAGATGAGGAGGCCCAATAAATCAGTTTCTGCCATTAAATTCTATGTTGGCATGACCGGTGTTTTGGTTCGGCAGACCAGGGATTGGTTCATCTACTTCTACTACAACCATATGTTTTAATGTTTCAGCTGTTTGATGCTTTATCGGTGAACGAGAGCTCGTTTGTTCCCCCCAAGCCGGCAGCGGCGTATGAAGAGGCAATGAGGCTGGTGCAGGGAGGAGAAGTGTCGTGCCGTACAGTGAGGTACGTATTCAGCCAATGCTGCCTGTATTACTGCAGTCAACTTCCGTTACTGTGGCGCTGCAGGTCCCAGCGTGCCTACCAGAGTAAAGGGCCCCATACACTACAACAACATGTCTGACCCTGAAGTCAGATAGAATTTCCCTTGAACTCCCCATGGACCTTCCCGGGTGTGATTCCATCAGATTTGTTTACTTTGGTGTCATTTTTGCATATGATATATATAATCTCTTGCGATTGATTAAGCCAAGATAAATCGCATGTCATATAGCTTAAGGTGCCCATACACTGAGACGATTTTGCCCGATTCCGATGAATCTGGCCATCAAATAGGCCCAAATCGGGTCATTTTGATGTCCCCTTAGGTCCAATGCGCATCGGACCTGACTCGGTGGTCTGACCTGCAGGACGTCCGACCATCTGATGGGCTGGCTTAGGGGGCCAGAGGGATGATATATCGCATACGCAAAACAGTACTCCTTTTTCTATCATAAATCACTGGTGCAGTATGACCGATGTAGGGGCTCCTATCCGAAACTCACAGGACCACGCATCGGATGGAAAATACATACAATGGCCCTTATTCTAGTTGAATCGGACAGGATCCGAGTGTTCTTAGCCCCGCCTTCCGGAAGGATCGCTCAGTAAGACGCCGACCGAATAGATCGCGAGTGGATTTTTCATGTGAACACCTCCCCATCTGTGGGAAACTCCCCCATTCTCCGATGGTCGCCGACCATCGAATGATGGACCGAGTGGTCAGGCAGCACCGAGTGCTCCAAACCACTCTGGCATTTCTCCGTGCAAAAGCAGGGATCTGGGCGGGCAGCTGGCATCCGGCGATGTCATATGTCCGCCCCTTACACGTGCGTCACGGCCACATTACCATACGTAGCCCAGCGTTTTCATGGGAACGCCCATGAAACGCTGGGTGTACGCATACGGCAATTATCAAAATCAGCCCTTCACGCCCCTCTCCACCCCCTGCTCGGATGGTTCCGTACGGTCATTTTCTGCACGGATGTCACGCCGTGTTCAGACATGTGAGGCGTTCACAGATATGCCTCTGCACATGCTCAAACACCAACCATTGGCCGGCCGTCCGAATTCAGAGTCATCCGACTCAATCAGAATAAGGGCTGATGTGTCATTTTTCAACCCTTTGGGTCGATATATTGTCTGTAATCAGATGAAATTGTGCAAAATTGTTCAAGTGTATGGGGGCCCTTTAGTTGTTACAAGGCATGCTGGGACTTGTAGTCCAGCAGCTGCTGCATGGTCACAGATCGCATATATGATCGCAGAATATGATCTGAAATGCAGATTATTTTTATATGAACAAGCTAACTGTAGTACTCTCATTTATGTGCGTGCAAATGTGTAAGGGTATCAGTGATAATGCCCGTGTGTGTGTGTGTGTGTGTGTGTGTGTGTTTGTGTGTGTGCGTGTCTAATTTATTGTACTTTATGTTCATGTCTGCAGATGAACTGCAGGGGGCAATGGACGTTTGCAAAGAACTTAAATAGCAATTCAAAGTGCATTGCATTCAATTATAACGTCATTTAATTTAAACTGTTCTATGTCACCAAGCCCGTAATAAACACAGGAATTAATTCAGGTATATTGTATTTACACCTCATCAGGCTTGCCTACCCTCCTGGAATGGGCGGGAGGCTCTCGAAAATCGGGTCCGCCTCCCGGCCCCCTGGGAAGGTGGGCAAGTCTCCCGCCAGAGCCTCCGCACCCCCCCATCCCCACTGGTTCAATTACTGTAAATTGCGGGTCTACGGAGAGGGTGCGGGGCTCAAATGATTTTATGGCATGGGAGCGGGGCCAAGTGATGTCTGCTTTGTACCGCCCCCCTGACGTTTTGCCTCACCAGGCTTCTTCCAGAGAGGTGAAAATCGAAGTAGGCAAGTATGCACCTCATTAAGGGGCTGATTCAGACAATGCTTCATTGAACTGAACAATTCTAGTCAGACTGCACAGGAATAATAAGAATGACTGCTTAAAGCAATATAGTAACCACTTGGGGGCGCTAATATGGCGTTGGCAGGAAGTGGGTTTAAAAACATAGACCTGTCCTTGCCACTTTCAGGGTGTGTATTTGACATCAGCTACGAGTCCTAGTGTACAAAAACATGGCGTCTGCATTACTACTGCTGCAGCCAGCCTGCGTGGCCATAGATCTACTTGAGAAATTTGTTTTCTTATCATGGGCTGTGAATGGGTTGTGGTTGTTCTGGTGGGCGGCAGCTTAATTTGCTTCTATCCGCAGTATCTAGGCTGCAGAGAACACTGATCTTGCAGCTACATTAGCGTCCATCTGTGAAGATTTCTACGTTCCTCTGCAGCCGAACCGGTCTATCTGAAACCATGGGAACACACCGATCCAAAATGGATTGTGTTCCCCTTGGCTCAGTGTGAAAGACTATTGGATATGCTCAACAATTGGATTTCCTTTCATTAATAAACCCAGACAGTCTTGACAATGGGCCCGATTCAGACCCATTAAGCTAATAACGAATGACCGTGCATACGCACAATCCACAGTGCACATGCGTGGGATCCCCTTAGGAATAAAGCCAGCGATGGCCGTTCGCAAGTTGATTGATAGGCGCCAAGCGTTTTGGGGTGGAATGCCAGCATTTTCTGGGAATGCCCCTGAAAATGCCATCGGGAGGGAGGACCGCTGACGTCCGCAGCGGCCTCCTCCCCACAAGATTGCAGCACCGAGTATGTCTAGACTTACTCGGCGGTTTGCAAACGGGTAAATCCATTCGAAGGTGATTGTGTGCACGGCTGCGAACGTATTCACAGCCGCGCACTGGAAAACTCTGGCGGGGCAGCGTTTATCTGATCTCTAGGCTCCGAGCAATCGTGGCCCAGCGATCCTGATCTGATCAGGCCCAATGTCTGCTTAACTGACTGAAATTTCAGCTTTTTGACCTGTGTCCTTTTGTAACTCTCGATTGTAACACTATCACGTTGATGTTTTAACAGAGCTGCCATGGATTTTTAAGGTAACCCTGGGTAATATGTTTTGCCCGTTGTGCTTCATATCCTGACATATTTTATGTTTAGTGTTAGGTGGCCCCTTTTTTAAATGAGGAACGCTGCTACGTGATAATACATGGCACAATTTGCATTTTACTTTCAGAACGACGTTGCTGGGATGTTACAATGATCAGGACTTTCTCGCCAAGCTGCACTGCGTCCGTCAGGCCTTCCAGGTAATAGAGCTGTGGCGCTTATTTACCAACGGTATCCTGTTCTAAGGGGGTTAAATCCGGGATTCTGCCTGCCAGAACGTCCCGTGTCGGAAAAATCTGTGGCGTGGCCAAAAACAGCCGTGAATTTGACAATCCGCGTCCGTTTCCCGACAATGCCGATCGACTTAAAGAAAAAAAATGTTGGATCCGATGGCCTTCAATGCTGTCGTTATCGGCATTGGATATGCGAGTGAATACCCCCCTAATGGTGGAAGGAAAAGAAAATCAATTTCTATTGTTTGCCATTTCAGCTCTTGCTCCAGGATGAAGGGAACCGGCTGTTCTTTGGTGAAGTGGGCAAGCAGATGGTGACGGGGCTAATGGTGAAAGCTGAGAAGGTATTGGATGGGTTTGGATATGGATAATGACGTAAGGCCTTGTTTATTGGCTGCGTTCTAATGTGTATGTTGTGTTCTCAGAACCCTAAGGGCTTCATTGAGAATTATGAAGAGTTGGTGCGTTATGCCATAAAGGAAGAGACGTGGTCAACCACACAGAGAGAGCTTGAAGGACGCGGGGTAAGGGAAAGTCGCTTCCTACAGTCTAAACGACCTTTTGGCATTGGCTGGCAAGGGTTAATGTGGCAAATTAGGGAACGCCCAGCGTTTTATGGGCATCCCTATGAAAACACCCGCACCGCTTTCAGCGATCAGCGGCGGTAATAAATGTCAGCTTAGATTGATTTTTTTTTTATTGCTCTCCCCTTCGGTCGCACGCGAGGTGATGTGTTCTCGTACACCTCCCCTTGCATGCTAGCGGGGGGGTGGGGGGCGATGACCTGTTCCCTATGCTGCCAGTATACGCTGCCTAGCAAACAGTTCTGAATCCGGCCCTAGATGTGTTCGATTGTCAATCTACACCTGGTTGATCCACTGTACCAGATCCCGTTTGCATTGCTCGCTTCGATCTTCATGTTTCAGGCCACACTTTACCCTTCCCAGTCGGAATCCATGTGCATGGGGGTGTGGATCATTAGGTCACCACAATGTTGGTCAACAATCATTAGGTCGACACCATTAAGTCGACATGAGTCTAGATTGACAGTGTCATTAGGTCGACATGGGTTTGGTCGACAGTCAAAAGGTCGACATGGGTTTTTTTCAATATTTTTTTTGTCCCGAATGTGGACACAGTTGACATGGACTCTGAAACATAGCACTGAGTCCCCTCACATGGCTCGCTGCGCTCGGCACACTATTTATTCTCCCACCACACCCTAGTGGATGGTAGGGCATCAAATATCGCCTGTCGGCACATGTCGGCTCAAAAAAAAAAAAATGAAAAAAAAAAAATCCCATGTTGACCATTTGACCTAACCCATGTCGACCTAGACTCGTGTCGACCTTCCTGCATGTCGACCAAGACTCATGTCAACCTAATGGTGTCAACCTAATGACTCTCGACTATCGTGCTGGTGACCGTATCCCATGCATGGTGATGTATGAAAGTTTAAAAAACAAATGTTGACCTTTTGGTTTTGACCTTGACCCAGATACCACTTTTAATTGTGCAGTTGTCATTTTGTGAATGTTCTCAGTAGAGATCCAGGTAAGGCCTCCCCGGAGGAACATTCACATGGAGTAATGAGTTTTGCTGTGTTGTATTAGATACTGAGGGCAGTCCTGGCAGGAGGATCAGTGCTGGGAGGATTATTGTCCCAGTATCCTGGTACTAAGTCAATCCTGTCCTGTCCTGCTCTGCGCAGGTGGTCTGCATGAACTTCTTTGACATCGCACTGGATTTTATCCTAATGGACGCCTTCGAGGACCTAGAAAACCCACCCATGTCCGTGATTGCTGTACTGCGTAATCGCTGGCTGTCCGACAGCTTCAAGGAAACGGTAAGCGATGTGCAATAAATGAGATGAGCGTTGGGAAGACCGGGGCATTGGTTGTACAGTAAAGTTTTGTAGCCCATAGCAACCGTTTCTGCTGTGTCTCTATACTAGGACAGTGTAAGACCTTGAGAGGCAACATGGGACCTCAGGGCCAGCTCCTAACTGCCTCCTGCTGAAATGTCATTGCAGATAGTCTAATCCCAGGATTTGGGATTGATGCTTAATCCCGGGATTGAGTTGATAGCCAGTGAGCACCCATAGAGCATGTAATACTATAGCAAATATTAATGCTTGCAGGGTACACTTATGTTCCTGAGATCCACAAGTTGATAGATGCTGGCAGGGACCTGGTGGGGGGATCGTACAGACTGTGGTCACTCACAGGCAGCATCTCCGTTGGTATGGGACAGGCTTGTCTGCTGGGTCTCTGTACTGTGGCATACCCTCCAACATGACCCATCCCATTAGGTACAAAATGCTCTGTTCCTGGACTTCCCTGCCAGTGACAGTTACAGATGTGAGCCTACAGCACAGTCCAATATTCAAAGAGGGGGGGTCACCTAAACTCTCAGTGATGTTTGGGATGGCAGCTGGTGTGGCTCCCCTTTTTGAATATTGGACTGTGCTGCAGGCTCACATCTGTAACTGCCACTGGCAGGGAAGTCCAGGAACAGAGCATTTTGTACCTAATGGAATGGGTCATGTTGGAGGGTATGCTGTGGTCTCTGTCACTCTCTTCATGTAGCAGGATTTAAGTCCAATCCCTTCTTCCTCCTCCCCATTCTCATTCCAGTCCCGAGACCCAACTCCTGTTGCAGCAACTAGCGACTGGGCGACCAGAGTGCTGGGCAGCGTCTGTCGAGCACGAAGACCATTTGCGCCACATAATCCCAAAATTGGATCCGCCAATCCTGGGAATGGGATTCAGATCCCACTAATTTGGGCTTCAAATCCTAGGATCACGCTGATCCGGGATTGGCCAGCTAAGTTTGAGCGCATAATTTTCCCTTTTGAAGATTAGAGGCTGCTCTTGCGGCCACTGCGGTGTACGAGATTGCCTATCGTAGGTTTAGAAACGTGGTTCCTTTTGTACAGTAGTTTTTTAGTTGTGTATGTGCTGTTTTTAGTCCAAAACCTAGTGATTTATTTGAAGCTAGTTAAATCCCATCAAAATGACGGCTTCTGCAATGTAGTTTCACTTTGAGCTGTGACTGTTTTTACTTTCACTTTGAGCTGTGGCAGTTTTTAGCCCAAAACTCTCCACCCCACCCCCAGTCCCTATCTGCTCCTACCTCCAATCTCTGTCTTTACAGCTCCCTCTCTCTATATCCAGCAAGTTTAAAACAGATCAGTGTCCCTGCAAAATAGCTTTCACTTTCTGTTAAGGAGTAATTTGATCTGTCAAGTGGCCTCTAGTGGGCAGTATGGTCTTCACCTCGTAGAATGTGTGTGTGTGTGTGTGTGTGTGTGTGTGTGTGTGTGTGTCCATGTTCTATTTCTTATCCTGCCTAGTTCTTACATGACTTTTTTTCCCCCCTAACATTTATCATTTTATATGTTGTAGGCATTAGCAACGGCTTGCTGGTCTGTTCTTAAAGCAAAACGGAGACTTCTTATGGTAAATAATGTTCTACGCTATTGGAAATGAAATTATTAAAAAAAGTATTCTTTTTAATACTACGACTACTTAAGGAGTGTGCTGAGCCACTTGTGTATTTATGTAGGTGTGGATAAGGCCACATGTGACACAGATGTTTTCTTGATGTGGCAACAGTGGCGGATTCAGGGGGGGGGGGCACCCGGGCACGTGCCCCCCTGTCATTACATTTTTTAGCTGAGAACCAGGGCTTTCCAACGAGCCCAGCCCCATGTCTCTAGCCTCCCGGGAACCAGAGATATCGCCTGGCAAAGCTGTAACGTTTTTTCCTCATAGGATAATATGGGACCCGTCAATTCCGACCCCCACCCGGTTTCGACAGCTGCCAGTTCCCCCTCTGGCATCGCAGAAGCTTGGGGTTGATCTCATTCAATTCCAAATCGCTGGGCCTTCAATATGATACTAGGCTGATCCATATCGGTCAATCGGTTCCAGAGATATTGCATGTAAACCGATTTTTTTTTTTTTTTTTTTTTTTTTTTAAATGTAATTTCATGGCTGTTCATGTTCTTTGAGGGCAGATTACTCTGGAACTAAACGTTCCAGTTTCACTGGACCAAAATCATTCAAAGCCCACGCAAAAGTTCTTCAATATGATACTTGTCTCATGTAAATGGGTCAGTTGGTACCGAAGATATAGCCAGTTAAATGATATAACTGGTTAAAGGGGGGAGGGGTGGTTTTCTCTCCCCCTCACACCAGAAAATGCAGGGACTAGGCTGGTGTAAAAGGGGCCAACCTGGGAATGCATTTTCTGGTGTGAAAGGGGTATTATTTCAAATAACCGGGACCTGCAGTGCTCTGAATGCAGCCAGGCTCTGCCACTGTCAGTGGCTATCACTTCTGCCTGGCGGCGGCTGTCCCCCATTTACCGTGAGCATGTAATCCCACATGGCAACGAGCATGGAACCTCTAGCAATGAGCATGGAACCCTTGGCAATGAGCATGTAGATAAGCAGCACTTATGTAGCATAATTTTTAATAGGCATTATGGTGTTTGGCATAATACATAATGGACATAATGGCATGTAACTTAACGTGTAATGGACATTATGGTGTAAATGTGTAATGCGCGCCTTTGGTGGACAATATCCCTGTTTATGAAGCGTATTGTGAATTTTGGCTCAATCCATGTGGCATTATGTGAATTTTGGCTAAATCCGTGTGGCATTATGTAAATTTTGGCTCAATCCGTGTGGCATTATGTGAATTTTGGCTCAATCCATGTGGCATTATGTGAATTTTGGCTCAATCTGTGTGGCATTATGTGAATTTTGACACAATCCATGTGGCATTATGTGAATTTTGGCTCAATCCATTTGGCATTATGTGAATTTTGGCTCAATCTGTGTGTTATGTAAATTTTGGCTCCATCCATGTGGCATTATGTGAATTTTGGCTCAATCCGTGTGGCATTATGCGAATTTCGATACAATCCATGTGGCATTATTTGAATTTTGGCTCAATCCATTTGGCTTCATGTGTAAGGGGCAAGTATAATGGGGTCTAGTATTTTGTTTCATAATGTGTAGAAGTTGTATATGGTGTTGTACACTACACTCAAGGACACGCCCCCTTTTGAGTGGCCACACCCCCTTTTCCGGAGCGGGCCTTTGGCGCGCGCACAACTACATCCTTCACTTTTGTCACCATGGTGGGCCTGCGTACTTTAAATGCCAGGGCCTATTTTTAATTCCATTCCCACCCTCTCTCTGCCGCTCTCTTATCATGTACACTGGCACCACTAACGCTGCCCCTCCCCCCACCTAAACCATCTTTTATCATGGTGCCCCCCCTGTCATTTTATCCTGCATCCGCCCCTGTGTGGCAAGCAAGTAGCCACAGACTAAGGGGCATATTAATAAAAGTGGGACTTACATAAGTGCATATGTTGGCCGTAGCAACCAATCCGATTATGGGCCAGATGCATTAAGCTTCAAAAATGATAAAATGGAGAGTGATAAACAGCCAGCCAATCAGCTTCTACCTGCCATGTCACAGATGGTGTTTGAAAAATGTCAGGCAGGAGCTGATTGGTTGGTTGTTTATCACTCTCTGTGTTATCACTTTTGAAGCATCTGGCCCTATGGCTCTTATCTTCTAGAACAGTGGTGGGGAACCTCCAGGCCACCCACCCACCCGCCCGGCGGCTTGGCCAGGAGTCTAGTAAAGGGGAAATCTCGTGAGAGGGCGGTAGTTCTCGCGAGATGCAGTAGCAGCTGGAGACTGGGAGTCCTGATCAGCGGCAGCCGCCGGAGAGTGGGATGGCTTCTGCAGTGAAATTTGTAAGTGGCATTTTAATATATGGCCCTTGAAGGATTTCTCTCCATTACAAATGGCCATTGCCACAAAAAAGGTTCCCTACACCTGTTCTAGAAGGTGCTAGATAAATACTACAAGGGCCTACTTAAAGGGAGATATCGCTCATGGTTATAAATACATCCTGTCTTACAGGTTCCAGATGGCTTTATATCACATTTCTACTCCGTATCGGAGCATGTCAGCCCAATATTAGCATATGGATTTCTCGGTCCGAAAGAGAATTTAACAGAAATCTGTAATTTTTTTAAGGTAAGTTATTTCATTCCTATTTTTATCCTTGAAAACCTCTGGGCACGCCTGCATTTTCCCTGACACTCCCACAAACGCAGGTTTCCTGTCCGTCTCCTTGCGAACGGCCAGCGATCAGAAAAGCCGCTGGAATTTTCCCCCCGCTGGCATTGCGCTTGCGCATTGCTGCCCATATGCATGTGGTCATTCTATAAACGCCCGTCTCACGCAATCGCAGGGCTGCGATCAGGTCTGATAACCCCCATAGCCAAGTATTTGGCAGGCTTAGTAGCTTCATTGAAGTGTATTGGTCAGTATTAGGAATGCTAATCCCAGAGCATTTTTTTCAATCCCGGGATCCAGGATTGACATCCCTAAAAAACAAAACAAAAAAAACCACTCCCCATCCCCCCACACCGGCCTCCCCGCCCATTTACTTACATGGCCAGGCAGCTGGGAGTGGGACAGACAGCAGCGGTATGTCCAGGAGCGAGCAGGTAGTGTGACCGGGACTCAAAATTGCAGTCTGGGGAGGAAATGCGGCTGGCCGTCACCCTGAGCGGGTGCACAGACGCTGCCGGCCTTAGAATGTGCATGTACTCCCGGGATTGGATACTCCCAATACTGGGACTGAAATCCCTGCAATTTTATGGCCAATTCCTGGGATCCCACCGATCCTGGGATTGGCCACCCTAGTCAGTGTCTTTCTGCCTTTCAGTTACTGCTGGCCATATGTCCTGAGTATACCAAGTCACTTAGCAGATCCTAGTACCCAAAATTGCGACGTAACCTGCACACCTCCTAATGCAGGCATGTCCAAACTATGGCCCTCCAGCTGTTGTTAAACTACACACCCCAGCATGCCTTGCCATAGTTTTAGCATTCCCTAATAGCAAAACTGTGGCAAGGCATGATGGGACTTGTAGTTTCACAACAACTGGAGGGCCATAGTTTGGACATGACTGTCGTAATGCATTTGTATAGAGAGAAGTCAATTGTTGTGCTAATGTCGTATATTGTATCTTGTATCGTGTATTTCCAGTATCAGATAGTGCAGTATTTAAAGGACATGTTTGACCTGGATAAGGTGCGGTACACCACCGTCCAGTCCCTGGCAGAAGATATCCAGCATCTTTCACGCAGACGCAGCGACATCCTCCTGGGGTACCTTGGTGTGGATACACTGCGTGAGATCAATGGAGATGTCCCTGCTGGTCACAGAACACAGGAACTCGACCTCTAATTGCAGCGTCGGAAGCGACTAAATGGATTGTAGAGGCACCAAACGTTCAAGGGCCCTTTTAAATACTTGTACAGCTTGGGGCCCCCTTCAGCGATGCTGAAGGAATTGAGGCTGCACTGATGTACAGATAAGAGGAATCGTGGCTAGTGGGAGGAGACTACAACAACCCCCTTCTGCCGGTTTTATTATTTTAATTTAAATTATTACTTGCACAATTTTTACGTCTGTTCTGAACCGTCGCCGGGAGCTAATGGAGATCACGGATTTTAATCAGGATTTGTTTTATAAAAACTATGAAGGTAAAAGACAATTGGTTGTAATAGGATTTCATTTTTAATTGGTGTTTGTTTATGAATGTTGTTTAGTCCATAGTAGATTTTTTTTTTTTTTTTTGCAGTTACTTTACCCAAAATGTGAAGAGACTGCAACAAATAGGACATTGTGCGGTTATGAAATGATCACAAACCTGTATTGCATCATGAACTGACGCGTGATCTGTGGTTGCTGGGTATCATTGTATGATATATGTTCTTGTACTAAGTTATAAATCAAAGCCTATTCTATTCTACTGGTGTAATGGTGGAACCCAAGTGCAGTATTATCCCTTCTTTCTTACCTGATTACATACTGGTCGATATATCATCAACGATATGGACAATATCGCATATATAGCATCCAGTGTGTACAGGAAATATCGTGAACTATGCGCGCAGACTTACAGATTTGTCTGTACATGCAGCTTAATCTGACTATCTCCAGCGACCGAATGTACGGAGCGTGAGGTGAGTGACGTCACTGACCAATATCGTGAACGATATTGGTCAGTGTGGATGCACTTTATCGTTCTCACCGCCGATCTAAATAATTATCAGTGGGTGTGGCAATTTCTTTAGGGTGTACCCGGCATTGGACCTATGCTAGAATCTATTTAGGGGTCTAGGTTTTAAGCCTTGGAAAGAGGTAAAGTACAGCGAGACACAGTTTCAGATAATAGTGCCTAACTGTCATTTTTCAAACACAGCCTGTAACCTGGTATCTAGGAGCTGATTGGCCGATACTTTAACTGCACCAAATTTATCTCTCTCCAAGGCTTTCTAAATAGACCACTGAGGGGTGATCAGACCGACTCGTTGCGGGCCGATGTTTGGGATGTGCACACCTCCGGTGCGAACACCATCGGGGAGTTTCATTTGCTCAATAGTGGGTGGACGCAAGGGAATGCCCAGTATTTTATGGGTGCGTCCATAGAAACAATAGGCGTACCTCTGCAAACTCGGGCGTGTCAATCCCTGCTTGTGGTGCGGGGCTTTTGTCACATGATGTCAGCGCCCGCCCCCTATTCGCCAGATAGCGAGTATCTGAATAGTTAGTATGGACTTACTTTTCAGAGAGAAGGCTGGAGAAATCATTTGATGGTGAGTGACCATCGATTGTTTTCTCCGGCCGCATGCCAGCGGATGTGTATGTGAACGCATCCACGCGCATGCTAGTGCAGGGATCCGCTTGGCGTGCATCCGTCAGGGTGGAGTTTTCTGGCTCACTAGGCAGGGTATATACGCAGCCCAGCGAGCAGGTCTGAACTCCGGTGCAGAGCATTTGGCAATCTTAGGGACACAATGCCTATGAGAGTCAACCCCTATATAATACATGTATTGTTAGGAGGTTTTTGGATGTTTATTGTTCTAAGTCAAGTGCAAATGTATCAAGCCTTGGAACTGGGTTATGCTAAAGGGAAAAAGCCCAAATCCCGTTCTTAGGCTCTGGCTACATTTTTCACATGTCCCTGATGCCGCAGGGCGTTGGTGCGGTGTGTAACGCCAGCCTAAGGGATTCTTTCTGCATCTGTGCTGTTGAGGGATCTGATCTGTGCAGAGGGACTCCCTGGCCTGAAGCGTGGAAGATCCGCCATTGCACACGGCAGCCCTTATTGGGAGAGATGTCCTTGGCGATACTAATCTCATATGTTAGTGCATATGTAACAAGTATCAATTTGGTATGTGGCGGGTTATGTACCGCAAAGGCTTGGCTCATCCCGCCCCTTACGAGATAATGTTGTTCAAAACAACCAATCAGCTTCTGCTATTTATCTATGGCAGTTTGAAGCTGATTGGCTGCTTTGGCCAAGTTATTGGGGTAGATTTACTAACACCTCTAAAACACACAACTAGGGACGTTGCTCATGGCAACCTGTGAGAATTTTTCCGTCACTTTCTAGGCTGCAATGGAGAAATATATATAAAATCTGGTTGCTATTGGCAACACCACCACTATCCTTTTTAGACGTATTAGTAAATCTATACGAAAGGTTTGATACATCTCTCCTCCAGTCTGAAAAGGAATTCTGCATGTAGAATGATGATGATCACTGAAGCAAGTAGTTGTGATGGACTTGGGCCTCTGGGAGGTGAGCGAGAGGGTCCTGAAGGAAGTGGACTGATTGTGATTTGTAATTGGATGTTCTGCAACGCTCGCCACAGGTTTATATCCAACTCCATGCCCACTTGGATAGTAGGGGTATGAAAAGGACCCCTTTTTCCCATTGAATTCCATGTTAAAATGGACTCAGTCCATTTTAACATTGATTCCTATGGAAAAATCGGGGCATCGCATCCGATGGTCGCATTCGATGCGATATCGCATCGCATCTGATTGTATGCCTTAACTTAAGGCATACAATCAAAAAATCGGACGCCCAGATACTACATAAGTACCGATATATTTGATCTTTGTATTATATCTACTGGCTCAAAAGGATGGAGATGACTTACTATAATCATAGTCTAGCCATAAGAAAACCTCTTAATGCGTGTATGGCCTGGCAGTAAGGGGTGTGGCCTTGTCACTACTGAGTCCTGGTCCAGCCCCTCTATGTCACTGATAGGGGCAGCCTGGCAGAGAGGGGCGTGGCCTTGTTACTATTTGATTCCTGGTCCGGCCCCTCTATGTCATTGATGGGGGCGTGTCCAGTTCCTATGGTGGAGCTGGACTTCCCCCAAGCTCAAACTTTTAATGTGAAGCGATGCGGTGAGCATGTGCATCTAGTCATGCAGCGCAGGCTAGGCTGTTATAGCAGGGTAACTACACTACTGGTCCTTCTGACGTTGACCCTTAGACGATTATATTATGGCAGAGCAACTAGGATCATTCAGCACTTTAGGGCTCATTGCTAAATGCTGCAGTGTAACCCATCACAACAAATCAAGTCTCCTTTTGCTTTCTGACCTGTGCTAGAATGTGTTTGTCATAGATTATAGGAACTTTGGGTTCTTAGCACCATAGTGTTTCATCTACCATCTTGGATGTGAATGGTTTTACATAGTTGTGAGTTTTATACAATCCGATTCATATCTTATCTCATACATGTGCGCACAGGAGGGTCTATGTACCAAGGCTCGGAGAGAGATAAACTACCAACTGCCATATTACTGGCTTTGTTTTATAAAATGAATACATATCCTGAAATAAGAGATCGCATAGACAAACATATAACAAGTTCTCCAATAGGAGGTCCGACCGTTAACGTGGCATATTAACAAATCCTAAACGAGGACAGTCCCATTCCAGAAAAAGACAGGTTCGGATTGGCTATTACTTTATCTCTCTCCAGTGGACAAATGTCATAGCCTCAGAGTTTGGCGGCTGTGCGGCCACCGAACACGGAGGCTATTTTATTTGGCCATAAGGCTTAGTGCAGGCATGGCCAAACTGTGGCCCTCCAGCTGTTGTGAAACTACACAACCCAGCATGCCTTGCAATCGTTTTAGCATACCCTAACAGCAAATCTGTGGCAAGGCATGATGGGACTTGTAGTTTTACAACATCTGGAGAGCCATAGTTTGGACATACCTGGCTTAGTACATCTGCCCTGGAAACGGACATCAGACCGCAGGGCGATAGGACAGCATTCATGTCTACTGTAATGTACCTTTTTCGGGGTAACCGGTTCTTTATGGATTCTTGACGTTTCGCCTTCTTGAATTGCCCTAATCTGCAGAATTCACTTTTGTTTTGTCTTTTTTATAATGAGCACTAAATGTTCAAATAAAAGTTGATTCCAAAAGAAATTGGACGATTGTCATTCACGTTGTCCCTTTAACCCGAAATGAATATAAAATATATTCTGTGTTTAAAAACATAATTAATCTTTGCCTACTTATAGCCAGAATGTCAATGAGGGGTCCGTGTACTACACCTTGGAGTAAGAGAAAAGTGCGTGGCGATAAAGTAGCAGCCAATGCGCTCATTTGTTTTCAAACACAGCCTGTAACATGGCAGATAATAGCTGATTGGCTGGTACTTTAGTGCTGTAAAGTGGGAAAACAGAGTGCATCTGGACAGACCAGTGAGACAGAGGGTCCTTCTGAAGGATAGCTTTCAAAAAAATTGCACAATTACAGGAGGTTATATTCACTGCTTGGATTATGGTGCCGGATCACAGGAAGGGCTTATGTTTTTTTTTTGGGATCGCTCTATGCCACTAAAACGGCCCTGACTATGGTGACTGAAGCTAATTCTGGCACGTGGTTTTCAAGACCCTCCATTTTGGCTACCCACAAAAGAGTACAAGTAGGTGGGTCCAATGACGGGATCTGTGATGAATTGTGTAATTGTAGCCCTGCCCACCACTATGCAGTGCCAGGTTTTTGGCACTGTATACCAGGGGGTGGAGTCACACTCCCTGCCAGCCCACTTTCCTGTGTGGATACGCCCCCTATCTGCCTGGAGGAGGGGCAATTAACTAGGTAAGTATGCATTAAATCAGTCTAACTTGATTTAATAATTGACCTCCTTTCTGCAATTAGTATTGATATAACTATCAACTACACATTACATTATTCCCACTATAGATCCTTAATAGCCCTCACCCCTTCACAGTAGTAACACTTATACTCATAATGTGTGTGTGGTATTCATGTATTAAGAATAACAGTACATAAGCAGTATAATTCAGACCCCACAAAATACATTTTATTTAAAACACCCATTCCAGACACACATTATATTAATGCCTTTAGAATGTAAAACTGATCATATATTAATGTGGAATTTTCCAAGGGAAGAAGTTGCAGCCGTCCCCCTTGAACCGCTCAACCGCTTCTCGGGCGGCAGGATTGCATGCGATATAATGCAGGTGGTCCTATGCATGCCATATATCGCATGCGATCCAAGCAAGTGCTATATAGGGGCTTCATTATGATGCGCAAGGGACCAGGCATCGGATTGGATCTAAAACCCCTGCGCTTTGCCACTTTTCACCCCATTTCCACCTACATGATCCCTGCTGCGCTGTTACCCAATTCTGGAATTTTGTTAGCATGCCCGATTATGTTCTTCCATGGCCTTTAAATCTGTATTCTTTGTTAAAGCTCCCCCTACTACTACGCACAGTATCTAACCTCACAACTCCAACATCTACTATGAGACACAATCCTTTAACTGGGCTAAAAAAATTGGTCCTGGAGATCTACGAACAGTTTATATTTTCCAGTATGGATTTGTAGAATGGGCCAGGCTAGCTAGTTGTTAGCAAGGCAGCACTGACAATATCCGACTCCATATCCGATCCAATGGGCACAGGACCACGCATCGTATCGGAATTGTAAGTAAATGACATATATATACGATTTGACACTTTTCACACAATTTATCAGCTTGATGTCAGAATCGTGTAGAAATGGGTCATATCGCACTAGTGTATGGCCACTTTAAAGTCTATTTACTGTTGATGGTCATCCATCACATAGTTTATTACTATTGATGGCTGGTTGCAGTATTGCCATCCCTCCCTATGTAGGGGTTTATTTAGGAAGATGGGATTTCTATTGAAGA
Organism: Crinia signifera; assembly: GCF_055691185.1. Lineage (NCBI taxonomy): Eukaryota > Metazoa > Chordata > Amphibia > Anura > Myobatrachidae > Crinia > Crinia signifera. The sequence continues at coordinate 32,803,902 of NC_139225.1, forward strand.
TGGGATGTTCCTAGGGGCAACCAATCATTCTATTGATCTTCTACAAGGTTCTAACGAAGTCAATTCCAGTTGGTTGCCGATAGCAACATCCTATCTTCAATAGAACTCCCATCTTCCTAAACCCATACATGGGATGGCCATTGGCACAGTCGCCAAACTATGTGATGGATGATCATCAATAGTTTTACCCATGGGTCTTCAAACTGTGGCCCTCCAGATGTTGTGAAACTACAAATCCCAGCATGCCTTGCCACAGTTTTAACACTCCCTTATAGCAAAACTGTGGCAAGGTATGCTGGGATTTGTAGTTTCCCAACATCTGGAGGGCCACAGTTTGAAGACCCATCGTTTTACCTATCGATGGTTAACCATTTTCGTTGACTGACTGACCCATGGGCCAATCAGAATGTGGGGGACGGGGCTATGCTCCATGTCCCAGCACATGGATAAAAACCAAAAGCAAAATATTGGTTTTGCTGTGCCATCGATGGAGGGGAACCTGCTGGTTCTCCCCCATCTATGCCAAAAGTATCCGACATCAGCCATAACCCATCAATGGTCAATGGCCATCCCTACCCCTATGTCTATAGGGACTCTCGCTGCAGCCCACAACATGCAGATTTATACATTTGACCCATTGTTGTGCTAAACACATGAAAGAGCCATACATCTGCCATTGCAAACAATCGCTGACTACTCCAATGTTGCACCAGAATGCTACAAATAACAATATCTTATATTTAAGCAGGAATCTTTATTACAACCAGGATCTAGACTACATTGCTTTAGATCAGGCCTATTGTAATAAACTGGACTGTGCCTTCAAGAAACCAACACCACAACATTAATCAATTGTGTCTGAAAAGCTTGAGTCCCATCCATGTCCACAGATGAAAGAACACATAGACCGGCAATGTGATAGGGAGCAGCAGGCTGTAGAAGCACACGCTGGCTGTACTGGTGCATCCCTGAGGAAAGTCACTGTCCACCGATGCAGAATAGAAGATGCCAGTCAGGGACAAGAGAGGGACTAGCACAGTCAGTGTGGGGAGGGACAGGAACATGGCTTCTGGGTGGGGGACCGTCACGCAACCAGCTACTCGGATGGATTGTCAGCTTCCTTGGGCTTCTGGTCTTTGTGGATCATTCTTGCTTCCTGAGGAATCATGTTAGGAATACCATCAACTACTGGATAAGCAATGCCCAGCTCGTCATTAATTAGCTCGTTAGTAGACTCGTCATATCTGCAAAAAGGGAAAATAAAATAGATAAGTTCAGTGGCGTAACTACAATTTGTGCGCCCTGTCCCTCACTGCTAACAGGACTGCTGACATTGCCATGTCTGTTGCTGCTCCATTGCCTGCCAGCTCTAGATCTACCCGTCTGCAATCCAAGCACTCCTCCTGATACAATTAAAAAAATGTCCCTTGCAAAATGGCCACTGCCTCACAGCAGACCGTTGTTAAGGATGCAAAAGGGAAGCTTCCGCTTCTTCTACCATCCTCAATAATTATCTGTGGTGAGGGAGCTGCATTTATAATGGAAACAGCAGGAGCATCGGGACTGCGGACAGGAAGATCTGCTGGTCTGGCAGCAAAGCAGTAACAGACCCAGTGGTGGTCCCATTAGCGGAGCAGCAATAGCCCCCAAACTTACCAAGCGCCTCCAAGCCACTGAGGGGTCTGCAGAGCTATTATTATGCCACTGAGGTTATATAGTCTGGTACCAAAGAAAGAGATTTGATTGCGATAAATACATTTCTCTCAGATAGATAGCTGCCACCCAGAAAAACAATGTAAATCATACTTGCCGACTTTTCAAATTGCCTCTCCGGGAGAAGACCGGAGAGGACAGCCGGATCTCCAGGTCGCGGACGGGGCTGATGACTGAAAGCCCCGCCCCAATCCAGGCAAACGCCGTGATTTGCGGGTGCGCAAGTAGGGGGTGGGGATAAAATGACGCGATGTGTGTAATTTTAGTCCCTCCCCTTGCAAAAACCCGGTAATTAGTGAGGCACGGAAGGGGGGTGTGGGAGCTGCATGACAATTGCGGGAGGGTAGGCAAGCCTGGTGTAAATTAGCAAGTGAATTGCTAACCGACAATGACTCACAAATTCATATCGGAATACGTTTTTGCAGTCTGTGCAAATGTGAATAACTCCGACCCTTTCTCTAATATGTGACTGAAACCGATCAAGGCTGAGATTGACATCACAGACTCATCCCTTAAAATGTTTAGGCATGCCAGTGTTTTTTCTGACACTACCAGAAAACAGACAGTTACCAACCACAAACGCCAGCTTCTTGTCAATCAAGCTCCAGCCGCTTTGCGCTTACGAGCCATATGCATTTTCATTCCCTAATCAGGCTCCTGTACCGTATACATGCACATTCATTCGATAATCTCTCGATTCGCGAATTTGCCGATTCATGATCCAAGCTGAATTAGGCCCATGGACTCCTGAAGCGCATCTGTGATCATTCAGACTGGTCGCAGGAACAGAAAAGCAGGCGCTAAGACTGCCAGCATACATGATCGCAGCTCAAGTCACCATACACACCCTGAAAACAGGGCCCTGTGACACGCTGCTGCCACGCCTGGTTACCTCCCCAAAATGTTCCTTCATGTCAATCTCTCTGCACCTAAATTCTCACTGCGAGCGGCATTGCAATGGTGCAATCGCAGCACATGCACAGTTTGAAGATCATCACCCAGTGGCGTAAGCATCAGTGCGTACAAACATGAATAAGGCCGTGTGCATCCACTTTTTTGCACATGAATGCCATGCGATATAACAAACACATATAGGTTAATCTACTATTATATACACTGTGGAAATATTAAGGGAATATTGTATTACCTTAGTGATCTCCTGGAGAGAGGGCAGACCAGGAAGTGCAGCACTGCAGGGTTAAAGTCACTGCTGCCCCTGGTCTCCTGCCCTGCAGATCTAGCAGCTGTGTGTATGCCCTGGTTGCAGGATGCAAGAGAGCATGGGCGCAGGGCTGTGTATAATCCTCTCCACACACTCATAACCAACATGACCCAGCAGCAGCTACAAGGACAGAATTCTGCCCATCAATTCTTGAGCTTCACCACTTCCTGTGCACATTAAAATCACTTCCCTGCAACAGCAGACCGTCACATTGGTTCCTAGTAACTTTGTTCTGCATTTTCTTGCACACACTACTGCTATGCAAAGTTCATAGGACACTTATTCTGGTCCGCTCACATGGCAGTTCGCGCTCGCACTGGACAGATATTTCCGCTTTGTGCATTTCTGCGCATGTGCATGCACTGGGTGCGTGCGTCCACAATAAACAAACTTGCACACACCCATCTTTGCGAACGGAGGGTGTGTGTCCCCCCCCCCACACCAATACCCACCAATAGTCCAATACCATATGGAAACGCCCAGCTTTTTATGGGGGTTCCCATGGTAATGGGCCGATGACATCACCAGATGTCAGCTCCCTGCCCACTTGCCTCTGAATGCGCATGCAGATCTATGGTTGCTCTGAGCACGTTCCACATCATTCCACGTGTTACCCCGCGGGCTGCGAATGGATGTTTATGTAAAACATCCATTCACAACCAGTGCGAATGTACGCGCATTGCAAATGGTGGGTCGGCGTACCACCATTCGCAAGGCGGGATCTGGTTCACTTGCAAGGGTGCGAATTTGCATCCGAGCGAATGAACCAGAATAAGGTTGATGAAGTAATCTGCACTAGGCTGCACCAAAATTTCTGTAGCGGATTATGGAAGAAAAAACCCATAGGGGGAAATTTACTAAGATTATTAAATTTTGTATTCGTATTCTTAATACGAATGAGTATGACTGCATACGGCTGTTTCAGCCGTATGCAAAGTCATGTTCCGGAGGGGAATTTACAATGCAGTCAAATACGACTGCTTGGTAACCCTCCGATGGCATAACCCTTCGTATTAGCGGCCGTATATAAGGCCGCTAATACGAATTCGTATAGCCAGTCTGCACGGATCAGTCAGACCCCTGCAGGCTGTAGTGTGTAGAAAAATAAATATAGAAAAATAAATATATAAATTTAAAAAATGGCGTGGGCCCCCCCCCCCCCCCCCACGGCTGTAACCAGCACCAGGCTGAAAGAGCCGGGGCTGGTTATAAAAAAAAAATCAGGAAACCTAGCAAATAGGGGTTCCCCGAAATTTTAAAACCAGCCCCAGGACCGGTTACCAAAATACGGGGGACAAAATGAGGAGGGGTCCACCGTATTTTAAGAACCAGCCCCAGGCGAAACCAGCCAGCAGGGTAATGTCACAGCTGGGGGACACTTATTATATAAGGTCCCGCGGCCAAAACATCACCCTACTGACCAGTCAAAAAACCAACAATTAGCCCAAGGGCTAAAATAGAAGCGCTGGTGATATGTATCTAAGATCCCTTGTTGCTATACACCTTTGCAGCCCCTTGTTAGAGGATGTGTATCTCAAGCAGAACAAGGAAAGGTAAAGCTCATATAGTTTGCACTAACAAGAGCTTCCAAGGGGTGCAGTTGTGTTAGCACAATAATGAACCAATAATTCCAATAAAAATTATTTTTTATTTTAAAAAGAAATAACAGTATCCAAAAGTGAAGTGCACTTCATTGATAAAACAAGACAATACAAGACATACAACATATAGACAAACAGAGGCTAATTTATTAGCTAAATTTATCCGGCATGAGGCTTAAACTAATCAGGCATCCATTAATAAACAGGCATCTGCAGCATATATATAGTTACCAGTCCCGTATATGTATTCAATATAGCTGCTGTTTGGGAACTCTGGGCTCCTTTGATGGACAGTCCAACCTCTAATTCAATGTAGGTGCTCCCCTGATGTATAAGGGGAGGGAGACGGTTCCTCAGATTTTAGCAATAGCCGTTTTTTTCTGCTGGGTAGCTTTTCCGGCAATCTCTACAGCAGTCTCTGGGTACAGGTATTATGCAGGTGCAAGTATTCTGGCACAGCAACAAAACGCGTTTCTCTGCCTAGATCAACATCAGCGGCTTCCTCAGTTGTCCTGTTTTATTCTCTCTGTGCACGCCTGTCCGACCTTCAAGACAAGTTACAAAATATGCAGTTTAATCAAATATGTTTAGAACCGATACTTTGTACTAAGCCTTAAAAAGTGATAAAACGGAGAGTGATAAACCACCAACAGCTTCTATCTGTGTACAGTTTATCACTCTCCATTTTATCACTTTTCAAGCTTAGTACATCTCTCCCCACTCATCTCTATTTGTATATGTGTCTGTTCTAACTATATTTGATTAAACCACATATTCGGTAACTTGTCTTGAACGTCAGACACAGAGCTTACTGTAATGGTGCCCATACACTTGTGTGATCGGATGCGGTGGGAATCCGCATTGCAAGTGCTTTTTTTCCAGCACCCGATGTCGCATGCCATCAGATGCTGGGGAAGGGCTGGCGGGCATCGGAGTAAGCAAAAGGGCTGGCGTGCGGTGGTAGTGAGCAGCGGGCGGCAGAATAAAAAAAATAAAAAATAAAAACATTTCAAGACACTGGGCGGCCCTCTGATTGGCTGGGAAAGCTCTCAGATGCCTCACATTCCGGCGGCCGCTACTTGAGAGACTTGACCACACACCCCTCAACACACTTCTTTACCTCACATAACTTATTGGACCCACCTCAGTCAGGCTTTCACTTCCAACACAGCACTGACTAAAGTAATGAATGATCTGGTCACTGCTAAGTCCAAAGGTCATTACTCACTTTTCATTCAATATAAATTACTTTGGTACTTGTGTAATATCTGGGCGCCCAATTTTTTCATTGCATCGCATGCAATGCGATTTTTCATTGTAAAGACCCAATTTTTTATTGTATAGTCACCCATGGGTGATTTCATACCCCCACTATCCAATTACGCATGGAATGATTTTATATAGTGTGGCGAGCGCAGCGTGCCCCGCGAGGGGACGCAGAATACATGTAAAGTAATCCTCGTCCCCTCACCGCGCTTCGGGCTTGGTGGCTCGCTGCGCTCGTCACACTATATAAACTCAACTCCATGCGTAGTTGGATAGTGGGGGTATGAAATCACCCATGGTTGACTATACAATTAAAAATCGGGTCTTTACAATGAAAAATCGCATTGCATTGCATGCCTTAAGTAGTGGCATGCAATGAAAAAATCGGGAGCCCAGATAATACACAAGTACCAATACTTTTATTCACACACAGGGCCTTATTCTAGTTCACTCTTTCTGACAAAATCCTTCTTAGATGGACAAAACCATGTGCACTGCAGGTGGGGCAGATGTAACTTGTGCAGAGAGAATTAGATTTGGGTGGGGTTTTACTACAAAGTGAGATCTATATTACAGTGTAAAAATAAAGCAGCCAGTATTATTTCCACCTTACTTCCAGCCTGTGCGTACCAGCACTTCCCGCTAGTGCTGCAACCCTACTCGGTGTCGGGAACAGGTAAGACAAGCTGTACAGGGGGAGCCTGGAACCTGTGATGTCCTGTGATTATACAGGCAGAGCAGCCTGTGGGGTCCCGTTAATTAAACAGGGGGAGCAGCCTGTGGGGTCCTGTTATACAGGGGGAGCTGCCTGTGCGGTCCTGTTATACAGGGGGAGCAGCCTGAGGGGTCCAGTTATTATAATACAGGAGGAGCAGCCTGTTGTGTCCTGTTATTATACAGGGGGAGCTACGCCTCCTTTCCATGAGACCATGCTCCCTTTTCGCCGTGAAAGGGTCCCACCTACTGCAGGTGGGCCTGTGTGCTCAAAATGCAAGGGGTGATTTCTGGTCCCAGTCCCGGCCCTGAACTTACCCCTGTTGGATTAATCTGTGTCTATCTACTTAGCAGCTGCCATGAGTCTGCATATTTCTGAATGATCAGAAAACTAAGGGCAGGATGTTCAAACATCCGCAGCCCAGCTCCGCCCCCCTTCGCTGCTCATCGCAGACATCATTATCGCATATGCTGTAACATATGCGATAATTATGGCAAACACTGTGCGACCCTGTGGACCATTTCAAAGAAATTTAAAAGAGTGTCTGCTGGTACATGAGCTCTGATTGTCTCACTAGACGGTGCTGCATTTTAAATGGCTACCAGCATCCAGAGGTGAAGGAGAAGCCTGCGCTTTAGAAGTGCTCTGGGATGTGCCCACAGTACCCCCTTGATGGCAGCCCTGCAACTGGGCATGCATTTACATTCGCCCGTCTATAAGAGTTATCAGTCACTGCAGGTCCCAGACGTCCATACACACAGCCAGCTGCGTTGTTATATCTGTAGCATCCATTTGCTGTGCTGCAGGGCTGATGCGATATACCGATAAATTACATAATTCCCAGACATATCGGTGGCACACACTCGCTAATGGGTTTGTGATATATCGGCAGTTTGATATTTCGCTCAGTGTGTACACAGCTTTTCCTCCATCAGTAGAGACTTTTATGTCACAAAGTGACCCTGTTCAGCAAAGCACCAGAATGTATTTAACATCTTTAAATTATTAAAATTTGTCCAACCGAACATTTTAAAAATACAATTTTAAAACCTATTTTGACAAATTCACTTGGCACTCAAAAGGGTTAAAAATAAAAGATTACATTTTTAGGGTCCACTGCCGAAGGAAAAAAATATATAATTATTATTTCCAACTAATTATCTTTCAAATTATTCAACATATCTCGTCTTCTTTTCGATCAGTTGTTTTAAAACACATTTCCTCCCTTATAGAGGTTTAAATAATAAATTCTTTATTTCACCACGGTTTGAAATGCCTAGATGTTGTCAGCAGCTCATTAGCATAAATAAAGCATCACAGTCAGCATGTGATGTCACAATCCTCAGTGTAAGCAGAGAAAACTCTACATTCTACTGGACTCATTTGCTGACTAGGACTGACCCAAGAAGCATCTTTCATAACGTGCTGGAAACAGACTGTTATTATTGGATAAGAATGTGGAATTGCTTGACTTTCCCGTGCTGCCGCAAGGCAAACCGTCCAGATGAAGAAACATCAAGTGGTACCCAGTGCCCGGCTATACAGGACAACAAGACTGGAAGGTCTGCCGAGAGCCATTCACTCATCTGGCGCTTAAGAAGATTTATGACCACAAGAAGACAGCGCAAAAATGGCCGGGTCAATGTTACCCACCTCGTCAGTGAGAGCCTGAAGGATTCCATCTCATGTGCTGACTTAACAACTCACACACAGGTCTCACAAGATACCTATGCCAATAAGCCTGTCTATGAGCCTGCTGAAGAAAAGCAAGACATCTCGCCACCAAAACCCACCAAGATGGTGCAGACATCCACCAGTGAGCTGCTGGACTGCCTTGCAGAGTTCCTCTGTCGCAGGTGTAAGGAGCCGGTATTACCAGTACATTATACTAACTGGCTGACCATTATAGACAATTCCCTCACTGGAGTCTGCCAGCACGACGGCTTCCTCAATCCGGCCAATGTCATTTTTCTCTACATGCTTTGCCGTGAAGTGATGTCATCTGAGCTAGACACTGCGCAGGAACAAATAGTATGGCTGTCATCATGTCTGTACATAGCCTATTCATACATGGGCAATGAGCTTGCTTACCCAATGAGATACTTCCTAGTCTGCAGCTCGAGTCAAGCCTTTTGGAGCCGTTGCCTGTCCATTACCATGCTAATGAGTGCAAAGATGCTCCGCTTCATTACTGATCCTGAATACTTCATCCAGCTCTTTGAGGATCTCTTAGCTGAAGATGGACAGCAGGATCAAATCATTTCTGTTGCCATGAATTAAAGCAACAGCTCTGGCTTGGGAACCAAAAAGAGACCCACATACAGGCTTGGGAACCTTAGACAAAGAGACCCACATACAGGCTTGGGAACCTGAGACAAAGAGACCCACATACAGGCTTGGGAACCTGAGACAAAGAGACCCACATACAGGCTTGGGAACCTTAGACAAAGAGACCCACATACAGGCTTGGGAACCTGAGACGAAGAGACCCACATACAGGCTTGGGAACCTGAGACAAAGAGACCCACATACAGGCTTGGGAACCTTAGACAAAGAGACCCACATACAGGCTTGGGAACCTGAGACAAAGAGACCCACATACAGGCTTGGGAACCTGAGACAAAGAGACCCATCCCATCCCACTCCTCCCCTCCCCTCCCCCCCCCCACCCGTGGCTGTTATTGCATGGCTATCGGGCGTGGCCCCTTGGCGATGGGGTTACCGGTTCTTTAAGAATTGGTAGTGGCACAGCCACCATGGACCAACGCAATATTCAATTTGTTATTTTTAAGTTAGTGTAAATGTGCTGTCAGACTAGCTGTGAGACTGTACTGACAATTTTCAGCTTCATTTGCAAAACATCTACCCCAGGTCCGCCGCCCATCGCTTACATAATTATTGCATATGCTCTAACATATGCGATAATTATGGCTCTTGCGGGGGCTGGCTCTCCTCCTCCTCCCTGCACCCGGAAGAGGATCACAGTGCAGGGAGGAGGAGCTCACAGGTTCGGGCAGCACAGCTCTGTGCTGCCCGGACACAGGTGAGGGGGGAGTTGGTGCGGGGCGTCGGTGGGTGGTGGTGGGTCGCTGGCGATGCCCCCCAGCGGAGGATGTTTAGAGCATTCCAAAATGCGGTAAAAACCCTGATAACAGGGTTTTTACTGCATTTTTAGTTTAGAGAATCTCCCCCCTAGTATGTTATATATAAAAGTGAAAGTTTGTCCTTCCTTCTGTCTTTCTATACAAATCCACAGTTTAAAAGGAAATATTGTGAAATTTTACATACGAGCGTATTACAACACGGCCGAGGCAACTGAACCAAAAAGCAAATCAAAATTATTGTTACATTTTTCTGAATTAAAAAAAAATCACAATGTATGTTCCAGCATAACTCCAGAATGGCTGCAGCAATTTACATCAAACTTAGTACACTGTTACCCTGTAAAGAAAGAAAATAACTCACCCAAATCTAATTCTCTCTGCACATTTTACATCTGCCCCCCTGCAGTGCACATGGTTTTGTCCATCTACAGTAAGAAGGATTTTGTCAGAAAGAGTGAAGTAGAAGGCCCACAAGTCCACAAATCAAACTACAGTACACCAACGTACATCTCTTCTCTTATATCTCTTCCCTAGGCCACATAGATCAGGTGCCCTGCAAACTGCTGCTGCCCACTATCAAGCTGAGCCATCCCTAGGCTTGGAAGGCATAACCCCTAGGCATTTGCCTATGTCTAAGGCCAGCTCTGCCCAAAGGGGAGATGTATCGAACCTTCTAGAGAGAACACGAGCAGAGTATGCCCATAGAAACCAATCAGTCCTGCAGCATGTGCTGTGTTTGGCAGAGTATCCAGTGCCCGGCGACCAGCTGGGTACTCTCCTAAACACAATCCAGTCAGTGTTAATGAAATGCTATATACAGGTGGCCGTAGGTTTTAGTTTACCGTGCGCAAGAGAATTTGAAGATGTTGACGAGCAGTCAGCTCAGAGCGCAGTCACCATGTCCACATGGTGACAATAATAATGTTAAAAACACAATGTCTACAGGTATGAAATCGACATTGCAGAATGTCACCAGGTGAAAGGTCTACATCACGCAATGAGTGGAAGGTTAGGACTAGGCACTAGGGTGAGGTTTGGCTACCTGAGGGGAGGGTTAGGATGAGGTTATGAGAGGGAAGGGTTGGGAAATATATTTAGGGTTAGGCTATGGGGGTGGGTGTGGGGGGGGGGGGGAGGTATGGTGGTGGTGGTGTAGGGCTATGATTAGGCACTGGGAGGGAGACAGAGGCAAATGTTCCACAAGTCAACCTAGGCATCTAGGATGTAGCAGGTCTCAAGGGGCCCCATAAAGATACCCTGGCAGTCCAAAACATTCCTAGAGGAACATTAAGGCCCCCATTTATCATTGACCGCATTTACAATGCGATCTGGGTGGAATATTACCACCCAGGATCGCATTGTAAAATGCGATCATTTCGGCCGAATGTATTACCTGCTGTGCGCAGGGACAGGGCTCCAAAAGGAGCCTGTCCCTGCGATGCCTGTAGCCGGGGGGTCTGCGCATGCGCGGTTATGCGCTGACCCCCCCGCGACCCAGCTGACCGCACTGTCGCTCGGGCAGTGCGATATGTAGCCACAGGCTACAATGGGCTATCGTCATATCAGAATGGCGATAGCCCAGGGGTGCGATGCCGGGCTGCCCGATGTTGATACATCGGGCAGCTTCGCATCCCCCATAGAAACCTATGGGAGATGCGGCCGGCGGCGCTGCAGGGGGGGATAGCAACAGGGATCGGATATTCCTGCTGCGGTCCCCCTTAATACATCTCAGTGCTACTTAATATTTGCGGTTAAATCCCCGAAAACAGATTTAACCGCAAATATTACTTGATAAATGGGCCCCTTAATGACTACTGTATGTGGGCAGTCAGGTTACTTTCTCTTTCGTCTAGTCCGGTGACACAGCTAACCTTGGGATGTAGGAGGGACCGCAGGAGCCAAGGCACCTATAGCTGAAGCTTTTCCTCTGGCTGCAGGCTCCTCCCCTTCTGCATCCCCAGCATGCTCCAGTTCATTTTAGGTGCCCACAGGAGTGCGAGCTTGGCTGATGGGCTGCTACTGCAGCCGGCTTTTATATTGTTTTTTTTTTACACAAGTTAATTAGGATTTTATTAACTATAGTGTAGTGCAGGTGTTTTTACCAGTGTGTTGCTTCTATTAGAAGCAAAGCACACTGAGAGCGCAGCAGAGGCTGACAGAAGTGCGTCCTGTCAGCGCTCGGTGTGCAGGGGTGTCTGTCTGTCAGCGTTGCTGGGGTTTGCCTGGGCGCGCTCCGGATCCGGCTCCTCGCAGAAGGGGATCGTGGAGGAAGGACCTCCCGCGATGGCTGCCGCCATCTTGGATGGGCTTACAGCCTGAAATCCCTCCAGGGAAGTGAAGGCTGTCACAGGTGTCCGGCGGTGCCGGACGACTCCAAGTGATCCCAGCAGAGGGGAGGCACTAGGAGGTGAGGAGACTCGATTGGGGGATCGGCTTAAGGGGGTTTGGGCACCAATTCAGGCTTCCCACCCCGCTGAAGCAGGGACTTCCCACTTTTGTGTGGGCGCCATTTTCTCTTTCCGCAGTGTGAGTTGAAGCTGGCTTATCCTTTGCTGCGCACAGGGTTGGAGTCTCCTGGAAGCGCTACCCCCCGCTGAGCGCTGAAGAATCGCTGACAGCACAGACAGCTAAGTACAACAGCATACACTGTTCTGTACATTGCCTGACATTTTGCACCGTGGGTTCAGCATGAATGACACGGGTGATGAGGCTGTTGCTGTAGGGGGGGGGGGGGACATGGTTTTTAACTGCAGATTTTGCGGGGTAGAAATTGCATGTGAACAGATGGACCAAGGGGTACCTTGCCCTGCTTGTAAGTCTGTGCCGGGCACCTCACAGGCCCAGGGGGCTGAGCAAGAACCAGCGTAGGCTGCAGCCTTGGGGAGGTCTATGAATGCCCTGGTTGAGGCACTTACTAGACAGAGGGACAGTCTAATCAGGTCTCCTGGCCCCAGTTTTTCCTCTCAAGGGTCCTTTGGTCCTGCGTAAGGGGACCCCATGTTGTTGCAGGTCATGCAGGACACTGGTGCTTAAAATTAATGCGTTCATGGAAAAATTTGCTAAAGCCCCTGATAGTCCAAAATCCTCTAGACAGCCTTCAGTTACACCGCCTGTACCATTGGTCGATTCTGATGATGATGGTGTGTGTGCAGACGATTTGTCTGGTAACCTTAGGGAAGAGGCTGAGGCTTCTGTCCCAGGTATTGAGGATCTTATCCTTGCTGTTAGACAGGCTTTGGATTTGTCAGAGGAAGACAAAATTCAGACTCAGTGCATTTTTAAAAGAATGCGCAAAGAAGCCGTTACCTTCCCTTCAGACCCTGGTATGGTCTCATTGTTAGGGGAGGCTTGAAAAGTCCATGACAAGAAAGTTTCCATGTCCAAGAGGTATGCGAATATGTATCCCATGCCCAAGGAACATTTTAAATTGTGGGAAAAAGTCCCGTTGGTGGATGCGCCGGTTGCTAGACTGTCCAAGGCCACAGCATTACCAGTCCAAGGTGGTGCAGCCTTTAAGGATCCGGTGAATAAGAAAGTGGAAGGATGGCTGAAAGCTGTTTTTGAGGGAGTGGGATTTACACTCCGCCCTATTATTGCCTCAGCTTGGGTAGCGAAGGCTATGATTAAATGGGCCGAGACTTTGGCTGATCAGCTGCGGCCTGATTCGGAGGCATATCTCCTGACAGAAAAACTCAGGTGTGCTGCAGAGTACATCACTGAGGCTGGGGAGGAAGGTGCCAAGATGGCATCTAAGGTTTCCACTACTTCTGTGTCAGCTAGGTGAGCCCTGTGGCTGAAGGCCTGGAATGCTGACAGTGAATCTAAGAAACCCTGGAAACTTGGAATTGGAAGCCATTATTAAACAGGCCACGGGGGGTAAAAGTACCTTCTTGCCTACCACTACTAAGGCCTCAGGTTCTAAGTTTGGAGCATTTAAACCTACTTTTCGTTCTTCCTTTTGTGGTGGAGCTTCCAGTAGAGGACAGGCGGGAAGAGGTAGGTTCCCAGCAGGTAGAGGTAAGGCTCCAAAATCCAGGTTTGGGGCCTTCAGTAAGAAGCAAGTGTCAAAAGGAGAGGATAAGTCCTCCGCATGACGAGGTACAGGCTTCCACGTTCTGGGATCAGAGTGGGGGGTCATCTCCTGCAGTATATTTTGTTGGTACTTTATGATGTGCATAAGAGAGGCTGGCCTGCGTCTAAGCAGACCATTGCCAGGTGGCTTAGGTCAATGATTGCCTTTGCTTATACCAAGATGGGTAGACCTGTTCCTTCTCGGATTAATGCACATACCACCAGGTCAGTATCTTCCTCTTGGGCTGTGCGTCATCGGGCTACAGAGGAGCAGTTGTGCAGGGCTGCCACTTGGTCCTCTGTTCACACCTTTACCAAATTGTACAGGTTCCATGAGTTTGCGTCGGAGGACGCTTCATTCAGTGATGAGAACTGGCAGTCTGAGCATACCCTCCCATAGTAACGGCTCGTGAACGTCCCAAGGTGGAGCTGTGTCACCGGACTGGACGAAAGAGAAAAGGGGATTTTTGTAAGAACTTACCGTTCAGGCGTGACCACGGCGGTGAAGGAGTGAGGAGTGAGTGAGGGCTCTCCGGCTAAACATCCGAATTAAGTTTGCCAGCGGCAGCTGAAAGATTACTGACCCAGGAATTGCGTACTCCTTCCGGGAGCAGGCGCGACGTGTGTCCGGTTCAGGGGTGTGCTGGCGCTGAGCCAGAAGCCGTAGCGCTGTGTCCGTGCGACCCGGAGCCGCAGCGGTATTGAGGCGGCAGACAGGACGGGCCGCGTCAGGAAGCGTCCTAGAAGCAGCGGCGCTACCTCCGTGACCCGGGAGCCGCAACACCTCTTGCTGCGGCAACTGCCCGGGAAGCAATCCAGCAGTAGCTGGAGATACACAGCGGGCGGCCGGGGAGCGTCCTCCATAATCGGCAACAGCCAAAGCAGCCAGCGGCCAAAGCAATATCCCCGGCCTGCAAACCCAGAGATGCAAGCGGAGCGTGGAACAGCCAGCCGGTGATCCCAAAGCAGCCCCATCTCCGTTAGCCCTGAGCAAACTGCAGTGGCGGGGAACTGACGGCTCCAGTGGCAAGTAACATTACAAGCTCGGGAGCACAGACAGCCGGTGAGCAGGGTGAGTGGCACATATGGCATCCTGAAAGTAGGTGAGAACTCTTTTGAATATATTGGACAGAAAGAAGAAAGGCATGGTAAATGATTTGCTCTGAGGACATTTTCCGAGGACATTGGTAAATTCCATTTTTCTTTTTTTTCTGCTGTGTGTGTTTTTTTTTTTTTTTTTTTTTTTTCTTGTGTTCAACCTTTACTGCCTTAAAGTAATAATACAGCTACTATTGACCACATAGGAGCATTGCTTCGGTGTAAGGAAAGCATTATATAATAACTGGTTGCCATTGGATCCAAACAGCTGAAACATCCTCTGGCCCAGGCTGAGGCTGAAAACATAGAGGAGTGTTGGTGCATGTGTACGGGATTCATCTCACAATTAATTAGCTATCTCTAGAGGCTGCCGGTGAGACAATGGGTAAAACAACTAATGCCGCAGCAGCTGCTAAACTGGAGCGATTTGCCCGAACACAGGCTAATCTTCCGCAGACTCCAAGCACGACGCCACATACCACACCATCGAAAGTTGTCAGCTCCCAAGTTGCCACGGAAATAACACTGCAACAAGTCCTTGAGGCTATAACCAGTAGCGAACAGCGCCTTACTGATAAAATTGATGGAGTACAAATCCAAATAACGTCAATACAAACAGATCTTAAACATACGAATGAGAGAATCCAAGAGACAGAAAATCGTATCTCACTGTTGGAGGACGCAAATATTAATTGTTCCACCAAAATTAACAAACTCTCCCAACAGGTCTCGGATATGAGGGCTAAAATGATTGATGTCGAAGGAAGGCTACGCAGAAATAATTTGCGATTTATTGGCCTACCCGAACGCGAGGAGGGGGCAGAAGCAACTAAATTTGTGGAAAAATGGTTGAAAGATGTCCTAGGTGAGACATCCTTTACATCACAATTTGCCGTGGAGAGGGCGCACCGTATTCCCTTTAGACCACTACCACCTGGTGCCCCCCTCCGTACTCTCATAGCTAAATTCCTGAATTTCCAAGACAGAGACTCAATACTCAGACTAACGCGAATAAAAGGTCATCTGGAAATGAATGGTCATAAAATCTCAGTATTTCCAGATCTAGCCCTTGAGGTACAACGTGACCGAGCAAAATTCACAGACGTAAAAAGAAGATTGCGGGACTGTAGTATGAAATACTCAATGATTTTTCCATCAAAACTCAGAGTTGTCGACAATGGAGAGACTCACTTTTTTGCTACACCGGAGGATGCAGCAAAATGGCTGGATAAACTTAACCCTGGCCATCAACAGCTGGCCTCTAGTTAAAAATATATTACTGTAACCGGAGAGCTCCCCCACACAATGGTGGTCAAGGGTTCTTTTTTTTATAGCCCTGAGGAGACGGAGTTCCTTTTTTCTCTCTTTTTTTTTTTTTTTTTTTTTTTTCTTCTCTGGGGGTTGGAGATAACCTTAAGTATGCCTATATTTAGATGGTATACAGGGAGGTGGGAGGGATGGGTATATGTGGGTATTGTGTCTTTTGTATTTTTGGATTTATGTATTGTATGTATGGTCAGTCAAGTGCAGGTACAGGCAAAGTGGCAAGTTCTAGTGATGGGTAGAGGGTATATTGATGCATGGTATATACAGACGCATCCATGAATAAATGGTGAAAATTATAACATGGAACGTCCGTGGCATAAACAACAAAATCAAACGTTCCTTAGTTATGGATCAATTGAGGAAATCTAAAGCCGATATTATGTGTATGCTTGAAACACACTTGATAGGTGGGAAATTGTTAGCACTAAAGAAACCATGGATTGCGAAAACATACCATGCACCATTTACCTCGTCCTCTCGGGGAATTTCAGTTCTAATTAGGAAATCTGTGCTATTTGTTTGCAATAGGGCATATGTGGATCCTGGTGGGCGCTATATTTTTCTTGATTGTACGATAAACAACAGTCATATGCTTTTGATGTTTTTCTATATCCCCCCTCCCTTTAGTTTTGAAATCTTGGTAAAAGCGGCTGAACTGGTATCGACCCACCCACATGTCCCCATAATCTGTATGGGTGATTTTAATAATATAATTGATCCACAACTGGACAGATGGAGATCTACACCGCTAGATAAAAAAAAGGGCAATAGTAGCTTCCCCGACTTTATAACAGATATGGGATGGGTCGATATTTGGAGAGAGCGTAATCCAACCAACTGCCAATATTCCTGTTACTCGCCTAGCCATCAGGTTTTTTCCAGAATTGATTTAACATTTATATCTAGTGATATGGTCCCCCAGGTAAAAACTATTGAATACAAACCAAGGGGAATATCTGATCACTCGCCCATGGAATTGGAATTAACAGAAACAAGAGATAGGGGCCATGGGTTCTGGAAATTCAATACTAGCTGGTTACATTCACTGGGACAGGAGGAGAAGATCTCTTCTCAGTGGGAGGAATTTTGGAGTATAAATAGGGGCTCAACATCCTCGGCAAATACGTGGGATGCATTTAAGTCATTTGTTAGGGGAACTTTAAAAAAGCGTACCGAAGAAATAAAAAAGGAAAATAGGAAAGTTATACAGGAGTTGGAAAAGGAAAGTACTTTGCAGGAGATAAAATATTTAACAGATGGTAGTGAACCCTCTAGGCTTAAATGGCTTGAGGCCCAGGGGGAATGGTTGGAGGCATTACGGCTGCAGAATATAAAAGCAATGTCCTTCAATACACAAAAGAATTATCAATTTTCTGACAGATCAGGCAAATATCTTGCATATCTTGCCCATGTCGAATCCTCTTCTGGCAACATAAAGAGTATTGAAAGAGAGGATGGAACATGGTTATATGAGACGTCAGAGATAGGGCAAGAATTTGCACTCAATTTTGCTTCCCTGTATACTTCTAGACTAAATATGACCCCTACCGATATAAGGGAATATATTTCCAAAATTACAATCCCTGCCCTTAATAATCAAGATGCACAAGATCTGGAAGTTCCACTGAGTCTAGAGGAGGTAAGGAGGGCAATCACGGACTTGCCAAGCGGAAAAACCTCTGGGCTTGATGGAATTCCAGTTGAAATCTATAAAAAGTATATTGATCTTTTTGCCCCACTACTGGTAGAGACTTTCCACTCCTGCTTCGATGAGAACAAACTCCCTCCATCTATGGTGGAGGCAAGAATAAGTCTCATCCTGAAGCAAGATAAGGAAGATAGCAAAGTCGATTCATATAGGCCCATATCTGTGATAAACGTTGAGGCTAAGATATTGGCGAAAATTCTTGCAACACGTTTAAACAAACATATATTAAAAATCGTCCATCCGGATCAGAGTGGGTTCATGCCAGGTAAAACCACTTCATTAAATCTGCGTAAACTACAAAGCCACCTGCAGACCCCTAAAGATTCCAAAACTAGATCAGCTGTAGCCTCGTTAGACGCAACAAAAGCTTTCGACGTAGTCGAATGGCCATATTTATGGATAGTTCTTGAGACAATGGGCTTTGGCCCAAAATACATCAAGTGGATACAATTATTGTACACTGAACCAATCGCCCGGGTCTCGGTCAATGGATGGATATCCCCTCCCGTCTCCCTGAATAGGGGAACGAGGCAGGGGTGTCCATTATCTCCTGCATTATTTGCTCTGGCAATAGAGCCATTGGCCTGTCTGTTAAGGCAACAATTAAACACCCTGGGGTTTAAAGTAGGAGCAGACACAGATGTAATCTCCCTTTATGCAGACGATCTCCTTATATATCTGTCTGACTACCAGCTTGGTTTGCCAAGGGCATTAGAGCTGATAGATCAATTTGGTGATATTTCCGGTGTGAAGATAAACTGGAAAAAATCGCATATCCTCTCGGTAAACCAAGCTGGTACCCCTCCTCTTCCTAATCCCATGTTCTTAGAATGGGTCCCGAAATTCAAGTACCTGGGCATTTGGATTTCTAATGATCCTAAAGAATTTATATCCCTAAATATACAACCTTTAATTAAATATTTAGAGAAAAAATGTAAGACATGGAGCAAACTCCCCCTGACAACGATGGGTCGGGTCAATCTCCTAAAAATGATCGTACTTCCAAAAATACTATACGTAATACAACAATCCCCAATATACCTCCCGCGCTCTCTGTTTAGAAAGATAAACAGTATCATAACATCATTTATCTGGAATAATTCCAGATCTAAGATACGCCTCAACGTACTTGTGAAAGATAGAGATCAGGGAGGGATGGGACTACCGGAATTTAGAACTTACTACTTGGCGGCCCAACTTTCCCAAATGAGAGAGTCGGTGGAAGACGACCAAGGAAGTAAAATGGTAAAAGAGTTAGTAAATATATCTACTCCTGGGGTTAGCCCAATTAGTAGGATACTGCAGGGTCATACAGTTCGGAAAGATCCTCCTTTGGTAATCCAGGCAATTAAGGTATGGAACGAAGCGAATAAAGCAATTGGCCATAAAAAGATAGATCCACAACACCCCATAGAGGATAATTGGATGCTAGGAGATCTAAAAGAGCTACAAATTAGCGAGACATGGGGTTCATTTCAGGTTAATTACATCAGTCAGTTGTATCTAGATGCCCAGTTTAAATCATTTCTACAATTGCAGACTGAATTTGGCCTCCCAAAGACCCACTTCTTTCGGTATTTGCAATTAAGGACTGTTTACAACCACCGTTTTGTCACCCCATCCCTAAATTTTGAAGAATCCCCGATTAAGAAAATAATCAAATCAGGAAATAGGAAAAAAGTATCTAGGATCTATAAAACAATAATAAGAGAGACCCCATGCGATTATCTTGAGGAACTGAGGGTTAAGTGGGAGGATAACGTGGGGCTACTAACAGAGGAGGATTGGCAATCTGCTATAACAACGGTCACTAAAGCTACAAACGCACTGAGAGTGCAACAAATTCAACTATTTATATTGCATAGAGCTTATATGTCCCCCTCGAGAATGATCAAGTATGGGGCAGTGTCCTCTATAAATTGTAGGAGGTGTAAGGAATTCCCAGGAACATTTTTCCATTTGTTATGGGAATGTAAACCTGTGTCTGAATTCTGGGACAAAGTGATTTGCATAATGGTAAATACTGGGGTAAAGAGAGAATTATTGTCACGGAATTGTTGTTTATTGAATATTTTTGACACAAGTGAAATTGACTGGGGTTTAAAAATGTATGTAATATGTCTATGTTCACTAGCCAAGGTGATTATTTCAAGATACTGGATGGCGAAAACCGGCCCAGTGATCGAGGAATGGATAGCGTTGACTAACTATACAGCTGAGCAAGAGAAGTACTTATCTGTTGGTAGAAACACACTTAGTAAACACGACACCATATGGAATAGATGGAAAGTTTCACTTTATTGGCACACTAGGAACACGTAAACAAATGACATTTAAGGGAAAAACATTATTAATTAATAATTACACAAAGTAACACTCTATAATAATGCTGACTTAATGATTAACAAGTACCTTTTCCCTTTTTTTTCTTTTTTTTCTCTCTCCTTTTTTCACTTTCCTATTTAAGCATTTAATCACTGCTTTTCTTCCTATTCACATAACAGAATGGTATTTGTACTACTCTTTATAATAACCACACATTACTTTGATATACACTATATGAGTAAGAGAAATAGTCTACATACACACACAATATATACTCAACTAGATAGGTAATTACTCGCAAGGTACAAAGTGACAGTATGCCTGTGATGTTATAATCCCATACCATGTCAGGCCATTTAGGCCTGATATGGTAGTTCATTATAAATATCCATAATAAATGCATCAATCCTACCACACTATAAACTTAACATTATACAGGGAACTTGACCACGTCCTAATTTATAACAACTTTGCCTGACCTGACCACTTGTATTGTCTAATCAACAACGTAGGATGATAATAATGCAATGTATTGGCAGTACATACTCGATGCTGTTGTATGTCTTTTTGTTGTTCCTTTTCTTTTTCATCTTGCTTTGTTATAAGCAAAATTTTAAAAATTCAATAAAAAGAGGATGTAAAAAAAAAAAAAAAAAGAACTTACCGTTCAAACCCCTTTCTCTGAGTCCAGTCCGGTGACACAGCGATCCCTCCCCTACGCTCAGTAAGTCATGCCGTGCATGTGTGTCATGTTATGGTTATATGATTGTGCGTATAAGATGTCGGGCATTGTACTGAGTTGTGTATCCTAGTGTGCTTTTTAAGATTGAACTGGAGCATGCTGGGGATGCAGAAGGGGAGGAGCCTGCAGCCAGAGGAAAAGCTTCAGCTATAGGTGCCTTGGCTCCTGCGGACCCTCCTACATCCCAAGGTTAGCTGTGTCACCGGACTGGACTCAGAGAAAGGGGTTCGAACGGTAAGTTCTTACAAAAATCCCCTTTTAAATGTGACACAGGTAGTAAGCCTTCTTCTAAAAGACCTAGAGCCTGATTCAGGTTTGTACGCAATGCCTATGTGCACACAGCTGAGCATTTAATGGTAGACTGTGCACATGCTAATCTATTGATGATGTCTGCAATCAGTAGCAATAAAATGGTATTATGGATTGTTTAAACAAGGTGGGCCCCAAACTGGTATCTTGCCTAGGGACTCATGGGGTCTAGATCTGCCTCTGGATGGGAGGTTAGGTTTAGGCACTGAAGGGAGGGTCAGAGTTAGACTGCGGGAGGGTAAGGCTATGATTACTATCCCAACTTCGGGATACCGACTGCCGGTGCTCACATGGGCTATTCTCCCTTGTGGGGGTCTCCAAGACCCCCATAGAGGGAGAATAGAACCTGTGGTGAGCATAGCGAGTCGTGGGCCCGCAAGGGGCTTCCTTGCGCTCGCCGCCCTGTCGGAGCACCGGCAGTTGGAGCCCCATATCACACCCATGGGAGAGGAGGCCAGGCACTACGGTTAGGCTGCAGGAGGGTAGGGCTATAATTGGGCACTAGGGGGGGGGGGGTGTCAGGCTATGGGAGAGGTCGGGCACTTGGGGGAAGGTTAGGGTCAGGCTGCGTTAGTTGAGGGCTATGGCTAGGCAGCTTCCCGGGTGAAGTTCCATACAATTTCGCACTTTATGTGCCATTTTTACATACACTCTCTCAGCGCTCGCCCGTTAATTTGAAGAGTAGTTTTGAAATCTCCTGCCCGCCGCTACCGCAGCCTGTTCCGCGCTGTCCCCTCTCTCTTCGGCTGCCAGAGGATGGAGTGGGGGGTCTCGGGATTGGAGATTCCTGCTGCGGTCCCCCTTTAATACATTTCAGTGATACATAATATTTGCGGTTAACACGTTTTCGGGGATTTAGCCGCAAATATTGCTTGATAAATGGTCCCCTAAGACCTTTTATGTGCTGCACGTAAGATCTCTGGATCTGATCACATGTGCACTGGACCGCGCATCGGATTAGATGTTAAAAGCAGTTTTCATCTGCTATATCAGGCCGATCCGTCGAAATCGGATAAAAAATGGCCAAACTCAGTCCAGTGTATGGGCACCTATAGATTTGGGTGGGGTGTGTTCAAACTGAAATCTAAATTGCAGTGTAAGAATAGAGCAGTCACTATTTACTCTGTTCAGAAACAAAATAGCTCACCCAAATGTAAGTCTCTCTGCACATTACACCTGCCCCACCTGCGGTGTAGCATGGTTTTGTCCCTTAAAGAAGGAGTATGCTTTTGCAAACCAACCAGAAATACCCCCGTTATGTAGCCCATGCAGTAGGGCGATATTGCATCTAATCCTTTGTTTCAAAGCCTTCGATTTCGACTGCATCTGTGCTATAAATCGAAGGATTATATGCATGAATAATGGGTCCCCAGACAATGCGCAGGCCCGCCAGTCACATGGAAAAAAAATGTGGTGCACATAATATTTATCGAATTGCATGAGCGATCGTATGTGGTTTTTAACCACATGTGATCGCTCAAATGCAATCGGGAGTGGGTTCGGGCTGTAGGGGCCAGAGCCTGGGTGGAGCAGGGACCGGAGTGCTGGCGGCAGTGAAGCGGATTGCTGTGAATGAACGCTGGCAGCGGTGGGGCTCAGCAGCGGCAGATTTTGAAAAAAATGATTTAAAACACCAGGTGGCCCTCTGATTGAGCTCTCTCAGCCAATCAGCAGCCGCCTGAATGTAAGGCTGCTGAATGTAAGAAGCTCAGAGGGCTGCCCAGTGTTTAAATAGTTTTCTCACATTCTGCCGGCACTGCTGAGCCCTGCCACCAGCGCTCCTTCACATCACTCGGCTCCACCACTATAAGCGCTCCGGTCCCCACTCCACCGCTACCAGCACCTGATGTGGCATCGCAGATGGCATGTGACATTGGGTGCTGCAAAAAAACAACAACACAGTGGGCACCACAAGAATGCGATGGGACATCACATTGCGATGTTGCATCGTATCCAATCGCATAAGTGTAAGGGCACCATTACATCTGACTCACCTGCAGTGTAACATTGTTTTGTCCATTTGCAAACAAAATGTGCCCTGTAATCAGGTTTAAATTAGGCTCATAGCCATAAGCTGAGGGATTTAAAAGTAAAGCTGGTTACTCACTAGCAGATATATCTGCTACATGCATCAATATATCTGTAAACAGCGTCGATATTCATAGATATATCGACATTCTGTGTGCAAGGGCGATCTGCCCATACAACCGCTTCCGAATCCATCAGGACAAACATCACACCTGGACGGACACATTTGCATGCATGCGCCCATTGAACTCGCAATCACTGGCGGGTCCTGTAGCGGGTGGATCACATGTGGACACAGAACGATGCGTCGATATATGTGAATATTGACTCTGTTCACAGGTAAATCGATAGTACACACTGGCCGATGGTCCATCTGTATATCGGATGTTCAATGGAATGGCCGAAATATAGGCCAGTGTGTACGTACTTTTAGGATGAGGGCGGGGAGAGATTTTAGGTTGCGGGAGGATTAGATAGGCTGTGGGACATGAGAGTTAAGGCTCCCATACACCTGAAAGATATTGCACCCAATCATACAATCTCAATGGATTGTAACATGGATTGTATGCAGATTGTGTGCACACAATCATGCAATGCCGGCCCTGGGGGATTGGAGGATTGGTCCTATGATCTGACGTGCTGCACGTCAGATCAGTTGGGATTGGGAGCAGATTGCATGTGCTTTTAAGCACATGCAATTTGTCTTTAGATGGCTCATACAACCAGAGTCATGTGACACTCCCTCCCTGACTAGCAGATAACAGAGGTGCAGCTTCCGGGTGGCCTGTGGCAGTGAAGATGCTGGGAGCCACAGAAGTTTCCAAGCAGCAGACCGGCGGGCGGCTGAAGAGAACGGTGGACGTCCTTTTGTACAATTCTGTTAGTACTCTGAAAACAGTTTGCAAAGGATTGCTGCATTAAGGCTATTTAATAATGGAGTAGCGCAGCAGACGTGAGCAGATTGGTAGTTGCTGGCAACCTGTAAATTAAAAAATAAATTTAAAAACAAGATTTTTGGTACTCCTATCCTTTTGATCCTAGTAGGCCAGCCCCCTATTGAAATGAAGCTTCAATCATACAATCATGCAGTAGATGGATTGTATGACGGATTGCATGACAGATTGTGAGTACATTGTGTGTCGAAAAACAACCAAGGACTGTGGGCGAGTTGAAGGGAAATTGGACACAATCATGACCGGTCTTTCTGATGTATGGCCACCTTTAGGAATAGGACACTGGACCCAAAAGTGGATCTGGTTGCTAGACCTGCAGTATCTCGATAGTCTTCGGGCCTGGTGCCTGGCTCAGCTTGGTGTACTTTACTGGTCCCAATTATAGTCCATGTGGATGTAAAGCAGGGTTGCCTACCCTCTAGGAATGGCCTGGAGGCTCCTGAAAATCGTGTCCCCTCCCAGCCCCCCAGAAAGATGGGCAACCCTCCTGGATACTGCCGGACACCCCCCATCTCCCTGGTAGGGATGGCCATTGACCATTGATGATTTGAAATCATTGGTGGTTTATGGCCGATGATGAATACTTTTGCCATTGATGGGGGAGCACCAGATGGTTTCTCTCCATCACTTTCCAAAGTGACGTGACATGGAGCATAGCTCTGCCCCCTGGCACACGCAAAGCTCCTCCCCTGTGTTTTAATTGGCCCACAGGCCAATCAGTCAACCAAAATGGATAACCATTGATAGCAAAAAAAAAAAAAAATTGATTGTCATCCATTGCATATTTTAACACCATTGATATCCAGTTGCACTATTGCCATCGATGGCAAACATCAATGACATTGATGATTGGCAAGGTTGGCCGTCCCTACTCCCTGGCCACAGCATTAAATGACCATGATTCACTGCCTTTTTGGGGGAGGGGCTAAATAGGCAAATATCATGATTTAAGCCCCGCCCATCGAAGACCCGTGAATTGCGAGATTTGCATTAATAGCATACCCTCCAACATTTGAAGGGCAGAAATCGGTACACATTCGGGAAGGGGGTGTGGCCATATGTGAAGTAGGCGTGTCCGCCATTAAAGTGGGCGTGGCCACACCCCCTTTCCGAATTTATACTGTGCAATGTGTACTGTGCATTTTTTTACTTTTAAAGAGGACTCCCACCACTAGAAAGTGGAGTCATACACCCCACACATGCTTAGCTACTGCTGCCTACCTTCCCCAGCAGTTCAGCTCTGCATCAGTAACCGGCCCTCTGGCTATGTGCCGCTGCGGTAGCTAGTAGCGGGAAGGCTTGCATTCCCTAATCAGGCGGCGTCTGTCATAATTCCCAACACAACCCAGGGTAAAGTCTCCCTGCCCCCCTGTAGCCTGCCCTATCTACCTCTGGTCAGTGTGATGTCCCCGGCTGCCAGCAAGTTCCGCAGGTCGGAGGCAGAGATCCTAACATAACATGCTCCAGCGTCTCAGCCATCTTCCCAGTGACCGCCAGCAGGAATCAAAAAAACAAGATGTGTACACTGATCGCGAGCGTGCTCGGCCAAACCACCAGCTTCAAGCTGAAGTTGCCGCAGCACCAGTGAGCCGTACAGTCTGTGTACGGAATGTATCTGCTATAGACAGCCAAGCTCAGCTAGCAAGCAAGGTGCTTCCATGATGCTATACGGAAAGTAGGAAAAGTCGCCCTGCATCTCCGGCGTGTATACCATGTGACCAACATAACCCAGGGTTAAGTCTCCCGGCGGGTCCGCTGCATCCCCCTGCAGGGCACCTTGGGAAATGAAGTCTTCTTGGCCAGCCACTCCCCCTCTCAGCAAACGCTGCCGGAAGAGCAGCCAACAGTACAGAACTGAAATAGAAAACTACAACTCCCAGAGTCGGAGGAGCTGGCTACAGAAAAATCGGTACATTCGGTACAGTAAGTGCCCATACACTAGTAAGATTTATCTTCAGATCTGGCTGTTTGGAACAAAAACATGGTTATGGATGAGTGACAGTTTGTCAGTTTTCCAGCATTTCCAAGCAAATGGTCAACTGTCATTTGCTCTCATCCATAACCATGTTTTTGTTCCAACCAGACAGATCTGCAGATAAATCTGCGTGTGTATGGCCACCTGCCGGTACTGTACCGGCTAAATCGGTACAGTTGGAGGGTATGTAATAGGGGTGGAACGACGTTTACATCAGGGCCCCATCCCCATAAGTGCTGCTGACAGTCTCTAAAACTTTAAAAGTAGGCAAGTATGTGGTAAAGTATGAAAAAAGTCCCAAAAAATTATGAAAAACTCATGTTTTTTTTTTTACAACCTATTTGCTTGTGTCGACCCTTGGACCATGTTGACCTATTTAATGCATACTTGCCTACCTGACCCTCTCCATGCGGGAGAAAATCCAGGGAAGTCCAGGAACAGAGCATTTTCTCCCGCATGGAGAGGGTCTGGTAGGCAAGTATGATTTAATGTCAACCTTTCGTCTGTGTCATCATATTGAGTGGCTAAACATCGCAAATCTATCAACCAGAACCAAATTCATGAATGGTTTAAGAGTTTCATTCATAAGACTTAATAATTAAATAAGGACAGTGCTAAATGTGGGAATATGATAGTAATGTATCATGGGTATTATTAGACAATTCCTTCTCTCCCTACCCTGTCAGCGAAGAAAGTGAAACAGGCACGCAATTGCCGCCATACTAACACCAGTGCAGTGATTGGACAACGCAGTTAATATACCCATTGGTGTATGTACCCTAAGCCTTAAAAATTGCACTTCGTGTTCCCATTGGCTACTGCGTCTGAAGTCCCTTCCTCTGATTGGCTGCGTCACACACACGTCTGCGTGCTTCCGTCACTTGTTTCCCCACCTCTGCAGTTATTGGGTCTCATCCCGTAGCTGTTCCGGTTTCCTATTGGCTCCCTCTGACGTGAACGCCAACATTTCCCTCCCATTGGTTAGCGCCTCCTCCTATCTGCCTCTCAATTGGCTGTTTCCAAACGCCCGGTATCCGGGTAAGATGGCGGCTGTGGAACAGTGCTCGCTGTCAGCTCAATGGCGCCCAGTTTCGCTTACTCACGTTGAATTTGCAGCAGGTAAACAACGTCCTTCCTGTTTTTTTGCGTCGTGGCTAACCGCTGGCTGAGCGAGAATCGCTGGGGGAAGATGTAATGGCCGGATTGTGATCTCTTCACGGGACCGTCTGGGTTCTGCGCATGCGCACTGGTGGCGGCATAAGCTGCCAGGCGGTGGGACGGCGTTGTACGCATGCGTGGAGTGTCTGTCTGCATTACAGTGTCTGGGTACCTGGGGATTAGAGACCAACGATGTACATGGCATTCAGTCACCATGACATGGTAGCTGCATGTCTGGCAATTACTGTTCTGTGCTGAGTATGTGTCAGACCTGCAGCCTGTCCTCATGGTACCTTAATGGGGTCTTGTAGTCCTGTCTGAGACCCTTGTGTCCCCAGCCAGGGCTATGGCATGCACCTGATTCATAGCAATTCGGTCAGAACTCTGCTTGCATCTATTACACAGAGAGTGACATGTAACTTACCACTCAGCCTAGTGCAGTATTTTATGTTTTATGTGTGTAGTTTAATGCTTAATAACCATGTGTACAGCTATGACCATGCATCAGATTTGGCAGTAGGCCGGGTACGCTCCGTTAACTATATCGTTCAGTGTCACCTGGCTCCCAGGCTAAATCTGACTGGTCAGACGACAGGGGAGGTGGTGGGAGGGGCGTTAACGACTTGTAGGTGTGCACAATGATGCGTACCCACATATCATTTAAAGCCCCATACACGTTGATGGTATCGTCAATGATTTTCCTTGAACTCCCGGGTGACCAAAAATACTGCATACACACTGAGCGATATAATTCAGGGATGTCATTGGGTCCCCACTCCATACACCTTGTCCTCGATGATCTAGTCAAAATTAAGCTGCGTGTGCCGAGGATAGCCTTAACGACCTGCATCATTAATATAGAGAGCGTGCACACTGGACTATATTACAAACGATGATAAAGTGAGCGATATCCTTTGCATTATCGCGTCTCCTCTCCGCTCTGTAGGGTTTTTAAATACACAAATACTAAGGAAGCATCCTGCATGCCTGTAGTTACAATGAATTGCCTTATGTGCTTAATCTACACTATATGTTGAATGTGTATACAATGGGTTTAATTTGTAAGATCTGACTGTGGCCTTACTAGTAGCCATGATAGTTCTGGGACCCCTGTGTCTCCTGTCCGCCTTTTCAGAGCACACCAGTCTCTCTACAGTTGTGGTTTTATTGGCTGTTAGAATTCTGGCATGTACAGTCTAATGCGCTGATCAGTAATGGTGCACCTTGGATGTTTGGCCGAAACTGATGCATGTAACACCTGACTATGGGGTGATTCAGACCTATTTGCTAGGCTGCGTGTATTCACATGCCATGTTGACCTAAGCCTGGACCTTATGCATGTCAACCTAATGACCATATCCCGATACAGTGAGATGGTAGATTTTGCACCTAGTGATTCAATAAAAAAATTAGTCTATCAAATATATGTTCTCCAAATACTTTGGGGCTGATCCTTTTAGGTGCGGATGATTGTCACTCGCGAATCATCACGGCATTGGGTGCACTTTACGGCGGACTGAAGTAGCTTAAAAGTGCTCACACCTCCATAGGGCTGCAAGCAATTTTAAGCGAATTAGGCCCAGCAAGGGTGCGATATCGACTTAATTCGGGTGCCTTTTTCTTTTTAACATTTGAGCTGCACCTCGCACCCTTCGGCGCTAATAGGATTGACCCCTTTGACTGTGTACGAAAAGTATCTTAGCTTGTTTTCTATAGATCAATCATCATGCGCTTCTGAAGGTCCCTCCCTTTGGTGTAGGATATCTTAGCAGGAAAGTGACAGTTATAACTGAGAACCAGCTTATCAGCTGCTGAGCCGCTCTCCCCTTTGTAACGTCTCCTTACACTTTTATCAGAGGAAAGAGACTTTTCTGCACTGAAAATAGCAATTCGAGCCGGACGATGATATCAGTTTGTGTGTTATGTCCTCTCCACCATTCTATTGCTGCAGGTATCGTGTTATGGAGGGTGGTGCGTCACTAGAGGGGTCCATACACTAATACGATTTGTCCCTTTTCTGCACTATTTCCACTGAAGGTTGAAACATGAAATAGGTTGAAAGGGTTGGACGGTCAACACAAGCATTAGGTCTACAATGGCAAGGTCGACGTGAGTTTTTCACGCAAGTGTACCGCCTCTCCTCGTATATCATCTGTCTGCTCGTCGGTCTGAATCAGGCCTTATTGTGTCCTATATGTTAAATGTGACTATAGTAATTATGAATGTGGTCAGGCACAGTCTTATGTATATGACATCTCCTTAAAGCATTACATTGGATACTGTAACTTTTTATTGATGAGCCAGATCTCCTGGTGTAGACCAGATGTATATGCTTCTACGATTCATTCTAGCACCCTGCAACTTTCAAAAGCTGTGCAGTTCCTCTTTCCCCTCTTGGGGTTATCTCTCTGCTGTGGTGCATCTAGCACAGGTCTGGCCTGCATATCAGTGTTGAAATACAGACCCCCCCCCGAGTAGGCGTTTTGGAAGAAGCAGGGTTCTAGAACGAACACTGCACTTCATTTCTTTTTTTTTTTTTTTCTCCTGTGGCAGATCTGGGTGCACAACTTCACATAATATTTTCCACATCTGACCCTAAACTTGCTGACTGTTTTGGGGAAGCTATACATTGGTGGATCACTACACAGGAAGGGGTTTTGTGGTGTCAGTATACCTGCCGTCACTATGTCTGCAGCTAAAGGTTAGCAGTGATGGTGACATCATTAATGTCAACACTGTATTGATGTTGACATTCTATGAGGCCCATTGCTAGCTGGGGCTTGCTGTTAGTGTTAGAGAAGGAATGACTACATAAACGGTGTTACCATGACACCAGTGTCAAATGTCAACCTGTTGGATAGGAAACCTGCATACAGAGACTCTCCCCTTACTACACTGCCTCTGAAATCACCCGGTCCAGGTGTAGCTATTTGGGAGGAGCCTCAGCTGCCTCTGACACCTGGGTGTACAATACACTGTACATTTCAGCAGAGCTGCAGCAGACAGTCCGGGCATATAATGCATATCACCATCCTGCCTTGCCCCAGTCTATTATATGTTGGGGGTTATAGCTGCATACTCGAGCTGTTTGTTATATCTTATCCATATGATTCTGTATGTATTATGGGTTGTTATTCCATTGCTAATTTGTTTGCCCAGAGCTCTGTCTCATCTTCTGTACACGCTGTCTGGCTGCAGCTTTCATCTAGATTTCTTTGCTCTGTGGTTTCCTTGAATATTTTATGATAATTGCTCAGCAAAAACCAGTGACTTAATTATTCATAAGGCTCTTCCCACTATGCTACAAAAACAATAGTCCCTTTTAACAATTAGTATCATTTTAACCATGTTGTACTGTCCCGGTCACTGCTGTGGGACTAAAAGATGCAGGATGAAGGGTTGTTAGGTCTAAAGGTGCCCATACACGTTACAATTATTGTATACAATATCGCATCTCATCGCATCTCAGTTTTGCGATGAGATCAGATGAGATGAGATCTAGTACAAAAAGTATCTGCAGCACATACTTTTTGTACTAGATCTCATCGCAAAACCGAGATCGGATAAGATGCGATATTGTATACAATAATTGTAACAAGTATGGGCACCTTAACTAGGTCAACAAGCATTGTGTTGACATGGGTCTAGGTCGACACAAGCATTAGGTCGACATGGGTATTTTTCACCGTTTTTTACCCAAATGTTGACACAGTCTGAAGTGCACCGCATCCCCTTGCTTAGCTCGCAATGCTACGCTCGGCACACTATTTTATTCTCCCACAACGCCCTAGTGCAGGGGTTCCCAAACTTTTTTGAATCACGGCACCCTAGAGCATCAAAATATTTTCAAGGCACCCCTAGGCCAAATGCTTCATATCGAGAAATTCAGGAAAAAAAAATAATTAAATTAAGTGCATTGTGTTTTTATGTCACAGTTATCTGGTGAGGGTCAGGATTTGCTTCTGTTTGTCCACATATATTATGATTGGCAGCCACAAGCACTGGTTTTGCCTGGTACATTGACCATAAATAATATGAATTGATCTTGGTCCACCAACCCAAGGCACCCCTGCAAGTGTCCTGAGGCACCCCAGGGTGCCTAGGCACACAGTTTGGGAACCTATGCCCTAGTGGATGGTAGGGCATGAAATACCGCCTGTCGGCACATGTCTGCTCAAGAAACCGTGAAAAACCCCATGTCGACCTAGTCGGTGTAGACCTAATGACCGTATCCCGGATGAAGAAGTTTGGCCGAGCTAAAAAAAATACGGCACTGCGTCATTCCATGTGGCTTTGTTCTGCAGGGATATTATACTACTTACTAATGGCCATGACAAGTCTGATGATAGGAGGAAAAGCTCCTATAAAAGTTGTCCTATTGGGCTTTTCGTTCCATCTGGTGCACAAGCGACGCACCAGACGGGCTTTGTCCTTTTATCTTCACGCAGAGAAATGATATGAAGGAGCTTCTTCTGGTTGTCTGATTGTGTGCCGTTCTTGTTTCAGGGGACGTTTACGGGCAGCTCTTGGCCTACCTCAGCCTTGGACCAATCTTCATTCTCATCAGTTTTGTGACATTAATTATATTCAAGAGAGAACTTCACACGGTTCGGCTCTTTTTATTTAAAAAAAAAAAAAAAGTAAGATCTTTTCCTTTCAGATCATTTCCCTCACTGTTCTTTCTCCATTTCAGATCTCCTTCCTGGGAGGTTTGGTAATAAATGAAGGAGTAAACTGGTTAATAAAGAATATAGTGAGGGAGCCTCGGCCTTGTGAAGGTAAGCGAGGGACAGTCGTATGCACGATTGTCAGCTGCTCTCCCCCAGGTTGCCTGTACCCAGCGTCTCGTTAAGTTCTAAGACTGATTCATGTTTTGCTTTTATGTTCTTCTCTTTTTAACAGGTACGCACACAACCGTCACCACAGAATATGGGTTACCTTCCAGCCATTCACAGTTTATGTGGTTCTTCTCCGTGTATTCATTCCTGTTCCTATACTTCAGGTGAGCTGCATGAGTAGTATAATGGTTGTTGTGAGGACATTGCTAACGTGTGGACATGTGCTCCCTGTTCTTGCAGCTTGGCAGTCATTAATGGTCTCCTTCCAATACCAAATACTATTAGGGGGAAATTTACTAAATTGGGAGTTCGATTCGAAGTTTAAATGTTGCCCGTAGCAACCAATCAGATTCTACTTATTCATTTAAGCACCTACTAGAGGAAAATAGGTAGATTCTGATTGGTTTCTGTGGGAAAGAAACATATTTATGATGGTTTCTACCTTGATTTGACTGTGTGTTTTTTATTTATTTTACACCCCCCATAAGTCACCTTTCTTGTGCCGTGTTTAGCAGAGATTTAGGGTCTTATTCTAATCTGATCACTCCCCCGTGCGTTCACACAGAGGAGCAATGTCTTGCTAATGCGCATTTCTGAGCATGTGTTCCCATGAAAACGCTAAGGAAAACGTTCCTATGGAAATTAGACAGTGACGTGACACCGGATGTCAACTGCCTGCCCTGTTCCCATACAGGGATTGACGATGACATCAAATGATTTGGCCCCCGCACGCAAGGCTGCAAAATGATATTTATGCAAAACATCCATTCGCAGCCATGTGGGGAACTGGGCAGGAGGCTTATCATCCACACGCTGCAAAATTAGCAGCGTTGCGTGTGGACCAGAAAAAGGCCCTTAGTGATCAAAGTCCAATACACAAAAGCAATATTTGAAACCGTATCACTCATTTTTCCACTTCTGAGTATTCTCCTTTTAAATCTTTCCTAGTGTGTATGCAGAATAACTGCAAGCACACATGCTCTCGCAGGTGGTTACGAATGCCCTCCGTCACCCTGAATGTACAGACCAGGGAGCACATAGTTATTGAGGACAGCATGGCCCCAGCTCCACCCTCCGACATCGGCTAGTGTGAAAGCACTGCGCCAGGCTCCCACGCCACTTATTTTGCTGGGTGCACACATCCTGTAGTCTGTACCCAGTTTAAGGATCCGCTTCTGCAATCCTGTGAGTGTCCTCTGCAGATACCTTTGTGATCCCCGTGTCTTTTTTTTTTCTTTCCGTAAATTATTTTTAGGAATAGATTACTGTGACTTGCTTTGGCACCACCCTGAGGACTTATTAAGCAACTGTAAGCTTTACAATTAGTTTAATTAGTCATTAACTACTCCCTTTCCGAAGCAGTGTCTTCATCAAGTGGTGGAATCCGGATTCCGGAAGCAGCGGTCCTCAAGGCACCCAAATGGTCCCATATTTATAGGATAATCAAGATTGGTCACAGGTGGATTGTGGTTAATTTATTAAGCCTTGGACAGATACATCTGATTGGCTGGTACTTAAGCTCTGCCCAAGGCTTGGTAAATAGACCCCTTTAATTAGTACCCCGCTGAATTTCATCAGTCAACGATATTCTTAAATCCTGGACCGTTGGTGCTCCTTGAGGTCCATGTTTGGTACACGTATATTTTTTTTATTCTTTCAGTGTATATGGACTTTGTACCTTGGTTTTATAGACTTGTACTTGAAGCCATGACCTGACTTCCGTTTCTCTTTCAGGATGCACCAGACAAACAATGCTCGCTTCTTGGACTTGCTGTGGCGACACGTCCTGTCTCTGTGTCTCCTGACAGCAGCTTGTCTAGTCTCTTATAGTCGGTATGCACAAAGCTGGCCTTCTCTTCCATT
The DNA here is from genome assembly GCF_055691185.1 of Crinia signifera. Taxonomy (NCBI): domain Eukaryota; kingdom Metazoa; phylum Chordata; class Amphibia; order Anura; family Myobatrachidae; genus Crinia; species Crinia signifera. Next base: position 32,837,917 of record NC_139225.1, read on the forward strand.
TACTGTTGGCTGCTGGATGTTACCCATTGTCTAATGCCCCCTGCTTCTTCTGCAGAGTGTATCTAATGTACCACAGTTGGAGCCAGGTTACGTATGGAGCCGTGGCTGGAAGCCTCTTAGCTGTAGCCTGGTTTGCTGTCACGCAGGAGATCCTTACACCACTGTTCCCTAGAATCGCAGCTTGGTAAGTCATACAAAGCCCTATATGGTTCATCATTGCTTAACAAAACTCAAGCAATTCTAGAATTCTTCCTCTTTATGTGCGTATGGCTGGTACACATGTGTCCTCATTCATGTAGCTTCAATGCACCATGAACAAGACCTAGGTGCCTGGAGTGAACCGCCTTTGTAAATACCCCTTCCCCTCCCTGTTCAGGTTTCAGCTCTTTCTGTCCTGGTTACTGTTAGTCCAGACACTTCTGCAGGATATATACTTCTGCATGCCGAGATCCTTGTGTTCATTCTATGGCTCTGAAGGTCTGGGGTATCTTACGTCTTAGTCCAGGTTACCTCAATAGTCCCTAACACTACTCTGAGACAGGTCCAGGGCACGGGACCTGCCAGGCCAGCCCAGCAGAACCACCAGAAATGCATGGGGTGGTACTGCTGGGCTGCCCTGTGGACAAACCCATAATAATGGCCATCATTATGCTAAGAACCTCAGAAATGCAATATAGCAATGATATTAAAAGGTCTAGCATTTATATTTAGCGTGCACCTGCAAACTCCTCCTCCTGCTTGCTGCACTACAGGTCTCAGCAGGTAGCACCTCATATGTCCAGGGTGTGCAGTTTAGGGCCCCTCCCCCTATATCTTACCTATTTCATTATGTAGGGGAATTAGCGAGCTGTTGTGCTCTGTCTTGGATTGAAAAAACGGGTTTTGACATGAATGCTTTTATATCTCTGGCATAAGATTGCAGTTGCTAATATTTCTTTAGTAAATAACAGCCCTGGGGCCTTGTTCTGGTTACATCGTATTCGCACAGCGGAGTGATGTTTTGCGTCTGGGCATTTATGCTCCTACGCAGAGGCTGGGTGCCTAGCAGTACGGGAGTGGGGCGGCAGTGATGGGCTGCGCCCATGGGAATGCCAGCGTTTCATGGGTGTTCCTGTAAAAACCCTGGCTGTGCCCATGGAAGTTAGACAGTGACGCGGGTGCCTTACAGGGCATACAAAGCTAAGACGCCAGAGCATGTCCCTCAACCATCGAATGATTTGTCGTCGTCCCCCCCCCCCCCGCACCCAAGGCTGCGACTGGATGTTTATTCAAAACATTAATTTCAGCCGTGCAAGGAAATCAGCGAGCGGGAGGGGGTGGGAACTGAGCAAGTGCCGGGCAAATTTGCAGCATTGCGTGTGGACCAGAAGAAGGTCCTTAATACGCAAGTTGTAGCCCATGATAGTCAGTGGTTAGTAATATAGGAAGGCTTAGCCTACAAATAAGGCTGCATGCAGCGAATTAATAGTCTAAGGCCCTGTATACACGGGGCGACGGGTGCCCCGTGCTGAGCTAGGTGGCTAATCACAAATCTCTTACCCTCTCGGCTCCCCCACACAGCACTGGCCACACCTCCTTTGCTAACCATAGACAGTGGTTAATTTTCAACTTTATGCCCATGTGGCTTTGAATTCAGCCCAGGCCTGGTTACCTACAGCTGTATATCCTGGGTGAGGAAAGATTCCCTTTACATGGAGAAGGTGCCAGTGTGCGTCAGTTACTTGCTTTCATGTGCACCTTTAACATTGTAACTTCAATATAAAATTATTATTCGGTTTTCAATCTGCTAATATTATTGCAGGAAGGATTGTCTGTCTTCTCTTCCGCATACTTTGGGCATTTGTTTCCAGCCACTGTTACACCACACTCCTGTCTCTTGTTACAGGCCCATCTCAGAATTTTTCCTCATTCGTGACACCAGTCTAATTCCCAACATCTTGTGGTTTGAATACACAGTAACCAGATCAGAAGCCAGGTAAGTGTGGAGGGCACTTGTATAAAAGGAGGGGGGGGGGGGGGGGAGATGCGAGGGCCAGGGGATTCCCACTCTCCTAGGGGTGTGTGTGTGTGTGTGTGTGTGTGTATGTATATATGTTTGTTTAGACCGGCACTCTCCCCAAATATTCCAGTTTACGTGGGTGCCTCCTGGTGCAATAAATATAGTCCAGTGGGGATTAGACAGCAGCACACCACAAATTTATGTGTGCAATCAATTTATTAACCAACGTTTCGGGGTATAAGAACCCCTTTTTCAGGGTGAATAGTATATCAAAAGTGACATTTATATAACCAAATACAAAGTGAATACTCACAGCGTCCCTGCGTGGAGCGGCTGCCCGGCATGCGCCCGAACTTCCGGTTTGTCCGGACGCTTCTGGGCGGATGTGAGTGGCTGTGTGCTGCCGTCCCCAGGTAACCAGGACGGCAGCACACAGCCGCTCACATCCCCTTGCCCTGAACCGTGGCAAGCAGCGGCGGAACGCGTCCTCCGACCTTTTCATACCCCCACTATCCACTTCGGCGTGGAGTTGATTTTATATAGTGTGGCGAGCGCAGCGAGACACCGAGCCCGAAGCGTGGCGAGCGGATACAGATTACTATACATGTATTCCGTGGGGCTCGCCACACTATAAAATCAAAAGGTCGGAGGACGCATTCCGCCGCCCCTCGCGGGGCTCACTGCGCTCCATCACGCTTCGGGGTGGTGTTGATATTGGGGTTGACGCTAAACCATGACATAGGTGCTTACATCACATCTCATTGTAAGCACCCGTCACATCTCGTGGCATGGGTGCTTGTACAATGAAATATCGCATTTGGTGCACTCGATCGCATTCGATATTTCATTGTGTAAGCACTCCTGTGCACTTTATATGGACATCGCATCACATGCTACTATAACGCGGCATGCGATGTGATTTCACTACGGTGAATAGCCCAGTACGCTAAATGCGTACTGGGCGCCCTGCTAGGAAACAAGTACCGCTTATTAAGCGGTACTTGCACATACATAAATCTAAATCTCACGTGGGGGTACCCCAGGATCCTTCAAATAGCACTACAAGGACAAGCATGCCCTCCAAATGCTGGTCCCAAGCGTGCATCTAATGGTGACATGGATGGCTGCGGCCTTTCGCAGAAATGCGCATGTGCAAACCCCGACCATCGGGGCAGGTGCCGAATCGCTCCCCTTAGTTCAGACTTGATCGCAAAATGGACAAAATATTGCTGCACTGCAGGTGGGGCAGATCTAATGTGCAGAGAGAGTGTCAGATTTTGGTGAGTTACTTTGTTTCTGTTCAGGGTAAATACTTGCTGCAATTTAGATTTCAGTTTGAACACCCGGCACCCACATCTATAGGTGCATACACACTGTACAATTTTTTTTGACCAATTTGGTTGAGAGACATTTCCCTTGAACCCAGTGTCCTGGACGAAAGATGTTGACGGAAGATCTAGCTACAGTTTTTATAGGCTCTTTTTGAAAGATATCCAAATTGAGCTGCATGCACAGTTGCCGAACAACCTTGATAAACAACTGGCGGGTATGTGCATCATCATTGATCACAAACGCCCTGAAAGATCTTTTGAATAATTTCGTTCAGAATGGCTGAAATGAACAAAATTGGTCAAAAAAGTTGGTCAATAAAATTGTACAGTGTGTATGCACCTTAATTCGCTACAGTATGCTCATGTTAGATCTGCCTCACAGTACTGAGGTCATGGGTTCGATTTCCACAATGGCCCGAACTGTGCGGAGTTGGTAAATTCTCCCTGTGTTTGCGTGGGTTTGCTCCGGTTTCCTCCCACATTTCAAAAACTATTCCGGTAGGGTAATTGGTTCCCCCCCCCCCCCCCTGGGGCAGGGACTGATGTGAATGTTCAAATATTCTCTGTAAAGCGCTGCGGAATATGTGTGCGCTATATAAGAAACGGCTAATAAATAAATTACCCCTCTTTGTCTATTGAGTAAAATTTAAGTGACTGACCTATGGCTTGTCCTGATCTATTTAATAAATCTGTCTCTTGTCAATCTGCTTAGACACCCCATGTAACAGGTCACAGCATAGATCTATATTAATTCTAAATTATTATTATTTTTTTTCCTCTGTCCATTGAAACTCTCCAGGAGCAGACAACGTAAACTCGGCACAAAGCTTCAGTGAGTCCGCGAGCAGCAAACTGACAGTGAGGTATGACGGTAAGCTACGTAATGTTATGGACAGGAACTGAAGCCAGTACAGACTTATGGCGCACTGAAGAACATTTAAACTGACGGACCAAAAGAGAGAGCGTGGCCTTCACTTGGTTTACAATGCCTGTCTTGCCATCGGCCCTTCTCTGCATGTCAGGACTGAGGCCAACCATCGCTCTCAAATGCACGCTACCCAATGATCCGTCTCTGATCGCTCTATTGACAGAAGATGGGTTGTTTGGAAATAAAGAGCTGATTTTTTTTTTTTTTTTTCTGGTCCCCCTAATCTCCCAGCCCCACCCCCTTTTTTCCTTTTTAAGGAGATGATCAAATTAAATCTAAATTCAAGCGGGGGAACGATCCAACAGACCCTTTTTTTAATGGCATGAGTACCCACCTTTTTATTTATTTATATATTTTAAAGATAAATTTCAGCTAATCGTTACGGAATGGAAAATGCAGCGTATGGCGGCTTCTTTCAGACATTATTTTTTTTTCTTCTCTTACAAATGCCCGACGCAGACAGCGAAGCCCTAACGACCCTGCTCATCAACAAGATTTGTGTGGCCGGTCTAATGCGCTTGGCTGATTGGTAATATTGCCCCTTGGGCTTCCGCTGTGCTGCCCACGGTGCCTATGGACTAAAGATGGCTGGAGGGCTTAAAGCAATTCCTGTTGCACTTTGAACAAGATTTCAATTAAGGATTACAAACAACCCTTTTAACACTAGTGATTCTTTTTTTTTTTTACATATTGTGTGGGTGGAAAGTGGGACTATTTTCTTCCTGATTTTGTTGCTGGTTAGGCTCCATGGAAAGGATAATTGCTGCATATCAAGGGATCGGATCAAGCTCTGTAGTTGCTCACCTTTGACCTTGCCTTGCCTAGCACGGGTTAAGCCGACGTTTCCATTGATTTTTGTACTATAGGGGAGAGTTATGCTTAGTCTTCATAACATTTAACATTGAATAACAGCCTGCAGTTGTCAGAAATAAAACTCCTATTATCTCAGCCATGATGGCAGAAATGTAAGTGAATGAGTTGCTACTGTCTTTCGATGGGAGTGGGTGCATTAGACCAGCGGTGTACCACTTTGTCCCTTTAATAAAGTTGCACTGAAACTCTGCCGGGTGATACTGGAATTTAGAATACCGCAGTGTTCCTGGTTTGTACTCTCCACTTGCCAAAGTATTTTTTGGCTACACGTTGCCAGTCATGCAGATGAAAAACTAGTCATGGGTACATTAAAATAGTGTTTTCCCGGAGAACAGCATGATAATATGAACCACGCAAGAAAGTGAGCGAAGATACGATTTACGTGGCAGCTCTTTAACCCAATGCCCTGGCCTCTGGGCAGCGTAATCCGTATGCAGAGAACTAGAGATGACTGGACTAAAACGATTAAAGGGCACAAGGGAGGTACTTAGCTTGGGGCCGGTATTCATATAAACCGCTTCTAATAAGGAGTATGAAGGCAAAATAGACTTCTGGGTAATTTAGTGACCGGTTTTTGGAGTGGTTTATTGAAGACATTCAGTACTAGTGGGACCGGTCCGCGTGGCTGGCTTTACCTCGGCATCATAGGCAGTGTAAACCCAGCTGTATTACCACTGTGAATGCATGCGTATGACACAATGCATCCTAACTGTTCTGTGTAACCCCAACCAAGTGACATCACTTCCAGCCATAGTTTAAATGTAAGCTGTCACATGTTTGTTTTTAAGGCGGAAGTGATGTCTCCTAAGCACAGCGTCCGATCTATCTGTGTTAGGAAATATTCTGTTCTTTTGATTAACGTGGAAAGGGCTTAAGGCGGGCAGATTTTAATATCTGCTTTTTATATTGTCGCATTGCAAACGCTTGTCTCTAAATGATACGTTTAGATAAATAGTTTTTTTTTTCTTTCTGACCTTTACTGTGGACTGCATGGGAGACTCCCAACATTCACCCCCACAATGCGCAAATAGGGGGCAATTCGGGTAATTAAGACGCAGTTGGGGCACCCGTCTTCTTTCAGCTGCATAGTATGGCCCTTTATCAATACTGCAGGGGGCTGTATGGTACCCTAACTATACATTGATATACCATTGGCTCTTTGCTATGAATCGTCACTCTTGTTTTGTTTTTGTTACAGTGTGAGTGTAATGGATTAAAACATGAGTTATTTTTATTTTAAAATAAAACTGATACAAAATATTGAATTATTGACCCTTTTTTCTTTTTTTCACCCCCCAAGATTTATTGGTTATGGTATAAAACCTCTACAGTCAAAAGGTCGACATGTTTTTAATATTTTGAGTGTGTCTAAGTGTACCGCATGGCCAGCTGCGCTCGCCATGCTTTGGGCTCGGTGTCTCGCTTGGCACACTATTTTATTCCCCCTCCACACCTTAGTGGATGGTAGGGCATGAAATACCGCCTGTCGGCTGAAAATTTAGTTACAAAAAATGCATGTCGACCTTTACACCCTGTCAATGTTTTGACTGTCGACTATTAGTGGTCGACCATAGGACTGTCTATCTTGAGTCATTCTATGATCAGTTTGGATACCGATTTATTATGGTGAAATGTTATTTCCTCTACCTCCCCATGGCAGCCGAACACATGGGTTTCCTCCCTTATAGGTAGACATCTGGAAAGGAAAGAAAAGACACTGCCCCTATATAAGGTCCGCCCCCCTGAGGCTCTGTGTCTTTTTTTTTCCTTTCCAGGTGGACAGGAGGCTTACCCTGTGAAACGGCTGCTGGTCTCCCCCACTGCCTAGTGCAGCAGGGGTTTAGACCCACGGTGAGATAGAGGTGTCCCGCTACCTAGTGTAGTAGGGAGCCTGTCTGCTGGGCGCCCCGCTGCCTAGCGCAGTTAGGGGCGCCTTGTCTGTAAATATATGTGGGGTACCTGGCGGGGTGTTGGTTACCGGGCGTCCGGTATAACACTGAGTATGCTGGCTGCGTGATGCGCTCTGGTGTCCCCCTCCGGCGGCTGGATGCTGCTGCTGCCGCGTGTGAACTGGCGTCCGGGGCGCGCGCGAACGGCGCGAGCTAATGACGCGGGCGGGCGCCTTCGGCGTCTGTCGTCAGCGGGGGGCGGGACGCCAGGGGGGGGCTGGCTGCGCGATGACGCGGGCGGGCGTCTGGCGTCATAAGAAGGCGCCAGGCGACCTGTGCCTGCGTTCCTTGTGGCGCTGTGTGGAGTTGAATACTACAAGCGCTTACCGCTGGCTGTACCTGGCTGTACCTGGCTGTACCTGGCTGTACCTGGCTGTACCTGGCTGTACCTGGCTGTGTGCCACTACACTGCACTACAGAAATAGACTACTCAGCAGACTGGTAAGGTCCCTGTGCAGCAGCGCTGCAGGGACTGCTTCTCTTCTGTATACTGTATTGATTGTGGTTATCTCTTAAACAGTATTATAGCATGGAGGAGGAGAGAAGGCAGCCATCTAAGTCAGGGTAAGCCTGGACTGGATGTTTTTCTTTTTTGCTAGTTTATTCTTTTATTCTTTTATTTTTTTAGTGTTTGCAGTTGATACTTATGGTACTTTATTGTTGGCTAGGTCTGAGACTGGCAAGGAGAAGGCTGAGGCCAAGGCGAGGCACAAGAAGCGACCTGCCAAATGTGTCCTTTGTGATAAAGACCTGTCAGATAAATGTACAGGCTTGGTGTGTGATAAATGCAAAAAGCCGCCTATGCTGGGGCCAGACCAAATGAAGGACCTAGTGTCCATGTTAAGGACCTCTCTGGCGGATACCTTCGTCACAAAGGACGACCTAGCCAAAATGTCCCTTAAAAGGCCTAGGGAAGTGTTGTCGGAAGACTCTGAGGGATCAGAGGGCCCGGCAGTAGAACATGAGGAGGATGTGGAGGAAGGAGAAGTTGTACAGGAGAAACCGGATCTAGGATTTAATCCTGACCTCCTGGAAAACTTGCTGGTCCTAATTAATAAGTCCCTAAAGATAGAAGACCCTCCAGAGGAAGGCAAGTTGCAGGACTTGTTATTTAAAGACAAAAAGAAAAGGGTTAAAGCCTTTCCTTTGTCGGAGGCATTAAAAGAGGTAGTTGAAGAGGAATGGGCCAACCCTGACAAAAAGGTGGCAGCCCCGGTCAGGGTGGCAAAGATGTACCCATTTGAGGATAAACTCGCTAAGCATTGGGAAGTTGCGCCTAAAGTGGACGCTGCAATTGCGAGAATATCTCGGAAAACTACCCTTCCTTTAGAGGACGCAAATATCTTTAAAGATAGTATGGAGAGAAAATTGGAGATTACCCTGAGGAAACAACACGTAACATCAGGGGCGGCAATTAAGGCCTCTTCGGCAATTGCGGTAACTTCAAGGGTCCTGAGGTCCTGGTGTCAGGACCTTGAGTCTGATTTACTAGATGGCATCAAAAGGACTGAACTGCTTAAAGTAGTGCAGAATATGCAAGTTGCCATTGAATTTGTCTGCGACGCATCGTTAGATGCAGTAAGGTTATCAGCAAGGGCTAACGCTAGTACTGCTGTGGCAAGGAGGGCCCTATGGCTGAAGCCATGGGCGGCGGATGCTCAATCCAAGAATAAATTGGTCTCTTTGCCGTTTCACGGCGAGTATCTCTTTGGCTCCAAATTGGATGATATTATTTCTAAACTCTCGGGCGGGAAGTCAGTGTGGCTTCCGCAGGACAAGGCAGCAAAAAAGCCCTTTAATAGGTTTCAGCGCTTTCAAAACCCGGACCTTAAAGAGGCCAGAACATATAGGCCGGGTAGAGGATATAGAAGACCTTGGTTCGGGAATAGAGGTTCCTTTCGGGGTCAGCGAAGCAAAGAGGGCAGATTTGGATTTCGTAACCTGTCCCAATGACGCCAGGAGCAGGGTCGGAGGCAGGCTATTAAAATTCCAGCAGGCCTGGCTCCAATCCACGCAGGACAAGTGGGTACAGGAGATAGTTTCCAGCGGGTACCGGATAGAATTTGTCAAACCGCCGGGAAATTGGCAAGAGGTGTCTCCCATGCCCAAATGCCCGCAGGAAAGAAAGGCATTGTTAGACAGCCTAAAGACAATGATGGCGCAAGGAGTAGTGGTGAGAGTCCCGGAGGACCAAGAAGGCCGGGGGTGGCAGTCTCGGTTCTTCGTAGTGAAGAAAGCCTCGGGGGGTTTCAGGACCATCCTGGACCTGAGGAGGTTAAATTCATTTGTACACGCAAAGAGGTTCAAGATGGAATCTATCCGGTCCATCTTACCAGACATAAGACAGGGTTCCTTCCTCACCACCATAGACCTAAAGGACGCTTATCTTCATGTACCCATATATGCAGATCACCAAAAGTTTCTAAGGTTTTGCCTAGGAGGAAGCACCTATCAGTTCACGTCGCTTCCATTCGGACTCTCCACGTCCCCAAGAACTTTCACGAAGGTTCTGATAGTGCTCGTTGCCAATCTCAGGCAAGAGGGGATAGCAATTTGGGCGTATCTAGACGACCTCCTGATAATGGCCACCACGAGGGAGATGGCCATCAGGCATACACAGAGAGTGATCCAATACTTAGAAAAACACGGCTGGATCATAAACGTGGAGAAAAGTCAACTGACACCATCAAGATTGGTAAAGTATCTAGGGGTCATAATAGACACCGGCCAGATGAGAATTACCTTGACAGAAGACAGGATAGAGAAAGTAAGAAAGGAGATAAAAGGTCTCCTGGCAAAACAAACAGTCAGATCAGCAGACTGCATGAAAATCCTGGGCCTAATGGCGGCAGCTCAGGACACAATCAACTGGTCAAGATTTCATACGAGGTCCCTGCAAAACTGCTTCCTGTCCCAATGGGACGGGGACGGAAAGAACTTGAACCAAAAGATTACCCTGTCAAGGGGCGCGTTGGCAGACCTCAGATGGTGGTCAGACACGGGCAGGTTCCGTCAGGGCAAGTCCTTCCTAGAGGAGAGTCAGGTGGTTCTCACAACCGATGCCAGCAGTACAGGCTGGGGGGCGGTCTATGCAGGGGAAGCCGCTCAAGGAGTTTGGATGGGTGCAGCCAAAAAGCTTCACTCCAACTTGAAGGAAATGAGGGCAGTCACCTTGGCCTGCGTGCATTTCCAGCATCAGCTACACCAAAAAAATCTACTAATCAGGTCAGACAACCAAGTCGTTGTGGCCTATATAAACAAACAAGGAGGCACAAGGAGCAGGAGTCTCATGAGAGAAGTGACAGGTCTACTGCAATGGGCCGAGAGTTGGACGAAGAGCCTGAAGGCAGTATTTATTGCAGGAGAGAGGAATCAACAAGCAGACTCACTGAGCAGGGTGATGCTGAGGCCAGGGGAATGGGAACTGTGTCAGGAGGTCTTCGACAGGATAGTTTGCAGGTGGGGTCTACCTTCAGTGGATCTGATGGCTACCAGCAAGAATGCGAAGGTGCCGAAATTCATCTCAAGACACTGGGAGCCTCGAGCATGGCAAACAGACGCTCTGTCAGCAAACTGGGGGAGAGGTCTACTGTACGCCTTCCCACCGTTCCCCGTGATTCCTCGGATCCTCAGCAAGTTACAAAGGGAGCAGGCCACTGTAATTCTGATTCTGCCGTTCTGGCCGAGGAGATCCTGGTTTCCCAGGGTTACAAGGATGGCGGTCGAAGCTCCATGGTTTTTGCCTCAGAAGCAAGATCTACTGAGACAAGGGAAGTTCGTGCAACCACAGCCAGAGCACTGGAGATTAGCGGCGTGGTTACTGAAACCAGAACCTTAAGGGGTGAAGGGTTCTCAGTAAGAGTGGTGAACACCCTATTAAAGGCTAGAAAGAACTCAACATCAAAGACCTATTACAGGATCTGGGAGGCATATGTGCGATTCTGTAGAGGTAAGAATAGAAACCACAGGGACATCGCTACGGTCCTGGAGTTCCTTCAAAAGGGATTAGATAAGGGATTATCGGTAAGCTCTCTAAAGGTGCAGATCTCAGCGATTAGTGCCATGTTGGATTCCAGGATAGCGGAAAATCGCTACGTGCAGAGGTTTGTGCAGGCCATTAAAAAAATCAGGCCGGTCTTTCACAACCCTATGGCGCCTTGGGATCTCAATATGGTGCTGAATGCTCTGATCGAAGAACCATTCGAACCCCTTGACAAGGTGCCGATAAAATTCTTGACGGCGAAGGTGGCCTTCCTGGTGGCCATCACATCGGCCAGGAGGGTATCAGAGCTTCAGGCACTATGGGCTGAGGAGCCATTCCTGAATTTCTTCGAGGAGAAGGTGGTGCTGAGGACAAATCCTCATTTCCTCCCTAAAGTGGTATCCCAATTCCACATAAATCAAGAGATCGTTTTACCCTCTTTTTGCAGCAAACCAACTAACGCCAAAGAAGCTAAACTTCATAAACTAGACGTTAGCAGGGCCTTGAAGATTTACCTTCAGAGGGTGGAATCGGTGAGGAAAACCAAAAGACTGTTTATAATATCAGAGGGTAGGAATAAAGGACTGGGAGCCTCAAAAGCCACCATTGCAAGGTGGATTAAAAACTGCATCATTGAGGCTTATAAAGTAAAGGGAGTGGATCTTCCTAAAGGCCTGAAAGCCCATTCCACCAGGGCTGTCGCCTCATCATGGGCCGAGAAAGAAGCGGTCTCACTGGATGAATTATGTAAGACAGCTTGTTGGGCATCTGCTCACACATTTACCAGACATTACAGGGTAGATGTGGGATCTTCAAGTGATGCTAAGGTGGGCAGAAGGATCCTTAGCGCAGTTATTTAAAAAAAAAAAAAAAGAGAAAGAAGGCTGAAGCTCGGCAAAACAACTGAGTGGAAAGCACAAGTAAGGAGTGAAGCTAACTCCGCAGAGTATCCTTTTGTATGGTTTTGCTCTTTTTCTTTTATTTATCTTTGCTCTATTTATTATCATGTCACTGCTTATAATGTGTTCTAACGTAACTTAATATTTTGTTGCCCGCCCAGTGATTGAAACTGCTAGGGTATTACCCATGTGTTCGGCTGCCATGGGGAGGTAGAGGAAAGTACGGATTCTTACCGGTTAATACGCTTTCCTCTACTCCTCCATGGCAGCATATTTCCCGCCTCTTGTGGGACAGTATATGTTACATTTAAGTACTGTATTATGATTTATAGTTATTATGCTATGAGGTAATAGTGTATAAGCTTGATAATTGAAAGACACAGAGCCTCAGGGGGGCGGACCTTATATAGGGGCAGTGTCTTTTCTTTCCTTTCCAGATGTCTACCTATAAGGGAGGAAACCCATGTGTTCGGCTGCCATGGAGGAGTAGAGGAAAGCGTATTAACCGGTAAGAATCCGTACTTTCTTTAGCTGCCTTGAACATCAAAGTGTGACCTCTTATATACTTAAAGGATGAATGGGAGGTCTAGTTAAGTGGCTTCTTCTCAGCGTGTTTAAGCCTGAAATGTAAAAGGGCCACCTCTTCTCTGGGAATGAGCGGCTTTCAAATGCTACCTGTTTGGAAGTCAACTTCAGGGATGTTAACACATCCTCCTTTCCCATTGAGGAATCGCTGTTTTCAGGGGATTTTTTTTTTTTCCAGTGAGGAATTGCTGCTTTGAGGGGACTCTTGTGCTATTAAAACAATAGATTAGGATTATTTACCAATCTAGCTAGTTTAAGTTCAGCGCTTTTTATAAGCACCCCTTTTTTACTGCATGAGAGCACACAAATAAAGTTTGCAAAGGATCTCCAGAGGTTCTCAAAACTGTGACAAAACATTGGGTAATTATCTTAAAACCGGCTACTTAAACGAGGGACCGGGCTGCACCATCCAGGCATGGGCTAAGCTGGTCCCTAGACTGTGAATGTGCACAAGGCAGATGACCAGAAAGGACATTGGTGTGGTTAGGAGGGCCATGTCTGGCTCCAGGACCACTTGTTGACTACACCTCCACAATTGCTTACTCAGACTGGGTGCTCATGTTTGTGTGCAAGCGAAGAATGTAACAGTCTTCAATGGTGTGTAGGTAATGTAGAGCTTTACTTACGCTTAGGAGGAGCTTATAGCCGACAAGTTTCTATTAGACTTTGGAATAAGACAGACCTACAGGAAGGAAGGACCTGCTGGCAAGCTTAAGGTCCCCCATACACTAGTGTGACTTATTGGAGCCTTAAAATCACATGCAGTTTCCTTTTAATCTCCTGGCAGCAGGATTGAATACAATATAAGTTATGCAGTGCTTTTGCATATGATGTATCGTATGTCATGGCTTCGGGAACAGATTTGTGGCAGCCATAGATCAGAGGTGAAACACATAAGATTTAACACTTCTCATGTGATTTTAGTCTGATTGATTGCAATTGGGTAAAAAGGGCCTAAATCGCACTAGTATGTGGCTATCTTTACAAGCTATAGACTAAAATATCGGTGTCTGTCATTTCATGAAATGGGGCCAATGTATAAAGCCTGGTGCAGTGATAAGTGATAATGCATCAGCCAATCCGCTCCTGTCTTCCTTTTTAAACCTAGCCTGTAACTTGACAGTTAACAGCTGATTGATTGCTGCATTATTACCGACCACTTGACCAGGCTTTATACATCTGCCCCATTGTACTATATAAGTGATAGCGGTTGCTCCATTGTATCTCTGGAATCTGTGGTACATCTCGACTTGATTGAAAAAAAAAAACAGTACTTGTGTATTATCACAGTGCCCGCAAAATCGGCTGCAAATTACATGCAAAAATCGGATGCGATTTTAGCGCCCGATTTGCATGCTATTCCATCCTTGCACACCCCCAGTTTTACGCGGGGCTTGCCACGCTTCGGGATAGTTTTCCGCGGGGTTCACCACGCTTTGTAAAATCAACTCCACGCCAAAGTGGATAGTGGGGGTATGAACAGGTCAGGCCACGCTTCGGGCTGACTTGGATAGTGGGGGTGTGCAAGGATGGAATAGCATGCAAATCGGCCACTAAATCGTATACGATATCCTATGCGATTTAGATGAAATCAAGCGCTGTGATAATACACAAGTACCTAGAAAACACCAACCACTTCTCAATTTTGATAAATTTCCCCTTTAGTGTGGGGACAGTTGATATTTAGTTTAACCCTGTATTCGGGAACAAGTGGTACTCATGTTGCTATGGAATTACGTATCTATGCAAGGATAGGTAGTGCCATGGTTTAACCTGCAGCATGAAAATTTTAGGCTTATTGCAATTAGTGGTGAGGGGTCAACTGTAAGTGTTGGAAGTTAATTTATTAAAGCCCTCTGTGTGATGTTTCCCTTTCCCTGGCACATAAAAATGTTCCATCCAGACTTTCATTAAAGTTTATTAGAAATGTCTTCAACAAATACAGGACAAGCTCAACGATTGGTTGAACGCACAGATGATCATTGAAACGGCAACACGCTAAAAGTCCACAATGAAGACCGTAAGATTGCGTATGCAGCGTACATTTAGAACATACTTGTTCAATGCAGAATACATTCAAGGCATCCGATTTAGGCTGTATTAGGTGTATACTCATTACTAGATTGGTTTTGGCATGAGAATAATGTGCTACCTTCATATAAACAGTGCATTTCATGGCACATCTAAAGAAAAGAAAGGCAAACTTGGGCATTATCTGCTATGAACATACGCGATCATCGTTCCTATCACGGCTTACAGGAAGCAGCTGCAGATAACGGATTAGTCTGCGCATGATGCTGGTGCAGAGACAGCTGACGTACAAATCTCTACAGGGGCTTCTGCTACAGTCGATCAGGAACACTACATATGCATTAATGTAAAACAACAAAATCTAACCAGTGTTTACATTAACCTCCAAAATCAAAGCAGGTTTAGACCCAAATGTCCTGTGTTACCATAACATACCTTTATAAATTCACCTAGTGGCTAAAGGGCAAAGTGTGAAATGCATGGACACAAAAATATAAGACCCAAGCACTATAATATTGAACGTTTCCACTGAACTTGCTAGAAATGTGAACTATACTCTATATGTTCTATACAGTGCTGCTGAGCCGGTATTCTGCCTCTTTGGGGTGTGTGGTTAATTAGTAGTTGTGGTATTATGGGAGTTATTCTGGTTCACTCTCAGAGGCAAATTCCTTCTCAAATGGACAAAACCATGTGCGCTGCAGGTGGGGGCAGATGTAACTTGTGCAGAGAGAATTAGCTTTTGGTTTAGTTTTTACTTCAAAGTAAGATCTATATTGCAGTGTAAAAATAAAGCAGCCAGTACTTTCCCTGCACAGAAACAAAATATTTCACCCAACTCTAATTCTCTCTGCACATTTTGCATCTGCCCCCCTGCAGTGCACATGGTTTTGTCCATTGGAGAAGGAATTTGCCTTTGTGAGTGAACCAGAATAAGGGCCTATGTGTAGAAGAAGTTCACAATGAGCATTACCATCTGTAAACACTCTATATATACATTATGGAGTAAACAAAGGTTTTGCTTCAGATAGTCCCTGTAAAATTGCGTTTGTTCATAACATAAAGTAGCAAAGTTAATAGAGAACGGAACAATAAAATAATCACCGAACATTACAGATTAGTGTATTTTGTGCTGGTTCTTCTTTCTCAAAGTAGTGAATCTTGATTGGATCAATCCAGTTCTGATTATGCTGGCACTCCAGGGAGGAGAGGTTAAGTGTCATATCATGGCTGAATAGAGCCCATCTGTATTAGTCCCCTCAGTGGTCACTGGCTAAGCCAGCACGTGTCTACTTAATGCAGCACAATGTCCAACACAAAACCAGCCAGGGGGGGGGTTAAGGTCCATTCTGCTAAACTAGAGCTTAGATTTTGGTGTGCTCTGGATGAGTTTCTGAATATCGCACAGAGCTTTTTCCAAATAATGCGCCATTCTTGCAGCATTCGTTTCCGCGCAGCTGTTGAATGCAGACACCGAGAAGTTGATGTGTTCCTCCATAGGGTTATAACAAACACCATATCCGTCAGGCACCACTGGACCGAAGCACATGACGCAGTCTGTTTTAGCCGGCACCTACAAACAACACACACACAGTCAGTCTTGCAACGTGTCAGGCTACATCACGTTTATAGGTAGGGAGAGAACACACAGCTGTGGTTGTACCTGGCTGGTGGAGAGGTTAAAGTGCATGGCAATAGCATAGGACGTGTCCATGAAGATTTCGGGAATGCTGACCAAATCTTCAATGGCTTGTAGCTTCAATCCCAACAGATGGCGGTCTATGGCATTACCGTTTATAGCCTGTAGCAGCCAAAGGGGGGAGACGATTAAACAACAGGTGTTTATAATTCTGTTCAGCAGAAACATATCAAGTATATAGCATGTTACCTGTTTTACCCTTGAGTGCCAACATTGCTGTGAGGGATCCTTAAAATATCTGCAAAAAATGCTGGCGTCGTTCACAGCGACTGTTCTTTTTTTATTTTTGGGTGCAATATTTAACAAAACGTCAATTAATTGACTTGGCTGTATTTGTAGTTATTTATACAAAAAGAACAGTCGCTGTGAGCGGCGCTGGCATTTTTAGTGGATCATTTTTGAGGAGCTCTCACAGCAACATTGGCACTCAAAGGGTTACGTAAATATCTCTCTAACTAAAGGCCCCTGTACACATTGGGCGACTTTGAGCTGAAAGCAGCTCAATTTTGACGTCTAAGGTCCACACATACTGGGCGAATTTGCCCAGTGTGTATGGACAGCGTTGATCGCTATCATCGTATTCAAAAAGATTTGCAAGTTATTGTTATTTCCCCTACACAATATACGATATGTTCCACAGCCATACACACTGAACGGCTTTCCCCCTGCCTGGTGTGGGGGGCAGATGGCTTTTTATAGCACAGAGCTATGCAAAGCCGTTCATATGCTGGTAATACCAGCGGATGAGCGGTTTTCCCATCAATGATGCGGGAGCACACAGCAACACTCACCGCTCCTCACCGGGCGGCTTTGAGCTGAAAGCCGCTCAAACTTGCTGTTTTTGCTCAAAATCGCCCAGTGTGTACAGGGCAGCGATGAGCGGTGATATGTGCTCCCGCATCACTGCCGGCCGTTGCCACTCATCTGGTATTACCAGCAGATAAGAGACGGATGGTGGATGGCTTTCCATGGGGTCCTGCTATGGAAAGTCGTCCACCCCTTGGAAAATAGCCCAGTGTGTATGGACTTTTAATGAAATATCCACCTAAGAAGTACACTACCACCTATAAGCACAAGGTGGCAGAACATCAGCTTCCACTATATACTGTAAGTAATGCTATGCCTAGGAGCTCTCACAGAAGTGACTTTAGTCAGCAACATATGCTGGGGGGTGTCACAATCAGTCGCTAATGTGCCAATCAGCTGGGGAGGTATGTGAATAATGGTCCCATTCTGACACCATTACGGAAACACGTCTGAGCTAGGTATTGTAAAGCTGTATGTTCATTAGCAATATCATTATGCATATTGTTCAGTGTGTACTCAGATGCATGCTCCACCGGATAGTTAACAATAACCCCTATTGTCTGAAAATGCAGTCAAATCTGAAGATGTTGTCTGTGACTGCAAGTTCAGCAGGGGTCCCAGAGACATCACTGAAGGACATAGTTAACAATATCCTTGTGTTTTACCTGCTGATCGTTTGTTTTGCTGCACTGCAGATATCGTTAACAATATCGGCTGTGGAACATATCGTATATTGTGTAGGGGGAATAACAATAACTTGCAAATCTTTTGGAACAAGACCCCAACTACATATCTAAGTCTGTTTGTATCCAAAAATCCTAGCGGCCATGTGATTAAAGACACTTACCATGTCTGTGTATGTGCGATGAGCTTGAACCGCTTTGCGGAGCAGATCTACTTTCTCCTGATTCTAAGGTTGGGGAAAAAGAAACAAACCCCCCATATTTATAAACTCAACTAATTGCAGGCTTGTAGAACAACGTATAAAGTAATAGTTTGACGTTCCAACACAAAATAATTTTTTTTACCGATTTCCCAGAATCCTCCATTCCTTGCGCAAACTCCAGAGACTGTACAGAGGTGGAACGGATGGTGTCCGTCCTCCCTAGGTGGAACATTCGCAGAGATGCACTCTCGTAAGTGGCACAGGCACAGCCGTACATCCTAAATGGTGCAAAGCAGATCATGTATTGTTTATCTAGCATTTCCACTCTTGGAAATGGAAGGGACACATACACTGATGTACAAGGGGGAAGGGTGTGGGGGGGTGGTGTCATAGCATATAAGTATCTGCATTTCTTTGGCCCCACGCTACTGTGTCGGAGACAGGATTTCAAAGAGGGAGTCTTCAAATCCATCTTTGAAGTATCTTCTCTGATAATTTCTGCTCTATTCAAAGCAACGAAACTCAGGCGGAGGGCCAAGACAATAGAATGGCCATCAGTATGTCCTCTATCGATGGTGAAAACCGAAGGCATCATTTATGGTATTAAACAATGCGACAACATACCATTGATGAGTTTGGGCATGCACAGAAAAGGCTTGATCTAGGCACTCGCATAAAGGGATTTTTGTAAGAACTTACCGTTCGAATCCCTTTCTCTGATATGGTCCTGGTGACACAGCTCAACACTGGGATGTAGGAGGGTCCGAAGGAGCCAGGCACCTATCCTAAAGTTTTAGAGGGTAGGCTCCTCCCCTACTGCATCCCTGGACTCTTCAGTTCAATCTTTCAAAGCCACTGGAATACATTAACTCAGTACAAACGCCTGCACATATTATATGCACATTTTATAACAGAAACTGTTAACTTTTAACCATTTTAACATGAACATCATGAAACTTCTGGCATACTTACTGAGCGTAAGGGAGGGATCGCTGTGTCACCAGGACCATATCAGAGAAAGGGATTCGAACGGTAAGTTCTTACAAAAATCCCTTTTTCTCTTTCAATGGTCCTGGTGACACAGCTCAACACTGGGACGTTCCAGAGCCGGTCCTTTGGGAGGGTACGCTCAGGTCTGCAGCTCTCAGCACTGCTCGCCCGAATGATGCGTCCTCCGACGCGAACTCATGGAATCTATAGAATTTGGCAAATGTGTGAACAGATGACCAAGTGGCAGCCCTGCAAACCTGCTCAGCTGTGGCCCCATGTCGAACCGCCCAAGAGGTGGCAACTGACCTGGTGGTATGCGCATTTATTTTGGCCGGTACTGGTCTACCCACTTTGGTGTATGCAAAGGCTATCACAGACCGCAACCACCTAGCAATAGTCTGCTTAGATGCAGGCCAACCAATTTTGTGTACGTCATACAATACCAACAATGTGTCAGTCTTCCTGACACTCTTCACTCTGTCCACATATATGCGTAAGGCACGCACAACATCCAAAGTTCTCAACTTGTCCCTTTTCTTAGAACCCTCTGGGGGTTGAAACACAGGTAGAACTATCTCCTGATTTAAATGGAAGGTAGATACCACCTTCGGTAAAAACTGAGGCACTGTTCTTAAAACAGCCCTGTCATCATGAAAAATTAAGAAGGGAGATTTACATGACAAAGCTCCCAATTCTGAAACTCTTTTAGCAGATGCTACTGCTAACAAAAACACTAGCTTTCACGTGAGAAACTTAAAGTCAGCCGACCTTAAAGGTTCAAATGGTGCCTTTTGAAGGCATTCCAAAACCAGTGATAGATCCCAAGGTGCTACTGGTTGCTTGTATGGAGGTTTCAACCTGGATACTCCTTGTAAAAAGGTTTGAATTTCCGGCAAAATGGCTATCTTTTTCTGGAAATAGATGGACAAAGCCGAAATCTGCACCTTCAGTGACTGAAGGCTTAGACCCGATGAAAAACCATCTTGTAAGAATTCCATCATTCTTGATAGCTTAAAATGAGATGTATGAGCCTTTCTTCTCTCACACCATCGAATGTAAGTCTTCCAGACTCTATAATAATTTGCCGAAGATACAGCTTTTCTGGCTTTTATCATCGTCTGTACTACTGCCTCAGAAAACCCTTTTCTTTTCAAAATGGTGGTTTCAATAGCCAGGCCGTCAAAATCAATCGATCTGAATCCAGGTGATTGAATGGGCCTTGTCTTAGAAGGTCTGGTCTCAGAGGTAGACGCCATGAGTCCACAGACAACCTCTGAAGCCTCGAGTACCAGGACCTCCTTGGCCAATCTGGGGCCACTAAGATCACTGGAACCTTCTGCCCCTGTATTTTCTTCAGAAGTCTCGGTAACATTGGTACTGGTGGGAATGCATAAAGGAGATCTCCCTGCCAGTGAATAGTCATGGCATCCACTGCCTCCGCTAGTGGATCCCTTGTTCTGGCATAGAACCTGGGCACTTGACGGTTGACCCTGGATGCCATCAGGTCCACATCCGGAGTTCCCCACATCGAAGTGATTTGGTGAAACACCTGAGGGTGTAAGCTCCATTCCCCTTCCTTGAGCTCCTCCCTGCTCAGGAAGTCGGCTTCTATATTCTCTATTCCTGGAATGAATATAGCCGATACAGCTGGAACATTCTGTTCCGCCCATAGGAAGATTCTGGACACCTCCCACATGGCCAATTTGCTGCGTGTACCTCCCTGGTGATTCAGATACGCCACAGCTGTGGCATTGTCGGTCTGAATCCTCAAAGGGAGGTTCTGTAACCTGTCTCCCGCCAAGGAAATCACTTTCCAGACAGCTCTCAGCTCCAAGATGTTGATTGGTAACGCTGCTTCCTCTGCTGTCCACAGACCCTGAAGCCTGAGATCCAGGACTATTGCCCCCCAGCCCCTGAGACTGGCGTCGGTAGTTACTATCAACCAGTCCCAGGTCTGTAATGACCGACCCCACTGAAGGGAATCTACTTCTGTCCACCATTTCAAGGATTCTCGAGTGTCCGAAGACAGCACTATCATCTCGGATTTCATGGTCAAAGTGTTTCCTGACCAGGCTGACAAAATGTTCCATTGGAACCTCCGAGAGTGGAACCTGGCAAATTGAAGCGTCTCGAATGACGCCACCATCTTCCCCAGGAGCTTGAGGCACCTCCATACTGAAATGCTCTGAGCCCTGAGAATCTCCTGGACTAGGGTGACCAGATCCCTGGCCTTTACCTCCGGGAGGAATACCCGATGAAGATGGGTGTCCAATATGACTCCCAAGAATTGGAGCCTTTGTGACGGTACCAACTGAGATTTTTGCAAATTTAAAATCCAGCCGTGAGCCTGCAAAAAACTGATGGCCTCTGCCAATTGACTCTGCAGCATGGCTGCTGACTCTGCTTTGAACAGGAGATCGTCCAAATAGGGTATTACTGTGATTCCCCTGAGCCTCAGCACCGCCGCCATCACTGACATTATCTTTGTGAATACCCTTGGCGCGGTTGCTAGCCCAAAGGGTAACGCCCGGAATTGTAAATGCAGGTCTCCTATGGCAAACCTCAACAAGGTCTGATGCTCCGGGTGTATAGGGACGTGCAAATATGCGTCCTGGACATCCATGGACGCCAAAAATTCTCCCTGGTCCAGACTCAGGAGTACTGACCGTAGGGACTCCATTTTGAAATGGTCTACCCATAAATGAACATTTAGGGACTTCAAATTTAGTATTGGTCTGAAAGACCCGTCTGGTTTGGGCACCAGGAACAGCGTGGAGTAAAAGCCTTTCTTCCACTCTGCCCTGGGGACTGGTGTAACCACCCCTTTTTCCAAAAGGGAGTGAGCTGCTCTCACAAGAGCTGTACGAAGCTGTGCCTCCTTTGGTAAGGATGTGGGGATGAACCTCTTCGGAGGCGGCCCTCTGCAAGGGATTTTGTAACCCTGTGTTATAATATCTAACACCCAGGCATCCTGGCCTAGAGAAGCCCAAGCGTCCCTGAAGAGTGTGAGACGCCCCCCCACTTTTGTCACTGTCGGGCGAAGCCCCTGACAGTCATGCAGAGGGTTTATCCTCTCCTTTTGTGGCAGGCTTCTTGTGAAAAGAGCCAAATTTTGACTTTTGTGTCTTGCCTCTAGAGGACTGAAACCTTCCCCTGAAAGACTGTCCTCGAAAGGACGCACCACCTCTAGGGGAGGGCCGAAAGGACGGCTTAAAAGCAGAAAATCTGGACGTCTGCTTTGCTGAGGAGGCCGGCAGGAATGTACTTTTGCCGCCCGTGGCCTTCTTTATAATCTCCTCTAATTCGGTACCAAAAAGTACCTTTCCTTTGAAGGCTAATGTTTCCAGAGCCTTCTTGGACTCATTGTCTGCTTCCCAGGCTTTAAGCCAAAGCACTCTCCTGGCATTAATGGAGACTGTGGACACTCTGGTTGCCATTTTAATAGCTTCCTCCTCTGCTTCCACTGCATATTCTGCAGCTGCCTTAATCTTTTCTGCAAGCAGTAACGCACCAGGGTCAGCCTGCAGCATGGTGCATAATTCACCAGCCCACTCTATCATGGCCTTAGAGACCCAGGCTGAAGCAATAAGGGGCCGTAAGGTAAACCCCACCCCTTCAAAGATAGCCTTGAGGTTACCCTCCAGCTTTTTATCCACAGAATCTTTGAAAGCTGCACCGCCCTGTACTGGTAATACAGTAGCCTTGGACAAACGTGCCACTGAAGCGTCCACAACTGGGACCTTTTCCCAGAGCTCCGCATGAGACTCTGGCATGGGGTACAGACTAAGGAATCGCTTAGGCATCTGTAGCCTCTTATCAGGAGTTTTCCAAGCCCCTTCTAACAATTCCTGTAACCCCTCATCTGAAGGAAAAGTAACAGCCTCCTTCCGCTGTCGCTTAAAAACACCTTTAACAGGAGTCTTATCCTCCACAGACAGCTTTAAAGCCTGCTTCACAGCTACAATGAGATCCTCTATACCAGCAGCAGAGTTCTCTTCCACATCATCACCCTGATCCCAGGGGATGTCAGTATACTCTCCTTCCTCCTCATCTACCACAGTAGTCAAAGCATAAGACCTTCTAGGGGTCCCTGCCACATCATCCATTTTGTCCAGCATTTCACTGAACCTGTTGATCCCTTTAGCAGTATCCTGCATCACCTGAATCAGCGCAGGATCTGCCTGGGTAAGAGGCAAGGAGCCAGACGACTGCTGAGATGATGGCATAGGTCTCTGTGATTCTACCAGCCCATCACTCTGCCTGTCCAAAAGCTGCACCAAAGCATTAACTGACCTGCCTAGGGCCCTGGCCCACGCAGGTTCCATCTGCTCTGCCCTATGGGGTTCACTGCCCATGGGTCTCACATCAGCGCAAGTAATACATAAGCCCCCCTTGGCCATCTGCTCAGGGACAAACTTTTGTGTGCAACCATTGCACGCGCTCAGTGCACTAAGGGCTCCCTCCCCCAAAACCACAGCCTGATGCTCAGACATGATGCAAGTGATAAATGTATATCTATCAGTATACACAGTGCAAACAATGTACAAACGTTTATACAGAGGCAATGCACCCAATCACTTATCTGTCTGTTGGTTTCAACTGCGGGGAAGCGATGCCCAGGAAATCCAAGTCACTCTGCCAGGATCAGTAAGCCAGCTCAGCTCCGCTGCAAGCGTTCTGAAAGGCGCCAAAGTCAGAGTGAAGGAAGAGACCACAGGTCCCTGCTGCTGCGGGGTCCGTGACCTTTTGGCGCCAACCACCCCCAGCCAGCCGCTCCTCAGGTAGGATTTCCTAGTTCCAGTGTCTCCCCCTCAACTGGGGATCACTTGGAACATGCCTGTCACAACGCTGCTGTCCTCTCATCTAGGAGCTCAGCGTGTAAGCTCCGCATAAAATGGCCGCCGCCATCACGGAGCGCCTGTCCCCCATGATCCCCACCTAAATGTGGAGCCGGTTTCAGGGTACTCCGGAGCCCAGGCAGCCTTTTGGAAAAGGCTATAAGCGCTGCACAGGGAGACCAGACAGTGTCTCCCCTGTGCACAGTGAGCTGACAGGACGCGCTTCTGTCAGCTCCTGCTGCGCTAGCAGTGTGAGGATTCACTATGAGAATCCTCACACTGTGCCTACCTAGCTAGGGTAAAAGTTAATAAAACAATAAAAATCCCCTAACTACTCTAATTCTTCGGCTGCTCCTGCAGCCCTTTAGAATAGCACCCACTCCAGTGGGCACCTAACACGAACTGAAGAGTCCAGGGATGCAGTAGGGGAGGAGCCTACCCTCTAAAACTTTAGGATAGGTGCCTGGCTCCTTCGGACCCTCCTACATCCCAGTGTTGAGCTGTGTCACCAGGACCATTGAAAGAGAAAAAAGGTTTATCTGTCCAATCAATCTGCTGGGAACCAAGATCTGGTAATGCATGGGAGCAAATGACAAATCAACAATTTGGTAGAAGACACTGTAAAAGACACCATGGCCGTTACAGACAAATTGGTTACATTCGTTTGATATAATAAATTTATCCGAACATTTGTCTTTGACCAATCATTAATGTTTGGGAGCAAATGGTTTACAGTCTGGTGGCAAGAAAAATCTGGTAATGTATGGGAGAGATTGGACAGATAAAATCTGTAGGTGTGTACCCAGAATTATCCAACACAAACAGTGAGCTGTGTAAGTTTCCTCTATGCATGTGCGTCACAGCGTAGATGTCAGTCAGGAGTCTGTGAGTGACCCAGGGGCGTGGCTGGACTGCTGATTGATGCCAGGGCTCAGCCAGTGAGGCGGAACAGCCAGACTGGAGACAGTGGCAATGCTGCAGAGCAGGGTTACTGGCTGACAATCTAGTAGCCAGTAACCAACGATTGCTGGAAACTATCAACCTCTATGATAAAACTAATCTGCCATTGATCATCGATCGTTGAGCGCCTTCAACACCGTTGAGAGCATACCATCCCTAGTTATAAAAGTACATTTAAAGCATAGCTAAATACAATTAATTTTGAGAGCATTTACAAGTCATTATTATTATTTGGGGCAGATTAGTTGGAAGTTCGGGTTGTGCATTAATCTGCCAGTTAGTATAGGCCTTCATGTAGGTTGGCAGGAGCACTTACAGTGACTACCACATTTAATTGGCTCTACCATGTGGTCGAACAGATTGAACCCCTTTCTGATGGACAGGCAAGGATTGTTATTTCACTGTACCTTGGTAGTCCCGGCACCATAACTTCCCTGTTCTTACCGGTAATATGCCAGCTGGAGTGCCACTTGGATAAAGGCATCTGGGCTCAACTTTTCTGCCTTCGGAAAGTTCTTCCCAAACGCGTGGAAAACAAAGACTTTAATATCCAGATCATGTATCATTCTTTAAAAAAAACATAAAAACCAAAAGATGGCTAAATATACAGTAAATTAAAACAAAAAAAGTACATACTTGCAGAATTCTTTATTGTGACTAGCACTGGCTCTAGTGATATTACAGCGCAGTGCCCAAGGACTGTGGTAATGAAATGCAAAGAATGGCTCATGGGAGATGTATTTATCTGATAAGAACACTAGGCACGTTTCACCCTGGGACATCACCAAGGTGTCTATCAGCAAGGGTATACAACCTTCACAGAGAGAAAAGCCACAAAGAAGGCAATACAAATGCTACTCTGTGGGCATCGTAGTGTATCTAGGTATCGCCAGTGTATGGAGGTTATTCTGGTTGACTTGCAAGGCTGCGTATTTCGCACCCTTGTGAGTCCACCAGAAGCTGCTAGCCCCTCGTACACCGCGATTACCATAAACATCCATTCTCAGCCTTGGGTGCAGGGGAGAAATCATTCGATCGTCAGCGACCCTCAAATAATTTTTCCAGCTCTCCTAGATCTGAGACACCTCTGTGGAGTCTCAGATCTGTGGGCGCCCTGTGCGGGCAGCTGATGTCAGCTGCCCGCCCCCGCACCATCAGAGAATTACCATGAGAACACCCAGCCTTTTAATGGGAACGCCCATAAAGCACTGGGCGTTCACATGGCCGAATCCCTTGGCCTGCCGCCCCACACCGGCAATGTTGTATGCTAGCGCTCGGCGAATACATGTGCAGGAAAGCGTGTCAATCAGAATAGGGGCCTATGTCTTGGCCAATGTGCATAATTGCTTCTCCATGCTAGTATTGTGCAAACTCGCTGTAGAGAAGGCTTAGGCGAAACTTTCGTCTGCACAGCTTCAAGTGCACCCGGTCAGTCATTGCCTGGCCAGGTCTACTGGGATATTTTGTTTCACAGGTTGCCCTCCACGGCTATAAATCATTGTTTCTAGTATCGAAGTATCTAAATAAGATGAATTCTAAAATGTACGGTCACATAGTGATTATGGCACAAAGGTTCTGTGCACTTACATGTTCAGATTCTGTTTGGCTTTTTCAATGTCAGTCTTGATTTCTGGAGTGATATTGAACCGCAGCTTTTTGGGCATTGGCAGAGGTATCATTGGGGACCGCACGTAGTCTGGCTTCTTCCTGCAAGAAGACAATGAGGTTAGAGCCTCCTTTATTAAATGCAGAACAATAAACTACCATGCATGGCATTTACTCCTTATGAAAAGGACACTAAAGTCTGGAAAAGAAAAGAAATATACACATAGCAGTAATCACAGACAAATAGGATGCCCCAACTCAATTAGAGTTTTATTGTACATAAATGCGCACAAGGAGGTGTACCATTTACTCTGCAATCTGACCACTTTGTAGAATGGTTGGAGGTGCCTACATGGAGGTAGCAGCAATGCATTTATATGGAAATGCAGCAAGTGGTATCACATCTCCTGCATGCGTTACTCATCCAAGTTGTGTGTAACACGATTGACCAGCTGTAAGACACATGGAGTTGCGCCTGCCGGCTGTTGCTGAACCAACAAACAGGCCAGGAAATCTCCATCTTCCGACTAAGATCCTGGCCTCGTCACTCCCTCAAAATGGAAGTCATCGCAGTCCCTACCAAACCCAGATGGCAGCAGACGGTCTTTCTGGTGCCAATTTGTATCTAACATTGCAGAACCATACTGAGCCAGCATGAAGTACCGAACATCCGCACTTGGTACAAATTCAGCTAGTTATATCTGAATCCGATAGACCATCAGTCCTCAGTGGTCACGAGCAGCCCAGACTGAAGGACTATCCCTGCATTGGTCACATTGGAAGAACTCGAAGGACACAATTAAGCCACACTAGTAACTGCATTGGGATTTAGGTTATTAGATTTCAGTACGGAATTCTTACGTGTATTCAACAACGTGGTCCAGCAATGCCACAATGGGCGGCCCTTCCGCAGGTGCGTGTTCATACACCAGTCCGCATGACCCATCCTCTGCCACTATAAACTAAGAAAAAAATGCTTATGAAGCACCCCGTAAAGCTAGTACCGAACATAAATCTTTCCCAGAGACCACAAGGTTGTACCTGAAGAGTTTTATCAAACCACCTATTCCCAGTATTCAAGCGGCTCCCTCCACCATGTAACATCTGCGCCGCCACGCGGCTCATGTACAGCTCGTCTGAGACTCTGGGCATTGGGGCGTCCAGACACACCGTGAAGATGCTCTTCTCAATTGTTCTCACTGACTCCTTGTTGGTTTTATCTGGACAGAGAAAGAAAGAAACCAGTATAGTTTATGGTGGTTATGGAATGTTTCAATTAGCTGCCCACGGCCATCAGAACCACCCTGGCTACTACAACCTGGGTTATGTGGGCAGGATAACCTCACTTAAAGGTCTCCTTCCCGAGAGAATAATAAAAAAAAAATATATATATATATATATATATATATATATATATATATATATATATATATATATATATATATATATATAAAAAAAAATTTAGAAATATATATAATGAAAAAAAAAAGCCTCATCGGCAAGGCTTCAATAGCAATTTGGTTTAATCAAATTCTTAATTAATCCAAGCAAATACCACTGAGCAGGATCAGTTACAGGCTGGACTTCATGGAAGAGGTTTGGTAAGGTGATATACATAGGACTCAGATGCTGGGACATACAAAGTGCAGGTAAGTAATAGAGAACCATCTGAGTGGAGTCTTGCTTACACTGGTGAAACGAACGTGCGGTTATGTCACAATCATTTTATTGCATTCTGTTCATAAACCAGTTCCAGCCATCATCAGAATGTTTTATTTTTTTAGGCGCTCTGCAGTGGTGACACTTGTGAGTGGTTGGCACAGTTATAAAGCTGGTGCAAAGTGCAGGCTGGGTTTGTCTATGACAACTCGCCAACACATGTACTGTATATGGGCACATTCACCCAACTCCAAACACAGACAGATCTGCTTTATAAATACATTTTAAGAGGGCCAAACAAATTCATAGCCTAAAAAAGGATACAGGGTTACACCCCTCAGGGTAATGTACATTAGGGGACCAGTCAGTAATATTTTGCCCACTAACCACAGGGATGTCTAGCTTAAAATGAATTAAGTAAGATTTAGGGTTACCTTGGCTAGACCTAACCAGGCGAAATTCCAAACATAGATTTAATATAGGTTGAACTCGATGGATAAACATCTTTTTTCAATCTCACTATGGGACTGTTTCAGACCTGTTTGCTAGGCTGCATATGGCTAGCAAACAGGTAAACGCCCCCCCCCCCCCCCCCCCTCCGGCCAATCGAATCCCGCCACTAACATGCAAGGGGATGTGTACGCTAACGCATGCCTGTGCATGTGGTCGCAAGGAAGAGAAATCATTCGATGGTCACTCGCCATCGAGCAATGTCTCCTGTCTTTGCTGAGAAAAGTCAGCCTGGACTGACTTCTTTGTGCCTGCTGTCCGCCAAATTCGGGGCAGGCACTGGTGTCAGCCGCCTGCCCCGAGAATGCGACGCCACGCCTGCTTACGCCCCTTTCCCGCCCCTCCTGGAGTGAATGGCCCGGCGAGTGTCAAATCTCGCCGGAGCCGTCCGCTCCCGGGATTTGCACCTGCGCATGTGCAATCACCGATCGGGTACGTAGACGACATTGGCACACTACGAGCGGGTCGGAATCGGTCCCTATGTACGTATGGATCCCTTATTCCTCTACTGCACCTCCAGCAATTTGCCGATGATCCTGGGTATATAGTCAGGAAAGGACCTTATAATGGATTACTATGACTGACATGCTGGGCTTGAGTTGCCCGCTCACTACACGCAATAGAGATAGTTGGCCGATGTTGGAAATACTGTGCATGCATCGAGTTGCAGAGCACATACATCCTGATAGGCACTGCACAGAGACGCAGTACGAATATAGACGTAGGAGCTTCAGATTTTAGTTGGCACTGCTGGGAGGTTACGGGGCAGCTAATTAGACTCAGACATGTTGCAACCAGCGACTGCGTCTAATGATGATTTTGCATGGACACAGACAGCCATGTTCAGACGGGCTATTGCAATATTTGATGATGCGTACAGTGCGTATGTTTGATATGTACAGTGTACGGACTCAGTAGCGGCTGCAACTCAAGGCACTTCTGATTCAGGCACCGTAATGGAACTGTTTTGACTCCATTTCCTATCTTAGGTAAACTTTGGCAGAGTTGAGAAAGTTGGACAAATGTCATCTTGCATGAAGGCCCCAAATGCAAGGACACCCTTAGGACCCACCAGTCTTCCATAATGCAAGACACCCCTCTTCTAAACATTGAGTAGGAATACCATAACCCTAACCTCCCACATTATAAAGTGATCACACATCAGAGGAACCGGTCATGTGTGGGGTAGAATAGATAGTATAGTCCTAGCACAATCTCCTCAGCTCACCTTTGATAAGATTGTTGTAGGCCTTGGCCCAACTGTTCCTGTGGTTAGTAGTCAAGATGCCGATGGGCTCCTTGTTGGTCTGCAGAGACGTTCCCCAGATCTTCTCCAGCTGACTAAAAATCTGATCCTCAGTGAGGGGCGTCCGGTCGCTGTTATACACATCCATCTCAAAAAACTGAGACAAAAAATGACAGAACCATGAAGTGAATCAGGAATGGTCACAGCAGCTCTGAATCTTTTAAGGTGGACCTGATGCCTACAGGAAGTACAGGTAGACATTTTGTGGGATGAACCAACAGTTACTCTATTAAAAAGGACATTGATTATGAATAATGGTTCAGCCTCAAAATGGCTGCTCACATAGCACATTATGGTAGACGTTTAAAGTTTCAATGAAAGGGAACACTTTCCTTAATGAAAGCTTTTGCGTAAAAAAATTGAAGAAATTCAATAGTTTTTAGAAGCCTGACGGGAGCTATTCAATTGTTTTGTTGCTTCAGCGGGCAGTGAATATTTTGGCTCAGAATCAATGATAGTTGGGCTTTGAATGCCTATTACTTTACACGTCTAAACTGGATGCAATTGGGAGTGGTAAGAACAATAATATTGGATGCCAGCGGCGACTGCAGAACAGCGGAATATCACCGGCCGGGCACTAATTACTTAAGGTGCGTACACACGGGGGAGATATATTGCTAGCAATATATTGCTTGCAATATATTGCTGAGCAATATATTGCTCAGTGTCTCTTTTTCAACAAGCGACCAGAGATGGTCGCTGTTGAAAACGAACCTCTGCTGGGGGTGCCGCAGAGGTAATTAGCTGGTCGCAGGAGCAAGCTCCTGCGACCAGCGATTACAATGGGGCAGAAAACGGGAGCGCGCACCCAGAGATTTATCTCCGGGGCAAACTCCCAATCACTGGCAATATGGTCGCCTGCGACCATATTCCCAGCGATTTTAGCACCTATCTCCCCCGTGTGTACACAGCACTAGACACGTCCAAAAATATTAAGATTCCCCCAAAACACACATTTACATTTATACCATGCTCTGTCTGGATGGAATGGATATAGGTGCAAGGCATTTGGACTACTAAAATGCCAACCATGGCCTACCGATACGTAGAACAATAAAAAAAATGACATGTCCTAACAAGATGTCGAGGCCATGGTGTAATAGCATAACTGCCTCA
The DNA here is from genome assembly GCF_055691185.1 of Crinia signifera. Classification (NCBI taxonomy): domain Eukaryota; kingdom Metazoa; phylum Chordata; class Amphibia; order Anura; family Myobatrachidae; genus Crinia; species Crinia signifera. The sequence continues at coordinate 32,868,870 of NC_139225.1, forward strand.
CAGCAATGAGGTCATGGGTTCGATTCCCACCATGACACTAACAGTGTGGAGTTTGCATATTCTCCCCTGCATGGGTGGGTTTCCTCCAGGTACTCCGGTTTCCTCATACAATCCAAAAATATACTGGTAGGTTAATTGGCTCCCAACAAAATTAACCCTAGAATGTCTGTGTGCACATGTGGTAGGGAATATAGAGTGTAAGCTCCACTGGGCAGGGACTGATGTGACTGTTCAAAAACTCTCTGTAAAGCGCTGCGGAATATGGGAGTCATTCTGGTTGACTTTCAAAGCTGCGAATTTCGCAGCTCTGCTAACCAACTAAACGCTGCCCACCGCAACATCCGCCCCCCCCACGCATGGCGAATGTCTCTGCACGCATGCAAATGGAAGTTTTGCATAAACATTCATTCGCTGTCTTGCGTACAGGGCTGAAGTCATTGGATGGTCGCCGACCATCCAATGATTTCTCAAGCGTTCGCAAATCTATGGTGATTCAGATTTGCGTCACCCTGCTACGTGAACAGAGCGGGCAGCTGACTATTATAGGCAGGGGACTATTACTAGCTATGCCTTACATTATTGTACTATTACAAAGAGAGGCCCGCTTTCAGGAGACACTACTGCACAATGCCTTAAAGGGGAGTATTCAATTCTCGGTTCCGACAGTCTTTTAAAAAAAGTCAGATCGGACGGCCTTCAATGATTTCGGTAATGGCAGCATTGAACAGGCGTGTGCCGCTATTTCTGCCGGCGGAAATAGCGGAACAGATTAAAAACCCCTCTAAGACTCTTCCTAAATATATCGGATGTACCTGTATGCGATTACTTCCTGTGCTTTTCAATCTTGTATGTACAGCATCAGGCAGAGTTGTTTATTTAACCCTCAATTTGTACGACCTAGCTCTGTTGTGGGATATAAAGGGGTAGTAGACAAGTTTAGTGTGAAGATGCGCCTGCTTCTAATATAGCACCCTCTACACCTCAAAGGTATAGCAGTGTCCCCCAGACAGGATGCTAGGGAAATATCTGTATCTAGATAGATTATATAGCAATTACAGGAAGACACAAGTCAATGACGAGCCTTCTGCAGGTGGAAGCACCTGTAAGTAGGCCTTGTGTGTTCCTTATTACTGTGAGGCCTTTTGATGATGCTTTCTTAATCATCACTATTCATCTTATCATCCATGAGACAGTGTGGTCCTCACCTGGAAGTTATGAACCACAGTAATGTGAGTAGGGGGCTTCTTCACTTGACTATAGTTGACGACAGAGTCTCGCTTCGGGCCTGGTATCCGACAGGACGATAAGATCTGGTAGTACTGATTCATACACAGTTGTTTACCACCCAGATACTCTACAGGAAGGGTCTCACTATACACAATGGGAAGATGAACAGAATTCAGGCAGTTGGACACTCGGTCAGGAGAGTATCCGTAGCTTTAAGAGATTACTTACTTGTCAATCATGGCCTTAAAGTCCAGAACACCTTCAATCAGCTTAGCAGCAAATCTAAGAGACGAGAGTATTCAACTTGGGGTCAAAACCAGCAGCGACAAAAGCTTATAGGAAGTTACCCCAATCGTGTGTGCATGGACCTCCTAATGCCGGGCTATTTACACCCATTCCCTCCGTATGCCTTCAGATGTTTTATAAAGGTCACTTCTGACGTGCTGCCACGTGCGATGGAACAATGCGATGTTGGATGTGCTGCCACGTGCGATGGAACAATGCGATGTTGGATGTGCTGCCACGTCCGATGGAACAATGTGATGTTGGATGTGGTGCCACGTCCGATGGAACAATGCGATGTTGGATGTGCGGCCACGTCCGATGGAACAATGCGATGTTGGATGTGGTGCACATCACGTATTGTGTGACTGCACAGTGCGGACAGGAGAAACAACTAACTGAATACAATGGACCCTGATTCAGACCCTGTTAACAAGGCTGACCTTTTTGCAGATGGACAAAACCATGCTGCACTGCAGGTGGGGCAGATGTAACATGTGCAGAGAGTTAGATTTGGGTGGGGTGTGTTGAAACTGAAACCTAAAATTGCAGTGTAAAAATAAATCAGCCAGTATTTACCCTGCACAGAAACAATATAACCCACCCAAATCTAACTCTCTGCACATGTTACATCTGCCCCACCTGCAACGCAGCATGGGTTTTTACCATGTGAAAAAAAATGCAGACTTGCTAACCGGTCTGAATCCGACCCAATGTTCTGACAAAATGTATCCTGACGCCATTCAGATGATTACATAGTGCCTACACGCTGGGCTGTTCTAGCTGTGTGCCGTTCCCTGCCTGGTTTGTAAAGGGCAAATGCTCCCTGGTGTCCTGCTAGAAACAGCCTGCCGTTGTGTGACTAGATGGCATGTGCATGGGATCTATTCACATCAAGAGGATTGTTAGGGGAAGGAAAGCCCCTCAGTAGGTGCCGGGCAAGCCCCCCCCAGGGCCGAATCCCCTCCCCGGCCTTCCAGTCCCCCTTTTTGAGCATGCATGGCACACTACCCCCGTATCCTACATACCATGCATGGACCGATTTAGGCAGTACGGACGGTGTAATGGTTAGCATTACTGCCTCACAGCACTGAGGTCATGGGTTCAATACCCACCATGGCCCTAACTGTGCGGAGTTTGTATATTCTCCCCGTGCTTGCGTGGGTTTCCTCCGGGTACTCCGGTTTCCTCCCACAATCCAAAAATATACTGGTAGGTCAATTGGCTTCCAACAAAAATGAACCCTAGAATGAACGTGTGTGCATGTGGTAGGGAATTATAGATTTTAGCATCCACTGGGGCAGGGACTGATGTGAGTGTTCAATCATTCTCTCTGTAAAGTGCTGCGGAATATGTGTGCGCTATATAAAAAAACTTAATAAATATATATTTTTTAAAGAATTCCACAATGTCAATATTTACAAAGTTGAGCATTTACTGTCAGGGAATGTTTTTTTTTTTTTTTTTTTTTTTTTTTTTTTTATGCCAGCGAATCAGTTCCTACGGCCACAGGATTACTTGGACGTGTGCTTATTGAAAGATCTTCAAACTATGGCCCTCCAGCTGTTGTGAAACTACAAGTCCCATCATGCCTTGCCACAGTTTTGCTATTAGGGAATGCTATGACTCTGGCAAGGCATGCTGGGATGTGTAGTTTCACAACAGCTGGAGGCCCACAGTTTGGACATGCCCGCTTTATAGCAATCTTGCGATTTTTAGCATATATTTCGGAGTCTAGTATATTCAGAGTTCAATTGTAATTCAGTTGCAGTGCGGCTGGATGAACACAACTGCGTGCAGGCGAAGATTAACCATGGCGTGTAGATGGAATTGTGTAGGCGCAGATATCAGTCTTATGTCATACGCATCTTTTCCACCTGACAGAGTGATGTATGCATCTACACACTGCAAGGCCTCACTGAAATAGCCAGCAGGGTTTATATGTATTCCAGGGGAAGCACTTGACATTGCGCAGATAGGAAGTAGTCTGTTTTAGTGATCAATAAGCAGAAGCCTATTTGACAGTCTGCACCATGGAGCTCAGAGTAACAATGCCAGCAGTTGTAACTGGGCTGTGCAAGTGGGAGTAGCTGGGACTCTGGACTTGGTGCATGGTATTGGACTGTATTTTGAGCTCAGCCAGAGCATGGCGCTCAGTGAAAATAGTTATTCAGTAAGTGTGGGAAAGGTCACCATGAACAAAGGTCAACCTGTCCGCCTTTCAGAAGTCATCTCCCCCCCACGCCATAGCCTAAAGGGAAAGGTCACCTCAGAACAAACGCTGGTTACCTGAGCTGCCCTTGTCTGTCTGCAAAGTCTTGCTTTGGTAAAACCACTCCGGGGCTCGAGTGAACCACGACCGGCAGCCGGTATTCCAGATACGCCGTCTGCAGCCACCAATCAGAGAGCTGAGAACAAGCACAAACAGACCAATCAGATTTCTTTCCATATCATTTGTGGCCTATACAGTTCTCTCTGTACTTTGCATCGAAAATGAGTTACTGGTGCGGCAACGTTATCTGTGCCCGGTATCTGTATCTCCTCATATATTTATTGATGCTTGGCGGTTGTTCTTTATTAGGTCCATTTGTATTGGCAACACCCAATATACACAAATACCATGCTGCTGCTGTGGAACTACACAGCACAGAATGCCCTGCCACAATTTTGTTACTAGGGCATGATAAAAAATGTGGCAGGGCATGCTGGGAGATGCAGTTCCACAGCAGCGGGAGGGCAGCATGTTGAATACCCCTGGTGCACAGTCATCTTTCAGGTCAGACTGTCTATGCATTCTGTGGCTCTCTAGTTTACAAGTCCCAGCATGCTCTGCACCTAACAGGAGTTAGACATCTGGCAAAGCATGATGGGGCAATTGGAGAGCAATTGATCGGGTCTGGTCCATGCCATATTTAGGGATTTAACAGTGGTAAAGGATTCTGTGTTCCAACCACAGCTGGGCATGGGTCATTGGGTCGACACATATTAGGATGACATGCATTGGGTCGACCACTGAAGGTCTACATGGCTTAGGTTGACACATGAAATAGGTCAACATGGCTGAGGTCGACAGGGTTGGAATGTCGACACAAGCATTAGGTAGACATGGGCAAGCTCGAAAGTCAAAAGGTCTACATGAGCTTTTCATGTTTTTTATCCCTAATGTCGACATAGTGACTGTATCCCCCACAGCTTTATATGGTTCCAGGTCCTGTTATGTTCTAACACATGGGGTAAAACTGGATACAACTATTAAAAATATGTTATTAGTGGTGGAATGCAGTCATGTCGTCAATAATAATATTGAGTTATGTCGGCAGGTTGAGAATATTAAAACCTACAACATTGACATCCTCCGAAAGCAGATAGTTAGGATTGGGCTGCCGGCGGGAGGGTCAGAGTGGGGCTGCCGACGGGAGGGTCAGAGTGGGGCTGCCCGACGGGAGGGTCAGAGTGGGGCTGCCCGACGGGAGGGTCAGAGTGGGGCTGCCCGACGGGAGGGTCAGAGTGGGGCTGCCCGACGGGAGGGTCAGAGTGGGGCTGCCCGACGGGAGGTTAAGTTTAGCTTTAAACACTGTCAGAACTGTCGCGGAGCCAGCCAATAAATGTTCATGTCAACATTACTACAAAGTCGGCATTAATAATGTCGACAAAATATACCCAACCCAAAGAGATTATATATGAACTATATTTTAATTTTAGTTATCACAAATTCATACTCAACTAAAGGGCATGAATAATGACGCCGGAACTCTTAATACTGTTCGTAATGCCTGTGCTGAAATCTGGACTGTTGGCATCTGGAACTTACATATACCTGGGGTAGTTAGGGTTAGGCCATGAGGAGGGAGGGTATAGGGGAGGTTCGATGTTAGGCTGCGGGGGAGGGTTAGGATTAGGCTGCCGCTGTCATTTTTCTGACCGCCAACATTCCAAAACATTGCCATATATTTATTAATGGCTATCGAGTGTTGAAGCGCCTGGTTTTTCCTTTATCGCTCCTCTCCCTGATGTCACAGAGAGATCATACACACCTTAGTGTCTTTGTAGGTCACTGAGCTATAGAGGTTGGGTATCCCTTATCCGGGTTACATCCCTTATAAAGTTTTCAGAATATTTTTTTTCTTCCCCCACGCCTCTTTTTTATACTTACCTCGTTCTCCCATGGCGGCCATCGGAATCCTCTTCAGCGACATCCCCGGTCCCAAGGATGCATTGTGCGGGCACACCGGTGATGTATTGTGGGGTTACATCCTTGGGACTGGGGATGCCAATGAAGAGGATTCTGATGGCTGCCGTGGATGCCAGGGAGCACCACGGACATCAAGGGATCACCGGGTCGCCGCTGTGGGACCAGGTAATTCTGAAACTTTTTTTTTTTTTCAAAATCCGCAAAAACCCCTTATCCATGCTCGTGGTCCCGAGCATTTCGGATAAGGCATACATAACCTGTACAACAGTGAAAATACCAACCAAATGCATCCAGTAGTTTGTGTGATGCCGGAACAGACAAAAATTCCCCCCCAATTGTTTTCATCTCCACAGTTCCTAGACCAGGCATTCCCAACCACGGTTCTCAAGGCACACCAACAGTGCAGGTTTTAGAGATATCCAGGCTTCAGCACAGATGGTTTCATCAGAATCACTCAGGTACTAATTAAGTCACCTGTGCTCAAGCCTGGATATCTACAAAACCTGCACTGTTGGTGTGCCTTGAGGACCGTGGTTGGGAATGCCTGCCCTAGACGTATGCTGCAAGTCTCAAAACAAAGGTCTGTGTAGAGACACAACGCTGTTTCTATTATCCATCTCATTAAGGGGCCCATTTATCAAACTATATTTGCGGCTAAATCCCCGAAAACGCACGTTTTCGGGTTTAGCCGCAAATATTAAGTATCTCCTAAATGTATCAAAGGGGGACCGCTGAGATCCTCCCTGCAGCGCCGCCGGCCGCATCCCCCATAGGTTTCTATGGGGGATGCGAAGCTGCCCGATGTGTTAACATCGGGCAGCCCGGCATCGCACCCCTGGATTATCGCCCTTCTGATATGGCGATAGCCCATTGTAGCCTATGGTGCTCGGGCAGTGCGGTAAGAGGGGTCGGCGGGGGTCAGCGCATAACCGAGCATGCGCTGACCTCCCGGCTTCCGGGTTAGGGCTTCGCAGGGACGGGCTCCTATCGGAGCCCTGTCCCTGTGCCCTTAAAAATTATACATTGCCCCGATATGATCGCATTTTACAATGCGATCCTGGGCGGTAATATTCCGCCCAGATCGCATTGTAAAATGCGATCTTGATAAATGCGCCCCTAAGCAAGGTGAGTGACTGCATTGGTTACTTCTTATTGCTGCTTATGAGACTGTTCACCACTCTCTTCTCTTATGATCAGTGAAAGCCCCTTCTTGGTACTCATCCTACCTATCTAACCGCTCTTTCAGTGTCCACCGCCTTGTTGCTACCTCTATCAGTTGGAGACCTCAGGGCTCAGTCTAATACTACCCATACACTTATGCGAACGGATTTGATGCGACATTGAAGTGCGATGTCCATCAAATCCGATCACATGTTATGGTGCAAAACGTGCCACCTTTCAGCACCCGATGTTGCATGCTTGCAATGCATGCAATTCTTGGGAGGGCGGCAGAATTTGAAAATTATTTTTTTTTAAACACTGGGCAGCCCTCTGATTGGTTGAGAGAGCTCAGCCTCCCAAGCACAATAAGACTCTACTCTCGTCTTCAAACATTTCCTGAAAACTCCCCTCTTCTGGCATCCTATCATATTTAGTGATTCCTCCAGGACCACAGGGCGCCGGAGGAAAGGGGGCACTTTGAATGCGGCGGACCGGGTCCGCCAACGCCACTAATGTTGGCGGTCTGCCCACTGATGTCACTAATGTGGGCGTCCCATCCACCAATGTGTCTGTTGGGAGCACGTCCGGCACCTACGTAGGAGCTGGGCTTCCCCCATGCGCTCCGAAAGCTGTTGGCAGGGACAGACGGGCCCAGTTGTTTTAATAGGGCACCAAAAAACGGGCGGGGCACGTTTTGGCCTTTAAAAATAGGGCAGGGAGTGGCCTAGAGCGAACACTTATATTCCAGAACCACCCACATAACCTCCATACACCTTTCCTATCCAATTAAACCCCCACTGTACAGACCACATATATCCTAACTTTTGTACTCTTTCGCATTTCCATCCTCTTGGCCAACATTGGTCCCATGGTCACCGTATCATACAGCCTACCAAGAACCTCTGCAATCGAGTGAACCTTTATGCAATAGATAACACCTATCCTTATGTATAAATGCCTATTTCCCTATAGATTGTAAGCTTGCGAGCAGGGTCCTTCTACCTTTGTGACCGTCTGTAACTACCCAGTTTGTTTTTATCTCCTTATTTCCACTTATAAAGCGCAACAGGATTTGCTGCGCTATACAAGAAATGGTTAATAAATAAATATGGTATTAGCATTCAGTGTGCCCTGTGCAATAGACTAATCAGCAGCCCATATAATATAAGCGAACAATCTGCTTTCTGAAGGTATAGTAAATGAAAATCCTACGCAAATATAAAATGGAATTACTTAATAAATAAAATAACTGTAGCAAAAAGATAACTACACATTACCCAATTGTCAGATTTCTTCGCTCTCCTCTCCAGGCCCTTCTGTAACCGACTGCCGACTCCAGATGTCTGGAATTCATCTAGTAACTGGTTGGTGTGGTCCCATTCCTCTGCGCTGACCAGGGGCTTTAAGGCCAGTAGGTATTTGTCCAGTGTCTGCTGCAGAGGTGGTACAGGAAGGCGAGGCAGACCCTCCTGGTGAGCCAGGTACCTCCCTGGCAGCTTCACCAATGACACAGGTTTCACCAAGCGAGCCGGCTTGGCCTGTAAAAGTAGAAAGACTTTATGTATGGGATGGTGCAGTACAGTCTAGTACAGTAAATTACCAGGATATTTCCCTATTCAAAATTTAAAAAAAAGTCCAGCCCCTGAACTGGACAGGCCACGCCCCATGTCACAGAAAGAAACCATTGGTTAATCTGCCTAACCAGACACACCCACTAACTTCTTAGCCCCGCCCCTCTTGGAGTTCGCAATTCGCCGATGCTCAGGACGGTTGGTCAATGCGAAAACACAAAGCTTTATAATATACAAGTTTTTCTAGTTCATACTTGCACCTTATATAAAGTGGACCTTGGTCTTGTGAGTGCTGATGACCAAGTTTTTTAGAGATGCGGTCACTTGGTCTACAGCATGATGGTCGACAGTCATTAGTTCGACATGAGAAAAGGTCGACAGGTCATTCGTTCGACAGTGTCTAGGTCGACATGGGGTTTTTCACTGTTTTTTGAGCCGACCGGTGGTATTTCATGCCCTACCATCCACTATGGCGTGGTGGGGGAACATAATAGTGTGCCGAGCATAGTGAGGTACCGTGCCCGACGCATTGCGAGCGGATGCAGTGCACTTTAAACTGTGTCCATGTCGACTGTGTTGACATTCAGGTAAAAAAAAACAGTGAAAATCCCCATGTCGACCTTTTGACTGTCGACCTAGACATTGTCGAACTAACAACCTGTTGAACTAATGACCTTTCGACCTATAACCATGTCGACCTTTCCCCATGTCGACCTAATGGTGCCGACCATCATGCTGTAGACCAAATGATCCCAACCCCATTTTCTACATTAAAGGAGGGCACCAGAGCAAGTTATCCCTGCAGGGTTATATATAAGATGAGACAAGCATGTAAAAAGGATCATTATAAAGGAAACGACAGCTGCTGAGTTTATCCTGCTACTTTTTCATGCTGGCGCTATAGAAATAAATGGTAACAAATACACATTAAATATATATTTAGGCTGTGTCACCTGTACCTATTTAGTCACAAGAGACAAATGTGCGCACAGTTTCTCAGGTAAACTGCATATCAGGGATGGGGAACCCTTGGCCATCCAGCTGTTGTTGAACTACGCATCCCAGCATGCCGTGGAACAGTTTTAGCATGGCCAAATAGCAAAACTGTAGTAGGGCATGCTGGGATGTGTAGTTCAAGAACAGGTACTTGTGTATTATAACGGCGCCCGATTTAATCCAAATCGCATCTGATATCACATCCGATTTATCGGCCGATTTCCTGCCGATTTTTTTGCCGATTTGATCTGCGATGCGATTTTGCGTCCGATTTTCGGACGATTTTTTGCCGATTTTCGGCCATTTCCTGATGATTTGCATGTTATTCCATCCTTGCACACCCCCAGGTACTATGCGATGGTATGCGATGTGATTTTCGGGAAAATGCCCCTGATTGTACAATTAAATATCGCATAGCAACGCATGCCAGCAAGTGGCATGCGATGCGATGTGATTTGCAATGTTAAATGCACCCCCATTGTTAACGCCATCCCCACTATCAACGCCAACCCGAAGCGTGGCGAGCGCAGCGAGCCCGCCAGGGGCGGCGGTACGCGTCCTCCGTCCTTTTCATACCCCCACTATCCACGTCGGCGTGGAGTTGATTTTAGATAGTGTGGCGAGCGCAGCGAGGGGACGCGGATTACTTTACCGCCACGCTTCGGGCTCGGTGGCTCGCTGCGTTTGCCACACTATCTAAAATCAACTCCACGCCGACGTGGATAGTGGGGGTATGAAAAGGTCGGAGGACGTGTACCGCCGCCGCTCGCCACGCTTCGGGTTGGCGTTGATAGTGGGGGTGGCGTTAACAATGGCGGTGCATTTAACATTGTAAGCACCCATCAGGGTGAGTGTACAATTACAAATCGAATCGCTTCACATGCATCGCATGGCATGCATCACATGCCACTATATTGCATGCGATGCACTACGATGGAAATCGGGGGTGTGCAATAATCGAACAGCATGCAAATTGGCCGGAAAAAGTGAAAAATCGGTCGAAAATCGGTCGCAAAATCGCATCCGATTTTTCCATGCGATTTGCGGCCGATTTTGTGGGCGCCGTCATAATACACAAGTACCCAAGAACAGCTGGAGACCCAAAAGTTCCAACATCCCTGCTCTATACCATCAAAATACCCAATGTCTTGTGTATAACATTTTGTGATTGATCTTCGGTCTTGCCCATGTGTAGTAAACTACGCAAGGCAGCAGTGGCGTAACAAAGTCATGGCAGGGGGATCCAACACCAAAGATTCAATGCGGACAGCCCTCCAAACATGGCTGCCACCTTGGAGGGGACACATGCTGGAGATGGTACTGGACCTCTTGCGTCTGTCAGGGGAGAGCAGCGCACACAGAACTACCTGAAAGGGCCAGAATCCAAGGTGGAGCAAGACTTCTAGTTGCACCACCGCAAGGTGGAGAGGCAATTTGAAAAACTAATGGAGAAACACAGGGCGGCTATACGGGTGGTTATTGGCACAGGGTCCAGTGAACTAGCAGCGGAAGAACCTGTGTGTGGTCTCTATTCTTTCAAGAAGCCACCTGTGTGCCGGATAGATAGATAGACATATACACACACATCCATCCATAGGGAACAGCACGCCAGAAGTAAATGGCTGGTGCCTTCCGTAAAAGATCCCAGAACGGGAGCTTCACACAACAACTCGTAGCGGCGGCACTCAGAAATAATCAACAGGAGAAGCAGATACTGCAGTATCTGCTTCTCCTGTTGATTATCTCTGAGTGCTGCCGCTACGAGTTGTTTATATTATATATATATATATATAAAAAAAACAGTCTTGTTGTTTTGTTGGCTTGATAAAGGGGCGCAGCCCCGAAACGTTGCCTGATGACACATTAAACCTTTTTTGGTTTCACCTTCAATTCATCTCTGAGTGCCGCCTTTTCTGTTTCTTTGAATACATGCAACCTTGCATTTGGGAAGGCACTAATATATATATATTTTTTTTTATATGGCAGAAGCAGCAGTACCAATAAAATGTTAATCACACATGTCAGTACATATATACTTTGTTGTACAGACACAGATGTTTTGGATTCTAGGTATCATCACATATCGAGTACATTCCAGAAAGTGAGGTTTTATATACAGTAACATTGGCGCCAAACAGCATTGCCAGCCGCCTGTGGGCTGTCAGCGTTGCTAAAGCAACACAAAATCATTTTATGAACCTTGGTTACCATGGCATCATGAACAGGAAGCATGGGAGAAGTACAAAGTGTATACAAACTGGGAGATTAAGCTGTTGTAAAACATGTCATCAACTTCATGTTTAATGGTGCATACTGCAGATATCCATAGCAATCAGGACACAGGCCCTGATATACCCCTGGAGCAGTGGTGTCAAACTCATGGCCCTCCAGCTGTTCTGGAACTACACATCCCAGCATGCCCTGAGACAGATTTTATATAATGGATTGCTAAAACTGTGGCAGGGCATGCTGGGATGTGTAGTTCCACAACAGCTGGAGGGCCATGAGTTTGAGACCACTGCCCTGGAGCAAGCAGCCAAATATTCCGCACCCTTGTGCTAGATCAGGTCATAAACTTTATACACATGAATTTTGGGGAATATAGTGGTGCAAAGGTTAGCGTGCTGACTCATAGCACTGAGGTCTTGGGTTGGAGACCCACTAAGGTCTTATCTATGTGGAGTTTGTATGTTCTCCTCAACACGGGCTTCCTCAAACAAAACCCTCCCCTCAAAAAAATGGTAAATAGGACGTAAGAGTATCAGCAAATGATTTGTAACAAAGACTACAAAAAAAAAAAAAAATAGAGAATAGTGATATTGTAGCCATTTTACAAAATATCCTTATACTACCGCCAACTACAGAAATACACACAAAACCCAATTTTATCAAACACACAGTGGAGGCGGCCATTTTGTGGGCTAAACAAATATTCACGATACCAAAGCCCATGTAATCAAGCATATCTGACAAAGGTGCAATTTGTGGCTTTTGGATGCGGTACTTGTGTAGTTTCACGGCGCCCGATATATCGGATGCGATATCGGCTGATATATCGATGCGATCCGATTGGATTTTTTACCTGTTCATAACCCCACTATCCACTACGCATGGAGCGGATTTTATATAGTGTGGCGAGCGCAGTAATCCGCGTCCGCTCGCCACGCTCGCCACACTATATAAAGTCAACTCCATGCGTAGTGGATAGTGGGGTTATGAACAGGTAAAAAAAAAAAAAAATTGCATCCGATATATCGGCCGATATCGCATCCAATATATTGGCCGATATCGTATCCGATATATATCGGGCGCCGTGAAACTACACAAGTACCGGTGCTATTCACCACTACACAGAGAATGATTGCTCATATATTGCTTACAAATGTCTGTTCAATATACACCTGTATACCTTCCGGTTCACAGTTACAGATTCTTATTCCATTAAAATATAATATATGTCATGATCGGCTGTTCCTGCGACCAGCAGCGAGTCAGACTGCAGGGGCATGCGTGCATTTCCCTGTGATGGAGTGATGAATCGCATGCGAACCCGTTTCCCACCACCACTAGGTGTGCCGAGTCATAGGTCAGGCGGGCAGCAGGCCCGCACTTCGGATGTCATACACATGCGATTTTACCAGATTTCTCACCTCGATCTGTCGGAATTGGGTGAAATCAGGCCAAAATCGTATAGGACCTTAATACATACACACACGCTACGGTACGTGTGTGTAAGCCCAAATAGAAGGGGGATTGACATGAATGACAACCATATCCCTCCCTGAATGGCCGGTGCCCCCCCCCCCCCAGTTAATTCAAGGGGAAGGTCGGTGCTAAAGATGCAAATCGTACCTACAGCAGGTGCGCCCCCCCCTCCCCCCCAAGTGCTGCTGACAGTCTCCTCTCCGGGCTGCTTAAAAAAGTAGGCAACCCTGCTATAATGCTGTGTAATTAGTGGTGCTCTATAAATAAACCAGAATAACAAAAGTTAAAGTATAATATTATGACAACAAACAATAGTAACAGGATGTGATGGCCACAGGGCATGCTGGGATATATCTGAACGGAACAGCACGTGTTCTCTGCAAATGTTGGTGGAATTAGCGCATCGCGTTTATTTTCTAGATTCCATGTGATCATTTTTTTCTGCTCCCTTCTCAGTGTTGAGAACCGGTGCGGAGGGAAGTTTGTGAGGGTGTGGTATAGTAGCCCGACAGTCGGGATTCCGACAGTCATTAGTCGGACGTCGGAATCCCGACTGCACAGTGTGGGGAGCGCAATGAAGCCCCTTGCGGGCTCGCTGCGCTCGCCACGCTGCGCTCGCCACGCTGCGGGCGCGGTGGCGAGCGCAGCTCGCCACCTATTTTATTCTCCCTCTACGGGGGTCGTGGACCCCCACGAGGGAGCAGTCGGGATTCCGACGTCGGAGGAATGAATGTCGGAATCCCGACTGTCGGGGAGCCATCCGGCACCCGTTTGTGACTGGTTCTCACGCTCATGCAAGGCTCCAGTCTGGAGGAGGGGCACCCTTTGGAAGTCATTTACCTAGGTAGTAATGCAACAATAAGATTTAGAAGCAAATCACCAGTTCTGGTTGATAGATCCACTGGGGGAAATTTACTAAAGGAAATTTGTAAAAAATAGGTGTATTTGTATCCAGAAATACACTTATTTTTGACATTTACTATCTCGAAAATACGGCAATTCGTATTGGTATTGATAGCACATGATAGCAGTAAATGTCAAAAATAATACTGCTTTCACATTGCAGAAATGGGTAATGACACGGTATTCTTAAATGGGACTTTAAAATGGGTCTGAGCCTTGAGACCTTTCACATTGCAGGTGAAAACCATTTTAAAAATCATTTAATACCATTCAAACATTCAACCCGTTTAACCCCCAAGGGACACGTTTCAAGCCATTGAAATAGAGCTGTTCAAACTGCCAAAAAAACGGCTTTAAAACGTGTAGGACTCTGCTTTTTAACCGTGTTGAAATACCGGTTAACTTTAACCGGTAAATCAACTCTGGCACTTTCACATTGCAGCCTTAAACGTTTTAAAATGGGAAAAAAACGGCAATATACTGTTTTAAAAGTGCGATGTGAAAGGGGTATTAGTGTATTTCTGGATACAAATACACCTATTTTTTTACAAATTTCCTTTAGTAAATTTCCCCCAAAGTGTCTAGATAGACAGTCAATAGGTCTACCTCAAAAGGCCGATATTAAAATGTTGACAGGGTCAAAATTTCGACATGAAGAAGGTAGACATGACAAGGTCGACATGAGTTTTTCATGATTATTATATATCTTTAAAAACTGGCTTGTTCTTACTTCACCATCCACCTGTGTCTACCTTTTGACCCCGTCGACCGATTCAGTGTCTATGTACACATTGTCTATGGAATAATCCACATTCCAAATCAGATAATGAAGGCAATAAGCAGGAATGAGACAGGAATGTTATCAGTGAGAGTTGCACTTTACCTTATCTGACTGGTGCCTCTTATCCATCCTTGTACCTGTGTGTTTAGTTTAACCTGTGTACTCCAAAACAGCCTAATTAACATGCAGGCTCAAAATGCTTAGCGTTAGACAAAACACTGTCAAGGAAACAAAACAGCAGCCATTAAAACGTAACAATCGATAATTTTGGAAACAAAGTTATATTCATATGTTGTATCAGTCTACGTACAAAACTCTGAACCTATGTTCAGAAAAAATATTTTTTTTGGTACTGGTTTACTAGCACGGCGCCCACGATTTTAATCTTGTTACATAGTTTTGATCGCATCACATGCGACCAGATCGCATGCGATGCGATCAAAACGATGATTTCATTGTACAATCACCCTGATGGGTGATTAGTATGTTATATGCACCCCCACTGTTAATGCCACCACCACTATTAACGCCAACCCGAAGCGTGGCGAGCGCAGCGTGACCGCGAGGGGCGGCGGTACGCGTCCTCCGACCTTTTCATACCCCCACTATCCACGTCGGCGTGGAGTCGATTTTATATAGTGTGGCGAGCGCAGCGAGCCACTGAGCCCAAAGCGTGGCAAGGGGACGTGGATAACTTCACTTCACATGTATTATGCCACACTATATAACAGAAAAAAAAAGCCGCTCAGTGCGTACACAATGAGCAATTTTGCGCCATCTTTTTTCCCGGGGTGGATGGCTTTCCATAGCAGGATGCTATAGAAAGCCGCCCACTCCACCTCTCACCTGCTGTTAATACCAGCAGATGAGCAGCTGGGCCAGCGCTGATGCGGGAGGGCACATCAGCGCTCACCGCTGGCTCGTACACCCTCGGGCGGCTTTTGAGCTGAAAGCAGCTAAAATGGTTGGAATGAGCGGCTTTCAGCTCAAAATCACCCCATGTCTGGGCCTTAAGCGATGTTTTGAACATTATTGCTCATTTTGCCCCTTCTGAGCGATATGGTTTATAATATTGCTTATTGTGTATGCTCAGTATTGTCAAAGATGTGCGCTCCCGCGGGTTGTTAATGTCCTCCACATCCTGCATGTACAGACGACGGAGCTCATCGCTAGCGAGGGACTTTGCCGCAGAACGCAGCAAGGGCCCCGCTGCCCATAGGCATCTATACGGTAATGCCATCTAAAGATGGCATTATCTACTGCATCCAAGCTCTGGAAGGAACTCCAGGCGACTATACGTCATGGACTTTTATTACATATGTGGTGTTTATAATTAGAAAGCTGCCTTACCACCTAAAGTAGGAAACAGACCTGCAAAATATGGGTGCAAGTGGCTGTGATTGTAGCCCCTCATTGGTGCTCCTGCTCATGCCCCTTCCCCTCCAAGTGTCCCAGTGCTTCTGATCTCAGCCTTCGGAGACAGACTACAGAGCTCAGGGAAAGGCAGCATAGAGCGGCCCCAGGGAGAGTGAGGAGGTGCTATACTGCTGCAGGTGGTAGAACAGCTTTAATATGGAGAACATGTCTCTCAGTAGCCAGTACAGGTCTTCCCGTTGTAGATATGGAGTACACTTTGCTCTAGTTCTCTGGGCTTGCTTCCCCTTTCCTAGACACTCCCTAAGCAGTTATCTATCCACCAATGGTATCTGATTAGCGTCCTACAAGTCCAGGCCGGCTACATGGCTGCAGAACCATAATCAATCAAAAAGACAAATTAATGTTCGTGCATATGCACTATGGCCAAATCAATAAAGTTTTCTAGGCTGCACTTTATGTGACAATGTAAGCCAACATCTGATTGGCTGTCAAAGGCTTACAGCATATACATGTGCAGATAGTACCATGTGCTGAAATAAATGCATTATGATAATAACTAGTTTCTGAGATGTCATTTCACTTTGAGCTGTGACAGTTTTTAGCCCACAAACTCTCCACCCCCAGTCCCTGTCTGCTCCTACCTTCAATCTCGTCTGCACAGCTCCCTCTCTCCATATCTAGCAAGTTTGAAACAGAACAGTGCCCCTGCAAAAATTGCTTTCACTCGAGTAATTGGATCCGTTGAGAGGCCTCTAGTGGTCACTGGCAGTACTTCACCTCTTAAGGGGTGTACACATGGTGCAATTTGGTTGCTGAGCAATTTTGGCTTAATATGTCTCAGCAATATATTGCCATACCTCCCAACTGTCCCGCTTATCGCGGGAATGTCCCTTTTTTGGGTCATTCTGGCGTCCCTCCCGTGGTCGACAGTGTCCCCCGGTGGGGGGGAGGGGGGAATGGAGGGGCAGTTGAGAGTCCCTGTCCCCCTCTCACCCTGCAGCCGGAGGGGCATAGCCAGCTGGGCATGCCCCCACAGTGGCGAAAACAGGGCGTGGCCTCGCGGGGAGAGCCACAAGTATAAGCCACGCCCCCAGAAATTTCAACACGCCTCAGGCGCGCATATGGATGTCCTTACTCTGGAGGCTAGAAAGTTGGGAGGTATTGCTCAGTGTACTATTTTCATCAGCAATCCGTGATTTTGGCTGAAAATTGCAGACAATTCTCTCTTATTCTGTCTCTACCTCATTTTGGCTAGAAATCGCTGGTGCGCAGTGCATTGTGCACCAGCAACTAGTAATTTCAGCCATAATTGCAGAAGCATGCTCCTGCGACCAGCAACCATTAAGGGCTGACTGTGGGAGTGCGATCCTAGCGATTTATCACCCACAACACAAAAAAACACTGGCAATATGGTCGCTCAGCGAACATTTAGCCGGAGATACTGGCTTAAATCTCCCCATGTGTACAGGGCTATAGAGGTAAGGAGTAGTTAGCCTTTTATACATACAGATGGCTCATATAGCTAGAAAGCAGGGGTACTTCATGTCTAGGAGAATCATTGAGTCTGCCCTGCTGTAAACATCACCCTTTTATAATTAGCCTGCTCCTGTCCTCTGGTACAGCTGCACGGTTCTATTGCCAAGAGCCCCACGGATCAGGAAAGGACCTCCTAAGGCCCACTGCTACCAATGGAGTGCCAGGAGTGGGATCTGGGTGATAGTGATTAGGTCTACAATCAACAGGTCGATACACACAGATGGTCAACATAAATATGGATGACACATTAATAAGGTCGACTTTTTCATACTTTATCATCCATCTTTAAATCCATACTTTATCATCCACTTGGACCACGACTAGGAACGGTAAAGTACTGTTTATTCTAGCCCCCTGCAACTTTCAAAACCTCTGCAGTTCTCCTTTCCTGCCTGGGGTGTCGCTGCCTGCTGTGTTGCTTCTAGCATGGTGTGGTCTGTACTTCAGCAGTCATATGCAGACCAGCCAAACAGACCTGTGCTAGAAGCACCACAGCAGAGAGCAACACCCCAGGCAGGAAAGGGGAACTGCACGAGTTTTGAAAGATGCAGGGTGCTATAATGAACACTAGATGAAGTGAGCAGTGGTAGTGAAGCAAAGCACCTGGCCTGAACCATGGAAAGCAAAGAGTTATGCGAGGGGTCTTGGAACACTGATTGGGGGTCCATGTGCTCAGGTACGGACACACATTAAAAACCCCCAAAACTCTGGTCGACCTTTTCATTTGTCAAGCCCATGATCCACACCTGCCAGGACTGTTAAGGCCCCCCATATATTAGGCCGACTTGTCCTTAGGACAAGTCGGACCCAATTCTCCTGTGAGCTGCCTGGCAGCTACCCGGGAGGCTCACATACAATTTAGCACTTGATGAGCCAGTTTTTACATGTCGCTTGCGATTTATCACATGTAAAACAAATGGGGAGCTGCAGGAAGGTGAGGAGCAGTGGGGCGGGCAGCGGCGATGCCAACGAGGAGCAAGGCAGCGGCAGTAGTGGGGGTGAGCGGCGGCTCTCAAATGAGTTCCTGGCGGCTGCCGGGTGCGGCGAGTGATGCTGACCTGGCCCGGCATGTTGTGATCACAAATAGCAGTGCTGTGGGACGGGCAGTGCAGTGGCGGCTATTACATTTTCAAAATACCTGTCAAATGACCGGCTGTTCTCTAATTGGCTGAGAGAGCTCTCAGCCAAATCAGAGAACGGCCTGTCATTTGACAGGTATTATAAAAATCTAATAGCCGCCACTGCACTGCCCGTCCCACAGCACTGCTATTTGTGATCACATGCCCGGCAAGGTCAGGGTGTGCTGGTGCTCAGGGACCCGCTGCCCGCCGTGCTGCTCCCAGTCAGTCTGCATGCATATGCCTGTCAGGTGGGCAGGCATATGCATAGCATACAGGGAGGTCGGACGTGATCTTATGTGCTGACCGTCCGACCTCCCTGATCCGGTCTGATGCGCACGGATCAGTTGTCACACAACTGCGATTTTGGGCCGATTTCACCCGGTTATCAGCCCAAAGTGCCAAAATCGGATGAAATTGTCCCAAAATCGTATAGTGTATGGGGGCCTTTAGCCGTGAGATAACTGGATATAAAGGTGCCCATACACGTTACAATTATTGTATACAACATCGCATCTCATCGCATCTCGGTTTTACGATGAGATGAGATCTAGTACAAAAAGTATGTGCTGCAGATACTTTTTGTACTAGATCTCATCTCATCTGATCTCATCGCAAAACCGAGATCGGATGAGATGCGATATTGTATACAATAATTGTAACGTGTATGGGCACCAACAAGTGTAAAGCAGCCCATACACGCTGCAATGTGAGCTGTCCCGATGTGTGCTTTGAGGTGCGCGCTTCCGCGGCACCTCATCGCACAGTACAAAAAGTATGTGCTTCCACATAGTTTTCATCACATTGCATGCACAACGTGTGCACAGGCAATGCAATGCGATGTGATCCGTGCTAATTAAGCACGGAAAGCATGCCCGTATCGGGGTGTGTATGGGCAGCATAAGGCCGCTGGATGGCTGGCTGCCGCTACTCGACCAATCACTATAGACCACAGGAAAAAGTTCAGGTGCAAAAAGCAGTCATTAGGTCGACAGAGTCTAAGGGGGGTATTCAATGTCAGGGGCACGGCTGTCGAGCTAGCGCGACAGCCGTGCCCCTGTCCCGTTCTCGGTGAGCTCTCCTGGAGCTCGGCAGTCGGGATTCAATGTCCCGGCCGCCGAGCGGCGAGAAGGGGGCGTGGCCGCGAGTTGCGGCCGGGAAGTGACGAGCTGCAGCCGGCAGCTCGTCACTTCCCGGCAGAACGAGCCCGACAGCTAGAGATGTCGGGCTCGTTCTGACAGGAAACCCTGTTCAATGCTGTCGGGGAAGACAACATTGAATAGGGCCCGTCGAGCATCTCCCCCACGGGAGATGCTCGACGGCGATTGAATCTCCCCCTAAATTGACAGTCTATAGGTTGACAGGCAATAAAGCGACACAAAAAAGAAATATGACATGCATTAGGTTGACATGATGAAAAGCCAGGCATGGAAAAAGTTTGACACGAGTTTTTCATGTTTTTTTTTTTTTTTTCAAACTGACTTGTCCAAACTTTACCATCCGATTGGGCATAGCAGGAGAACAGAACAGTGTGCTGAGCGCAGTGAGGCACCGTGCCAAAGCATGGCGAGCGCAGTGGTACAATAATACAGTTCATATATCGACAGACACACACAAATAAGAAAGAATTGCAAAAATATTATAAAGTCAATATTTTGCTTGTGTCAACCTTTTGACCATGTCAACTTAGCTAGCCACTAGCCACCTAACGATCCACACACAGAAGTGATGCAGAAAAGCAATGTTATAGTGTGTACACACGGTACAATATGCCTCCCAGTTGTCGTTATAGTCAACATCGTGTCGGCATCGCATGCAGATCGCAAGGGTTTTAACCCTTGCGATCCTGATGTGCGTTCACGTATCGCAAGGCAGATAGTCTTGGCTGCCATGACTATATAGTCAACATTTTGCCATTACATGCATGCCATGCTATGCGAGTCCCGACATCGGGATTCGTATAGCACGGCATATCCTACCGTGTGTACACACCATTAACCCGGTGTAAAGACAAAGGAGATTTTGGTGAACATTTATAAAATAAATAAATAAGCCCAGTGTATTTAAGGAGTTCACTTTCTTTTCGAACCTTTGGTTCTTGCAGATCAAGCGCTACATTTCCCGGCCTATAATCTAGAACAGGCGAGCAGCTGATCTCGTGAACAGATCTAGTGTCATCACAAATACTAAAAAGGGAACAGCACAGCGCTAAAAATAAAAGAAGCACAATCGTACCCCTCCTCACCCTGATGTTGGCTGCACCTATAGATGGACAGGTGGAAGGTATGCACTATTGCATGGTCATTAAATCCAAGTGTGACCTCGAATGAAGCACAACAAAACGGAAACATACTAATTTGGGAAGACGAAAACGGATTTTTATTTACAACAGACACGTCCCATATATGGGGGTTATTCTGATTTCATCGCTCCCATGCGCGTTCGCACGTGTCTGCACAATGCGCCCGTGATGCAGACAGAGGTGTCTTGGGTCTGGGAGCGCCTGCAAAATCATTCGATAATCAGCGATGTGATTGTATATATGCGAAACACCCATTCGCATGTGCGAGGGGATATTTGTCATGCTAAGGGGGGCAGCTGGTAGTGCGGCCGGCATTTAATCCACACGCAAAACTGCGAAATTAACAGCTTTGTGTGTGGACCAGAATAAGGATAGATAGATATATATATATATATATATATATATATATATATATATATATATATATATATATATATATATATATATATATATATATATATATATATATATATATATATAGTCAATAAGCCGGAACGACAATGACGCTTCTGGTAACGGCACCGTAAATCACCCCATAAATCTCTCATTTTAGTTTGCAGTGGGGGGAGGCAAGTATTAAAACACACAAGTTGTGACTAACTTATGTACAGATTTTGCGCGCACTGCACAACGCCACGTTATGAATTTTGCCTCGCTCCCATTGACCCCTTGGTTGACTTCTTTCTGGACATTTGAATATGCCATAATTATTGATTTTCTGGAATGAGTAGATTGAGGAGATTGTGACGTGTGAGGTTCATGCACCGGGTCAGTCGGCTCCCGGTAACCCTGCATCTGGCACAGATCACAGCCAGCTTCCACCTGACTAGCTGCCAGGTCAGAGTCCTCCTGTTCTCGGTTCAGGAATTTCCCCAGACTCTGCAGAACTATCCTCAGGTCATCCTGTAGGCGCTACAGATATGGGATTTTCATTAACATTCAAGAATGGAGATTGCAGCACCTTGTCCAAAACAGGATACGGCCGCTAGGTCAACAATATGAAGGTCATTAGGTCAACGTGAGTTTTTCACATTTTTTGGAGCCTACTTGTACCGACAGGCGGTATTTCATACCCTACCACCCTCTAGGGCAGGGCTGGGCAACACCGGCCCTCCAGATGTTGATGAACTACACATCCCAGCATGCCTTGCATTAGTTTCAGCATGGCCACATAGCAGAACTAATGCAAAGCATCCTGGGATGTGTAGTTCATTAACATCTGGAGGGCCGGTGTTGCCCAGCCCTGCACTAGGGTGTGGAGGGAGAATATAATAGTGTGCCGAGGGCAGCGACCATGCGAGGGGACGCGGTACACTATAACCGGTGTCAATGTCATCAAAACTTGGGACAAATATTTACCGAACGCGTATATGTCCGAATTAATCTAACCTAATGTTTACCAAACTTGGGTAACGAAATTTCGCAATCCGCAATACTGTTGCGCATTCATACACAACTCACTATCGAATGATCCCCCTCCCCCCTCTGACATCCTGTCCGTCAAATTGCGAGGGGATTGCAATGAGGTATTTTCGCTATGACTGTCGCTATTGTGGCTCACGCATGCGCGCTACAATCTGTACACATGCAAAGTCCTTCGATAATCGAACGGATTGGGAAATTGCACAATAGCGATCACGTCTGAATAGCCCCCTTGGTTCTCAAGGCACCCCAACAGTCCATGCTTTAAGGATATCCATGCTTAAGCACAGGTGACTTAATTAGTCCCTTAGTCATGGATTGCCTTAAAATCTGGACAGTTAGGGCGGCCTAAGGACCGAGATCACAGGAACTAATGCTCTAACCCAGGGGTGGGCCATATGCGGCCCGTTAACAGCTGACTGGCCTGCCGCTCAGCGCTGCTGTATGTGTGTCCAATGGTGGCTGTGTGTGTGTGCGCGCGCAGCGTAGTCCGGTGTAGCCGATGTTCAGCCTGTGCGTAGCAAGTGTAAGGCGTGGCCTGGCGCATGTGCGATAGGCCGCAGGACTACGCCGCGCACACACACGGCCGCCATCAGACACACATACAGCAGTGCCGAGCCACCCTGCTGGAAGTATTAAGTGGCCCCCCAGCTGAAATATTTGCCCACCCCTGTTCTAACCCAGGTTAAAACTTTGGGGTGTGGATTGAAAGGTTTACAGTGTCTAGGTAGACAGTCAGTAGGTCAACATGGAAAAAGCCAACAGTAAGAAAGTTGACATAGACTAGGTTGACTCAATCAAAAAGGTCGACAGGCTCAAACGGTTGACACTAGCTAAACGACATGGAAAAGGTAAACATGAGTTCTTCAAATTTTTGTTTAAACGTTTTTATTGATTTTCCATAGTAAAATACAATATACTTTCCATTCACTTTGTCAAGATTTTACATCACATGTTTGAACAAATAAACTGTGTTATAATTAATAAAACACCATTATATAATCAATCTCGGTTTGTGTGTCATTTTACTCTATATAGTATTTACCAGCTAATTCTTTTCCAAAAATTCTCTGTCGTAATGTTCTATGAATACTGTTTAGAATAACCGTGGTATATTATTATGTCTTCAATTACAACATTATATCTTAACATAAAATTAACATATGCTAAACTTCCCTTTAGCCCTCCCCCCCCCCTCCCTTTAAGCTAAAACTGAATGAATCCCCCCTCCTCCCTCCTTCCCCCCCCCTCCCCCCTCCCTTTTAGAGACTCGGTGCATCTTGATTAATAGATAATGATTTAAGCAGGTACCAGGATGTGCCCTCAAATAGTTTCATAACTGTTTTCTGCGCCTCCACCTCTAGTGAATTAATATACGTTCCCCATTTAGCATAAAATTTTTTGACCCCTTCCTCCACCATTGGGAGAGTGGCTCTCCTATCAAAGTAAAGCATTTGTAACAGGGCTATTTTAACGTCTTGTAAAAAGGGAGGCGTGGCTACAGTCCAATTCCTCAAAATAACTTTTTTTGCCACTGTCACTGTTACAGTTAGGAATGGGATCAGTTCTTTCTTTCGACCACATAAATCCCAGTTGGAGAAGTTCGCACAAAGCATTGCTAGTGGGTCTTTTGTAAGCTTTAAACCACATATTGTATTTATATAAGCCGTAACTTTGTCCCAGAATTTTCTAATTTTTCCACACTCCCACACATGGTGGAAGAATGTGGCGTTGGACCCCTTACATTTGAGACAGCTTCCCACCTCTCCAGGGACAAAGTGTTTTCTCTGGGCTTGGGAGATGTATGCCCTATGTATAGTTTTTATGTGAACCTCTTGCAGCATGGCCGAATGTAATGCCTTTAATGTTTTTTCCATGTGTTTACATAATATATCTGTCGAGGTTATCCCCGGGATGTCGGCCTGCCACTTGGGTACCATAGCCTTCCAAACCACCTCTGGAGTGGCTGGAAGTAAATCTCCATAGATGTATCTAATTCTAAAAGGACCAGTGGCACTCAACACAAAAACCTGTTTCATCACATCTTGTTGTTCCACATTCCACATAGGTCCTCCCTTTGCCTGAATAAAATGTCTGACCTGCAGGAACATAAAGAAGTCCCTGCTGGGCAGCGAGTATTTAGTCGACAGCTCACTGAATGAGAGAAGGTGTCCCCCGGGGTCGAATACATCCTTGATTGCCATTATTCCATTTTTCCGCCACCTATCATAGCCTATTTCTGTCAAGCCCGGTGTGAAGCCTGGGTTTCCCCAGAGTGTGTCATATTTAGTATTCTGGTGGTTTCGGCCTAGTTGTTTGTTAATGTATAACCATGCGGAGTATGTGTCTTTGAATAATATGTTATTTCGGGCCATTTGGGGTATTTTGGCCCGTGGGACATGTAGTAGTCCTGCCAGGGAGAACGGCGCTACCATATTTTCTTCCAACCCTTTGTGGGTATATGAATTTGTCCCCATCATCCAGTCTAAAATATACCTCATAAATATCGCTTGATTAAAGGCTAAGACATTTGGGATCCCCAATCCTCCATCTGTTTTTTTAAGATAAACTTTGTGCCTGGCAATCCTCGCCTTTTTACCTTGCCATAAGAATTCAAAAAAAGCCTTATTTATTTTTTTTATACTATTTCTAGATAATTTTAGTGGCAGCATCTGCATACAGTAAGATAGCTTTGGGAATGCTATTGCCTGTAATACTGTTGCCCTTCCTAGTAACGAAAGTGGTAAAGGTTTCCATATTTTCAGTAGCCTCTCTATTTCTGCAATAATGGGGGGATAATTTACGTGATATAGATCGCTTGTCTTACCTGGGACGTTGATGCCTAGGTATTTGATGGCTTTAGTGTTCAACTTGAATGGGGATATAGTGTGAGCAGGGGCCTCAGCAACCCGGGGTCCTAGTACTTGTAGGATTTCTGATTTGTGGAAATTAATTCTATATCCCGCAAATGACCCAAATTTAGTAATAATCTCTCTAATAGTTGGCAAAGACTCAGTTAGATTTGTCACAAATAATAACATGTCGTCTGCAAAGAGACTGACCTTTAATTCCACTGATCCCACTCTGATACCCGTATATTTCTGACTTGTTCTCAATGCTACCGCCAGTGGCTCTAAAGCCAGTGCGAACAGCAATGGGGACAGCGGGCACCCCTGCCTTGTCCCCTTTTGAATAAGGAAGGGTGAAGATATGTAACCGTTGCACGCCACTTGAGTGTAGGGCAGAGTATAAAGGGACTTTATGATGTTAACAAAGGCCAGCGGGAACCCAAATCTCCCCAATGTTTCATAAAGATGATCCCAGGTGACCAGGTCAAACGCCTTTTCAGCGTCCATAGAAATTATGACCTGATCACCTGAGCCGCCTGCCTCTTCTAATTTCTGCACCACCGCCAACAGTTTGCGTACATTCACTACCGAATGTCGGCCATGTATAAAACCGGTCTGGTCCTCAGAGATGACTGTAGGCAAAATATGTTTAATTCTTTCTGATATTATTTTAGTTAACAGCTTATAGTCTGTGTTGAGGAGCGAGATTGGTCTGTAGGAGCCGGGGTCTTCCAGATCTCTTCCCGGTTTCGGGAGAACCTTAACCACCGCAGAATTAAAATATAGTGGTAATTGTTGCCCCTTGAGTATCATGTTAAAGACTGTGACTAGTGTTTCGCTCAGTTTGGGTTTTAGGATTTTATAAAATTCTCCTGAATAGCCATCTGGTCCTGGAGCTTTGAGGGGTTTTAGCTTGGCTATGGCCTGCTCCACCTCTTCCTTTGAAATAGGAGCCAGAATGCGATCGGCTGCCTCGCTGGATATTTGAGGCAGCTCTATATCCCTCCAGAATTTTTCCTTTTCCTCTTGCTTAATCTCTCCCTGTGAGTACAATTTAGAATAAAACTTTCTCAATGTCTCTAGGATGTCTGTCCCCTTATGTATCCTGTCCCCGTCCATCGTTTTTAGGGATTTTATAAGTGTTGGGGGTCTAGCTCCTCTCATTAAGTTAGATAGCAAACGCCCATTTTTATTCCCATGTCTATAGAACTGAAAATTAGTGTTGTTCACCTGTTTTAGCGTTTGAGCTTCTAGTAATGCATCGAACTGAGTCTTCGCCTGAGAATATTCCTTTTTGTGTTCCAAAGTTGGGGAAGAGCTATATGTAGCATATGTATTCGTTAAATGTTCCTGGGCCTTGACTATATCCGCCGATCTCTCTTTGCGGTGTTTATTTACAAAGGATATGATCTCTCCCCTCAACACCGCTTTGGCTGCCTGCCACTTAAGTAATGGGTCAGAATCATGTTCCTCATTATTAAATTGATACTCCATCCACTTGGCCTCCAGGGCATCTCTAAATGTTTTTGAGGACGCCAGGTATGAGGGGAACCTCCATTGGCGATGACTCCCAACATCTAAGGCCGTCTCCATAATTATCCATATCATGGAGTGATCTGAAACGCATATCGGCTCCATTCCTGCCTCAAGCAGTCTGCCACAAAGGCCAGTGGACAGGAGTATATAGTCGATACGAGACAGAGTCCCATGTGCCGCCGAGAGACATGAATATTCCCTATCTGTGGGGTGTAGCAGTCTCCAGCTGTCTACCAACTGGAGCTGTGCTGAAAGTTCTCCTATACCCAGTGGTGGCTTTGCTGGCTTGCTTTTGGGCTGGGAGGATTTATCTAGTGTCGGTTGGGCCACCATGTTGAAGTCTCCCCCTAGTATTAACCTTGAGTCAGCATAGGGATACAATTTTGAAAGTAAACTGGTAAAAAATTTCCTAGAGTAAGTATTGGGCGCGTAAATATTGCATATGATATATTGTTCTCCCTGTATCAGCATTTCTGTTATTACAAAACGTCCCTCTGGATCTTTAACTATTTTAGAGACTATCGCTCCCAATGTTCTCCTTGATAATATGGCCACCCCCCTAGCTTTTGAATTGTATGAGGCATATGCCTCTACCTTAAAACCCATGGTCCCTAGTTTATCGTGTTCACTATCTGTAAGATGGGTCTCCTGAAGTAGTATTATATCTGCCTTCTGCTTTCTGAGATATAACAGGAGTTTTTTCCGCTTTATCGGGGAGTTTATGCCCCCCACATTCCACGAGCACAGCTTAATATTGGACATTTAACATTACTAGTAAGATAATATCAAACCTTAGGTGCATCAAGTCTCGAGTCCCTCCCTTCCCCTTCCCCGCCCCGTTTCCCCCCCTTCCCAACAATGATGTGCGATGCATTCCCTCCCCCTTCCCCCCCCCCTTTACCAGGAAGAATTCCCTCCAGAGTGCATTCACTCCCATATCACGTAATATATAAAATGCAACTTCTAGCAGCGAAGGATCAGGCCCCAAACAACTAGCCCTCTCCCTGCTAACACAATTCTATTGGCAGTCTGCCAAACTTCCGTCTACCTCTACGCACCTGGTTTGGCGAGATCCAATCGATCTCCCAGACTGCGTAGTTGGGTCGGCACCCCTAATAGTAACAATTAACTTATAACAATTTGAACCACGTTCCCTTTATCCTTCCATGGGTATCTTTTTAGGATATACAAAGCATAACTAGTCATACACAAACGTGTGCATGAGAGGCTAAGTTATATGGATATTCAATTGCGTTAATCATTTTCGTGTATATTCTCCATCATAAGTATACTTATCAATCATTCTGCATAACGTCCATGAGGCAATAATCAGTCGCCTCCCAACGGGCCTGGGGGGCCACGTGTCGGAGCTGTATCTGTGTTTTCCATTCTAAGGTATGCTCTTGCATCTGCCGCTGTGGAAAAGTCTCTAAATGAGTCTCCTTCAAACACCCTAAGGCGGGCAGGGTAGAGCAGAGCAAACTTCCTCTTGTCTGAAATCAATCTGGAACAAATACTAGTGAATTCCTTACGCGCTCTGGTAACTTCAGCTGAATAGTCTTGGAAGAGGTGCAGTTTATGGCCCTCCCACTGTAATGATTTCTGCTTGCGCGACGCTGTCCACATAGTCTCCTTGTGCAAATAATTCAAACATTTGAATATGGTTACTCTTGGTCTGACATTCACCCCTTCTTTTTCTGGTCCCAGTCTGTGGGCTCTCTCAATTACCATATCTGTGCAATCCTGCTCCACCCCTAGTAAGGCCGGTAAGGTATTGCGGATAAAGTGATGTAGTGCTGGTCCCCTGACCGTCTCTGGGAGACCCACCAATCTCAGATTTGATCTCCTTGACCTGTTTTCAAGGTCATCGACCTTATTGGTTAGTGTGTACACAGACTTCTGTAAAGCATTATTATGAGCTTTCAGCTCCTGGACATCATGGAACGTTGCTCCTATCTGTGCTTCGTTATGTGAGACTCTCTGTGTGAGCTGCGACATGTGTCCCTTTAAGTCAGCAAAACTTTGGTTAAATGCCTCTGCCTGTTCCCTGAACATAGGGGTAATGGTGGCTTTGATTGCCCGCACCATGCTTTGGTATGCCTCATTCCCTGTGTCCTCCTCATCCCCTCTGCTGATGTCTCTTATAAAGCATTCTGGGGTGCCTTTGAGGGATGCTGTGGGGGAATTTGGGGATCCCCTTGTTACCTGCTGCTGCTGGCTGGGCTGAGGCTGTACCTGCTGCGGTGAGGAGCGTCTTGGCTGGTTTTGCGGTGGCTCTGTGTCAGCGTGTGCTGGGGCGGTCGCCATCTTGGGCTGCTGCGGCGTCTGTGCTGACACTGTGGCTCGGCGGCTCTGGCGCTTCGGCATGGGAGAGAGACCCCTCTTTCTGCACCGCGCC
The DNA here is from genome assembly GCF_055691185.1 of Crinia signifera. Taxonomy (NCBI): domain Eukaryota; kingdom Metazoa; phylum Chordata; class Amphibia; order Anura; family Myobatrachidae; genus Crinia; species Crinia signifera. The sequence continues at coordinate 32,898,226 of NC_139225.1, forward strand.
TGCCGCTCTGTTATGTCCTCCACTCGGCTGAGCTGCTGGGGACCGTGGTCCGGCAAGTTAGGGGTGCCGCCCGCCTCGCCGTCCACGGAGCTCCTTCTCACGCGGCCGTCTTGCTCGGGGCCGGAAGCGGAAGTCGAGTTCTTCAAATTTTTAAGCCGATGTCGACACCTGTCAACGTGATAGATCTCTTTGCTCTCCATACTTCAGGCCTGGTTTACTGTTCCCAATTCTAGTCCACGTGGATGGTAAAAAATAAAATAAAAAAAGTGTCGACATTTTGTCAATGTTGACCTTTTGACTGTGTCAACCTTAACCTTAAGAACTTAAGAATAGAACTCAGATATACAAAAGCGCTGTATACAACGCAGCCCCTGTAGAGTATGGTGTATGAGCAATTGGTCTGAGTTCTACAGATATTGCCTCTCTTTAACGAGTCCCCTAAACTTACATCATGATGGTGGAAATTCCAAGCTGGAAGCATTAAGAAATCTTTTTATAGCCTGTCCTGGCTTTGTATCAATCAGGCAGTTGTCTTTATATGAAGTCAGCTGCTAGGAGAAGCTCTGGGAAGGGGTCCTGAGAGGTTATAGGGGGTAAGTATGCCAAAATGGTCTTTACCTTGTTTAAATTCAAGGACTACAAAAGTCAATAAAGTTTTGAAGACAATACAAATTGTAGGCAATGAATCGGCTGGAAGGGTGCTCCAAGTGTTTCACTAACCGCATTATTTTCCCTAATCAGCTACATTCAGCAAATAATATAAATAGATAATTGTGCTTTACAAGGTATTTTCACTCAAACATCCAAGGTAATAAATAATAAAATAAACTCTTTATGCTGAAAATAAATGGGCGCATAATAATTCACTTGCATTTTTGGTTATTTGGTATTTTTGGATAAATAAACTCCACAGACGTACACTGGGTGCACATTACCTCCGCAATCAAACAAGTTACAGTCAAAGAATACACCCCAAGGTACAGAACAGACTGCAAACAATTAGAAGGCACAGCAGTGACATACTGTAACACGTGTCCCATCCTGGGTTTAATTCAATGTCACTCTGTTTACCAAAGTAAAATTAGCCATTCAATCACTGCAGGGGGAACAAACCCTTAAAAGTATCCACACACATGGCGCTAGAGCTGTATTAGTACATAGAGCGCGTTTAATCTGCCCTGTCTGATTTAGGGCATAGAGGGCAGATGTATTAACCCTGGAGAAGAGATAAACTGGAGATAAAGTGAAAGGAGATAAAGCAACAGCCAATCAACTCCCAACTGTCATATTCAAACACAGTTCATTGGCTGGTGCTTTGGGCCAGATGTATCAAACTTCAAAAAGTGATAAAGCGGAGAGTGATAAAACAACCAGCCAATCAACTCATATCTGTCATTTTTCAATCCCAGCCTGTAACATGGTAGTTAGGAGCTGATTGGCTGGCTATCACTCTCCATTTTATCACTTTTTGAAGCTTGATACATCTGTCCCTTTATCTCCTTTCACTTTATCTCTTCTCCAGGTTTAATACATCTTCCCCAGTATGCCAATACTAGCGCACCACCCATACATACTACAGCCAGGACTTTAATACAGCTTAGCTGGGCCGCACCTGGTATTTTTGTACCCTGCTTGCGACCCTTTCACATTGCCGTTCCTACACAACTTTATGCCGGGTGAGTGACATCAGCGGAGGCAGGTCCTGAGGCTACGCTGGGAGACGAATTAATCTCCCAACACCGGCTATTTCATTGCATTGAATGGGATGTGAATCGGGTTACCCATTTACACTGCACCATGAGCCGGATTTCACCTGGGAGATTTTCTACTGCAAAATATCCAGGATGGCTGAGCGCTCATGTGTAATAACCCGGGATATTTAGGGCGGTGTAAAAGCAGTAGTAGTCAGGGACTAGACAGTATAGCCATAACTTAGAAAGTTTCAACAAATAAACAGGCGCTGTGGAACCCTTGTGGCACCATATAAATATACAATAATAACAACAACAACAAGACTAACAAGCCAATATAAATATTTAAGTAGTGACTGCTGCTTGCAAATCCAGTTTAGGCATTATGTATCAACAAGTAAAAGCAAAAGTTTCTGTGTTTCTATATACAAGACAAAGGAATGTCACAGTGATTTGGGATCAGTTATGCAACTTCACACTTCACAACTGTTTATTTGCAAAACTAAAACCCGAGTTGCAGAGTCAATGAGTGGAAACCGAGTGCACTTGCTGTGACAGACAGACCCACAGCAGTGCCTTTACTACACAGACTGCAAATATGCCTATATGCATTACACCAGATTAATTATTTTGCATTGGCAAAGCCCAATTAGTAAACCACCCCCAGATCTGCAACTTGCAGCACTTACCATGGCTTTAGCTACGAAAGACAACATGTCTCCTGCAGGGAAATGCTACTCACAGCCCCAGTGCAAAGTCCCTGTGTGATTAGGAGCTGTCACTGGTGTCTTTCACAATCTGTCCCTCACAAGGACAGCGTTACAAGGGTGCAAGGTAACTTCATAGCTGCTGATCTGTCAACAAAACTATGCGTTACACCGGGGTGGGGCACAGCGGCCATTTTTAAGAAGGGCATCTCCTCACGCCGTGGATGCCCGTACGTATCATAACGTAACCGCATGCACTCTTTACCAGACGTTGGCATTCTGATTACAATTGGGCATAAATGTTCGGAAGATGAGATCTACGGGATTGCCAGGAACAAACATGACGGCGCTGTACTGCGCCGCCATCTTGGTCGTGGGCAAAAGCGTAGTGCTTACTGCTTCGATTGTTTTTACAGCGATTTCAACACACGATTGCCAAGTTATCGCCATTTAGCGGTGATTTGCCTGATTTGCTTGTTTTCCCCCCCGCACACGTGGCCGTGTGAGCGGAATTCAGCATCGTAGCCCTTTTTAAAGATGACGTACAGGGTATATTCCGCGGCCATTTTGACTATGGGCAGATGCCACTAACTCCCACCTAGCGCGCTTATATGTTGTGAATTTAAGATGTGAAACAGCATGGGCGTGTTTATGTTATTTTAGCCATCTAGAAGAACGAGGACCAGGGTTCAGGGTGCCTGGGGACGGAGCGGGTGAGCAGAAGAGGGCGTGTCATTCGGAGGGAAGGAGGTGAAAGGTGAAAAGTAAAAGGTGAAGAGGCATAGAACCCGGCTGCAGGAAGATGGCTGAGAGAGAACAGCAGACAGGTCTGTCACCGGGGAGCAAGTCACCCCCGATTAATAACGCACCGAGTCAGAGAGAGGCTGGGGGGCCGGAAGTGCTCGGCAGTCACATGGCGCTAGGCCGCTGCAGTGCTCCCTCATTATTACCATGGTAACCATGTGAATACGCAGCGCTCGTCTCAGGCAGCATGCACCAGTGCTTGTGGAACTACAAGTGTCAACATACCTGCCCACTGTCTGCTCTACTGTTAGGGCATGCTGGTACTTGCAGTTCCTGGACTATCAAACAGCATGCACTAGGGCCTTGATGACTAACCTTAACACTCCAGCTGTTGTTGAACTACACATTCCAGCATGCTCTGCATCAGATTTAGCGTGGCCAAATAGAAAAAACTGAAGCAGAGCATGCTGGTATGTGTAGTTCAACAACATCTGTAGTGTCAAAGTTAGCCAACGTGCCCGGCCAATGTCTGCTCTACTGTTAGGGCATGCTGGTACTTGCAGTTAACAGTATGCACCAGGGCTTGCGGAACAACAAGTGTCAACATACCTGCCCACGTTTTGTTCTACTGCTAGGGCATGCTGATACTTGCAGTTCCACTACAGCTGGACAGTACAGTTTGCCTGTACACATCCTGGAAGGACTTGCGGCTCCCCGAGAGCAGCCATAGGTTACCTAGTGCAGGGGTAGATGGTTGGGCGCATCTCTGTTGACAGTGCCATGCTGCGGAATGCTGTAGCTGGAGATGTCCTCCGTCCTGCATGCAGGGCCAATGGTGTTCGTGCTGACAGCGTGCGTGAATGCATGTCTTCGGAACCACACTAGACGGTATCCTGATTTTGTCGTTCCGGTCGTAATCTACATAATTGTTATGAATATCGTTGGTAAAGAATATAGGGCATACACACTGAACGTTACCGCTAACATCGTTAAGTGACATCACCCGGTCCTTGCTCAGAACATGCAGTCATTGACCGTATGCTCATTCTAGCAGCCTGCATCTTCCAAAACCCATGCAGTTCCTCTTCCCTGCCTGGGGTGTCTCACTGCAGCAAACTCTGTAATTCTGGAGCTTATAGTTCTAGTCACCATCTGCCCCATCTAGGGGGTGCCTGTGACACCTACCCCTGGGGAGGAAGATATTACAGGGGTATGGATCATTCCAGTTTTTACTGAATCCTCATTATTTTGCATGCAGGCTAAATACTGGCTACGTGTGTCTGTAGTCCACAAATGCCCAGAGAGCCCCCCCCCCCTCCTTCCCCCCATGCTGTACTCCAATCTCAGAATCAGGCCCAATATGTGCATCTCAGGAGTCTGCAAACAGACATGTTGAGGTTGGGGGTGATCGCACCTGGGTGGCAGAATAATTGAAAAGTTGCTTGTGGGCGCCACCTAGTGAACAGCGCCTGAGAAACAACTGAATCACCTCCATAGTGTCGTTAGAACCACAAAAACGGTGGGTGCGCCTATAGAAATGCTGAGCAGGCCCTAGGGAACGCAGGTATTTTCCTGCCTGTTCAGGGGGGGTGGCCCACTTACCGAAACAGTAAGTCCTGGCTACCTTTCGGCTGCGAGCAGTGGAAAAGTCATTGGATGGTGAGTAACCATGGGATGATTTTTCCTCTGTCCAGAGGCATGTGAACAGATATGTAAGCATACACATCCGCTTGCAGCGTAGCAATTTGGATATACGCAGCCTTGCGAGCGGGTCTGAATTACCCCAATTGCACCTTATGTTTGTATTCTTTAAAATGTTTCGCTTATATTTTTTCTTATACTTAATTTCAGTACTCTAACTCTGATTTACTGTGGGGTACTGTAATGGGGGGCATTTAGCCAGGTTAGATTAGGGGTGATGGCCAACGTTCCTGCATTAGAGCATAAGTATATGTCAGATCCACAGATGCAGTGATAGTAAGGTCATTTCTGCACCATAGAAGCAGAATCCTGCCGCACCAATGCTCCTCTGTGGCAGCCAACGCTGTGACCAAGGATAGGGTTACTTCGGTCGGATAGAGGAAAAAATATTTCTTGAAGATATCGCTACAAACAATTAAAATTCTTCATCATTAGACCCTTGTGCATCAACACACTTCTGCCGACGAGTTGTCCATGCTTGGAAGGTGCCCTGGAAGTCCTTTTTTCGGACGTCCTTTAAACAGCACGTCAAAGCCGTTTTGACCTCTGCTACCCATGGCTGTCTACACTCGGGGGAACAGGAAAAAACAGGAGCATGCGCGTGATTAGGCCATTCCCCCCCAAAAGTACCTGGGCCCATCCAGACTCTCTAATGCCCTGCGAACACCTCTTCGTAAAACCACCCCCAGAACTGAGGTTTTTTGTGTGTTTATTTTCTCTTCAAAGAGGTTCTGGATTTTGCAGTAACCATTATCTCCATTCCTCTCATCTGCATCAGGCTCCCATCGTGGGTATGAGGTTCACCCATCTCTCGTCGGACATACCTTCATCGTCCCAAAGAAGGAGATTATCACTGTCCCTGACATGGCCAAGTGGAAGTATTCTCAGGTACAGAACATTTATCCATCTCACCCATTGAATGCTTTATTAACCCATTATTATTGGTTTGTTAGAACAACCCTTTGTATTTTTACCCTGGGTATTACCTGGATAAAGCCTGCAGGTGGCGCAATTGATATTGCAGTCCCTAGTGCTATTTATGGTGGTTTGAGTCAGGCGCTGGCATTCACAACAGCTGTGTGACTGCAGCCTTAGGGGGTGATGTATTAAGCGGTTCCTTTTCTCAGAGAGGCAATGTATGAGGATCGTCGGGGAGGTGGTATGATAACGCACCCCTCTGGTGATCTCTGTACGGCATCTGCCAATTGGCGAAGTGAGTTAGGAAGAATTGCTATTCTGAGAGTAAAGTGAATGGGCAAACGCGTTGGGTATGTAAGTAGTGCTAATGCCATCCTCAGATGACAATACTTGACATGTGACAAAAAGCTCAGATTAGTAGACTCGGTTAGGTACCAGAACACTTGCTGCTGTAGATGGATATTTTGCAGCCAATGAAACCTTTTCGTGTCCGAAAAATGCTTCCCCCCCAAAAAAAATACATTTACTTCTTAGTCACCAACCAAAAATGCATTATGTTAATGATGCATCTTATTCTGGAAATTGGGTTACCTGTGTTGTTATAGGCAGGGAATGGGATCATTCGTCAGACTGCATTTAGGTCTACAGTCATTAGGTTGACCCCACTAGGTCGACTGGCAGGAAGGTCGACCTGACTTAAGGTCGACATGGGCCAAGGTCAACATGACATAAGGTCGAATTTGCATAAAGGTCGACATGAGGAAGGTCGACTGGTCATAAGGTCGACATGGGTTTTTCACTGTTTTTTTATCCGAATGTCGACACAGTCGACATGGACACAGTTGGCAATGCGAATCGGACCCTCGCATCGCTCGCTTCGATCGCGATGCTTCGGGCACGGTGCCTCGCTGCGCTCGGCACACTATTTTATTCTCCCACCACGCCCTAGTGGATGGTAGGGCATGAAATACCGCCTGTCGGCACATGTCGGCTCAAAAAACAGTGAAAAACCCATGTCGACCTTATGACCAGTCGACCTTCTTCATGTCGACCTTTATGCAAATTCGACCTTAAGTCATGTCGACCTTGGCCCATGTCGACCTTAAGTCAGGTCGACCTTCCTGCCAGTCGACCTAATGGGGTCGACCTAATGACTGTAGACCTAAGTTCATTCTAATAGATGACCGCATCCCATAGGCAGAGATAGTACATTGGGTACTGTACTGTAGTATGGTTCTCAGTTGTAAGCAGGTGATCAGCACCCTAAGGAATAAATCTACTAAAGCTTCTTAAAATAAAAGGTGACGTTGCCCATAGCAACCAATCAGATTCTGTCTATTGTTACTCTGATTTTATCCTAAAAAATGGTAGACAAATCTGATCAGTTGTTATGGGCAACTTCACCTTTTATAATTCTTGCTCTTTTCATTGGTGTCTGTTATTGAACTACTGTACAATACATAAGACTCATAGAGCCACTAGGGAGGGTCTTCTGCCTATATGCCTGTCCTTGTGTTTCCCTCCTATATCCCTTTAGATTGTAAGCTTGCAGCAGGGCTCTCCTACCTCCATGTCTGTCTGTTGTTACCCAGTTTGTTTTATCACTGTCTACTATTGTAAAGCGCAACGGAATCTGCTGCGATATATAAGAAACTGTAAATAAATAACAACTTTCCATTGTTCTCTTCCTGTTTTATACACACAACTATACTTAGGATGCCGCCAGGTCTTAAACCTCCAGGCAGTAGAGCAGGGGTGTCAAACTCAAATTCATCGGGGGCCGCATCAGCAGTTTGTCACCCTCAAAGGGCCGGTTGTATCTGTAGGTCCCCCTGTATAATTATAATGCCATGACACCACAGGCTGCTCCCCTGTATAATATAAAATGAATGCCATGACACCACAGGCTGCTCCCCCTGTATAATAATAATGCCATGACACCACAGACTGCTCCCCCTGTATAATATAATAAAAGTAATGCCATGACACATAAATGATTATACAGGAGGAGCAGCCTGTGGTGTCTTGGCATTATTATTATTATACACGGGGACACCTCAGGAAACAGCAGATATATATATATTTTTTTTATTGTGAGTGTGATCCTCATCCTCACTTACTGTTTCTCCGTCTGTCCTGCAGCTGCTGTGGCTTCCAGCTTTTCTTCACTGCTTGCTGCGGCCACACTGTCCCCCACTCCCGGTCCAGCTTCCCTGCCTGCTCCTACTTCTCTACAGACGCATGGGCGGGCCTGCGTCATCGTCATGACGTCCCCACCTAGTGTCTGTCACTGCCGGGCATCAGAGGGAACAGGCGGCCGGGCCCTCCTCCACGTAGCCGTGGAGGCCGGCGGCCATGTTTTATGTAGCCGCATACATATGTGCCTACAGGAACATGGCCGCCGACAGTGGAGGAACAGGTAAGGCGAGAGGAGGTGGCCTAGGCAGGAGTTGGGACACACTGCCCTGCGTGCTATCTCCTCGCGCGGGCCACATGACGAGGTCTGGCGGGACGGATTTGGCCCGCGGGCCTTGTGTTTGACACCGTGCAGTAGAGGCTTATATAATTGGTAGGTGTTTGCAGGATATCACTGGAGAAGTAATGCAGGATTATTTCAATATGTGGATAAGCCACAAGTAGTTTTAAGTCATGGATAATATATACAGATATGCCGGCACTTAGCTGAGAAGACTGAAGGCCCCCATACACTAGGGTGAGGCATCGCATACATTACCACTTGAAATGACCCAGTAGCTAGATCACTTGACATACATCGTATGTGGTCATTGGGGGTTATTCTGGTTGATTCGCAAGGCTGCGAATTCGCAGCATTGCAAATCCACCAAACCCCACCCTGCGAATGTCAGCCCCCGTCGCAGTTGCCTGCCCCCCGCACCCGCGTCATGGCCTCATTACCATGAGAACACCCAGTGTTCTCATGGTAACGACCCTGTAACGCTGGGCGTTCCCATATGGTAGTGGGGCTCCCCCCCCCCCCCCCCCCGCACGCCGTGTAGGGTGCGTGCACCCAGCAAACCGAAAATTTGCCCTATGTCTGCATATGCGCAGAAACGCACCTGGTCATGCGCAGACGCACAACATCGGTCCTCCGTGCGAATGCACCGAGGACCGAATGAACTTGAATAACCCCCATTTTGCATGTGATGTATTCCATGTGATCTCGTTCACCGGTCTGGGAACAATACATCCTTGCTGCTGCAGTGCATTTGGATCACACGGGACCGCACATCGGATCAGAATTGTAAATAACATACGATTGTACACTATTTTTACAAGGTTTCTAGTCCCGATGTGTACAAAATGGCCAAATCGTACTAGGTAAAGATGAAACATTGTAGTGTTCATTCTAGCAACCTGCATCTTTCAAAACCTTTGCAGTTCCTCTTCCCTGCCTGGAGTGTCGCTTTCTTCCATGGTGGTTCAAGCACAGTATGGGCTGTATGTCAGCACTGATATGCAGACCAGTGCTAGAAGAAAAGATGCCCCAAAAAAATTGACCTTGCATCACAGTGTGAGGACACATCTCTATAGGAATATTGTTTTCCTTTATATTCAAAGAATCTCTATCTCTAAAAATTTTGAATTAAAATATCGGTACTCTTTACCTAGAACGGCGCCCATCGCGGTGATCGCGACATCGCGGGCAGCACATAAACGGCCGCGACGCGATGCCCGCGATCACCGCGATTTTCCCATAGGGAACAATGTTAAAAAGTCAGATTGATCGCGATTTTGCATTCAATGCCTCAATGCCCGCGATTTTACCATAGGAATCAATGTTAAATGGGCTACAGAGCCCAAATAGGCTCAATTAACCCTTAAATGTCACCCCAATTTTTTTACGCCACCCCACGATCCACGCCAACCCGAAGCGTGGCGAGCGCAGCGAGCCCGCGAGGGGCGGCGGTACGCGTCCTACGACCTTTTCATGCCCTACTATCCACGTCGGCGTGGAGTTGAGAATAGAATAGTGTGGCGAGCGCAGCGAGCCACCGAGCCCGAAGCGTGGCGAGCGGACGCGGATACCTTCACAGTTATACGCGTCCCCTCGCGGACTTCACAGGTGTCCGTGGCGACGCGGACACCTGTGAAGCCCGCGAAGGGACGCGTTTACCTGTGAAGGTATCCGCGTCCCCTCGCGGGGCTCGCTGCGCTCGCCACGCTTCGGGCTCGGTGGCTCGCTGCGCTCGCCACACTATTCTATTCTCAACTCCACGCCGACGTGGATAGTAGGGCATGAAAAGGTCGGAGGACGCGTACCGCCGCCCCTCGCGGGCTCGCTGCGCTCGCCACGCTTCGGGTTGGCGTGGATCGTGGGGTGGCGTACAAAAATTGGGGGGACATTTAAGGGTTAATTGGGGCTATTTGGGCTCTGTAGCCCATTTAACATTGTTCCCTATGGGAAAATCGCGGTAATCGCGGGTACCCGATTTTGATGTACCCGCGATTTACCCGCGATGCCCGCGATTACCGCGATTTTTTACCCCCGACGCCCGCGATTCTGATCGCGGGCGCCGTTCTAGGTAAAGAGTACCAAAATATCTATTAACTGTGAACATTTCTGCATATTATTTGCATATTATTTGAACATTAACACTAACATGGGGATATATTGGACTTCAATTAATTTTTGCAGAGAAGAAATAGGAAATTCTTGGTTCTGTACTGCCACCTTATGGTTACATGAGGTGCTACAGCAAAAACAAATATGATTCATTTGCTTTTCCCTAATTCACCAACTTTTTGGTCGATCCCTAATTTAATAAAGTTTTTAAGTGTGTTTGTGTTAGCGGGGAGCCAGGGGCATGCAGCTGCATGTGACTTCCGCAGATCGTAGGTAGTGCATTGACATGCTGCTGGTGCAGTGGTGAGAGTCAGCGGGTTGTGCAGGATTGCCTCATGGGCAGTTTTCTGGCCACCCCTACTGTGGGCGAAAAAAACACAGTGTTCATTAGAGATCAGAGATGAAAGCTTACAGGAAGAAGATGTACTGTACATGTTGTAACAGATAAGGTCTCATATATCTGCACTGTGATGATGGTTTATCTGTTCCTGGGGCAGGTGTGTAGAGTTGACAACTCGACAATCTACCCTACCCCACAAGCTCGTTGCTTAGGGGTCATCCTCAACTCTGAACTATCCTTTGTTCCTCACATTCAATCAGTCTCCAAATCATGTTAAATGCATCTAAAAAACATATCCAAAATACGACCCTATCTCACACACGACACTACTAAATCTCTTATCCATGCACTCATTATATCCCGCATTGATTTTTGCAATGGTCTCCTAACTCTCACAACTGCAATCCGTTTTAAATGCTGCTGCTAGGCTGATCTTCCTTGCAAGATGCTCATCGTCTGCTGATCCACTCTGCCAGTCCCTCCATTGGTTGCCTGTATTTTACCGTATTCAATATAAAATACTTCTACTCGCATATAAAGCTATTAACCATACTGCACCAGCGTATATCCCTTTACTTATCACAAAATATCTCCCATCTCAACCACTCTGCTCTGCACAGGATCTGCATCTCTCTTCTGCAGGGATCACTAGCTCCCACTCACTATTACAGGACTTTCATCTGGCTGCTCCCATCCTATGGAATGCCCTTCCACCCACAATAAGTCTCTCCACTAGCCTCCAAACTTTCAAGCGTTCCCTGAAAACTCACCTCTTCAGGCAAGCCTATCATATTTATGTACCACACGCATAACCCTCTGAGGCACTTATGTATTATATAGCTTCCCTTCTGGACTTGTAACTTGGTGGGACTGCTATGCTATTACTGGTGCCTGTCCTTGTGTTCCCCTCCTATGTCCCTATAGATTGTAAGCTTGCAGCAGGGCCCTCCTACCTCCAAGTTTGTCTGTTGTTACCCAGTTTTGTTTTATCACTGTCTACAATTGTAAAGCGCAACAGAATCTGCTGCGCTATATAAGAAACTGTAAATAAATAGAGTGCAGAGACTCCCGAGTGTGGCAGATAGGTCCGCAGTGGGCATTATGAGGGGCAAAAGGAGATGTGTGATAGGTTGTATAGAATTAATCTGTTTAATGAGACACTTACTGAAATTATGTGGATGTTGGAGCTTGTTGTGTATAAGGTACAGTCTGGAGCCAATCTTGGTGCTTGGTAACGTACTAGAGCTGAAACAGATGTGCAGGTGCACTGCTAGGAAAAGGACATGGTGAGGTTAGGATGCTGGAGTGGAATGTTAGGATTATGCTGCGGGAGGGTTATATTAGGAATGGCCTACTAAAGGGGTGGGTTAGGGTTAGGCTGCTGGTAGGGAAGTTAAGGTTTGGCTGTGGGAGAGGGGTGGGTTAGGGTTAGTCTGTGGGAGAGGGGTGGGTTAGGGTTAGGCTGTGGGAGAGGGGTGGGTTAGGCTGTGGGAGAGGGGTGGTTTAGGGTTAGTCTGTGGGAGAGGGGTGGGTTAGGGTTAGGCTGTGGGAGAGGGGTGGGTTAGGGTTAGGCTGTGGGAGAGGGGTGGGTTAGGGTTAGGCTGCAGGAGCGGTGGGTTAGGCTGCTGGAGTGGTGGGTTAGGGTTAGTCTGTGGGAGAGGGGTGGCTTAGGCTGTGGGAGAAGGGTGAGTTCATTTGTGGGAGAGGGGTGGCTTAGGCTGTGGGAGAGGGGTGGCTTAGGCTGTGGAAGGGGTGGGTTAGGGTTAGACTGCGGGAGGGGTGGTTTATGGTTAGGCTGTGGGAGAGGGGAGGGTTAGAGTTAGGCTGGCAGTGGGGGTGGATTAGGGTTTGGCTATGGAATGGGTGGGTTAGGTTGCCGGGGGGGGGGTGTTAGGGTTAGGCTGAGGGAGGGGTATATTAGGATTAGGCTGCTGGAGGGAGGGGAGGTTAGTGTTGGGCTTCGGGAAGAGTGGTTTAAGGTTAGGCTGTGGGAAGGGTGGGTTAGGCTGTGGGAGGAGAAAGTTAGGGTTATGCTGTGGGAGGGGTGGATTAGGGTTAGGCTGCATGAGGGGGAGGTTAGGCTGTGGGAGGGGTGAGTTAGGGTGAGGCTGTGGGAGTGGTGGGTTAGGATTAGGCTGCATGTGGGTAGGTTAGGGTAAGGCTGTGGGAGGGGTGGTTTAGGCTGTGGGAGGGGTGCATTAGGGTTATGCTGTGGGAGGGGTGAGTTAGGGTTATGGTGTGGGACGGGTGGTTTAGGCTGCATGAGGGGAAGATTGGGGTAAGGCTGTGGGAGGGGTGGGTTAGGCTGCATGAATGGGAGGTTAGGGTAATGCTGTGGGTTAGGGTTAGGCTGCATGAGGGGGAGGTTAGGGTAAGGCTGTGGGAGGTTTTGACTGCGGGAGGGGTTGGTTAAGATTAGAGTTAAAATACTTTTAAAGTCGGGTTGCAACTGTAAACATTCTGACCGTCGGGATTTCAGCCACCACGATATTGTTACCATCCATGTATCAAGCCCAATGTTTGCAATCATGTGTCTTCAATGTTTTTCTTTTTTAATGTATGTATTTAATTACGTTACTAGCACATCTGGCGCTGTAGCTGCCAGATATAAGTAGTTCTTAAACCTATTTATTTATTCATTTGTTTTATGCATATGGGAGCTGGCTTAGAATGACATATGTGGGGATCCCTCGGTGTAGGAGATTGCTGTGAGCGACACAAGCAGACAGAACAGCACTTGAATGAAGTCACTGCTGCTAAGTTCCTTGAGATACACTTAGTGCTTTTATTGCAGTGTGTGATACATTCTTAAAGGACTGCATAAGGGTTCTCTGAATGTAAAATGCGCGGTTTATACAGCTTTGTAATGCTTAGAGTTACATTAGTGAAGTGGCTCGTTGTGCATAGAGTAAATGTAATATATTCTGGGATGCTCGATGCTTGTGGTCTTATAACTGCTGTCACAAAGTACTTTGGTTTTTTTCCTGCAGAAATATTTACAGCATTATCTTTCCCCCGTATGGTGTGTTCTGTAAGCACAGACGATACTGAGTGCATGCACTTATGTCCGAGCAGCCAGGGATCTGCTTCCTGGTATATAAGGACCCATATAGACCTAATGCTATTGACTGTTATATGATGTTAACTGATATTGTCACATTGCAGGGTACTGATTTGTACCAGGGTTCAATTTTATAGTGTTCATTGTAGTTCCTGCATCTTCCCAAACCCATGCAGTTCCTCCTCGCTGTCTGGGGTGTCACTCTCTGCTTTGGTGCATCTAGCACAGTGTGGTCTGTATTTCAGATATGCAGACCAGACCTGTTCTGGGGCAGCAAACCTTTTGAAGGGACGCAGTCCGCTGATTTGGGGTCCACGCTCTCTCATCGGCACTCTCAAAAAGCTGAAAACTCATGTAGACACAACTCCCCTCCCCCCCCCCCCCCCCCCCCACACACACACACACACACACTCCCAGCAGCTCAGTCAACTCCCCCACCCCCCCCCCCACACACACACTCCCAGCAGCTCAGTCATTTTGCCGACGAGCTGCTGACTAGTAAAAATATAACTATTACACAATGATGGAAGTATTGTGTTTTCTGATCAGATTATTGAGATTACTTATTCATATTGATGAACTGCAAAATGACCGTCTCGGTGACATCACTGGTTCCTAGTACACTGATTGGCTGCACACTCAAAAATATTGGTTCAGTCCACAAACTGGCTGCTTCTTCCTGTGTGTAGGCACAGAAGTCCCAGGCAGAGCGATTATTAGTAGTGGATTATTCCCCAATACCAGGGACGGTGAACCTTTGGCTCCCAGCTGTCGTTGAACTACACATCCCAGCATGCCCTGCAACAGTTTTGATATTTGGCTATGTTAAAACGGTTGCAGCGCATGCTGGGATGTTTAGTTCAACAACAGCTGAGGGCCAAATGTTCCCCATCCCTGCCCTATAGCATTTAGCATATCTTCCTTTGGAGGATCAATAATGTGTCTCTCAAGTAACCCACAGTTTCTTCTTCTCCTTCCCACAGGCATACGCTGATTACATGAGCTTCGTCCTTACCTTAAATGAGGGCGTGAAAGGAAAGAAGCTGACTTGTGAATATCGGATCTCAGAGGTAGGTGAATTAATGCACTCGGAACAGAAATCCACAAGACAGGGCCACGAGTGGGCACCTTTGGCGACATTTCCACGTTTTTACAACAGCAACTCACCCTGAATTGTACTGAATAAAGAATAATTTCACCTAAAATAATTTCACCTATATATAAAATGCTAACCTTTCCTCGCCTCTATGAGGTGAAGTACTGACACTGACCAATAGAGGCCACTTGACAGAGACTAAATGGGTGTGGTATAGGATACCAACAGTCGGGATCCCGACAGTCATTAGCCCGACGACAGGATCCTGACTGGCCGGACTCTGACAGCATGGTGAGCACAACAAAGCCCCTTGCGGGCTTGCTACGATCGCCACCTATTCTATTCTCCCTCTATGGGGGTCGTGGACCCCTACGAGGGAGAATAGCGGGTGGCCGTCGGGCACCCGTCTGTCTGAGTTTTGACAGTCGGGATCCGACGTCGGGTAAATGACTGTTGGGATCCCGACTGTCAGGACCGCGTCCGGCACCCGACTAAATTACTCCTTTTGAGTGCAAATAAAAGTCATAACAGAAAGTGAAAGCATTTTTTGCATGGACAGTGATCTGTTTCAAACTTGCTAAATCTGGAGAGTGGGAGCTGTGAAGACAAAGACTGGAGGTAGGAGCATATAGGGACTGGGGGTGGGGTGGAGAAAACAGTCACGGGCAAGGTGAAAGTACGTCGCAGAAGCCGTCATTTTGTTGTGCTGTTAACTATTACTGAATATTTGTTTGTGTGTTGTATTCAGTAAATGATAGAATGTAATCAGAAAATCCAGTAACATGAGATCCAGCAGGTTCCACCGGAGGTCACTTTCTCCTAATGCCAGCATTACGTAGATTCCTGTAGCACAGCTAATTGGATGCTACTGATCACCAGAGGATGGGAAGTCATACAGGGGTAGATTTATTAAGCTCGGTGAAGTGATAAAGTGTCTGGTTTTTATCACCGGCCAATCAGCTCCTACCGGTCATTTTTCAAATCAAGCCTGTAACTTCACAGTTAAGGCCCCCATACACTCTGCGATTTTGGTCCGATTTCATCCGATTTCGGCACTCTGTGCCGATAATCGGATGAAATCGGCCCAAAATCGTATGCGTGTGATATCTGATCCGATGCGCGGTCCCGTGCGCATCGGACCGGATCAGGGAGGTCGGACGGTCTGTACATACGATCACGTCCGACCTCCCTGTATGCATATGCCTGCCACCTGACAGGCATATGCATGCAGACACCGGGCGGGCAGCGGCGGCGGCCAGCGGTGGTGGGGGCGGGCGGCGGGTGCGGTGAGCGCTGCTGACCTGGCCGGGCAGTGTACTTACTTACACATAGCAGCAGCGGGGACGGGCAGCGCAGTGGCGGCTATTATATTTTTAAAATACTTGTCAAATGACCGGCCAATCAGAGAGCGGCCGGTCATTTGACAAGTATTTTAAAAATCTAATAGCCGCCACTGCGCAGCCCGTCCCCGCTGCTGCTATGTGTAAGTAAGTACACTGCCCGGCCAGGTCAGCAGCGCTCACCGCACCCGCCGCCCGCCCCCACCACCGCTGGCCGCCCGCCCCCACCACCGCTGCCCACCGCCGCTGCCCGCCCCCACTACTGCCGCTGCCCGCCCCCACTACTCCTCACCGCCCTGCAGCTCCCCGGGTTTTTTTTAACATGGGATAAATCGCATGCGATTTATCCCATGTAAAAAATGGCACATCAAGTGCCAAATTGTATGTGAGCCTCCCGGGGAGCTGCCGGGCGGCTCGCAGGTAAATTGGGTCCGACTTGTCCCTAGGACAAGTCGGCCTAATGTATGGGGGCCTTTAGAGTTTCTGGTTTAATCACCGGCCAATCAGCTCCTATCACTTCACTGAGCTTAATAAATCTGCCCCTGAGTTACCCTTTATTTATGTAAAGAAGCTAGGAGGGCATACATAAGGTATCCTGGCAGTGGGTATGTCCGCCGTCAAAACACAGACTCGGGCGTTGTGATACGGAGAATCGCGATAGGGGTCCTGTGAGTAAGCTAACCCACCCCCCTTATCCTAACGGGATACGATCGACCCTATAAAGGTCGACATGCATTAGATCGATCACTAAAGGTCGACACCTGAAATAGGTCAACATGGATAATGTCGACAGGATCAAAAGGTCGACGTGAGATTTTCTTTCTTTCATTGAGCCGACATTTCATACCTTACCATCCACTATGGCGTGATGGAGAATTAAATAGTGCGCCGAGCGCAGCGACGGGAATGCGGTACACTTAGACAGTGTCTATGTCGACATTCAGGAAATAAACCTTTTGACTTTCAGGTTGACACATGAAAAAGTTTGACATGCATTAGGTTGACATGTTCAAAAGGCCGACATATTCAAAAGGTCGACATAGACACAGAGACCTTTTCCATGTCAACCTTGGGATTTCAGCACCATCATCCTGATTTATTCTGGCAGCAAGCATTCTGTAACACCCAGGCCACAAGAGGGCGCTATTCCACTGGAGTCTATGGAAGATATTTCCTGTAGAATACGGTCACTAGGTCAACCCTATTTAGGTCGACATGGCTAAGGTTTGGATTGGAAGGTCGACTCAAGCATTATGAAGACAATGGAAAGGTCGACATATAAAAGGTCAACATGAGTTTTCACATTTCTTTTGAGCCATCATATGCCGGCAGGCATTATTTCATGCCCTACCATCCACTATGGCATGGCGGCAGAAAAATATTGTGTGCCAAGCACAGCAAGGCACCGCACCCGCAGCATGGCAAGCGCAGTCTGCCATGGGAAGGGGCGTGGTACACTGTGACGGTGTCCATGTCAAGTATGTGATGACAAAAACGTGAAAAACTCATGTCGACCTTCCCATTGTCAACCTAATGCTTATGTTGACCTTCTGACCCTGTTGATCTTAACCATGTCGACCTATTTCAGATCTCGACCTAAGGCCCATCGACCTTCAGTGGTCAACCCAATGCATGTTGACCTAAATAGGTTTGATTCAATGGCCCATACCCTCCTGTAGCTCCTGTAATAAATGCAGGAGGAATATGGTTCCCTGCATGGGGTGTCTGGCTTATACAGGAGGAATATGGTTCCCTGCATGGAGTGTCTGGCTTATACAGGAGGAATATGGTTCCCTGCATGGGGTGTCTGGCTTATACAGGAGGAATATGGTTCCCTGCATGGGGTGTCTGGCTTATACAGGAGGAATATGGTTCCCTGCATGGAGTGTCTGGCTTATACAGGAGGAATATGGTTCCCTGCATGGGGTGTCTGGCTTATACAGGAGGAATATGGTTCCCTGCATGGGGTGTCTGGCTTATACAGGAGGAATATGGTTCCCTGCATGGAGTGTCTGGCTTATACAGGAGGAATATGGTTCCCTGCATGGGGTGTCTGGCTTATACAGCAGGAATATGGTTCCCAGCATGGAGTGTCTGGCTTATACAGGAGGAATATGGTTCCCTGCATGGGGTGTCTGGCTTATACAGGAGGAATATGGTTCCCTGCATGGGGTGTCTGGCTTATACAGGAGGAATATGGTTCCCTGCATGGGGTGTCTGGCTTATACAGGAGGAATATGGTTCCCTGCATGGGGTGTCTGGCTTATACAGGAGGAATATGGTTCCCTGCATGGGGTGTCTGGCTTATACAGGAGGAATATGGTTCCCTGCATGGAGTGTCTGGCTTATACAGGAGGAATATGGTTCCCTGCATGGAGTGTCTGGCTTATACAGGAGGAATATGGTTCCCTGCATGGGGTGTCTGGCTTATACAGGAGGAATATGGTTCCCTGCATGGAGTGTCTGGCTTATACAGGAGGAATATGGTTCCCTGCATGGAGTGTCTGGCTTATACAGGAGGAATATGGTTCCCTGCATGGGGTGTCTGGCTTATACAGGAGGAATATGGTTCCCTGCATGGGGTGTCTGGCTTATACAGGAGGAATATGGTTCCCTGCATGGGGTGTCTGGCTTATACAGGAGGAATATGGTTCCCTGCATAGGGTGTCTGGCTTACACAGGAGGAATATGGTTCCCTGCATGGGGTGTCTGGCTTATACAGGAGGAATATGGTTCCCTGCATGGGGTGTCTGGCTTATACAGGAGGAATATGGTTCCCTGCATGGAGTGTCTGGCTTATACAGGAGGAATATGGTTCCCTGCATGGAGTGTCTGGTTTATACAGGAGGAATATGGTTCCCTGCATGGAGTGTCTGGCTTATACAGGAGGAATATGGTTCCCTGCATGGAGTGTCTGGTTTATACAGGAGGAATATGGTTCCCTGCATGGGGTGTCTGGCTTATACAGGAGGAATATGGTTCCCTGCATGGGGTGTCTGGCTTATACAGGAGGAATATGGTTCCCTGCATGGGGTGTCTGGCTTACACAGGAGGAATATGGTTCCCTGCATGGGGTGTCTGGCTTATACAGCAGGAATATGGTTCCCTGCATGGGGTGTCTGGCTTATACAGCAGGAATATGGTTCCCAGCATGGAGTGTCTGGCTTATACAGGAGGAATATGGTTCCCTGCATGGGGTGTCTGGCTTATACAGGAGGAATATGGTTCCCTGCATGGGGTGTCTGGTTTATACAGGAGGAATATGGTTCCCTGCATGGGGTGTCTGGCTTATACAGGAGGAATATGGTTCCCTGCATGGGGTGTCTGGCTTATACAGGAGGAATATGGTTCCCTGCATGGGGTGTCTGGCTTATACAGGAGGAATATGGTTCCCTGCATGGGGTGTCTGGCTTATACAGGAGGAATATGGTTCCCTGCATGGGGTGTCTGGCTTATACAGGAGGAATATGGTTCCCTGCATGGGGTGTCTAGCTTATACAGCAGGAATATGGTTCCCAGCATGGAGTGTCTGGCTTATACAGGAGGAATATGGTTCCCTGCATGGAGTGTCTGGCTTATACAGGAGGAATATGGTTCCCTGCATGGGGTGTCTGGCTTATACAGGAGGAATATGGTTCCCTGCATGGGGTGTCTTGCTTACACAGGAGGAATATGGTTCCCTGCATGGGGTGTCTGGCTTATACAGGAGGAATATGGTTCCCTGCATGGGGTGTCTGGCTTATACAGGAGGAATATGGTTCCCTGCATGGGGTGTCTGGCTTATACAGGAGGAATATGGTTCCCTGCATGGGGTGTCTGGCTTATACAGGAGGAATATGGTTCCCTGCATGGGGTGTCTGGCTTATACAGGAGGAATATGGTTCCCTGCATGGGGTGTCTGGCTTATACAGGAGGAATATGGTTCCCTGCATGGGGTGTCTTGCTTACACAGGAGGAATATGGTTCCCTGCATGGGGTGTCTGGCTTATACAGGAGGAATATGGTTCCCTGCATGGGGTGTCTGGCTTATACAGGAGGAATATGGTTCCCTGCATGGGGTGTCTGGCTTATACAGGAGGAATATGGTTCCCTGCATGGGGTGTCTGGCTTATACAGGAGGAATATGGTTCCCTGCATGGGGTGTCTGGCTTATACAGGAGGAATATGGTTCCCTGCATGGAGTGTCTGGCTTATACAGGATTACATGGAACCATTTCTATAAATATATTTATGATTTTATATTTTTTATATTTAGACAATATATGGCACAAAATCTGCATCGGTTACTTTTTTTTTAATGTTTTTTTTGGGACTTTCTCAGCTGAAACCTCTGTAAAGATGACACACTGACCCAAATGTAATAGGGTGCCAGAATCCTAAATTGAGTGTTACCTTTTTTCTTTTTAAAGCGGCAATCATTTACACGGCAAAGTCAACTTAATAATGGATTGCTGCTTAAAAAAAACAAAAAAACTATTACATTATTATTTATTTATTATCAGTTTCTTATATAGGGCACACATATGCCGCAGCGCTTTACAGAGTATATTTTTTAACATTCACATCAGTCCCTGCCCCAGCGGAGTTTACCATCTATATTCCCTAGCACATGTACACACACACAGACATTCTAGGGTTAATTTTGTTGGAAGCCAATTAACCTATGTGTATATTTTTGGATCGTGGGAGGAAACCGGAGTACCCGGAGGAAACCCACGCAAGCGCGGGGAGAATATACAAACTCCGCACAGTTAGAGCCGTGGTGGGGATCGAACCCATGACCTCAGCGCTGTGAGGCAGTAATGCTAACCATTGGGCCAGTGTGAATTCTATTCATTGTAAGAATTCAGGAGGTGTTCTGATGTTAATGTGCATATTCAGCTGCTATCTAAAGCCCCATACATACTACACGACACTGTCCAGAGCCGATATAGTTAACAATATCCCGATATTGAGTATACACATAGAACGATATCGGTAAATGATATCCTTCAGTGACATCAGGGGGACCTGCTGAATATGCAGATGGTTGGCTATATTGCCAAATTGACCAGCATGTGCAGCAGACATCGATACCGCTCATCGCTAATGATTTTGAGCGTACACACTAAACAATATTGTGAAATATATCGTTCAGAAGCCCCTTTCTGTTGGATATCTTTCACAGTATCCTATAGTGTGTATGGGGCATAAGATCTGACATCTGCAGTAAAGCTGTGTACACCCATATACAATCGTCTTGCAGATTGTATCATTCACAACATCTTGATGAGGTATGCGGTTAATTGTAATAGGGTCCAAAAACAGTATGCGGTGGCCCAGGATTTCTCCCGAGATTGCCTGTATTTTGAAAGTGGCAATCATTTACAAGGTAAAACCAGGACGTTGCCGCTGTAATCAATGGTAAATTCATGGACCTCCGCAAACTCGGACCCTATGCCGATTGTAATATATAGTTACCAGGCCGATTTCCCAATCCCATAGAAGCCCATTGTCCTAATGTATATGTTTGTCAAATCCTTAAACTTTGAGCTGATGGTGGTTTTTTTACTCTGGTAACTATACTGCCACCTAGTGGATTTTAGAAGGATCTAAATTCAATTTTTTTTACAGTTTTAAGGACAATACTCATAACTCCCTTCATATGGAATTGTGTTTAATACCTGTACCTGTTTCCTATGTATAACGTACCAGATTTTTATTCCATCCAAGCAACTAGTTGGATGGTTGGAGGAGAGTTGGTCTAATGTGTGGCCAGCAGGGCCCTCCAAAATATGACTTAGGGGGGTAGTCAGTGACCCTGTCCCGTTCTGGGTCAGCTCGACCGAGAACACGCAGACGGAATTCAACGAACCGCCTGCAGTGGGATGAGAAGAGGGCGTGGCTGCGAGATGTGGCTGGGAAGAGGCGAGCTGCAGCCAGCAGCTCGTCACTTCCCGGCCGTTCTCGGCAGAACGAGCCCGACAGCTTGTGAAGTCGGGCTCGTTCTGCCGAGATACCCTGCTCAATGCTGTCTTCCCTGATAGGGCCCGGTGGCCATCTCACCCATGGGGAGATGGTCGCCAGTGATTGAATACCCCCATTAATTAGTACCTCAGTTATTTTGATTTACTGTCTGTGCTCAAGCATGGCTATCCTTAAGACCTGGACTGTGAGTGTGCCTTGATAATCTATGTTGGGAACCCCTGGGTGCATTTTCACACCTAGGGAAGATTCAATTGTTCATCAGTGGCCACATCTCCTTTCTACACTGGCGGGAGCCAATCAGCTTTTTGTGCCAATGTACCTGCTTGTGGTGGCTAAAAGATATCTGGGCTTTTCAGCACCCACCTGGCATTTTCCTTGCCGTGCCCAGTACTTTAGTCGAGTTTAAACACTTTGTGAGAAGTAATGGGCGCTAGTGGCAAACAATTGAGGGCAGCAACTTGGGTGCCCCGAAACAATTGAATCCCCCCCCCCCCCCTAATGACCAATGGTTCTCGGTGACCAAAACAACTAGTGTTTTTGCTAGATGTCACTAAATTCTTTATCGTGTTGTCTCCCTGCAGTGCGGCACACACGCCCTGCTGTGTGGCACACACGCCCTGCAGTGCGGCACACACGCAGTGTGGCACACACGCCCTGCAGTGCGGCACGCCCCCCTGCTGTGCGGCACACACGCCCTGCTGTGCGGCACACCCCCCTGCAGTGCGGCACACAGTTGCCCCCCCCCCCCCGTATCCAGGCTTGCACTACACAAATGATTAACTTCTTGTTCATAGGCCTGTCTGATGGCCACAGCATGAGGATGAGGAGGCTTCTAGCCACAGTAGCAGGAGGACAAAACCGTATCTAGGGCGGAAACCTTTGGGTATGGGTCATAGGGTCAACACTATAAAAGTCGACCACTAAAGGTTGACAGGGTTTAGGTTGACACATGAAATAGGTCGACATGACTAAGGATGGAATTTCGACACAAACAATATGTCGACAGTAGGAAGGTTGACAGTCAAAAGTTGGACATGAGTTTGTCCCGATTTTCGATGGAAGTCGACATGGACACCATATCAGTGTACCGCGTCCTCGCTCGTGGCTCGCTGCTATCAGCACACTATTATATTCTCCCGCCGCGCCGTAGTGGATGGTAGGGCATGAAGCACCGCCTGACGGCTCAAAACAAAGTGAAAAACTCATGTCGACCTTTTGACTGTCGACCTAATGCTTGTGTCGACCTTCTGACCATAGCCCATGTCAAATAATTTCATGTGTCAATCTTAGCCCTGTCTACCTTTAGTGGTCAACCTAATGTATGTCACAGGCCATAGTGTCAACCTAGCTACCGGATCCCGAAACCTGCTAAAACGAATACATATATACTAGGTGATTCATCGCGCCCTACGGGCGCTCTTCACACCGTCGTAAGGGGCTGCGCCCCCTTAATTTGTGAACGTTTGTATATGAGAAATATGGTTAGAATTGTATGTAAGATGCCTGTATTGCAACTTGAGTTATAGGTGAAATGTGTTAAATAGAGAGCATATGATGTGGAAGGGGGTGTGTATTGTTTTGTTTAATTAAAAAGCGGTTACAGAGTAAGATGTACATTGATAGTGTGGATGGTACAGTGACATTTGTGGGTGTGGGGGGGGGGGCTGTGTGTGCATGTTGTTTAGGTGTGTGTGTGCAATAGTATAGTAGGGTGTTTCTGAGTCAGCGGCTCCCCACTGGCGGAAGTCACGACACAGGAAAACAGGAGGCTGGGTAGTGATAGGGGTGTGTGGGCATAAGGGGGACTAAAGAGGAGGGTGGGAGATACTGTGCAGCTTCTGCCAGTGGGTGAGGGTCCAGCGTGGCAGCACAGGAGTACAGGATGGTGGCCCTGAGTCAGTGTCTCCTCCTACTGGGTGGGAGTTAGGGTGCATGAGAGCAGGAGGCTGGGCTATGAGGCATGATAGGGGCATGTGGGCAAAACAGCGTCAGCGACTCCCCAGTGGTGGAAGTTACGGTTCAGGAGAGCAGGAAGCTGGGTAGTGATAGGGGTGTGTGAGTATACGGGGGACTAAAGAGGGGCTTAGGGGTGCCGTGAATCAAGGGAGGGAGGGGGCGCAGGTGTCGTTGAATCGTGGGAGAGGGCAGGGGTCCGCAAAGCGTGGGAGGGGGCGTGAATCGCGGGAGGGGGGGTTGCGAATCGCAGGAGGGGGGTGCGCGGGGGGTCGTGAATTGCGGGAGGGGGGGTGCGCGGGGGGTCCGTGAATTGCGGGAGGGGGGGGGGGCACGGGGCGCGATGAATCACCTAGTTGGTTATATATTCTTGTAGAAGGATGGTAGGATGTTGCTGTCATTCAGAATGCATTTACATAAACAGTAATAGTAGCAGTAAAAGGTCTGACTTAAAACACCTACAGTAAAACAGAACAGGTGTTATATATTATACAAAGAATTGGTTGATGATGTGTAGGTTGACGTGCACATAGTTCATAGTTGTCACTGGAAAAAAATTGCTACAAGAAAAATCAACACAGAAAGTTCAACACATGTAAATGTTGACATAAATGTGGCACTTCATCGGTGTCCATGTCGACACATGAGAATGAATATGAAAACATTGAAAAAGTGAAAAATAAATCTTGTCAACCTTTTTCATTGTCGACCATAGCCATGTCAGTGTTGTGCCATTTAATCGTGGGGATGCCGTGAATGGGGGGGGGGGGAGGGAGGTGCATACCCAACATGACCCTCTCCAGGAGGGACACATTGCTCTGTTTCTGGACTTTCTTCTTAATTTATGGATTACCATCACCTGTGCTTAAACACCTTTCTTATCAATTACCCTGTTTAAAATGACAGGTGATGACAATCATAAATTAAGATGGAAGTCCACAAAAAGAGCATTCTGTCCCTCCTGGAGAGGGTCATGTTGGGAGGTATGGAGGTGTGGGGCGCTCACCTGGTGTGTCTGGTGAATAGCTTTGTCTTTGCTGTGTAACATGGAGAGGCAGAGGGTGTCTGGCACTGTCTGTGGCTCCACTGGGCTGGTTCTCTGTCATGTGAGTCAGTCATGTGAGTCAGAGGCTCCACCCAGCGTTATAGCTCCAGACACACTTTGAGTGACAGATGTAGCCAAATATATAAGAGATAGTACAAATCCCAGGAATGGCTGTGTACTTGTTAGTGGTCATACCGCCCCCCTACAGGTAGGCGTGATACTTCTGGCCGTTACACTGCAAATGCAAAGCCACAGTTCCCTGTTCCCATTTATCTCCCATAAAAATGCTTGGCGTTCCCTTGCACACGCAGGTGTGTCGATGCGCGCGTGGTGCCCTGAATTCGGACATTTCCGTCAAAAATAGAAAAAAAAAGTCGAGTCTGACTTATTTTCGAACGGTAAAAATTATTATTTGGTCATTGAATGATTTTTCACCGGTGTGATAGGGTACCCATGCATCATTTGTACAGAGACCTATGGGTCTGTAAAGAGGTCCAGCTGGTGCTACTCTGCCTCTCTCCTGAGGTGCTGCGCGGATCGGAGCGTAGAACAGGAACATGCGGCAATCTTAGTAACTGTTTAGTGTGTGATTAGATTGTGGTGGCTCCCAGCATTGTCCGGTACGGCGCACAGAATAGGTTTTGTCCATGGGGTTCTCCGGCTATCACGCTGCTAGTGACCTCTGCTACATGGGACACACTACCTAATGCTTCCATTGCAATATTCATTTAGCCGGACAATGGGATGCCGCCTGCGCTTCCACACATTGCCTTTCAAAGAGACCCAGACACCAACAAACCCTTGTGTCTATTTAATTATGTATTAGGCTGCCTAGGCTGGCAGCTGGGGCCTGCTCGCTGCATACGGCTCGGCTGGTTTTTAATCCCTTTAAAAAGCAGTAGAAAGCAATGGATGCGTGACTGTCATTCCCCCTCCCCCTCCCTCCGCCTCCTCTCCAGCTCCTAAGCCTGGATGTGCAGCCGTCCCCTGCCAGCCATTACTCAGCCAGTCTCTGCTCTGAGAGAGGCATGGAAAAAGCTGAATTGCCCGTAATGAGCTGCCTATGGCTGGGAGGCTGGTGGCCATGTAAATCATCAGCACTGTCTAACAAAAGCAGCTCTCGCCGTGATTCTTAATTACAGGGTGAATCTGCGGCACCCACAGCTGGATCTCCCGGGCCTTACGGTGCAACACCGCGGCGCTGGACGTATTGACCTGCATTGTTAACCAAGTGGGCACTGGGGGTTGTGGTTGCTCTGACAGCTGCCGGTTTAAACGGCCACAGAGCCTCAATTCTAAGTGGCTTTATGTATGAAAGAGCTGCTGACGATGGCCCTAATTCAGGTTAGCTCGCTTACCATGCGAGGGGATGTGTACGAGAACACGTCTCAACTGACTATTATTTACGAGTGCTAGGCCGAAGACGGGACAGGCGGCTGACGTCAGCCGCCTGCCACCACCCACATACCCACGGGAACGCCCATAAAACGCTGGGCGTGTCCATTTCGCATGTGTTTGACATTGGGTCCGTTGCGATGTGCGGTCCCGTGAGCTTTGCATTGGAGCCTAAACATCGCACAGTCTGCACTATATATTTATCGTATCACCAAGCCTCCCGGCAGGCTAGGATCGCATACGATCCGTTGTGTGCAAAAGGACTGCATATGGGGGGTGGATCATATTTTATCTTACGGGTATGAATTTGGCCCCGTTCCAATGGTTGGGTCTGCGCATATTTGCACATGTGCAGACCCCAGGAGCGGGCGGCTTTGGGGAGTTTCACACTCGCCGAGCCATTTGCTCCAGAGGGGGCAGGCGGGGGAACAATAATGGAAAGCATAGGGCTCGCGTGCGCTACAGGAATCGCCAGATAGGTTATATTTCCTCCAGGTAAGTTTTCACCCTCACATAAATTCCAAGATTCGTCATATACGGAACAGGGGAACGCCCAGCGTTTTACAAGTGCCCCCATGAAAACGCTAGGCGTCCCCTGGAATCGCGGGCGTGCCGAGGCCTTCTCTGGGCAGGCGACTGATGTCACATGATATTAGCGCCCGCCCCCTTTTCACCAATCTCCGGCTGAGATAAAAGTCTGTTTTCACTGACTCTTATTTCTGAAAGGTAGAGAAATCTTTTGTTGGTCGGCGACCATTCAATGATTTCTCTTCCCTTTGGATGCCTGAGAGGGGATGTCTTCCTTGCATGTTACCGATGGGATGACGAACGTTCGGTGCGGTGGTGGGCGGCGCTGACCTGCCCGCAGCCTATCAAACAGGTCTGAATTAAGAACATGGTGTATTGTATGCAGTCCTGCCACCTGGTTCCACAGGGGATTGTGGGTGACTTCTCTACTGAGGGAAGTCGCCCGAGTGTATGACCACATCAAAAACGAGCTTCTGATTTCTATCCCAGCACTAACAGGGAAATGACCTACTTCACACCATCCAGTTGTATCTGTTTTGTGTGTATCTAAATATATAATACAGGGTTAGCAGGAAAAAAAATACGTTACCCACTTCAGAGGGCTATGA
Source organism: Crinia signifera (assembly GCF_055691185.1). Taxonomy (NCBI): domain Eukaryota; kingdom Metazoa; phylum Chordata; class Amphibia; order Anura; family Myobatrachidae; genus Crinia; species Crinia signifera. The sequence continues at coordinate 32,925,905 of NC_139225.1, forward strand.
ATGCGCTAGTCCAGTGGTTCCCAAAATTGTTGGAATCCGGCGCCCTAGAGTATCAGAATTGTTTTTGCGGCACCCATAGGCCAAAAAGGGTTTTTTTTATTGAAAAACTTGAATTTAAATGAAAAAAGTAATTTGTGTCTGTGTGTTATCCTTGGGGTTGAGGATCTGAAGCTACAAACACTACTTTTGCTTATTATACTTACCAATTTAAATTTGAAATACTTCTGGACCACCAACCCGAGGCACCCCTGCAAGCGTCCCAAGGCGCTACGGCACACAGTTTGGGAACCACCGCGCGAGTCATTTGTTAAATAAAAATGGTAGTTTCATAAACTCGCTGAAAGGTGGCGCTATAAATGTTCAGTATGCTTATACATTGTCGTGTCCAATACTCTGCACATAAATGGTTACTATGCTTGCTCAATATTTATTTATATTTAACAAATAATTAGCACATCATCTGAATTATCTGTAGGTTCAATTTTGGCTCATTCGGAGCAGTAGAACGCACTTCAGAGCCCTCTGAGAGCAATACTTTCAGTAGTACTGCTATATATGCCACTTTGTACCTTGCTAAAAAGCAGTGGCAAACGCAGGATTGGAGTACGTACAGGAGTCTGGGGGAGTGGTAACAGCTATGAAATTAATATTTAACAGTACAGATGGTCTATATAGTATAGGCTGTTTCAAACATTTAAATAAGAGAAGTGGTCAGAAAAAGGTTAAACATGTCATAATAAATAAATACACAAACATAATAGAAACAGTACTGCACTTTCTAAACTCACAATCTCCCACTTCATGGTAAGGCTCCTGTCTCTTCTTCCTGGTAGCTGCTCTCTGGTCCAGTGCGATGTTTGAGGGCTTAGATCCACACATACAGTAAATGTGGTAGAAAAAGCTGGTACACTGGGCATATGCAGCAGCCCTGCTGTGTCCCTCACACTGCATGATGTGGTGGCAGATCTATTGATTATATGCGATACCAGTGCTATTGTTGTTATAATTTAAGGTACTTGCCAAGATGAGGGGGGTTTCCGGGCAACCAGAAACCCACCCTGCCTTTGCCTATGATAAGGGAGTCTTCCAGTGGAATTATGCAGACATAGGTAAGCTGGCGTACCGTAGCTACCGACGACGTCTTTCTAGCAGTCTTATAAGAAGAACTAGTAATACTGTATTTAGCAGTGGGCGTGCGTGGCACCGGGCCCTGTGCATGGCTCCATGTAACTGCACGCTGGCATTGTGAGAAGTGGTCGATACAGGTTGGCGTAGTGGTGTAGTGCTACAATAGACCCGCAAAGCAGAGTACTGATTGTATGTGTGTTTGATGCCCTGACAGACAATCGAGAAGCTGATGGCCCTGCTGGATACCTTGGATCACTGGATTGATGAGACGCCCCCTGTGGATCAGCCGTCCCGCTTCGGCAACAAGGCGTTCCGCACCTGGTACTCCAAGCTGGATCAGGTGGGAGCCGCAGGAGATCAGACGCAGACACTTATTATGTGATCTGTCGCTACAGTGCTGAAGGGAGACAGGTTCTGCACGCTCCAGACCCCGGGTCCGTGGCTGCTCGATGAGAGTAATAAGAAATTTGTTTTAGTTTTAACACAGACCTTCATATCTAGAGAGCATTTTGGGAGGGGGGGAACTTTTACTATACGGATCCCCTCTTTAAGATTGATTTAGTGCATCATTGAGAATCCCCCCCCCCCCCCTGCATCATTGAGAATCCCCCCCCCCCCCCCCCCAAAAAAAAAATAAATAAATCACTCTTTCAAACTCTTGAGATGAGTAACACGAGCGAGGTGCACCTAAACAGCTTTCCCATTCACTTCAGTGGGGCTTCCCGGGTGCTTCTCTGAAGTGCGGAATCGCTGTATGCCAACTTCTGCCTTTCTGCACATACGTGCGCCATGAAACTGAGATCACAAGCAATCGCAGTTTCATGGCTGGCAGGGGTGGTAACGGGCCGTTGTGGGGATGTCGTGTCTGCGTTTTGTAGGAGCGGTGCAGTAAACACAGGCATCACACTCAGCTGCTGCTACCCAAAACATGGCTCACCTGCGCCTGGCTACGCAGTTAGTCTGTGCAGTCAGTGCAGCCGGTAATGTGCAAGCGCTTTGCTGTGTAGCCAAGCTATCGCACTTTAGCAATGTTGTGAGCACATCGCGGGGAGGGTCCCGGCGATCAGTGTCAGTTTTGTGAGTCTGAATTAGGCCCAAATATTGATCTTTTTTTAGATCCCCCACTCACATCTGTTTTTAAGCATTGATGATAAAACATGCCTGCAGGCTCAGCAGGACAGTAAAGGGACTTAATATATGTCTAATAATAGTATTAAGGATTGATTGTATAAAAATGATTGTTGTAGAACTCACTTTCCCTGATGTTCCGCAAGTAGAGTTACCTGTTCGTACAGTTCCATTATTTGCTTTTGCGTTCCAGATAATCCCATTATCTCTTCCCAGAGCTCTCCTAGCAGTGTATGTAATTGAGGTGTAATAATCCTCTAACACTGCACCACCTTGGGGGCACGGCCTAATGCTCTGAGCTATGTGTGACATGATTGGTTGGTAGGATCACATTGTGGGCGTGGCCGGGTCTGGAGATGTCAGAAAATATAGCAGCAATCATAGAGCACCGCTCCCTAATTCTATTAATATATTTCCCGCTGCTTATCACAATTGGGCACGGAAATTCTTTAGTACAAGGACCACCTGTGTGCACCTACCTTGAATCAGTTACCCAGCCATGAAATGTCTTCAAAAACCAGGATATTATGGAAGCAGCTAGGAGAGCGAAGGTTTGCTGTGCGGTTTTCTATTTTTAAATGCAATAGGCATGAGCTATGGCGACAGCTCGCGCTCCAGCTGTTACGGTATGCACAGTGCTCATTGATTGGTCACCATCCCCACCAGTTCACATACATGCAGGACTTGCTTGGTTTCCATCTCACCAAGTATGTATTGATTGGTATGTTCATGTACACACCTTTAGGAGCCCGTACACATGTACTTTATTGTAGCAATTCTCCATTATACCGATGCCTGAGTTGGGGAATTGGGAAAATTCAACATATTGAAAATACGGCATTCTGTGAATCAGAGAATTGCAGGATATCTATCTATCTATCTATCTATCTATCTATCTATCTATCTATCTATCTATCTATCTAAAGTTAGCACTCTTTAAGATTATCTGTCCAATCTGTCTGGTTGGAACAAAATTCTGGTAATGTATGCAAAGGACAATTCATCATTTGTTCCCAAATACGGGAAAATGGACAGAACTGGTCATTCAAATTGTTTAAATCAGTTTGCTCTAACCAAACATCTGTCATTGTCTGTTATCCATTGGTTGGGAGAATAGTTGATTGTGATTGTGTATCCAGTTTAGGGGTGCAGTCAATCTGGGATTCCAACTGTCAGAACGCCCCAACAGTTGGAATCCCGGCTATTTTCCCCGGCTCCGACACTTAACTCAGCAGTCGGAATTCATTGTTCTGATTGTTGGAAAGACCGTAAATTTATGTAAAGGCCCATACACACTGGGCGACTTTGAGCTGAAAGTCGCTCAAAACAGCAGGTTTCAGTGGCTTTCATCTCAAAGCCGCCCAGTGTGTATGGCCCGGCGGTGAGCGGTGAGCGCTGCTGCGTGCTCCCGCAACATCGCCGGGACAGCCGCTCATCTGCTGGTTATACCAGCAGATGAGCTGCTTTCAGGGACGGCTTTGCATAGCTCTCTGCTATGCAACGCCGTCCCCCCCCCCCCCCTCCGTTGGCGCCGGGCAGGGGGAAAGCCGCTCAGTGTGTATGCACTGAGCAGCTTTCCCCGCAGCGATGATCGTTATTATCGCTGTCCATACACGCTGAGCATAGTCGCCCAGTGTGGATGGACCTTAAACATTCGCGGATTGTTGAAAAACAGCCGTGAATTCGACAAAACAGATCCGACTTTAAAAAATAGTCGGATCTGACAGCCTTCAATGCTGTCGTTAATGGCAGCATTGAGTAGGTAAGTGATGATAGAAAAGTAAACTACAATCTGTGGTTGCAGGCTACAGGGCCTCCAGCACAACGCAAGGCCATCCTGCATGCCAAGTCCTGTCCTGCGATATGCCTGAAAAATTTTGCCCAGGTGCAGGCCAGCCATGTTTCGAGTACCAGCTGGTGCGTTTGACATCATGCAGTCACTGGAGGCTCTCCACCCTGATCGCTCCAAATGCTCCCACATTGGGCTTCCACTATCAAGTTCTACAACCCAGCGCACCCATGTGACCTGTCATTGAGAACCTGTCTTTCTGCTCAGAATGTGCTGACCCGCTGTGCTGTGTTTCCAATATACCCCTAAAGCCCTGCTCCCCATCTGTAATGAACTGACCGCACACACTGCAGCGGGTGAAGCCTAATGCTCCAGTCTCCTCTTTAGGAAGCCGAGAATCTCCTTTCCACAGTTATCCCTCTGGAGATGAGTGCCGCCATTCCCGAGGTTGCCGTGTATCTGAAGGAATCTGTAGGAAACTCAACCCGCATTGATTTCGGAACAGGTAACTGACATTAAAGGGGGGGGGGGGGACGACAACGTCACAATATACCCCCATAAAACATAATTCTCTCCATTTTGGTATTTTACTGTTTGCTTAACTATTTAATTTTTTACGCTACAAAGACTAGTAATTCCTTTGTGTAGATCGGGTCCTGTTGCCTTGGTGCATTTTACATCGATGTTGGCTTTAGTTTAGCAACAAACGATTCTCCTATCACAATGGTAAATGTGCAATTAGAACTTGCATGCTATTCTGCCTTCCACCACTAGGGGGCCCTGTTGCTGCAGCAGTGACTTGCTTCCCTCATGCCTGCAGTGGTTGCTCAGTCCTCTAGCCCACTTCTTCCTGTGCTGTCATTTTCTCCCTCTCCTTTACATCATTTCTTGTTCCCTGTTAGTCACTCTAAAACGGTTTGTATCTTGTAACTCCATGGGGTGACAGCATCAGTCGCACGTGTTCCAGGGGCCGCGGGTAGACATGCGAGATGTGCTAGCAGCATGGAGCATATCTGCCGTACACTAATACCTGCAGCAGCAGGCATACATTTCTCCGCTGTAGCAAATCTCAAGTTCAGAAGCTTAGGTCACCCCGTAATGATTTGTAAATTCCTTGTGCTGGCACAAGGTCCCGACTGACAGACATCGCTGCCTTTGCTAAACCCCTGTTACATTTGCAACCTGCGTTTCTCTAGCCTGTCTATAACCGTGTTCCAGCATTATACCTGCTGGTACTTCTAGTTCCACAACAGATGGAGATCCTATGCCTAGATTGATACGTATTGGTATATTGACTGAGGTGCAGGTTTTAGGAGTGGAGATATTGCTGCCCATAATAACCCATCAGATTCTAGCTTTTGCCTTCTAGGAGCAGCTAGATCAATGTTATCTAGAATATGATCCAGACTTCAGTAAATATACCCCTTAATCATCATGGGAATATGGCGGCCCGATTCAGACCTGTTCGCATAGGTCCAAATTAGGCCCCTTCCCCCATGGTGTGCGCATGCCCATAGTTGCTAATGCGCATGTGCAGACCCCCTCAGCGAGCATCTCTTCCGCAAAATTTTCATTCGCTGGGGTTCTTGCTGCCTGGTTGACAGGCAGGGGGGCGTTCCTGGGTGGACATCTGGCATTCCATGGGCGTGGCCACAAAAACGGTGGGCATGCCCATAGAAATGCTGAATGGGTCCCTGTAAATGCAGGCATTTCCCTGGCTGCTGGGGGCAGGCGGATGGTGTTACATGACCTCAGCGCCCGCCCCAATTCACAGACGAATGTTCAGCAAAGTAAGCCCTGGCTTCTGCTGCAAACAGAAGAAAAGTAATTCGATGGTGAGCAACCATCAAATGAGTTTTCATGTGAGCGGATGTATAAGCCCACACGTCTGCTCGCTCCATAGGGAGGGGATTTGGGAGGAAATGGACGGGCAGCTGACATCCGATTATGTCAGCTGACCGCCGCCCCCCCCCCCCCCACCCCCCCGCATGTGCGTCACGGACACATTAGCATAGGAACCCCCAGCGTTTTTATGGTAACATTCATGAACCTCTGGGCGTTCCCACAGGCGAGTACCCCGGCCCGCCGACCCACGCTCCCCCCCTGTCCACCACCTGTAATGTTGGGTGCATGCACCCGGCGAACAGTCGTATGCACAGAAATTACCCTGCACATAGGCCAAACGTCGGTCCCCGTGCAAACAAACGGCTGCTGTGTATGGACCAGCATAAGGTCCTATCTTCAAATAATAATACACATGATAATAGCCAATAGATTTACTCTTAATTAATCCTGTGTAGCAGGACAGGATGCTGTAATATTGTGTAAGAGATGGGTCGTTTTATCCAACCGCAAGCTCTTCGAGGGTTAAAAGCCATTCAAAATCCTATTTAAAGGCACAGGAATGGGAAGCCTGGGGAAGTGGCAGAGATGGAAGGAAGTTGGGGATGCAGGAAAGGTGGCAGCTGAGAGAGATGGGCTAAGAGCAATGCATGGTCAGAGACCTAATATCCCCATATACATCGTGGCACCTACCGATGACCGGGAGCTGCCATGTGTACAACCGGGCCCTGGCTAGGCTGCTTGGCGCAGGAACAACGTGTATATACTGTATAAGAAAAATATTTCTAAATTCTTTCTTTAAAATCACAGCAGCCTGGTACTGCATTATGAAATACACTAATCCATTCCGGTAATAGGGTATTGCCTGATGCAAGTAATTCTTCCTGCTGCCTTTGTTTCTGCTGCCTCCTATTGGTTACACTCTCCATGCTCGCTTTGTAGAACTTCTCTCCGTTTGCTTTATAGTTGCAATCAATTACTGATCAAAGCTTTTAACTTGGTGGCATTCTACTGATTCCTATGAAACATTGGGGTAGTAGCTGCAGTTCTGTATCTTCTCTGCTGGAAACTAGCTTGTAATCACTCGATACTGGGGACTCTGTTAGTGATGTGTTGGAATGCTCACATACAGACGTATTCACATACATCTATTCCTCCATGCGATACAAGTCATGTTATACGTAATGCGTGAGCTTCGTTAAATAGTGTTTTATTTGCAAAATGGAACGACTATGACACATAAGTAAGCAGTGAAATGATATGCAGCATGCCTACATTCCGTGTGTGACTGCTGCTGTATCTGCTTAAAAAATGGAACGCTACATTGTTTTCCTGGAACTAGGATGTTACATTGTTTCCTGGAAAACACTGTAACGTTATGTAGCATTTCGTATGCAGCGAGAGCTGCAGTCACCCACTGAATTATAGGCATGCTGCATATCATTTTAATCAGCAGGAGCTGCTTGTGCGACTAAAAAGGCGGGAAAGGAGGCTAGATGTACGTGGACAAATCACATTGCTTTTCTCTTAAGGCCATGAAGCTGCATTTGCTGCCTTCCTGTGCTGCCTGTGCAAGATCGGCGTTCTCCAATTGGATGATCAACTCGCCATTGTCTTCAAGGTGTTTAATCGGTAAGAAATAGGTATTGAGAATATGTTGGAACCGTACCTTGTGTTGTTGCGGTCAGCCACGGAAGCCTCATTCATTACCATCTGCTACAGAGAGATGCTATAGAGCTAATGCGCTATGCTCGGTGTAAGAGATCTGAGAGAGAATTCCCTGCCCCGTATGCACAACTCCGAATCCGATGGAGTCTCTATACACCCCTAGGATACTCCGGTTCATGGTTCCGTGCCCACACATTGGTGCCACTCCGAAATGCCCAATTTCACAGGGGTATAGGTCGTGGGGTCGACATACATTAGGGCTTGGGTCGACGCGTGAAATAAGTTGACATGGCTACGGTCAACAGGGTCGGAAGGTCGACACAAGCATTAGGATGACAATGGGAAGGTCGTCATGAGTTTCACGTTTTTTTTGCGTGATGCTTATGGTACATTCGCAGTCGTTTGATAATCGCTTGATGTGCGAATTCCCTGATTAGCGATCAAGTCTGAATCAGGCCCTAAGAACGGAACACACTTGTTAACTTGCTGTATGCAAATAAAATCAATGAATCACGACTAGAAAATGACCAATCACGAAGAAGAGATGACAGATAGGGGTAAATTTACTAAAATGGGAGTTCTATTGAAGATGGGATGTTGCCAATAGCAACCAATCAGATTCTATCTATTATCTTATAGAAGGTGCTAAGTAAATAATAAGTAGATTCTGATTGGTTGCCCATAGCAACATCCCATGTGAAGTAGAATTCCCATCTTAGTAAGTTTCCCTCATAGTGTCTGGGTCGTCACAGCTTAGAATCCACAAGAGCTGTTGCTCACCTAGATGACATGGGGAAGCTATTCAGTGGGACACGTAGCGGAAGACAGATGTATACACAGAGCTGGTCTGATTACTATGAGGTCAATTTACTTAAGCTTCTAACACTGAAAAGAGGTGATTTTATCCATAGCAACCAATCAGGTTCTGTCTATCATTTCTCTGTTGCAACGTCACCTCTTTTGATTTTTGGAAGCTATAGTAAATTTACCGGTACTTGTTTCCTAGCACAGCGCCCATCGCATCGTATACCATTACACTAAATAAGGTATACGATGTTATGCGATGCGACACGATATTGTACAATAAAATATTGCATGCATCGTATGCGGATATATGGCATGCGATGCGGTCAGATGCCCTACAATGGACATCGGGGGCGCCGTGCTAGGAAACAAGTACCAATTTACCCCTAGTAATCAGACCAGTTTATGACACGAAGGTGGCGATTCAGACCCGATGGTTGCAGGCTGAATTTGCTTCCCTGTCCGATGTTCGGGGTTTGTGCATGCGCAAATATGCGCAGGTGCAAAACCCCCCCTCCCCCCAGAGCGAACTCGTTTCACACTTGTGGGGGCGTTCCCTCAATAGTGGACGGGAAGGAGGCGGGAGGGGGGGGGGGGAGTAGGGGAACGCCCATCTAAGTGTACCTCTGCGAATGCATGCCTGTTTAGGGCAGGAGGCTGACATCACATGACATCAGCGCTAGGCACCGGATATACACTGGTGTGAATCAGGCCCTATGACCATGATATCGCATCTTTTTCATGCATTTGTTCCTTATCCCGATAGTTACCTGGAGGTCATGCGGAAGCTGCAGAAGACCTACAGGATGGAACCAGCCGGCAGCCAAGGAGTCTGGGGCCTGGACGACTTCCAGTTTCTTCCCTTTATCTGGGGCAGCGCTCAGCTTGTAGGTAAAAGGATAATCATTTGTACGTGACTTCTAAGCTGTCACCAGTCGGACCACAGGACGTAACAGAACATAGGCTTGTAGATTCACACCAACTATGTTTCTGGAGCCATGATTTCTGCGGTTACATGCGTGTTATCTGTTTACTACATGTAAGAAACATACAGGTACAGCTACTTGTTCTGGAACCTGTAGATGACGTGTAGTGATTGTTTTACAGACCACGCCACACTGGAGCCCAGACACTTTGTGGACGAGAAGGTGGTGAATGAAAATCACAAAGACTATATGTTTCTGGAGTGTATCATGTTCATAACGCAGGTGAGGCCCATTATCACTGCAACATTCTGTCTGTTACTATGTTATATGTATATTGTACGCACTATAATAACTAGGCTTCTCCTGCCCTGGGATCTCCATCAGATGCGTGATACGTTTTAGCCGAGGCGCTTCAGAAATGGTCAGGAACCTGCGGATGACACATTGTGGTTCATTTATCAGCTAGATAGCATTGCCTGGCCAGTAGCTGAGCCCTGTGTAATGTCGCCCATCCAATCGCACTCTTTCCATCTGAGAGATAGTCACATGGGTTACATGCGGATGACTAGCGGACAGGATGCCAGCGGTCAGAATACCGACACTGGCATCCCAATGCAGGGAATCCCAACAGGAATCCGGAAAGTATACTTTCCTTCCTCCTGCTACCCCCAAACCCTCCCTCCCGACAGCCTAACCCTCCCTGCTAGTGCTTATCCCTAACACTCATACAACACCACATAAACCTGACCCTCCTGCCTCACTGCCTAACCCCCCCCCCCGCTGCCTAACCCTCCCTGCTAGTGCTTATCCCTAACACTCATACTACACCACATAAACCTGACCCTCCTGCCTCACTGCCTAACCCCCCCCCTGCTGCCTAACCCTCCCTGCTAGTGCTTATCCCTAACACTCATACTACACCACGTAAACCTGACCCTCCTGCCTCACTGCCTAACCCCCCCCCCCCTGCTGCCTAACCCTCCCTGCTAGCGCTTATCCCTAACACTCATACTACACCACATAAACCTGACCCTCCTGCCTCACCCCCCCCCCTGCTGCCTAACCCTCCCTGCTAGTGCTTATCCCTAACACTCATACTACACCACATAAACCTGACCCTCCTGCCTCACTGCCTAACCCCCCCCCCGCTGCCTAACCCTCCCTGCTAGTGCTTATCCCTAACACTCATACTACACCACATAAACCTGACCCTCCTGCCTCACTGCCTAACTCCCCCCCCTGCTGCCTAACCCTCCCTGCTAGCGCTTATCCCTAACACTCATACTACACCACATAAACCTGACCCTCCTGCCTCACTGCCTAACCCCCCCCCCCGCTGCCTAACCCTCCCTGCTAGTGCTTATCCCTAACACTCATACCACACCACCTAAACCTGACCCTCCTGCCTCACTGCCTAACCCCCCCCCCGCTGCCTAACCCTCCCTGCTAGTGCTTATCCCTAACACTCATACCACACCACCTAAACCTGACCCTCCTGCCTCACTGCCTAACCCCCCCCCCGCTGCCTAACCCTCCCTGCTAGTGCTTATCCCTAACACTCATACCACACCACCTAAACCTGACCCTCCTGCCTCACTGCCTAACCCCCCCCCCCCCCCGCTGCCTAACCCTCCCTGCTATTGCTTATCCCTAACACTCATACTACACCACATAAACCTGACCCTCCTGCCTCACTGCCTAACCCCCCCCCCCCCCCCCTGCTGCCTAACCCTCCCTGCTAGTGCTTATCCCTAACACTCATACTACACCACCTAAACCTGACCCTCCTGCCTCACTGCCTAACCCCCCCCCCCCCGCTGCCTAACCCTCCCTGCTAGTGCTTATCCCTAACACTCATACTACACCACCTAAACCTGACCCTCCTGCCTCACTGCCTAACCCCCCCCCCCCCTGCTGCCTAACCCTCACTGCTAGTGCTTATCCCTAACACATACCACGCCACCTAAACCTGACCCTCCTGCCTCACCCCTCCTCCCCCGGCTGGCTAACCCTTCCCCCCTTCCCTGCTGGTGCTTATCCCTAACACATACCACGCCACCTAAACCTGACCCTCCTGCCCCACAGCTAATTCCCCAACCCTGGCATCGGGGGGGATGCCAAATTGGCCCGATACCTGTCTGATGTATGAGACCCTGAAGACAGAACACCAGGTGTTTGTTACTATGATTGATTACGGTTTTATTAATAAGGAGCCCCCCAAAAAAGACCAATGTCGACTTTCCACGCGTCGACTATTCCCATGTCGTTCTTTTGCTTGTGTCCACCTTTTGTCATGACTGATGACTTGGTCTCCGGGTGCCGCATTGTACAAGCGTTTGATGGGTAACATGGGTGTGCAGGACAATAAAATGACATGCATGACAATGAGGCAGAATTCAGATTTAAGGGGGTATTCGATATGGGATTCCGACTGTCGGATTCCCGAGCCGTTTTTGTCTGATCTGACAGTAACTCTACAGTCGGAATTCAATGTTCTGGCTGTTGAGTGTCGAAAGGTTCCTTGATCGGCAAAAACGGCCATGAATTCGTCAAACCGCAGCCGTTTCCACAAAAGCAATCCGACTTTAAAAAAAAGTCGGCTCGGACACCCTTCATTGCTGTCATTAACAGCAGTATTGAATAAGTGAGTGCCAATATTTCCCCTGTCTTATAGATAAGTTAGTGCAGAGTTTATTAGGGGGATATCCAAGTGCAGGAATAAGCATGTAATAATGTGATAGAGTGACATCACTACACGGAATGTGACATGTCATGAGACTGTAGGGAACTCCAAGTGCTGGTTCCCTTACAATGGAGGACTGACCAGGTATGTTGGGACTTACAGCTCAGCAACAGCTTGAATCTATGCTAGCTGGGTTATCAGTGGGCTGTTACTGTTAGTCACCGACCACTTCCATGCAGTGACGGTAATGGGCTGATCACTTCCAAATACTCTTGATCCCTGATTCTGTCTGTGGGAGCACCAAATGCCTGCAGATCAGAGGATGGTCTAGCCTTATCCAGAATGTGAATTGTGTGTACCCCCCAGAGGTGGGGGTAGGGGGCAGATGTGACTGATCCCTACTCGGCAGAGATCCTTACTGCACATATTGTTTACACATCGTTCACAAATCCTCCCAATGACGAGTTCGGCTGCAGGCATGGGCAATCAGCGATGTGCTTACGCTGTGGAACTACACATTCCAGCATGCCCTGCCATAGTTTTGCTACCAGGGCATGCTGAAATGGTGACTGGGATTGCTGGAATGTGTAGTTTATCAGCAGTTGGAGGGCCACCATAATACACTTGGCGTTCCGCTGCTTCTGCCCCTTCCCACCCACTATTGAGCGAACTCCATGGCGAGGGTGAAACTCACTGAAACCTTTCGCTCCGGGGGTTTACACATACGCCAACCCTAAACATTGGCCAGGGTATCGCTCCCTTTGTTAGCAAAGCAAAAAAGCAAGCAGCTGGGGAAAACCATGCTGCACTGCAGGTGGCGCAGTTGTAACGTGCAGAGAGTTAGATTTGGGTGGGGCGTGTTGAAACTGAAATCTAAATGGCAGGGTAAGAATAAAGTAGCCAGTATTTACCCTGCACAGAAACAACATAACACACCCACATTTAACTCTCTCTGCACATGTTACATCAGCCCCACCTGCAGTGCATATGGTTTTGCCCAGTTGTGTGCCTTTTTGCTTTGCTCAATCATTTCTATAACCAGCAAACTGGTGCATTGTGCAACGATGATATAGTCAAGTGACCATTAACGTTAATGGGAAACGCTGTTCCCATCACACCATTGCGAATCCACTGAAATGGATTGGCATTTTTCCGATGCGGCGCGGAAACGACGTTCCCCATCCATGTCAACGCCCCAGACGTGGCCTATCGTCACGTTACAGCGCATCGCCTTCCCATAAAGCCCTTTGAAATGTGCCCTAAAAAGTGCTATAACGACCAGGACCTACCCCTTTAACATGAATCGCCCCGGATCAGTACGGCCGGCTTCCTGTGAGATGCACATACTGTTCAGCGCCCTGTGTGTATTATATGTGCCACCTATTCAAAGGTCTAACAGCAGATGTAAGTACGAGGTATAGTGACATGTCTCGCTTTCTGCTCCGGTCGCCCAGGGGTTAATAAATGCGCAGCGCCACCACAAAAGATGAGATCAGGGAAGTTTCGAATGAGTGATGCTGACTTAACGAGGGAAGGAGAGGAGCAGTAATTGAAAGGCACAGAGCTTTGTGCAGCGCTTGCTTCTGCCTGCGCAGCCCTCGCTTCAGTCTGCCCTTCTAAATTTGGAGGAGATTTTTTATTTTTTTTTCCTAGAGAAGGGAGGGTTCAGATTTCTGCTGGAAGGGAAGGAACTGACAGGAAGGGGCTGCTCTCATTTATCCCTCTCTCTCCCCCCTCCAAATCCCCCCACCCCCCCTTCCCTCCCTCCCTCCTCTTACTGACTGAGGAACCATTTACAAAAGGCTCATTCTCTGGGGAGAGTAGAGTCAGGAACGCAGAGCCTGTGAGTAATTTCCTGCTCAATATGGCTTCTCTGACTCATACAATCCCCCTGAGGTTACTGCAGGATTGGCTCTCTCCCTCTCTCTCTCCATCATGTGATGTCTCATGCTCCCTCTGCTCTGCTGTCTTGCTCTCTCTTTCCCATGATCTCTCGCTGCTGCCTGTGTCTCCTCGGCAATTCTTTCACTTTTCTTTTCTTTTTTTTTACCATGCTCTATATTCCGTCTTTGCTGGCCTTTGAAGTGGAATCATCTCGGTTTTGCAGGCTTGTGCAACTTCATTGGGACGGGGTAGTTTGTCCGCACTTACTCTGGAAACCTCAATCCTTCTGCTCAAAGACAGGAGGGAGAATAATACCCTAAAAACAGGGTCTTGACTGCACTACACACAAAACAGAAACTGCAGATGGGAGTCAAATGAAATCACAAGTGCCCCAGATCTGGCCATTAGGTTTATGCAACTGCAGTCTGAGTCTGACAGCATAAAGCGGGGAGCATTGGGAGGCGATTAGGACAAATTTGGTGTAACCCATAGCAACCAAGCAAACATTCGCTTTCATAGTTGAAGTTAAAAGGAAAATAAAAAGTCTCCGTTTGTATGAATTATTTGGGAAGCTGGCTGGGAATAGCTCGAAAGCTGGATGCACACGCTGAGAACCGTCCGGCCTGACTGACAGATCGCTGGATCTGGATTCCATTTTGGCTGCCAACATTGCCACATGTTTGGACAGTTCCTTTGTTCTAGACCAAATTGTCAGATCATTGCACAATGTGTGGCTCCACTCTGACAGATCTAATTGCATGGTATTTAAATTGTCAGGATTAGAGGCCAGGTTGGTGTAAATCTCCCTGCGGAGAGGTTCTCTGGTTGACCCTTATAGCAGGGATGGGGGAACCTTCGGCCCTCCAGCTGTTGTTGAACTACATATCCCAGCATGCCCTGCAACAGTTTTAGCATGAACAAATAGCAAAACTGTAGCAGGGCGTCCTGGGATGTGTAGTTCAACAACAGCTGGAGGGCTGAAGGTTCCCCATCCCTGCCTTATAGGATAGGGCTTCTTTCACACAAGAGGCTGCCATTATTGTTATCATTGTTTATACGGCGCCACTTATTTACACCATAGGGGGGTATCCGATGTTGGATGACATTTCCAACAATGCAGATTCGACTTTGTTTAAAGTCAAATCTGGATTATCGAATCCGCTGCTGTTTTCGACGATCATCGGGCGTTTTCGCCCATCCACTGAGTTTACGACTGTCGGAATCTATTCCAGCAGTTGAAGAAATGGACCTGAAATTAAATAGGTCAAGTGTCAATTCGACCTAATCTTGTCAAAAACGGACGATATTTCTGCCTGGCGGAAATATAGTCCAAGATTGAATCCCCCCCATAGAGAGAATATTACACTCTAAGGGCCTGATTCAGGTTGGCTCTCTAGACAGTGTATATTTGCTGTGTAGTGAGCACCTTAACGCAGCCCCGGCGAATGGCCACCCCCCCCCCGCCTGAATCCCTTCGCTAGCATGCGAGGCGACATGTTCGCTAACACATCCCCCCCGTATGCGGCCGCTAGCTGACATCTAATGATTTCTCCTACCTTCGGTTTTAAAAGTTAGTATGAACGGACTTTTATTACAGTTGCTATTCGCCGAAACCGGGGCGGGCACTGAAGTCATGTGATTGCATCGGGCCGCCTGCACCATCAGGGGGAACACCCATCATTTTCATGGTGATGCCCAAAAAAACGCTGGTTGTTCCCCTGCTCGGGCCTACTCTCTGCCTCCTGCCCCCCTGGAGCGAAGGCTCAGCGAGTGTGAAACTCACCGAAGCCATTCGCTCCCAGGATCTGCACATGCCCAAGCATAGACAGGGACGAATTCAGCCCTGTCCGATCAAAGCTGAATCACCCCTTAAATTCCTTAACATTAAAATTAGTTTTGACAGAATTCAATTAACCTACTGGGAGAGGGCAATGAGGGTGGGAGGGATCACAAGCAGCTTTGGCTGATCAAAATGATATGCGCATGCCTATATTCTGTGTGTGACTGCAGACGTATGCATATGGAATGCTATGTCACAGTGTCCTCCAGATGCAAAAGCTGCTTGTGCTTTCTATTTGCATAGTGATGCGACTGAGACGCATTTTGGGCAAAAAAGATGCCCGATGTTAGCAGAGATGTCTGCTCGCTCCTGACAAGTATGTCCTGATGCGCGGTGTATTGGAGCTAGATGTAGGAAGACTGTCCAGTTCTAGTACCGGAAGCCTCCTATCTCATTTATACCTAAAAGACTCACGGATGATGTAGTGGTTAGCATTACTGCCTCACAGCACTGAGGTCATGGGTTCCATTCCCATTACCATGGCCCTAACTGTGTGGAGTTTGTATATTCTCCCCGTGCTTGCTTTGGTTTCCTCCGGGTACTCCGGTTTCCCCTACAATCCCAAAATATACTGGTAGGTTAATTGGCTGCTAACAAAATGAACCCTAGAACGAATGTATGTGCATGTACATGTGGTAGGGAATATATATTGTAAGCTCCACTGGGGCAGGGACTGATGTGACTGACCAAATATTCTCTGTACAGCGCTGCGGAATATGTATGTGCTATATAAATAACTGGTAATAATAATACTAATGCTAGCAAGACTCTGCTAGCGAAAGCATTGCCATTGGCACCACCACGATCAGAAGTGGCAGGTTTTATCTTGGTAAATAAACCCCTTGATTGGATAGTACCATTTGTGGGTAGTGTGACAGCACTGTAGAGCACAGACCTGGATTTCCTTACGTCCAGTACCGCCTTATGCTGGCCACAGATGTTAACACTTGGTAATTTGGTCTGGAAGCTGACTAGCCGGGGCTCTGCACCTTCGCCACACACGATGCACATTAGTGTTGGCAGCACACATAAACCAGTAGTGGCCAGTTGCATTTCCAGCTGGGAGTGATTATAATTTGATGGTAAATGGAGTCCCTCACATGTGCTACTGCTTTAGGGCCCATTTCCCAAGTATCTTGGGTAGCTTGGATTTACCAAGTATGTTATACAAAAACCTATGTAGAAGCTGATTGGTTGCTATGGGAAACATCACTGGCCAGCTTCTCCATTCTTTTCTCTGTTTCATACACCTACTGCCATAGAAGGGGTGGTCTCCAGACCGACAATAATGGCGGTTAAGCCGTCTGTCGGCTCATTTTTAAACCCATTATATTGAGTTTATTAAAATGATGACGGAATTATGCAGTATATTCCTCCAGCCACTTCAGATGTGGTTGGAGGTAGGGTGGTAGATCACCTTATTGAAAAATAAGGTCTCATTATTTGGCATGTTGGATGAGGGCCGTAGCCTGGATGCGGGTACTGTCATCTTCCAAACAGCCCCCGGTGTAAGCCAGAAACTTTAAGGCGGCAGCCCAGGAGCCCAAACGGGTGCCGGACAGGTTCCCGACAGTCGGGATCCCGTCAGTCAAAACCCAGACACTCGGCGTCCCGACGGCCACCGGTTATTCTCCCTCGTGGGGGTCCATGACCCCATAGAGGGAGAATAGAATAGGTAGCGAACCACCGTGCCCGCAGCGTGGCTAGCGCAGCGAGTCCCCAAGGGGCTTTGTTGCACTCGCCCCACTGTCTGAGTCCGGCCAGTCGGGCTAATGACTGTCGGGATCCCGACTGTCGGGACCATATAACACACCAGCCCAAACAACCAGATCTTAACCAGATATGTGAGGCCCATCTTTTGGAGCAGTTGGGTGGCCAGTGCGTTTCACAAGTGATCTCTTGTGAGTGTTTGAAGCTCACTGAGTGCTTTACGTGCGGGAAACCCAAACAAAATGCTCTGCCTCTGTGTAGGGTGACCTAGAAACCATAGTTTCTGCCTTTGGACACAATCAGAACAATTGCAATACTCAAGTTGAAAACCGCTAGAGTATACAAGCTTATAGGGTCTTCGTTCTCCGCAGATGACGATATAAGAAGAGGAGGAATCGCATTTTAAAGAGAATTAAAAACTATTTCAATGCAACTAATTTTTGCATATTATGTAACAGTAAAGTAAAAAAACCAACCCTTTTTACCCAAAATCTAGATTCCTGCTGAATATAAACTGGTGCAGTCCGACAATGCATTTGTAATGCATGAATAATTACTGATGGGAGAACAAGTCCCTGAGATCTGTTCTGGCCACCGCTGATCCACGACTTGGTGACCCAATGCTTTGTGACATTTAATCCAATTCCGTTGCTTGTTACTTCGACCCAGGTAATTAAAGATCCTCCCAGGTTCAGCCGCCAGTGAGCTGTCTGTGGAAGAGTTCGGGTCAGGGGACGGCTGATACTGCTGTGTACTGCAGAATTGTCTGCGTCGCATTAGGACACTCAGGAAGGAAACTGGCTGCTATACCAGGAAGCATCATGGGAAACCTGGAACTTTGTAACGCTGGATAGATCATGACTTAACTTCTGTTGCATCTTATTTGGGTTATTATTAATCAGGCATCAGTAAGTATTGTACAACTGCAGAGACCCATGCTTTGCCAGGCTCACATTAGAGGACACCTATAGTGCCTGATTCAGGTTAATTCCCTAAGCAGCTGCTAAGCAAGCGGGCTAAATTGTCCGAATGCCTGCATTTGCATGGGAACACCCGGGAAACGCTGGGGGGCCTCCCTATGCACCAGCTCCCTCTCCACCCACTGCGTGCTCCCCGTCCGCGCGAACGCTTTGGCAACTGTTATAATCACCGAAGACATTCGCACAGCGGTCCTGCACATGCGCATAATTGCCCATGCGAAGAGCCACGCCATTGGTCCAAGGAACGAATTTGCATTTGGCCGAGCAAACGTGAATCACCACCATAGTTGCTGAAACCTGATGGTTTTCCTGCTACTGTAGAAGACTTTTCCATAGTTCAAAGTGTGTCCCCAAGCAGCCAATCCGATGTTGGCGTTTATCTTCTAAACTGGGGTTAAAGTGAGGGGGAACAAGGTGGAACTGAGTTCCACCACCTCTAATGGTAGGGGGAACTGAGTTCCACCTCTACAACAGTCCTGAAAAGTAATTCCAACAGAAAAGCCTGTCCCAGCGGCTTCTTCTTCCAGTACAGCGTATGTAATATAAAGTTAAGATGAACAACTGTGGACATTATGTGTATAAGGGGCATTACTGTGTGGTTTAATATGAATCAAGGGCACTACATGCGGTGTAATGTTTATACGATTGTGCCACCATGTGTTGTGGGACCATTATCCCTTTATGGGTGGTAAGGCATAAATTCCCTGGCACTGGTCTAGGCTCTGCCTAACATGTCTGATGTTGAATACTTTTGCCATCGATGGGGGAGAACCAGATGGTTTCCCTCCATCGTTGGCACAGTGTATCCGATGTTTTAATTTTTTTTCCCTAAGGTGCCAGGACATTGAGCATAGATCCGCCCCGACAACCCTGAAATCCCTTATGTGATTTGTATTGTCTCATAACCATTCTTCTTTCTGTTTCCAGATGAAGACCGGCCCCTTCGCTGAACACTCCAATCAGCTGTGGAATATCAGCGCTGTCCCTTCCTGGGCTAAAGTCAATCAAGGCCTCATCCGCATGTACAAGGCAGAGGTGAGGGCACTAGGGACAGACCTACCCTTTCTCCAACAGATATACTCATGTAGCCTGACTTCTGCTTGGCGGTTGGTGCAACGAATGACGTACTGTATTTACATCATCATTCACTAGTCTGGGGAAAAAAAGCGTTTCACGGAGATTGTGAATGTAGCGCACATCACACGCAGACAGTAATATCAATGCAAACCTGTAGGCACTAATGGTAAATGTTCTAACTCATTGTTCATTATTGGTCTGCATAATTAGTGTCATTATTATTATTATTATTAATAAAACTAAGACCTGATGCTGCGTTAGTTGTCACCATGCTGTGGAAGCGCCAAGTGTACACAAATAAAAGGAATGGGCACTGACAACAGCGTGCGGCCCTGCCAGAGACTTGCCCCAAAAGACCTAAGGCCCCCCACAGGTAGGGTCATAGGGTCGACCTCTAAAGGTCAATAGGGCTTAGGTCGACACATGAAATATGTCGACATGGCTACGGTCGACAGGGTCGGAAGGTCGACACAAGCATAAGGTCGACTGTCAAAAGGTCAACATAACTTATTTTTAAAAAAATGTCCGGAATTTCGCCGTAAGACGACATGGACACTATGTTAGTGTACCGCGTCCCCTCGCTATTATATTCTCCCTCCACGCCGTTGGGGACGGTAGGGTGTGACATACCGCCTGTCGGTGAAAAAATCCATGAAAAACTCATGTCTTGTGACTGTAGAACTTCCCATTGTCGACCTAATGCTTGTGTTAACCTTTCAACCCTGTCAACGTTAGCCATGTCGACACATTAGGTCGACCACTAAAGGTCGACACATGATATATATGTCGACCTTCATAGAGTTGACCTAGCGAAAGTATCCCGAGGCCATTTCTCCCTTCAAAAGAGTTGCACTTAGTGCTCCCTTGAGCCACCTGGAACCTTCCCAGTCGGCCAGATTGCATGCGATATATCGCCCGGGACGGTCCCAGGCGGCTAAGAAACAATCCAAGACATTGCTTCTGCAGCAGGGGCGACTTGTTGCGTCCGGCGTAAGGGGGCCTTAGTGTAATCGTCCAGCGTAATTGCTGTAATCGCCCAGCGCATGGGGGCCTTAGTGTAACCGCCCAGCACATGGGGCATACTTGCCTACTTTTAAAAACTAGTTTCAGGGAGATTATATTTGGTAGTAGAATTTTGCAAAGCGCCCCATTGAGGAGGGGTGTAATGCTCCTCCCACAGGGCGTGTCTAGTTCCATATATGGAAAGATTGTGAAAAGAGATTGTGAACGTGGCACCTAGAAGCTTGGGTGTGTACGGAGAGGAATCTTTTGAAATTATTTATATCCAAATATAAATGAGCCCCGAAGCAGTTAGTAGGAGATACTATACTTGGTAAAGTGCTGGGAAATGGTGCTGATGATTCAATGTAAATGTATCTGTCTCTCATTCTTTTTTTTTTCTTAAAAAATGTAACAGTGTAATGTGGGCTAGGTGACATGAGGGAGATTGCTAGACTAATGAGGGAGATAGGGAGATTGCTGCTATTTCAGGGAGTCTCCTGCAGAATGCAGGAGGGTAGGCAGCTATGACATGGGGGCCTTAGTGTAATCGCCCAGTGTATGGGGGTCTTAGTGTAATTGCCCAGCGCATGGGGGCCTTAGTGTAATTGCCCAGCGCATGGGGGCCTTAGTGTAATCGCCCAGCACATGGGGGCCTTAGTGTAATCGCCCAGCGTATGGGGGGCCTTAGTGTAATCGCCCAGCATATGGGGGCCTTAGTGTAATCGCCCAGTGCATGGGGGCCTTAGTGTAATCGCTCAGCATATGGGGGCCTTAGTGTAATTGCCCAGCGTATGGGGGTCTTAGTGTAATCGCTCAGCGTATGGGGGCCTTGGTGTAATCGTCCAGCATATGGGGGCCTTAGTGTAATCACCCAGTGTACGGGGGCCTTAGTGTAATCACCCAGTGTACGGGGACCTTAGTGTAATCACCCAGTGTACGGGGACCTTAGTGTAATCACCCAGTGTACGGGGACCTTAGTGTAATCACCCAGTGTACGGGGACCTTAGTGTAATCACCCAGTGTACGGGGGCCTTAGTGTAATCACCCAGTGTACGGGGACCTTAGTGTAATCACCCAGTGTACGGGGGCCTTAGTGTAATCCTCCAATGTATGGGGGCCTTAGTGTAATCCTCCAATGTATGGGGGCCTTAGTGTAATCGCCCAGTGTACGGGGGCATTAGTGTAATCACCCAGTGTATGGGGGTCTTAGTGTAATCGCCCAGTGTACGGGGGCCTTAGTGTAATCACCCAGTGTACGGGGGCCTTGGTGTAATCGTCCAGCATATGGGGGCCTTAGTGTAATCACCCAGTGTACGGGGACCTTAGTGTAATCACCCAGTGTACGGGGGCCTTAGTGTAATCCTCCAATGTATGGGGGCCTTAGTGTAATCGCCCAGTGTACGGGGCATTAGTGTAATCACCCAGTGTATGGGGGCATTAGTGTAATCACCCAGTGTATGAGGGCCTTTAAAGCTGTTTCTGCCAAATGCTATGCAGGGATGTAAGTTTACGATTTATCAAAATAAAAATCTGCAGACAAATAGTGAATTATGAGCTTGGAAATATAAAAAAAGTCTATGTAAAGCTCCATACACACTTGACGATATATCATTAACAATATCTTTATATATTGTTGATATCATCTAATCTAATGTGTATGCTCAATATCGTCGTCTGTACATTCAGCTCAATCTCGATTTATATCGAACATACACACTGAGCACTATCGTTAACGATATCGTTCAGTGTGTATGTGCTATATTGTTGGTTCGGGGATCGACGGGAATCATTGACGACATCGCTCACAATGTCATTACTTGCCCACTGGGCTTCAGTCAGAAGCCACATGAACAATGTCGATGTGCAATGGGTGGATCATTGACATAAGGTTGACACAATCAAAAGGTTGACATGATAATGGTCGCCACATGGAAAGGTTGACACACAAGTTTTTCATGATTTAAAAAAAAAATAATAATAAAATAAAAACAACAACTTTTTCTTACTTCTCCATCCATGTCAGCATAGCGGGAGTCCGAACACATAGGTCACCATAGACACATAAAAACAATGAAACAAATGTCAACCTTTTCCTGCATTGACCATTTTTTTATGTTGACAGTTTCCATGTGTCCACATTTTATCCATGTCGACCTATTGCAAGTGGACCTTTTACATGTGTCGGCCTTTTGCCTGTTTACCAATAGTGGTCGACCTAGACACTGTTGACTTAATGATTCACTCCCTCCCTAGTCCTCTAACCCTGCAGGGCAGACTGCATGGGCCATTTGGTTCTCATCTGCTGTCACATTCTATGTTCCTGTGAGGGGTGTAGCATGACGCTCCGTCAGTCGGGATTCCGACGGTCAGTATAACGACACCAGAATCTCGACCTCCGGTACTCCGTCAATGGACGAACGCTAAGATTCCCCTTGCGGACTCTTCAAGCTCGCCACTGGTTCTATTCTGAATCTATCAGGGTCCACAAGGGAGAATAGCCCCTGTCAGTCGGGATCCAGATTTTCTGGCATTTAACAGTGGTGATTCCGATGTCGGTCTACCGACCCGAAGAATCCCGACTGTCGGCACCCCTCGATGAGATGTGACCGCAACACGATGGGTGAAGGAGGAGAGCAGAGACTCTGTTTGATAATAGAATGGTCAGGTCTGTAATAGGGTCCTGTCTAGCCCACCTAGGGATGGTGTGGTGTCCAGATAATCACTTATGCTGCTTTCACATTGCCTAAACATTTAAGACCCGGTATTTCGTCATGGTATTTAAAACAGGTCTGCGCCACTAAACCCCTTTCACATTGCAGGGGAAAACCGGTATATTACCGTTTTAAATAGCGTTGAAGTACCATTCACATTCAGCCTGTTTAACCCCCAAAGAACACGTTTCAAACCATAGAAAACCGAGCCATTCACACTGCATAAAAACCGGCTCTGAATCGTGTAGGACTCTGCTTTTTTGCCATTTAGAAATACCGGTTATCTGTAACCGGTAAATAGAGACTGGCGCTTTCACACTGCAGCTCTCACCGTTTTAAAAGGCTACAAAATCGGCAATATACCGTTTTAGAGCTGCAGTGTGATAGGGGTATATATGATACGAAGTTGACCCTAATTTGACCCGGGAGTTTCATTCAGCCCTTTTGTAATAAAGCAGCTGATAATCGGAATCACCGATATCACTGACCCGCTAGCTTAGAGAATCGCCCGGCGCGCAATGTAAGCCACAGAGAATGAAGATGTGGTTTTTAGGAGTATGGATCATTGGATACTCTGCGCACATACTGCTAATGCTGCGATGTCCACGTGTGCAATAAACCACAAAACCCACTCCCACGTCCTCTGTGGTAACTGTTTCCTTTGCAATAAATGTTGATATGATTTCAAAAGGTGTTTCAGCCTAGTGCTGACATGCCGACACAGTGTTCTGTGTGGCCTGTGATCAGCTCTGTGATTATAGTGTCCTCACTGCTCCCGAGATCTAGACACATTTAGAACTTTATTAGACGGAACTCTAATGAGCTGCACAGGCACAGCTGCCACCCTGGGGAAGGGTCAGCAATTGGGGCCCCCGGGGGCTTTAAGTGTGGCTGGAAGGTGACAGCATGCAGAGACCTCTAGCACTCATAGTGTGACCACATTTACCATCCTGCCTGCTGGTCATTATATAGATGTAGCGGGATCCTTATCAGACTCGCACTGGTTTTACGCCTAAACACATTTCCCGGGTCCTTGTCAAAGTTTTGTGGGCATTTTATTCATTGGGTTCATCAATCTCTAATTACTTGAATTGGCATAATATCTCCCTTATTTATATATTTATTAGCGGTTTCTTCTATAGCGCACACATATTCCGCAGCGCTTTACAGAGGATATTTAAACATTCACATCAGTCCCTGCCCCATTGGAGCTTACACTCTATATTCCCTACCACATGTACACGCACACACATTCATTCTAGGGTTAATTTTTTGGGAGACAATTAACCTACCAGTATATTTTTGGATTGTGGGAGGAAACCGGAGTACCCGGAGGAAACCCACGCAAGTACGGGAGAATATACAAACTCCGCACAGTTAGGGCCATGGTGGGTATTGAACCCATAACCTCAGTGCTGTGAGGCAGTAATGCTAACCATTACACCATCCGTACTGCCCTATGATCTTCCACTTTTCATTGTTAAACAATTGGGACTGCATCAGCTGCAGTCCCTAGAAGCAGCTTAGAACAGCTGTAACAGCAGAGGTGTGGCTTCCCATTGGAAGTACTCTCCGCTCATTGGTCACGGTGGTATAGCCACACCTCTTCTTGTTATGTCCAGGGGGCCAGGGCTTACTTTGGGGTCGATTTCAATTCAACACAAGTTGAATAGCTCTGGGAAGCAGCTCCCGACCTATTCAGTTATGGCCGACAGAGGGATTTCTGTTTGCAGCCCTTCTGGGGTGTGAGCAGAAATCTGACAAAACTAGGACCGGTCCGTGATGCTGTTTTGTGCCCTTGCAGGTGGCGGACAGCATAGTGGCCAGGCACTTAAGCTTGAGAATGCCGGTTCTCGTGATTAAACACCCCGTTTAAGGGCCTTATTTTGGTTCATTCTTTCTGACAAAATCCTTCTTAGATGGACAAAACCATGTGCACTGCAGGGGGACAGATGTTACTTGTGCAGAGAGAATTAGATTTGGGTGAGTAATTTTGTTTCTGTGCAGGGAAAATACTGACTGCTTTATTTTTACACTGCAATATAGATCTCACTTTGAAGTAAAACCCCACCCAAATCTAATTCTCTCTGCACATGTTACATCTGCCCCACCTGCAGTGCACATGGTTTTGCCCATCTAAGAAGGATTTTGTCAGAAAGAATGAACCAAAATAAGGCCCTAAGTCGTGAGTCTTCTCTGACATAGTAGCCACTGTATTAAGTAGGTCCTGGAGCTGTTTCCCAGCGTTATTAAACTCCTGTTGAATTAAATCGACCCCTTTGGTAAATGTTACTGGAGGGGGGGCCTGTAGGTTTGGCATTTCATGTGGTACTGGTTGTTCGGTCGACCGCTATTGGTTGACGGCCAAAAGGTTGACATGATCAAAAGGTCGACATGGCAATGGTTTAACACAAATATGTCGACATGCTATTTTTTTTGTTTCATCGAACTTTTCCGATCCACACGGACTACAATTGAGTATGAATGGTAAAGTGCTCTGAGCGAAGCATTACACTAACTGGTGGTCCATGTTGACAGGTGTCGACATACACACACCTACAAAAAACGTGAAAAACTCATGTGTACAGTTTCCTGTGCCCACCATATCCATGTGGAGCTATTGATTATATCTGCCTAGTGCATGTTGACCCTTTTTTTTCATGCGTCGGCCTTTTCAATGTCGACCAATCATGGTCGACCTTATATCTAGTAACCCACACCCGCATCATGTGGCCCAAAAACTTTGTCACTGAAATAAGGCGGGATGATTGTTGACCAGGTTAGTAAAGATAGCTCCTATCTTCTACTGTCCTCTTCACAGCGCAATAAGCGGGGTGAGAAGGAGAACGCCATGTTTGGTCGGAATTAAGGGTACATTTGATGTAGTGCTGGCCAGAGTCTGAGGGGGCCAGAGTTTGAGGGGGTGAGGTGGTGGATATCATGTAGGGAGGCTAGAGGTGCAGAGGAAGGGTTAATGTATCTGAGATCTGTTACCACAGCAGTAATACACAGTTGTATTTAACCCCTGCAAGAGGTGAGCACATGTACTGAATAGAATTACTGAGGTGAAAAGTTCCTGGAGCACTGAATCAGACCTTCCTCCTTCTCCTCTCCCCCCCCCTGCCGGCTTCACATCCTGTGTAAGGTTCCACCCACATACCTCTGTAATCTGGGAGCCAGTCTCTTGGAAGTCTGTGCTGTCTCCTTCCTGCTAACCATGTTCTGTCCCTGTCTGTAACCTCCATGTGTACAGATGGCAGCTGCTGCTGACGGTGCCTACCTGACCACCGCGGCTCCACGCTGGGGAGACTGGCGAGGGGAACACGTATCGTACTTTCATACGGATCAGCTAAAAGGAAAACGGCAACTTTTCTCATAGCTTGAAATTATAGTAACTCTCTCTCACAAAATATATATATATATATATATATATATATATATATATATATATATATATATATATATATATATATATACATACATACATATGCCCCTATATTCCCTACTACATATACACATACATATACACACTAGTATGTTTTTGGAGTGTTGGAGGGTGGGTGCTGGATGACGCTCCGTCAGTATCCCGACATCTGGATCCCGACTGCCAGTGCTCCAACAGGGGTAATCCCGACTCACAGGGGCTATTCTCCCTTGTGGGGGTCCAGCGAGCCCACAAGGGGCTTCTTTGCGCTCGCCCCCCTGTCGGAGCACTGGCAGTCGGGATCCCCACTATAAACATGGGGAGAACATACAAACACCACACATATATTAATTATTATTTACCAGATAGTAGCACCTTAGTGGTCTATTTACTAAGCCTTGGGGAGCTATAAACTACCAACCTGTCACCTCCTAACTGTTATTTTTCAAACACAGCCTTTAACATGGCATTTAGGAGCTGAATATTTGTTACTTTATCTCTGTCCACTTTGTCTCTCTCCAATTATTAGTACATACTTATACCACTTTCCCCCCTTTTCCACTGCCTTGAAAAACACAGGTTTATTCAACATGAACGCACATCAACCCTGGTTTTTGCTCAATGGCGAAGGGCCCAAAAAAAACCAAAGGTCCAATCCTGGTTGCTAACTGGATTGGATTGCCAGGGACACGGCACATGCCGTTGGGGGACACGGCACAGGCCCTCAGCGCCACTGTCGGCCCTTCCATGCAGACAGCAGAGCTGGCCAGGTAAAAGTGTGTCCTGGAACCTGGGGAGAGTTTTGCCTCCAGCGTGTCATGGACAACTTCCTTTAGGGGGAAGTGTCCTTGTAGGAGCAAGGCCATGCCCCAGTGGCCCCAATTCCTGGTGCTCGGGGGGTGACATTACCTCCAAATGCCAGCCAAAACACACTTCAGTCAAAAAGGGGTAAAGTCTCAGGTCGGAACTGGCTTGGAAACATGGGACTGATTCAGCTTGGATTGCTGAAGTGCAGAAATTGCTAACCAGAGTTCTCCTCACTTATGCGCATAGGCACACGCATCAGTGCACATGTGAGACCCCTTAAACTGCGGTCCCATTCAGGAAAATGCGACCACAGTCTAAGTACCGGTGGGGCCATGACGTGGCGTTGGGCGGGCGCGGTCTGGACAACAGGGGAATGTCCGGACCATTTGTGGGGGGATTGTGTCGGCTGCGTGATGTCACACGCAACCAATGCAACTGAAAACATGGCGGCCTGGTGCCTGCCTTCGCACAGCGCAATATGTATATATTGTGTGTGTGTGTGTGTGTGCGCGTGTGTGTGTGTGACACCAAATAAGCTTCTATGCAAATGATTAGCTTGGTAAGGCAAGTAGTAGCCTCCGGAGTTTGTGGAACTACAAGTCCAAGCATGCAGTACCTGGATATCCACAGCAGATGCCCTTGTGAGCACCTAGGTCAGGCATGTCCAAACTATGGCCCTCCAGCTGTTGTGAAACTACAAGTCCCATCATGCCTTGCCACAGTTTGGCTATTAGGGAATACTTAAAATATGGCAAAGCATGCTGGGATGTGTAGTTTCACAACAGCTGGAGAGCCACAGTTTGGACATGCCTGACCTAGCTCTTGTGGAACTACAGGTGCCAGCCTTCTCTGCCAGTCCAAAGCCATAATAGCAAGTTTGGTATCTGCTGTTTCCCCATTGGCTGCCCAAGTTTGCCTCTGTTGTCAGCACACTATAAATTGTTGTGCCGCACACAGATCACAATAAGCGGGACATAGGACGATTGTGTACAGCCACAATAATGGAGTTTCTCCCAGGAATACATGACACATTGTGCGATCACACACAGCGTCTGCAGCGTTCCTCGCCCAGTGGTGCAGGGCACGCTGGTATGAATGCTCAGGCTGTTCGCCGTTCCCTGGCACTACAAGGATCTGTGGTATTGATTTGCAAGCGAGAGCTGCTTCACATTAAGGAGCGCAGAGCTAGCATACTGTGCCCATGTGTGTGTCAGCTTGTGACTAACCAAGTACTAACTGATAGGCCTCTTCCTTTCATCCCTTGATGTGTGTTCCCCTCACACCAGCACCACAGAAACCCTGCGCCTGCAGCAGGAGAACAGCACAGCTCTTTAGGACTAGAAATTGTGCTGCTGTTTGCTCAGCCTTCTCCAGGCCCCTGCGTCTCTGGGAAGCGGAGTGAACTCTCACCCTGGCTGGAATTCCATGCGGCCAGATCTCCAGGCTCCCCCCAGCCTGCCTCATGACATCAGCGGCTGCCACTAACAGTCTGGGCTAGGGGCAGGGTAGCGGGGCTTTTACAACCCACAAGCAAGTCTCCTCTGTTCTGTCTCTAGCAGGAGGCTACACATAGATGGCAGATGAGACCGGCGCGGTTAAATAGTAGAGGTTTCCAAACTCCATATTGGAATTGGAAGCCAGACTAGTTACGCAGAGAGAGAATAAATCTGCAGCACCAAGAACATTACTGTTATCTCTATAGCGCGTATAGGCCTGATTCGGCATGAGTTGTAGTTTTGTGAGGATTTGCAAAACTACATCCCGTGGCGGCAGGATATCGGGGGCAGCCCAGCACAGGACAAGGCTGGCCGGCACACCGGGTCCCATCTGGGGTTGTGGCGGCAAAATTTTGTAGGCGCGGCGCTAAAATGCGAGTGCTTCACTGTGTACAGACCAGCCATGTTTCGAGTCCCAGCGGCCCTCCCCCCAAGTGTTGTCCGGACAACTACCACAGAATGCAGCGTCGCCGCCCACCCAATGGCTGGTCGCCACCCTCCACTGCGTTGACACCCCCCCCCCCCCCCCCGTCACTACTTAGACTGCGGTTGCGACAGCAATTTAAGTGTTCGCACACACGCAGATCTCCGTAAATTGACAAATTTGGGGCAGTACGGACGGTGTAATGGTTAGCATTACCGTCTCACAGCACTGAGGTCATGGGTTTGATTCCCACCATGGCACTGTCTTTGCATAGTTTGTATATCCTCCCTGTGATTGCGTGGGTTTCCTCCGGGTACTCCAGATTCCTCCCACAAACCAAAAATATACCGGAAGGTTAATTGGCTCCCAACAAAATTAACCCTAGAATGTCTGTGTGCGTGTACATGTGGTAGGGAATATAGATTGCAAGCTCCACTGGGGCAGGAAAAGAAAAACATAAAACGCGCTGGAAACAATATATAAAACAGAATATTCATTACATTAAAACATACTGGCCAGTACGTATAGACAACAAAAAAAGAATTATATGTATAGGTGTTTTTCCCAATACCTGCCGTGTTGTTGTCCACCCCGATTGGATAGATTTTATTGTCCTTATTGATGACACAGTCTCTGGAACTCAGGGCTTCTTTGTGTAGCTATATTGATAGCACCCCGGATCAGCCAATCTCTGGGGGGTGGGTGGTGGTGTCAGCAGTTAAGCAGGGGGGATCCCTTATGATCACCACAAAGATGAATGCTCAAAAGAGAAAAAAAAAAAAATTTTGTATTTTTTTGTAATATGACGCGTTTCTCCGCCTCCCTAGGGTCTCAGCGGCTTTTTCAGATCGTGAGCCATTGGGGCAGGGACTGATGTTAGAATTCAAATATTCTCTGTAAAGCGCTGCAGAATATGTGTACGCTATATAAGAAACTTAAATAATAATAATAGATATCGATTTTCGGAGATCTGTGGGTCTAATTGATGGAGCCCCACCTTACAGTCTATCTTGGTAAAAAGCCAATAACCCCAGCAATATGATTTCTGGGTGTAGGATGAAACACATGGAGAACATCCAAACCCCTAGGAAGGAATTTAAAATGGTTCCAAACTGCGTTCCGGATCACAATTCCACAACTTAGTGGATTTTCCTTTGCTCCCATAGGGGTTCGCACAAAAACCTGGCTGGTGTACTATATATATGCCAGATAAACACTCCCCCCTGATGAGCACCTTGCAGTTGCATCTACCTCCTAATATCCCAATGAACCATACCCCCAGATTTGCCAAATATAAAATGGGGAAAGATCGGACTTTTTGTAGCTTAGAACTCTGGAATTGATTTTATAGCCGCAATATAGATTGGACCAGTATTTGCATGTTGTATCCTTTAAAACCTGGAATGCAGTGGTGGATTTTGGAAAAATGTTTTAACCCCTTTCACATAGCTGCTTCAACCAAGGTTATTGCCAAGTTTAATCCCTATCATGGCTCAGTGTGAAAGGGTTCCCAAGTATCAGACCCTGGTGGCGACCTGGGTTTGACACTGGAAAACCCGGGTTATGGTGCAGTGACAACATGTAAGCTGGGTCATCCGATCGGAGTCCTGTTAACACTGTATTGAGAGCCGGCACTTGGAGATGATGTCATCAGCAAGTGCCAGCAGAGGAGAAGCCCCGCCCATAACACTGGACTGTGTGTCTGATTCTGTCAGATTCTGAATTGTCAGCATCTCAGCTGCATCTAAATGGGCGCAACATAATGGTAAATGGGATTTCGTGCGTAGTACAAATTTAGTAAGGCCATGGTGGGGCAACCGTGGGACCTGGGCTATCTAGAATTGGACTCAGAGATCCGTAATTGTAATCATTGGCCGGCAGATATACCCTGTTCATAAGCAAGGGCTATTCTCACTTTATAGGTGAGAATATGTGAGCACATGTTATTCTGCATAGGTAAATCTGGGTACACACTATACAATTACCTGGCAGATCACTGGAGAAATTTCTGTTTGGCCAGAGAATTGTATAATGTGTAATTGGTCTCAATCTTTAGGACAGATAAATTGTATAATGTGTCCGCACGATATCGGAAATACCACGAATGAACAGCTCGTCTTAAGTGAGCCTTGTATGGTGATCACCCAGATTTACTTTGTTTCTGCTTCTTTCCATTAACATTTACTTACATAGCGCCAGCATATTCTGTTGCACTGTACAATTGGGAGCAAAAACGTAAAGGAGGAGTAATAAAATAAGACAGGGTAACAGACAAAGGGGCATATTCAATCTCCCGCCGCTATTCCCGATGGGGGAAATAGCTTTGGGGCCCTATTCAATGCTGTCTTCCCCATCGGCATTGAACAGGGATCTCGGCAGAACGTGCCCGACTTTTCAAGCAATTGGGCACGTTCTGCCGAGAGCGGCCAGAATTGTCGAGCTCCCGGCCGCAGCTCAGCGATTTCCGTCCACTTCTTGCGGCCACACCCCCTTCTCTGCACTCGGCAGGCAGGACATTGAATCCCGCATGCCAAATCAGTGTCGAGCCGGCCAAGAACGGGACAGCCCGACAGTCATGACCCTGCAATGAATATCCGCCAAAGAGGACCCTGCTCAGTGGCTTACAGCCTATAGACATTTGTACCAAAAAGGAAATATCATTTATAGCAGTGGTTCCCAAACCTCAAGCACCTAAACCATGGGTCCTCAAACTGCGGCCCTCCAGATGTTGTGAAACTACAATTCCCAGCATGCCTTGCCACAGTTTTAACAGTCCCTTATAGGAAAACTGTGGCAAGGCATGCTGGGATTTGTAGTTTCACCACATCTGGAGGGCCGCAGTTTGAGGACCCATGACCTAAACAGTCCAGGTTTTTAGGATATCCATGGCTGAGCACAGATGGTTAAATCAAATGAACTGATATCTTAATTAAGGGCCTAATTCGGACGTCTGCAAATTAGCAGGTTGGCCGGTCATCGATATATTGCATGCGCAAGGCCGTCCTATGATAAAATCCTGCTACAATTTTGATTGCTGGCCGTTTGCAAGTTGATTGACAGGAAGCAGGTGTTGGGGGTGGTAATCAGCCATTTTTCTGGGAGTGTCAGGAGAAATGCAGGCATGTCCAAGAGTTTTAGGGGAAGTCCCAGCTCCGATCAGCCTGTTCCTATTGCTGCTGCCGGGCTTGCGTATGAATTTGCAGCTATTCACAGGCCTGCAATATAGTTTTGGAAGCCAGCTACGCATTTCGCAGGCTTGCACAGGGCGGGATTTCACTATGGTGGGATGGTGTATAATTGGTCGCAGGGGTCCGAAAAATTACCAGCTGTACGATCAGGCCTTAAATGACCTTTCCTCAAACATGGTTATCCTTAAAACCTTGGCTGCTGGGGTGCATTGAGGACTGAGTTTGGGAATCTCTGATGTATAGACACCAGTGGATGTCACCATATTATGGGGAACACCAGGGTAATGTTTATTACACTAGCACCCTTGTACAAAGCTGCGAAACACTTGTGGCACCTTATAAATGAAATATAATAATAATAGTTTTCCCATTAGCAAAATTAGGAGTAATTCTGTTTTAGGGGGGTATTCAATGTGAGGGTCACAGCAGTCCCGTTCTCGGTCAGCTCGACGAGAACTTGCAGGCGGGATTCAATGTCCCGCCTGCATTGGGATGAGAAGGGGTGTGGCCGCGAGTTGCGGCCGGGAAGAGGCGAGCTGGAGCCGGCAGCTCGTCACTTCCCGGCCGTTCTCGGCAGACTGAGCCCGACCACTTGTGATGTCGGGCTCGTTCTGCCGAGATACTCTGCTCAATGCTGTCGGGGAAGACAGCATTGAATAGGGCCCGGCGGGCATCTCCCCCCTAAGTCTGTAAAGAGAACATTGAGAAGTGAGGTAGTGCGTCCAGGCTTGGTCAATCTGTAGTGCTCTAGCATCCGTGGAAAGAACAGTCCTAGTTTGCCCTCCCAGTTTCAGTTTGGGACTTGTAAAACACAGGAAGTCACAGATTGCTGTTTGTGTGCTAATAGACGCAACTCCCAACCGTCACGATTTCGGTGGGGCAGTCTAAACTGACTTTTATTACTGTCTGAGTCCGCCGAACAGTGGGTGGGCACTGACGTTATGTGACATCAGACGCCCACTCCCCAGCAGGCATCGGCCCGCCCGCGTTTCCGGGGGAACGCCCAGCTTTTTCATGGGGATGCCTAGAAATGTTGGCCATTCCCCTAATGCCGCCCCTTGCACACCTCCACCTACCCATGCGAACACCTGGGCAAGTGAGATGCTCGCCGAAGGCTGTCGCACAGGTGGGGTGCACAAGCACATAATCGCACACGCGCATTCCCCTAAACATCAGAACGGGGCCAAATTCGGCCTTTTCCGATCCATATAGAGTCACCCCCCCCCCCATGGAATGGATTCAGGCTATTGATTGGCTGGGAGCTACGTCGTAGGAATTAAAAAAAAATAACATCATCATTAGTGTTTTTGTTTTTAATGATCGGAAGTATTTTAAAGGTCTGGATAACGTCAACATTACCCAAGTCATCGCTACCCATGGTCCAGCCTTGGTGTTTTGCATGCAGTGCGTACTAGGATCTGCGCAGCAATGTGGAGCGCAGGGGAAGTAACTCACATTATTATTGCCGCTTATGTGTAAAGTTTTGCTGAGCCGAACGGCAGGGAAAACGGATGACACATAACTGAGGTGAATTCAGGGGAGACTAAATAAATGCAGAAACAAATTCTTTAGTTGGGTTTTATGCATTTAATACAACCAAAGATTACAATGAAGCCAATTCCTATATAAGTGGGGTCAGGGTGAGCAGTATTTCCCAGCAGCTACAGCGCGGGAGCCCACCCACTACACATTGGCAGATGAAGGGTTAATAGCCTTTATTGCCCTGTTTGTTAGAGAGCGCAGCTGCCTCTTCCCACACACACACATGTGGAACTTCCTTAGTGGTAAACTCCCTACAAAGGCCCGAGAGCCCACTCTTCCGGCCTCATCCTGCACAAGGCCGTGAGCAAATGGAAAGGAATACATTGCGGTACTCGGATGCAGAAGCAAAGCCAGATCTGCTGCAACATCCAGTGGTATTAATAAACAAGGTATATGGTGGAAGAAGCAGGGTCCCCAAACAGCACAGGGCAGCACAGTGGGGTACGGGCTGCTAGGTCAACAGTCAAAGAGTCAACCGCTATGAAGAGGTGGACATGGTGAAAAGGTCAGCATAAAAAATGTCGGCATAAGGTTTTCAGTTTTTTGTGACTATTTTGACATGGACACCATATGTGCACCGCATCCCCTTGAATGACACCATGCGCTTGCCTATGCTTCAGACACACTAATATTCTCCCTCTATGCCCACTGGGATAGTAAAATATGAACAAGTCGGTATTTTTTTTTTTTTTTTAAATCATGAAAAACTCATGTCAACCTTTTTTGGCAACCTTTTGCTTGTGTCGGCATTTTGACCATGTCGACTTAATGCATGTTTAGATGTCTTAGATGTTAGATGTTTAGGTGTCTAGATAGACCGTCAGTAGTTCGGCAACATATGATCAACAGGTGCAAAAGATCGATAGATGAAAGGTGCACAATTTTTATTCCATGTTCTGTGACCTCCATCAGTGCAGACATGTTTGCTTGCCGCGTAGCCCGGCATAGTCCGCTTACGCTGGTGGCTCAACAGTTGGATATTCTTGCCTGAAGAGATGAATGTTCGGGGAACGCTTGAAGGTTTGGAGTCAAGAGTAAATTCTTGATATGTGACCAAATGGACATATGTGACATATTAATGAGTGGGGGTGAGAGGCGTGGAGTGGAGAGGTCCAGTTGGGAGATATTTCGAGACAAGTCAGGAGATGTATGTTGGGGCAGTCATGGTGGTGATGATGTGAACATAAATATTTTAGGTTCCATTTGGTTAATTGTAGAGACGGTGATATGAAGACTGACACAGAGGAGCAGCAGCAGCACTGATGCAATCCAAAATCTATTGCAGGGGTGAAAGTCTTTTTAGGGGAAGAACAGCATGGAAAGTATTGCTGTAGTCAATGTGGAATACAATGAGTGCATGGGCGGTATTCCATCCCAGCCACTATAGAAATAGAGGCCGTCGCCTATTCAATGCTGCTGGGTCCGACCGCATCGAAGGCAGATTTTGACAAAAAAGTTTCGACCTTAAAACAAGTCGGATCTGTTTTGACGGAAACGCCCGTGGATGAAAGAATTCACAGCCGCTTTTTTCGAAATCTTCGGCCGTTTTTGCCAATTTGCAGATTTTCCAACCCTCAACAGTCTGTGCAATAAATACCGACTGTCGGATTCTTGTCGGAAGGAACGAAAAATGGCCCGGATTCTGACTGTCGGGGCGTCCCGAGAGTCGGAATCCGGGAATGAATACCCCCCATGAGTTTTGCAGTATGTAAGAGGATAGGGTACAGTTTTATAGGTACAAGCACAATAAAGCCAATGCTTCAAGTATGTCGGGCAACAATCTATAGTACTCAACACTGCTCATAATAATAATAATTGTAATAGACTCTGCAGTCTAGCATAAAGCAAGAGTGAGGTGCTTAGGTTAGGTTGTAGCTAGAAATATGGGCCCACCAACTGCAATCAGGTGTCCTCACCCGACGGGTACCTAGAACTTTGGTTCACATCCAGGGGCCAGAACAAGCCAACTGCCCCAAGGTATCACACTCTTCAGAGGTTTAAAGTAAGAAACAGCAGCCTGTGGGGGTATTCAATCCCTGACGCTATTTCCGATGGGGGAAATAGCAGCGGGTGCCTATTAAATGTTGTCGCTTCCGACAACATTGAAGAGGCTTGTCCATAACGGCTGTGAATTGTCACAATCACAGCGGAATCTCGACAATCCACGGCCGCTGAAGTGGACACGTTCCCTTTTCTCACCTGGCGATATGCTGTCAAGCTAAATGAAAACAGGCCAGGGTCACGGCTGTCAGGACAGATTGACAGTCAGGACCCGGGATTGAATACCCACAATGTGTTACTTGGGCTGGAATAAGTCTTACAATACGATCCCCCAGATAAGTCAGGCCACGCTTATGCTGGCCATACATTACAAGAACCAGCATTCGTTCAGAGTCGTTTCATGAGTTCCCCGGCATCTTCGTGACCGTCCCGGACTCATGATTTGGTTCATTTTGACACACATGGCCTTATTCTAGTTCACTCTTAGAGGCTAATTCCTTCTTAGTTGGTGGGTTCAATACCCACCATGGCCCTAACTGTGCGGAGTTTGTATATTCTCCCCGTACTTGCGTGGGTTTCCTCCGGGTACTCCGGTTTCCTCCCACAATCCAAAAATATACTGCTAGGCTAATTTGGCTCCCAACAAAAATTAACCCTAGAATGTCTGTGTGTGCATGTACATGTGGTAGGGAATATAGATTGTAAGCTCCACTGGGGCAGGGACTGATGTGAATGGTCAAAATATTCTCTGTAAAGCGCTGCGGAATCTGTGTGCGCTATATAAGAAACTGCTAATAAATAAATAATAAATGTGCACTGCAAGGGGCAGATGTAACAGGTGCAGATATAATTTGGGTGAGTTATTTTGTTTCTGTGCAGGGAAAATACAGACTGCTTTATTTTAACACTGCAATATAGAGCTCACTTTGAAGAAAACCCCACCCAAATCTAACTCTCTCTGTAAATGTTATATCTGCCCCACCTGCAGTGCTCATGGTTTTGTTAATTTGAGAAGGAATTTGCCTCTAAGAGTGAACTAGAATAAGGCCCACAATGTGCTAACGGTGTACTTACCATGTAACAGGACTCGACAGATCATATGTGCAGCACGTAAGATCATATGATCCCTCTCCCGAGCCGCGGGACCACAAATCGTAATCGTACCAGAACATCTCACGATGTGCACAAAAATCATGCAATTCATCGTAAGAGCCATCGAAGTTGTGCATTCATACCTCAAAGCTTTCTAATGTATGGCCAGCTTAACTCAGGGGGCCCTGCACCCCAAACTGATGAATGGTATTCATGTATTTAGGACTTACCAATCAAAGGGCCTTATTCAAACACTGCAGGTGGGGCAGATGTAACATGTGCAGAGAGAGTTAGATTTGTTACTGTGCAGGGTAAATATTGGCTGCTGTATTCTTACACTGCAATTTAGGTTTCAGTTTGAACACACCCCACCCAAATCTAACTCTCTCTGCACATGTTACATCTGCAGTGCAGGATGGTTTTAGCCTTGCTAAAATGTCTGAATCCAGTCCAAATGCCTTTCCCAATATATTACTTCTTACCTTCATAACATGTAAACCTCTCACTAGTGTGATGCCTTCGGCAATTGGCTGCTTCTGACCAAGGGGTCCGGTTCCTTGGACTTGAACCTTGGTGTTAGGTACCAACCAGATGAGGACACTGGGTTGCGGTTGGTGGTCCCATGTTTTTGGCCAGAACTTATGCTAAGCACCTCCGTTTTGCTGTAAGTTAGATTTATTTATTTACAGTTTCTTATATAGCGCAGCAGATTCCGTTGCGCTTTACAATAGTAAACCGTGATAAAACAAACTGGGTAACAACAGACAGACTTGAAGGTAAGAGGGCCCTGCTGCAAGCTTAAGGCCCCCACACACTAGGGTGACTTGTCCTAAGGACAAGTCAGCCCCGATTTCCCCTGAGCTTCCCGGGCAGCTCTATTTGATTTGATTAGATTTGGCACTTGATGTGCCATTTTTTACATGTGATAAATCAGATGCGATTTATCACATGTAAAAATCTGGGGGGGGGAGGAGGCAGGCTGGTAGTGAGGACCTGTCCGGGGAGCGGCAGGAGGCAGGCTGGTAGTGGGGGCCTGTCCGGGGAGCGGCAGGAGGCAGGCTGGTAGTGGGGACCTGTCCGGGGAGCGGCAGGAGGCAGGCTGGGAGTGGGGACCTGTCCGGGGAGCGGCAGGAGCAGGGACTGGTCCGGGGAGTGGCACAAGATGTAGCGGCAGGCAGGGAGCGGGGACCGCGGCGCAGATGCTGAGCAGAGACCGGGGCGCGGCAGGAGAATAGAAAGAAATCCTGGTAACTCAGCCAATCAGCGGCCGCCCAGTCTTTTGAATAGGATGGTTTATATTCTCCCGCTCGCCGTGGGGACCGCAGAGCAGCAGGAGAATAGAAACCATCCTATTGAAAAGACTGGGCGGCCGCTGATTGGCTGAGTTCCCAGCCAATCAGCGGCCGCCCAGTCTTTTGAATAGGATTTCTTTCTATTCTCCCGCCGCGCCCCGGTCTCTGCTCCGCATCTGCGCCGCGGTCCCCGCTCCCTGCCTGCCGCTACATCTTGTGCCGCTCCCCGGACCAGTCCCTGCTCCTGCTGCTCCCCGGACAGGTCCCCACTGCCAGCCTGCTCCTGATGCTCCCCCAGACGGCTGCACATGATTAATCTTATGTGCAGACCGTCCGACATCTGGATCTGATCCGATGCGCACGGGACCGCGCATCGGATCAGATAAGATGTCATACCCTACGCAATTTGGCCAATTTCACCTGATTTCTCGGCCCAATCCTCCAGAATCGGGTGAAATCGGGGCCAAATCGCGTAGGGCCTTTACAATGTTAGATTGCAGAGTGTATTCCATGCTTAGTCCTATAGCATTTTATTATTTTTTTAATGTGTAAAACTAAAAAAGTCTCACTATGGTAGCACATCTCATTATATGTAGAATTAGGGTGTGCAGTCCAAAGTCCCCCCCTAAACAATCCTAACTACTATGCCACCCTCATCAAAATTCCAAGGCACAGATTTACTAAGGCTTGTCAATGCCGCTAATCATCCTGGCTCTGACTGATGGGTTTAAAACGGCAATAGAAACGAATGCTACAACAGTCTTGTTTAGCTAGTATTGCTGTTACTGTTTTAAAGCGATCAGTCAGAGCCACCGATCATATGCATCCTTAACTAACCACGCCTTAGTACATATACCCCCAAATGTGCAAATAATTGTTATAGATCACATATTATGTGTAGCAATCTATTTCACACTACAGTGATACCAACGGAACCTAAACTGAACCTTTCACTCATACTCTTTTCCACCGACCTAAAAACCCCAGGTTTTTGCACATGAACGTGCATCAACCTGGGATTTTAGTCAGTGGGAATGGTGAGGAGGTAAAAATCCCGGGTCACCCGAGAGCCCGGCAGGGTTTTTTAGAGGGTAAAACCTGCTTGCTGCCCGTCTGCCATCCCTTCCCACGCCAGTGCCTGCATGCTGCTTACCTCCCCCCGCCGGTGCCAGCCCGCCGCAGACCACCCGCTGCTGATCCCCATCACTGACCTCCTGCCGCTGGGTGCCGGACGGGGTCCTGACAGTGAAGATCCCAACATGCATTCACCCGATGTCGGGATCCTGACTGTCAAAACACAGACAGCCGTGTTCCCGACGGCCACCCGCTATTTTCCCTCGTGGGGGTCCACAACCCCCATAGAGGGAGAATAGAATAGGTGGCTCGCCTAGCGAGCCACTGTGCCCGCAGTGTGGGGAGCCCGCAAGGGGCTTAGTTGCGCTCACCATGCTATCTGGGTCTCGCCAGTTGTAGGGATAATGACTGTTGGGATCCCGACTGTCGGACCCCTATAGCACACCCCTGCCGCTAATGGGGTTTATTTACTAAGATGGGAGTTCTATTAAAAGATGGCTTGTTGCTATGGGCAATCGGAATCGACTTATTTATTTACACTCTTCTAGAAGATAATACAATCTGATTGGTTACCCATAGCAACATGCCATTGTCAATAGAATGCCCATCTTAATGAAAAATCCTTTTGAGTCTGGAACAAACCATGTTGCCAAACAAGGAAAGCAAATACATTTTCAGGGTAAATACTGACTACTTTTGCATTTAGCCCACAAATGTTACCTTTATTTTAGCTTTAGATCTAGGTTTTTTATCCCCCACCCAAATCTGACTCTCCCTGCACACATTACATCTGCCCCCCCTGCAGCACAGCATGGTTTTGCCCAGTTGCTTGCTTCTGTGCTTTACTTACAAACATGAATCAGGCCCATCTTACATTTGGTAGGGTCACATGATAAAGGAGAGAGCGGTGATAGGATATATAAAGTGTATGTAACTGTGAGAACAGCACTGATTGGCTGAGACTTTACACCAGGAAAACCTTATAATATCTTTTAGGCATTTTTCAAATCATTGGAACTGTGAGAACGAACTACACCATACATTGCGGCAGATGTATTAAGCCTTAACAAGAGATACATGCAAGGGTGATAAGGAGAGATAAACGTCCAACCAATCACCTCCTAACTGCCATGTTACAGGTTGTGTTTGAATAAAGTCAGTAAGGAGCTGATTGGCTGCACGGTTACCTCTCCTTATCACACTTGAATTTATCTCTTGTTAAAGGATTAATACATCTGCCCCAATGGGTCTGCCATTTATTTTCATCTAAATAAGGGGGCAATTCAGACCTGCTCACTCATCCCACCC
This sequence comes from Crinia signifera, assembly GCF_055691185.1. Lineage (NCBI taxonomy): Eukaryota > Metazoa > Chordata > Amphibia > Anura > Myobatrachidae > Crinia > Crinia signifera. The sequence continues at coordinate 32,966,725 of NC_139225.1, forward strand.
CCCACGGTGGGGGATTTGCATTTCACACTCACAGGGGCATTCCTTCCCTTCAACGGGGCGGCATTTACCTACTCGCTAGGCAGCGAAGATACGCAGCCTGCCTAGTGAGCAGGTCTGAATTAGGCCCTTAGTTCTGTCCTTTAAAGTGGTCTTTAAAGTGGAAATAGCAGTAAGACCATCCTGGATAATGTCAGGATGCAGGTTGACCCTTGTAAGGTGTTGATGATGTTCCATATGCTTACGTGACTAGAAGTAATTCTCAGTGGGATAGAGAAAGTGCTTCTTAATCTACCAGGTGTCTGGATGTCCCTTCATGACTACTCGTTGATGTGACACTGGCTGTGTGTCTCCATTTACTGCCGTTGTCCTCACTGCCTGCCGCTAATTAGTTTTGTGTCTTTCTCTCGCAGTGTCTGGAGAAGTTTCCTGTGATTCAGCACTTTAAATTTGGCAGCCTGCTCCCCATTCAGCCTGTCAAGTCCTAAGGATCCAGGAGAAGCAAAGGAGATCCCTCTGCCTCTAGAACCAAGCTCTCCCCATCTGTTCTCTCCTTCCCAGCTGTGAGGCCGCACATCCTGTCAAGGTTCTCATATCTGCCGTGGATAAAGGGTTTCTCCAAAGGGCCCTGTCACGTTTTAGGAGGAGAAAGGGTGGGAGACCAAGGTACATTTTTTTGGTATTAGACACAGCGCCTGGTGCCACTCTGGCATAGGGGAACTCCCAGGTGTCTTTGTGTTTAGCAGGACTGGTTACCTCGTATGTTTCACCTTTGGGCCAAGATAGGCCTTGAAGTCCCCTCTGACAGAAGATCAAACCAAAATGACCCATTTGGAGGTTGTTAGTTATAGGATGTTCTCCACCTGGTAAGTTGAAGCTCTGCACAATGTAACAATAGTTTTTCTTGATCTCTTCTGCCTGTGGTGATGACCTAAACTAGACCTTCTGGTGGAGTCATGATGGTTTGCTTGGTGTCCATGTTCTTTTGAAGGTTCTTTGGGCTATGGCTCAATGACCCTGTCTCCCTGTGCAGCTTATTGGGTGTCAACCAATAAAATATCTCAAGACCCTGGTCATGTGAGTTCATATGTTTATGTTCCATGCGTGGATGTGTGATTCTCGTATCTCACGATGGGCAAAGCTTCATCTAGCAACTGGAGATGGGGAGTTCCTAGAGAACAGGCACAGAAGTCATGGTGGTGCTGAGTTCTCTGCTATTGGTACATAATTGTTGCAGTCTCTCTAAAATTAGTAAGAAATAAATGAAGGCCCAATTTTTGTCCAATACGTGCCGGTGGTGGGCTATCTGCTGGGGATTCCAAACCCACAGGACGTCACAATAGAGTGTAAGCAATGAAACTCTGTGTAGAATTCCTGCATTCCTACCAACAAACAGTTGACCATCCGTATGTTGACTGTGAAAGACAATAATGCATTATTTCCGGGTGCTACCAGTTCTAGAACACTGAACCTCTGCTGTGTTTAGACCTCTCATGTCCAATATGAGGACAGAACCGTTTGATGGGAGTATTGCACCTGCATGGGATTTGCAGAACCAGTGCTGTATATAAATGGGGTCACATTTGTAGCTTCTATCAGTGCTCAGGCAAACATTTAAATTCAGTGGCCAACATAAAGGGATCCAGTGCTTTGGTGGAGTGGTCATCTTGCCTCTGGACCGCAATTGTTTATTACCAGTTATTTATATAGCGCACACAGATTCTGCAGCGCTGTACAGAGAATATTTGAACATTCACATCAGTCCCTGAACCAGTGGAGGTTACAATCTATATTCCCTACCACATGTACACGCGCACACACACAGACATTCTAGGGTTAATTTTGTTGGGAGCCAATTAACCTACCAGCATATTTTTGGATTGTGGGAGGAAACCGGAGTACCCGGAGGAAACCCACACAAGTACAGGGAGAATATACAAACTCCACACAGCCAGGGCCATGGTGATGGGAATCGAACCCATGATTTCAGTGCTGTGAGGCAGTAATGCTAACCATTACACTGGCCAAACTGCCCGGGCCTGTTGGAGAGATCAGAAAGGAGACAGCATGCACAGACTGATACTTTTCAGAGTGCGTTTTATCGGTTGAATTTGAAATCGGAATGGCCATATCGAACTTGGCAATTCTGATCAGATTGCTAATGGACGTTGTACAACTGTTGATGCCAGCCCTATGGATGCTGCAGAGTTTGGTGCCAGCTTAGGAATGTGGTACTCAGATGTAATTCTCACAGTGCAATTCTTGCCCATTTTGGTGTCGCTTTACGGTGTGGGCAAAAGAGATCTAGGAAAGGTCCTGGCTGTATCAGCTAAGGAAACTCAAATATATACTGTGTGTGTTCTCCATTACAGGTGAATTAAAATGTAGTATTGAGTAAGACGAAAGGGACAGGGGTGATGATAGAAATCTTCAAATATATTAAGGGTTTTAACATCGTACATGAGGGAAATTTTCTTCAAAGGAAAAGAAGTAATAGAACACGAGGACATGCACTGAAACTGGAGGGAGGTAGGTTCAGGGGAAATGTTAAAAAAACTACTTCACAGAAAGGGTAGTGGATAAGTGGAATAGCCTCCCAACAGAGGTGGTAATAAGGATCAAAACGGGTTGAGATTATCTGAAGGATAAAAAAGGGGCAGACTGGTTCTTATCTGCCGTCAAATTCTATGTTTCTATGACGTACCATTCTATCAGGAGCAGCCACTGGGTACACCTGCCCCTTCCAACCTCTCGGAATCCTACCATTAGCTTAAACAAATAAAAAGCTAGACGAGAAGTAACAACGTGGAACAATCGTGAAATATAATATGGACACCTAATGTGTCGAAGAGCAAAGTCCATATTTGCGTATACTGTGATGTCACTTACAAGGCCTGGGAATAATAAGCAATGACCGGGCTCCTTGTAATACTGAGCCTTCATGATTTTTTACCTTAAAAAAATGTCCTCAAAAAACACATTAAAACAGCAATATATTGAGCATCTTAAAGGCCGCTATACACTTCTGGGAGGTATCGCCTGTGATACCCCGCTAACTACCCACCAAGGATGCCATTGACTGCCACAGGATCCGACAAATACTTGTGGCAACCATGGCCATCTCCAGATACGATCCGATGTGCGCAGTACCGCGCATCGGATTGGATCCTGAGGTAAAACACATACGATAGGGCACATTCACATGATTTATCGGCCCTGTGGGTCCAAATCATATAAGTGTACAGGTGAGAATCAGTCTAGTGCCCATACACGTTACAATTATTGTATACAATATCGCATCTCAGTTTTGCGATGAGATGAGATCTAGTACAAAAAGTGTGTGCTGCTCATACTTTTTGTACTAGATCTCATCGCAAAACCAAGATGCGATGAGATGCGATATTGTATACAATAATTGTAACGTGTATGGGGACCTTTAGGCTCAGCCATACAATCTTATGGTTTTGTTTAGCTGCTACTTCTCCCTACAGTGGGAAACCTCAGATGTGAGGCTTATTTATCTTCTATTTCATACAGCGATGTTTTCCCTCTCTTTCACATTCATTACTGGAACTGTACCCGTATTGCTTATTAACTGTGCTGTTATTAGCAATATATATAAAGGGATAGGGGAAAATAAATCTGGGCAAATGAAGTGTGCCAAGCATATTGAAAGCCAGAGTTGGATTTAGGCCTCATGGGGCCCTAGGCATGATACCGGTTTGTGGCCCTCCTCCCTTAATCCATAGCACTATATTTGCTAGAGTAACTTGGCGCATGCACAGTCTACCGATAAATGCTCCGCTACGTGACCATCGGTACCCCGTACAAATCTGACTCAGGCTCTGGGTCTTTTGGAAGTATGTCTAATACTTGTGTCACATGTAAAGTAACCTGACTGCCCACATACAGTGCATGAGACCAGTGTGAGTGTCCAAATAGTTTTTATCCTATCAAAGAACATCAAAGGGACTTTGGGAATGTGGGCAGGTCCATGTGATGTCATAATGTCAGGTGGTAGTCACGCAATGCTCCTCTCCTCAATGTTTTGGATGTCCAGGGTATCTTTACGGGGCCCCTTGGGACCTGCTTGGTCCTAGGCGAGCACATAGGTTGCCTTGTGTAAAATCCACCTGTGTTGAAGGCAAGGGGTTCCACTCCGATTTCAGAAGCCGGGGTGTCTCCGATGATGTCTGCATGTCATATCCGTTCATCAACTCAAAGTGCAAGGCAACAGAGGTGGGTAACTACGGCCTGCAAGCTTCCAGCTGTGGTGCGAGGAGCCGGCTAAATCTAAGGCGAACCATTGGCAACTCCATACCATGTCCAGGACATCGGTCAGACGTCAGCGCACCTCCCATACTTGGCAATGCAAGAGCACAGGCAAAGTCATACAGAGCAGAGAGGGGAGGTGATACATGCCACAGCCAGGACTGCTTATTTCCAGCAGTAAACAGTTCCTTAGTGTTGCACAGGCACACACTCCCTTATTCAGATCTGATCGCAGTACAAGTTTGTTCTCAAAATGGACAAAACCATGTGGACTGCAGAAGGGGCAGATGTAACATGAGCAGAGCGATAGATTTGTGTGAGTTATTTTATTTCTGTGCAGGGTAAATACTGGTTGCATTATTGTTACACTGCAATTTAGATTTCAGTTTCAACACACCTCACACAAATCTAACTCTCTCTGCTCATGTTACATCTGCCCCACCTGCAGTGCACATGGTTTTGCCCATTCTAAGAACAAATTTGTCCTGCGATCAGATCTGAATAAGGGCCATTTTCCGGGCAGTGGTGGAACTAGAAATTTTGCACCCCCCTGCTCAGAGCATGTAACCCAGGGCTGGGCAACACCGGCCCTCCAGATGTTAATGAACTACACATCCCAGGATGCTTTGCATTAGTTTCAGCATGGCCACATAGCAAAACTAACGCAAAGCATCCTGGGATGTGTAGTTCACTAACATCTGGAGGGCCGGTGTTGCCCAGCCCTGACGTAACACATTGCTAGGGGGTTACATGCTCACTGCCAGGGTTTTCATGCTCATTGCCAGCAGCAATGTATTCCAGGGGCAATATATATATATATATATATATATATATATATATATATATATATATATATACATATCTATCTCTACCCAGAATATGGGCAATATTAATATATATACACACTACCCAGTAGGACCTCTAGCATCTGTCTCCTCCAGTGCTATCCCTGTGTAATTCTCAGTCACCATATCTGAATGTTGCTGAGCAGTATGGGATATTACTGTTTAATTCTAGTGGTACTGCGTCGGTACTGTTGCTGTGATAACGGCTAATTCCCGGTCACATGCATGTAGTGGCAGCACTGGGAATTTGGAGGGCTAACATCTAAAACCTCAAGATAGAGAATTTCTGTTTATCTACCAACGCGGTGCCCGATCTCTCACCTCCGTGATTTGCATAAAGTGCTTCTGGCACATTACATGGAGGAACGCTATACTCATTATGAATAAATGAAGTGATTTGGCTTAATATAGTTAATTTGTGATGAATTATTACACAAAACCATATTTTTTTTATTTCTTATAAGCGTTCTTACCTCCTGAATAACAGTTTACTTTCTGTCTGTCTGTATTTATTAAACCTCAGTTTGAAGGGATTAAGCTTTTGTGAAACTTCCATGTCTCCACTGTTCCAAGTCGGGGTAGAATTGCCTGCATATTTATTATACTGTGTAAAGTCACTCCTCCGATAACTGATTTACTATCCAAGTAGACTAACGATTGGGAATGGTACCCGGATTGGAGTGTGTCGCTGTGTTCAACTCGCGGAAGGTGCAGCCAGCCCGCCAGGGTGCATGTTTCTGCCGATGGTGGTCTCAGATGATGAAACGTCCAAAAGGGCATAAAAAGAAAAACTTGCCGTCTGTGTGTGTGGACCATTTTTATGTTGCCATTTTGTCCCTGTTGACTTTAACCACTGTCAACCTTGCACACACAGGCATTCTAGGGTTAATTTTGTTTGGAGCCAATTAGCCTACCAGTATAGTTTTGGATTGTGGGAGGAAACCGGAGTACTCGGAGGAAACCCACACAAGCACCGGGAGAACATACAAACTCTGCAGAGACAGGGCCATGGGAATTTATTTATTAACAGGTTCTTATGCAGTGCAGCAAATTCCGTTGCGCTTTACCATTAGAAACAGTGATGCAACAAACTGAGTGGTTACAGACAGTCATAGAGGTAGGAGGGCCCTGCTCGCCCAAAACTATGGGGCCGATTCTGGATCACATGCAGTGATTGAAATTCGGGCCATGCCACGATGGTCGGGGTTTGTGCATTTCTGCAAACCCTGACTGTGAACGGCCACGACAGGTTACTCACTCGCCGGGCCGTTCGCAGCGGGGAGGGGGTGGGTGGTGGCGGCACTGAGCCATGAGAATGCCCAGGGTATTATTATTAGGTGGCTGACTTCACAGGACATCGGCCGTCTTCCCTGTCTTCGTCCCGGCGCCCACAAATAAGAGTCAGTTGAGACTGACTTTTATTTGCAAAGGCAGGAAATATCATCCGATGGTCAACAATCATCAAATGATTTCTCCTGCAGTGGAGGCATTTGAGGTCTTTATTCTATTCCACAAAAGAGAATTGTGGTAAGTACTATGCAGTGTAAATGAGCCGATGGCATTGTACATTGGTGGCACTACTTATTGGCCCATTGTACAAGTCGCCCACAGACTTGTCCCTTTACTATGTGGTACTTGCCCCTGGAAAGGGATGCAGACAGTCTCAGTAAGGTGCACAGACTCCCTGCCACAGCCTTGTGTATGGGAAAGCATCTCCCCCCCCCCCCCCCCCCCCCCCGCAGCACAGACGTTGGCAGCCCCTCCTCGCCAGCCACCCTCTAACTGTCACTTCCTGAGCTGTGCAGCTGTATTGCAGGATTGTGAGCCAAGCAGTGCCTGGGGCTTCATAGCATTCTCCTGCAGCAGAGGTGTCCTAGGCTCCGCACTAAGAAATGAGTGGCATGGGCACTGTGTATCTGTAAGCTAATAGGAAATGTATGTTACCCTGTTCAGTTTCCATTTCCATGTTAGAGCAGATTGCTGCTGTGCTGTAATCATCCAATCAAGGTGCCGTTCTCACATTGCCTCTGTGCTGCAGAAGCCTTTCTAGTGGCAGTCTGTTGCGTGCGAAACCAGCCTTTGAATTATGATTGGACTGTAATGTGTGTGGCCTGGCGTACACTAATGTACAGGTCACACACAGGACCGGCAGAGAGAGCAGCTTGCAATCTCTAAGACCATTTGACCATCCACCAGGTGGTGTCGGTTGATAAATCTACACGGTCTAGAGATAGACCATCAATTGGTCTACCCCAAAATGTCGACATGGTCAAAAGGTCGAAATGAAAAATGTAGACACATGACAAAGTCGACAGGAGTTTTTCATAATTCCTTTTTTTAAACCGGCTTGTTCTTCCTTCACCGTGTCAGCATAGAGGGAGCATAGCCTGCAGCAAAGTGGGTCATGCAAGGGTACAGGTTGCACTAATTGGCGGTCCATGTCGACAGTTGTTGACGTGGATATATTTTTGTATGAACAAACTCATGTCAACCTTTTCATGTGGCAAGCCTACCATTTCCCCGGACACTCCCATTGGTTTCCTAGACACGCCTGCGTTGTCTCAGCACTCCCACTATACGTCCGGTTACCACCCCCAGACGCCTACTTCCTGTAAATCACGCTGTGAACGGCGTGCAAATAGAAAAACTACCAGGATTTCATTACTGGATGGCCTCACACATGCGTATTACTAGTTACTGAAGGAAAATGGGGAAGTGAGGACCAATCTCCTTTAAGTCAACAACTGTTGACATAGCATCCTATGTCTGGTCAATCACTGCCTACTTTTTGCTAGAAGACAGGAGGGATCTTGAGTAAATGTGACATTATCTTAAGAGCCTGCCTATAACGCAAGAGTTCTGTCAAGAGATAGTCGGAACATAAATGTCAACACTTTAAACAGATTTATCACACATTCAGTGTTTCCCCGATAATAAGACCTACCCCGAAAATAAGCCCTACCCTTGATTTTGGACACTGGTCCTAAATAAGCCCTACCCCGAAAATAAGCCCTAGTAAAATTTCATTATCTGGCGTTCAGACAATAGATTCTACACCTGCTAAACCCCCCTGATCCCCCACTCACCACCCCTAACCCCCCTCACCTCCGTTGTGTAGGTAAAAGCACAGGCTTCTTCTGAAGCTGCTTCTATTCCCATGGATGCATTGCGGTGCGGTACGTCACCACGCACATAACGCGGCTGCAGAACGGAGCTGTGTCACAGCAAAGCAGAGCTCGACATTATTGAGACTTAAAGGAGTAATGGGGTATGTTAACCTTTATCACGGAGGACTGGGGACATGTTTATTACTGTAAGGAGGACTGGGGGCATGTTTACCGGTATAATGGAGGACTGGGGGCATGTTTGCCGACATAATGGAGGACTGGGGGCATGTTTATTAAGGAGTACTGGGGTATGTTTACCTGTGTCAAGAAGGACTGGGGGCATGTTTCTTGACATTTGCTGTCAATGTTCATTAAAATAAGCCCTACCCCTAAAATAAGCCCTATGGTGTTTTTTGTTCAAGAAAAAAAAATAAGACAGTGTCTTATTTTCGGGGAAACACGGTAGCATCCAGCATGATGGAAGAAATCTGCTTTAAATTGCAGTAACACGAGACCTGCATCGGTGGCTGGATGATTTAGGCCAGCGGGTTACCAGTGAGCCTGTTCACGTGACCTCATTTGAAAACTTCACATCTACACTAACCTGGAATATAGGGTAATATAAACCTGGATCACTAGAAGATATTGACTTCAAAGGACATTGAGGTTGAATCAGCTTGTTAGCAAAGCTGAAAAGCACAAAAATGGTCAAACCATCCTGCAGGTGGGACAGATGTAACACATGCAGGGAGAGTGAGTTAGATTTAGGTGTAGGGTGTGTTCAAACAGATCTAAATTGCAATGTCAAAGGTGTGAGTTTTTCACGTTCTTTTTTTGTACTAGAAAGGGGTCATGGCTGAGTGCACAGGGCTTAGATTGCAGGCCACAGTGGCTCTTTGGCAGGAAGAAATAATTTGGTCTTTTTTTGGGGGGGGGGGGAGTGTTTCCTGGGCACTCAGAAACCCCCGAGTCCACGGGTATGGCGAAGTATCAAAAATCCCAAAAATTGATATATAACAATTATCAGTGTGAAAATAATCTGTGTGAATATCAGTGTAAAATAGTCTGTTCTGCTGCTAACATTCTAAAGCTCCAATTGGCTACAAGAAGTGTAAGAAGTGAGCTAGCCAATTGTACCTGTCCTGGTGTTTTCACACTCATCAGACCTGATTAATCAATCAGACTAGTGCTCACTTCAGCCCCACACATGCAGCAATGTGGCCAGTGGTAAGCTAGGGTGTGTTATATGGATGTCAGTTACAATGGGCCTCCTCTAACACAATAGCTAGTCACTATGCTTATGTACCCTTCTGCCACCCCATCTGCTATCCCCTAACTCATCTGCCTTTGCAGCTCTATACAGCTCCAGCAGCTCTCTCTGCCCTCATGTCCTGCTCCCTGACTATAGTAGCCTGTACTTGCTAGTGATTTGTCCAAAGACAAAGCACAGGACAGTGTACACAGCTGACAAAGTGTCATTAGTCCCATTCCCTAAATATTTTATAGGACTCACATGAAGACCTGTAAAACATTGAACTACATGTGAATTGGTGTATGTGTATACTGTATCTGTATGAGTACATTTGTATTGTATTTGAATGTGTATATGTACAGTACATGTGTACTGGTGTATATGTATTTGTACATGTGTATCGTATGTGTATATGCACATGTGTATTGGTCATAGTTGCCTACCCTCCTGCATCCTGCAGGAATCTCCTGTTTCAGTCAAAAATCTCCTGCTTCCCTGCATTGTACTTCTAATCTCCCGGATTCCTCAGTTCTGTCGGGGTTGCCACTAAGGAGTTTATTTGCAAGGACAGTGATTTGCTGTAATCACTATGATTTGCTTTATGGATTCCCTGCTGATGACTCTCATTATCCCTCCTTGTGGGAACCCATGATACGAAAGAGAGACAGAAGCACATGATCACACAGGGTCTTCTTATCTGTGGTGGTGTGCATTGACCCATAAGGTGCGAACACACGGGGTGATATATCGCTCGGCGATATATCAGCGAGCGATATATCGCTCAATGCCCCCTTTTCATCGGCGACCAGAGGTGGTCGCTGATGAAAAGAAACCTCTGCCGCAGAGGTAATCAGCTGGTCGCAGGAGCAAGCTCCTGCGACCAGCGATTAGACCGGGGCTGAAAACGGGAGCGCGCACCCGGTGATTTATCGCCGGGGCACACTCCCATCACTGGCAATATGGTCACAGCATCAACGTCATCAAAGAACCGCTCCAACGCGTTTCGTCATTGACGAAGTCATCCAATGACGAAACGTGTTGGGGTCCTTTGATGACGTTGATGCTGTGACGCTGTGATTGTCTCTTGGTCTGTCTGGTCCCGGCCGCGAGTCTCAGCCGCCGACTTGGAGTTTGCACATAAGTGCGGACGTCTGATGATCTCTCTCCGGGTTAATATTCCTTTGCATAACGGCTATCTCAAAACTACATGTATGTGACCTTATTACATTAGTAAAGTGTTGTTTACTTTTATACTCACATCGTGCGCTTTCTGTTTTTTTCATATATATATATATATATATATATATATATATATATATATATATATGGGTGCGCTACAGTTTTATCACCAATGCCCACTTATCAGGTGGCAAGTAAAACAAAAAGAATATCAAATAGATAAAACAAATAACATTTATTCAGTAGTACAGCATGTAGTTTATCTTCAGTTATGCATTTCCATTTTTCACGGTGTGCCACATACAGAAATACTTCGCATCCCTACGCGTTTCGTCCTACAGGACTTCATCAGGGGAAATGAATGTATCTAGTTCAGAAGAAGTCTAGTTTCCCAAAAAATATATTCACTAATAAGCAGATGTCACTCCACAAACATAGAAATGCAGATTTTTCTGAAGCTGTTGCAGAAATGTATATATGAGACCTCAGAGAGAAGTGTGCTGTGTATCACAGGTTCACAAAGCCGGCTGTGTGTTGTGTACGTTTACATGTACATGTTTATTGGTGTATGTGCATATGTACATGCGTATTGGTGTAGCTGTATGTATATATCTGTACATGTGTGTTGGCGTATCTATATGTGTAGGCTTACATGTGTGTTAATGTATGTGTACATGTACATGTGTGTTGGCGTATCTATATGTGTAGGCTAACATGTGTGTTTGTGTATGCTGGCAGTATACTCCTGCATGCTGTGTACTAGACCTGGAGCCCTGCAGTGTTCTCAGTAATACATTAATATGCGCGTCGGACGCTACGCGCTCCCTTGTCAGTCTCTTACGCTTTGTGGCACAACATGATAAAACTGAGCCGTGCTGCATCCACAAAAGCAGGGAAGCAATGTTTATTTCCACCAGTACCCTGCTTATGCACGCTGCTTCGGTGCCACACACGCCTGCAGGATTAACTATGGGGGGTACAATGATTTTAATAACTTTCCTAAGATTACAGGCTCCCCTGGTGTCCTGAGTCCAGCCAGCAATCCAGCTTGCAGAGCGAGACTCCCCCTGGAAGCCCTGTGTAAGGTACACACAGAGCAGGACAGGACACACAGTACACAAGACGGATGGGAACAGACTGTCATGGAACGCCTAGCATACCTCCCTAGTGATGGGATCTGCTCATACTGGCCTGTGATACATTGCCCGTAATATTCCCTGTGACTCTCACACGGCTATATAACTTCTCTCTCTGTTATGGGGGGAATGTACAGCAATGAGAAGGAATTAGGGCCCATTTACCATGGAGAGATAAACATCCGCTGGATAAAGGAAAATTGCACTGAAAATACAGGCTGCGTTCAGTGACAATGCAAATAGTAAAGGTAACAGAAATATGTGTAGTACAGGTTCGGGCCGAGGTCCAACGCTACTGTTGGTGCACAGCTGGGTCTGGTACTATTATGAATCCTAACCCCCCCCACTGCCAGTGCCGAACCGTATCCTCCCCTGCGGTAGCCTTACACTTACACCCCCATATACTATGCGACTTCTCTGAGGGCATTTTGCTAGCATAAACTCCGCTCCAACTACCCTGCCCCAAGCATCTAACCCTCACTCTCCCCTCATGCCTAACCCTACCTCTCTTCAAACTGCCCATCCCCCCCCCCCCAAATATCATACCCTAACCTCCCCTCCTGCAGCCTAAACCTCAGCCTTTCCATAGTGGCCATCCTTACCCTCCCACACCCAATGTCCAACCCGAACCTTCCCTCCCGCAGCCTAACCCTTCCATACCGGTTCATGCCAGGCTTTCCTGACTTGTGACGAATGCACCAGTGGGAAGCTTGGGATGGGGCACCTCCCTCTACGGCAAACACGGTCCTCAGGGCATCACAACGGTCCAGGTTTTAAATATATCCTCCCAACTTTGAGGTATCCGGAGGTGGGACGGTCACACATTGGGGGCGTGGCCTATTTAAAGGGGCGTGGTCTACGCACACAGCTATCCCGCGAGGTCACCCCCCCCCCCCCCCTGTTTTCGCTGCTGTGGGGCAGGAATAGACACTGTGTACATGAGCACAGTGTCTATTCACAGGTGATAGTGGGACTGCCAACTGCCCCCCCTCCCTGCCATGGGACACTGCCGGCCCCGGGCGGGATGCAGGAACGTCCCCCAAAAATGGGACGCTCCCATGGTAAGCCGGACAGTTGGGAGGTATGGTATATCCATGGCTCAGCACAGATGGTTGAATCAAACTGACTGTAGTACTGATTAAACCACCTGTGGCCAAGCATGACTATACTGGACGGTTGGGGTGCCTTGAGAACCACGTATGGGAACCTCTGCTCTATGGTACTGCAGTCAGGGCAGGAGATAGAGAGCTCTCAGCGGCATTAATGTCACATTCCTGTTGTAGATGTTCCAGGAACTGGCCGTAACCAAAGATATCTGTGTGCCTCAGGTCTGTATACTACAGCAGGAGTCTGCATACGAGCACTACGAGAAGTCGGAGAGAGATATGCATGGAATTCAACAGACGACACTGTTCATCTGGAGGACAGGAATTCACACAATCCCAGTTATTCAGGACTAGATTCTGTCATGTTATGGGACCTTTAAATAGATTTTTCTGAATGAACTGTGACTGGTTCCTATTGGATATCAGATTTAATGGTTTTGGAACCATTGCTGGCAGAAGTATCCATTACAATGTATACAAAACCTTTGGCCCAAGCATGCAGACATAGCTGGAAATGAATGGGCCCCATAATAACATTTTGAATGTGTTCAACGTCCCAGGTCTGCTCACCTCCACGCCCATACATATTCCATATATTGCAGCCCTCTACTGACCACTCACCCAGTGTTACACATTTGCCTGCTGTATACATTCCATTAGCCTCCGCTACATTGGACTGCAGACATGTAGCCAAATTTAGAGCAGGTTCCGCTGGGCCCTGTACTCTTATACTGTTCCGCTCATAGCTGTAGTGCAGAGTACGGTCACACACTCAGCTGGGAGTGAATGCACCATACACTGGATCCTATTTACTGAGCACCAAGGTCTCACACCGCACACTTCCACTTATGAAAGTGAAGGTTGGGCTTAGTTACTAGTGTCCGTTCAATGGTTTTATACCATTCAACAGGGACTGAAATACACTTTTATACACATGTGCAAAAAAAAAGGAGAGCAGATGTGCCCCACCCCTGGATTGTGCTGTAGAAATGGCTGCACTCCCTTCTACACACCAAGTTATAGCTCATGATTGCACTACTCTAGTTGTTATATCTGGTGGCTGGCTTACAGGGGGTTGGAGTACCTGGGTCACTCTATAGGGCATAGGAGTGCAAGGAGGTGTAGATACCCCCCTGCTCCCCGTCAGCGCTGCATATAGGGCATCAGGCAGTACATAAGCACTAATAATCTTCTGGATGTAATCCCATAGGCAGGAATCACGGTGGCCCTGGTTATATCAGTACGGCTTTGCCATAGGATGTTCTTAGCCACTGCATGACAGTGTGATGTAAGAAGGTGGGGTATAAACAGGCGATTTTACATTGGTGCCCAGTGGAACTCATGCCCAGGACTCAGTGGGAAGAAGGGGCCTCATACCAGAGTATGGCTTTTATGGTCTTAGGGCCTTAATCAGACCTGATTGCCTGGCTATGAATTTGCAATGCAGGCGTTCATCAAATGACTGTGCCTGCTTACGAATGATAGTACGCATGCCTAATTCTATCTTGTCATAAAATCCTGCTCATTTTTTGTTCACTGGCCGTATGCAAGTTGATTGACAGGAAGCCGGCATTTGGGGGTGGTAACCGGCCATTTTCTGGGAGTGTCAGGGAAAACAAGCGTTTGAGGGGAAGTCATGTGACGTCAGCTCCGCCCCCGATCAGCCTGATTCTATCGCAGCCGCAGAGTAAGTCCTGGGCTGCTCACAGACCGCACACACTGGGGAATCATTCGATGGTGAGCGGCTTGCGAATGGATTTGCAGCAAATACCGATCCAGCTAATTTTTACAGGCCGTGCTAAGCAATTCGCAGACTTGCACGGGGCTGGATTTCACTGTGGCAGGGCGGAGTATACATGATCGATGGGCTCAGAAAATGAGCAGCCCAGCAATTAGGTCTAAATCAGGGCTTTAATCAAGATACCGAGAGCGGCCACAGGCCAGACTACTGAGGGGGGAGTGGCCAAATCTGGGAAGGTGTGGCCACAATAAGATGGAAAATGTCCCCCATAGCAACAGACCCGAGTCCGGGCCCCTTCAACAATCCTGGCCCTGAAAAATTAGGAGCATACTGACAACGCCATCTAGACTCTCCAGAAAACGTCTGCTACAGCTGGCGAGAGCGCGGCAACCAGCCTGTATCAGTTTTGGCTTAACCGAATAAATAAAGCCAAGGCAGAAGACTCAAGGACAGCGCGGTTTCAGCATAAACACGTGAGGGGGTAATTTCCTGCTACCGAGAGGTTAAACACCGTGACCTCTCACAAGGACAACCCAAGGGCCCAGCTCCTGAGATGCTGACAGACAAAGCCGCGCCGGGGAGTATGGCCAATGGATGTGTCCGGAGACAGCTATTTGTGTCTGTCAGGATTATCTGTATGGCTGTGTCAGTCTGCAGCCTCTGCTTTGTGCAGCTGGAGATTGGATGCAAACAGGACACAATAAGGGTATCATGTGCAAAGCCGGACTAAGGAGACGTCGTCTGTGCAGGGCATTGTGTGCGTTACACACACATCAGGCCTCGCTTATTCTGCCCGCTGCCTCAATATATAATCTGGTCTGTAAGGGTTAGGCGCGTAATTCCCTCAGCACAAGCCTCCTGCATGACAGGACATTGCACACTCAGTCCTTCTGAATGGCACTTACTGAATGGCCGGGCTTGTTACCTAGAAAAGGCTGTCTCTGTTCGTCCGCTGGCCCTGTAGCCGGAGGCTGTTGCCCTCTCTGAATGGGTCACTAGTAAGTTCTGCCTGTAGGACTAACACATGGGACAGAGGGGCTAGTGTGGCATAAGACAAGTCTGGTTCTTGTCTGACCATCCCCGGTCTCTCAGGCTTCAGACACTGAAATCTTCCCACACAAGACGATGGTGCCTGACTTTTGGGAGCATGCTGGTTGTTGTAGTGCAATAACTGCAGCCATAGCTATATGGTGTACAAGTATTACTCTATAGGAGCCAGATTCGGGTCCTGTTGCTGTGAGGTCAGAATCATAGTGTAGCGATGTTCAATACACTGCGCGGGATGCAGTCAAAATCCCGACAGGGTCAAAATCCCGAATGGTTCATAATACCAACAAGGACAAAATCCCAACAAGGACCAAATCCCTACATTTCAAATACGGACAAGGACAAAATCCCGACATTTAAAATCCCGGGTGTTTTTACCCGACATGTGCCGACAGGCGGTATTTCATGCCCTACCATCCACTAGGGCGTGGTGGGTAAATAAAATAGTGTGCCGAGCGGTTCACCTCCAACTGTGTCCATGTCGACTGTGTCGACATTCGGGTAAAAAAACGGTGAAAAAACCCATGTCGACCCCGCGACCTGTCGACCCAAAGTCATGTTGACAGTTTCACCTGCACATTTATATATGTCGGTATTTTGACCATGTCGGGATTTTGTCCTTGTCGGTATTTTAAATGTCGGTATTTTGTCCTTGTCGGTATTATGACCCATTCGGGATTTTGACCCTGTTGGGATTTTGATTATTGGGATTTCATACCGAATCCCACTGCGCAGGCTCAGGACCCGTGCATGTACATTTGGGTACAATGAAGTGCGCTGTCCTTGGCCTAATCTGGATCTGATAGCAAAGCTGCTTTTTTTTAGAAAATGGGCAAAACCATGCTGCACTGCAGGTGGAGCAGATGTAACCTGTGCAGAGAGAGTTAGATTTGAGTGGGGTGTGTTCAAACTAAAATCTAAACTGCAGTGTTAAAATAAAGCAGCTGGTATTTACCTTGCACAGAAAAAAAAAATAACTCACCCAAATCTAACTCTGCACATATTACATCTGCCCCACCTGCAGTGCAGAAAAGTTTTGTCCATTTGCATAAAAAAAAAAGCAGCTTTGTAAAGGTCTAAATTAAACCCCTTGGACGCAGCACTGGGCCAGATGTATGCACACTGCTTATACCAGATGCCTCCTTTTGTATTACCATATCTGAGCATCACTGCAGCTACGCTATGCATACTGTAACCACGCCGGAGTTAGGCGCCAAGTGTGATGTGTGGAACCAAAACACACATAAATACCAATTGCCATCAATCTGGCTTCTTGGTCTGAGCCCTGGATCCATCCTCTTTGGTTACTATTGTGTGTTCTGTAATGGGTGGTGTTAAAAACTTTCTATAACCTGTCCGAAGTGATATCGCTCCTCAGATCGATGATGGTACCTCCTGTGTTGGAAGACACTTAGAGGCCCATTTACCAACATTATTTTTTACTAAGATAATGTGAAAAGGGGTGTTTTCACACCCATATTGCATTATTTTGGTTTCACCTGAATTCTGTGAAAAACTGGTCCAAACCCTTTAGTTTACATTTTTATTTTTGTTATCAGATCACATTTCCCATACTTAATATATTATTCCATATATAATGGGAAATGTGATCTGTCTAAATTTAGTGTGTGTGTGTGTGTGTGTGTGTGTGCTAGTGCGGGGATTCGCTCGGCAGGGGGTGGGCATGCGTTCGGCGTTTACCTGTTTGCTTGGCAGCGAATATAAAGTCAGGTCCATAAATATTGGGACATGGTCACAATTCTCCTATTTTGGGCTCTATTCTCCACCACAATGGATTTTTAAATAAACCAAACTGCAGACTTTCAGCTTTAAATTCATTGTATTTCCATCCAAATCAGGTGAGCGGTGTAGGAATTACAATGGATTCTATATGTGCCTCTCACTTTTTAAGGGACAAAAAGTAATGGGACAATCGACTCAAAAGCTATTTCATGGACAGGCGTGGGCTATTCCCTCGCTATTTCATCATCAATTAAGCAGGTAAAAGGTCTGGAGTTGATTCCAGGTATGACATTTGCATTTGGAATCTGTTGCTGTTGACTCTAAATATGAGATCCAAAGAGTTGTCACCATCAGTGAAGCCAGCCATACTGTATTTAGGCTGAAAAATCAAAATAAACCCATCAGAGGGAAAGCAAAAACATTAGGTGTGGCCAAATCAACTGTTTGGAACATTCTGAAAAAGAAAGAACGCACCAGAGAGCTCAGCAACACCAAAAGACCCAGGAGACCACGGAAAACACCTGTGGTGGATGACAGAAGAATTACTTCTCTGATGAAGAAAAACCCTTCATAACAGTTGGTCAGATCAAGAACACTCTTCAGGAGGTAGGTGTATATGTGACAAAGTCAACAATCAAGAGAAGACTACATAACGGTGAATATAGAGGGTTCTCCACAAAATGTAAACTATTGGTGAGCCTCAAAAACAGGAAGACCAGGTTAGAGTTTGCCAAACAACATCTAAGAAAGCCTTTACAGTTCTGGAACAACATCCTATGAACAGATGAGACAAAGATCAACTTGTTCCAGAGTGATGGGAAGAGAAATAGCAAAAGAGAGCAAGTTTGAGGTGACTATGCGCTAAAATCGGCTGCCTTGTGGGGTGGCAGTGATGGAGTGGTAACCCTAGAAAC
Source organism: Crinia signifera (assembly GCF_055691185.1). Lineage (NCBI taxonomy): Eukaryota > Metazoa > Chordata > Amphibia > Anura > Myobatrachidae > Crinia > Crinia signifera. The sequence goes on from NC_139225.1 coordinate 32,985,064, forward strand.
CACAGAAAAACATGTGCAGGAAGGAAGATTATCAAAGACTCCTCCACTGGCGCCGAAAGATACGTCCCTATAGATAAAGGGGCGGTCCTCTTCTCCGAAAAGATGGGGAAAGCTGATTAGGGAAAATACCGTACGCCCCTCTTGGGGTGAAAGGGTTCCTCTTCTCCGGGTCTAGAAAGCTCAAAACACAGGTTCCAAAAGTGGATGTCACACTGGTAATGAGTTGGGAATGCTTGCGTCACTTTAGGGTCTCAGCAGTTTAGTCGTGGTAACCCAAAATGAAAAATGATGGGGGGTATATAGTGTAAAACCTTTTATTGAACACACAAATACATACAGATAAAAAGGAAATTGGAGCCACTTGGCATAATACCGTTTGTGGTGGAGAACTGAGATGGTGTCAAAGTTCTCTAAAAAGGCTTGAAACGGAGCGGGATCAATCCCGGGATGACAAAAAGTCCACGCTCGGTCCAGGTGCCGATCTGCAGTGCCAAAGAGGGTCCACAGTCCTTGTAAGGAAGGTCCAAACTCCAAACGCGTTTTCGATTGCTGCCTGCAATCTTTATCAAGGAGATAGTGTGTGGACCAAACACTACACCCTAAATACCCCTCCCATCCAATGAAAAGTAGAGAGAAACCATGACAACATATTGTTGTCCAATCACTGTCTGGTGCCGGACTTCCGGTTTACTCAGACGGTGACTTCCGCATCTGTGGAGCGCAATAGTGCGTTCCACCAAGCTATACACTTATTGGCCAGATATGACGTCCCCTTGGCCGAAAACGTACATACTCAAATCCCTGTTGAAATAGTCCTTAGTATTGTGGAGCGCAGCGTGCGTTCCACACGCTGTGAAGATCCTGGCCGGATGTGACGTCGCGCTTGCGAGTCCTGTGGCCGGATATGATAGTTTCTGGAAGATGGTGGAGCGCAACGTGCGTTCCACCTATCGGATATGACGTCGCGCTTGCAGATCCTTTAGCCGGATAAGGTGGTTTCCGGGGAAATGGAGCGCAAATGATGTTTAATTGCGTTCCAGGGATCCTCTGGTCTTTCTTGCGCGATGTCATCTGTCCCATATATTTTAGGTGGAGCATTCCGCCATATTAACTGCCTGATGTTCCAGGAATATATAGAGAAGAAATCCATTGACTAGGATCAGATAAACGGGACAAAATTAGTAACCATTTATATTACATGGATAAGTTTGTAAAAAATACCAATAAATAAGTAATAAAAACAATGTGATAAAAAGAGTATAAAATTATTTAAAATGACATATGAGAAGCAACTATTGTACGAACAAAGCTTTTTTCCTATTAAGGGCTAAAGTGATTGGGTGCAGAATAAAGTGACAGTGCAGAAAGTGACAGTGCAGGAATTTCATAGGAACCATTTGACCTCGAAATCGAGGTTCAGCCCCCCTGGTTTAAGGGTGTTGAAATTGTAAATGCACTTCATTTCTTCCTGTGCCAAACGAGTAGCCAAATTCTTTGTTCTAATGTTGCTAAACATTTGTTTGAAGCCCATAAATTTGATGATATGTCTAGTGGATGAATCATGCTTCAATTTAAAATGGTGAGACAAAGAGTGGGATTCCAGCCCCTTGCTGATATTGTTGAGATGTTCAGCTAGTCTCACTTTGAAAGGCCTGGAAGTTCGACCGATATAAAATAAGTGGCAAGAACATTCAATGGCATAAATGATATTCTTGCTACTGCATGTTATGAACTCTCCGATTGTAAGTTGGGTGCCGTTTATAGTTAGGTCGTTATATTTGGTGATGCCTTTATAGTCGACTGTTCTGCATCCCTTACAATTACCACACCTATGGAAGCCCTTACTGGCAATCATGCCTTGAGGTTTCGAAGTGATAAGTGCACTCCGAACCAATTTATTGCTAATGTTGGGGGCCTTCCTATAAATGAATCTAGGGTATGTTGGGAGGTGGGGACCGAGTATAGGGTCTTTTTGGAGGATATTCCAATGTTTCCTAAAAGAACGTTCCACTAATTTATGTTGGGCATTGAAATTCGTGATAAAAGCCCATTTATAGTCATCATTTTGTCGTGGCGGTGCAATCCTATCAGTTAGGAGGTCAGCTCTATCCAGATGGTCAATTGCGGTGAGTTTGTTGGTAATGGTATTAGTATCATAACCACTCCGGATAAATTTTTTTGACATAGTAGTCACTTGTTCCTTGTATACGGTATCATCACTGCAATTTCTTCTGACTCTCTTGAACTGGCCCCCCGGTATAGCGTCCAACCACTGGGTGTGGTGGCAGCTATCTTTCTGTATGTAGGCTTGACAGTCCGTGGGTTTGGTAAAAGTCTTGGTTTTAAAAATAGAGTTCTCAATATAAATAGTCACATCTAAAAAGTCAATGGAGGTATCGCTAATGTTAAAAGTTAATTCTATATTCCTATTATTGGTGTTTAAAAAAAGGCAGAATTTATCCAAATCGGACCTCTCTCCCCTCCATAAAAACACAATGTCATCGATATATCTTTTCCAGGACACCAGATTCGCCTCAAAGGGATTATTGGTCCAAACATTCTCCTGTTCCCAAAATCCCATAAAAATATTGGCATAACTTGGGGCGAATCTGGTGCCCATGCCAGTACCCGTCTTTTGAAGATAAAAACATTCCTCAAATAAAAAATAGTTATTGTTGAGGATAAAATCGACCCCTTCAATTAAAAAATCCTGTAAATTATTGTCCATATTGCTCCTTTGAAGGTAGTCTTTAACTGCCAAAGAACCATCCTGATGTCTAATGATGGTATATAAAGATTTGACGTCTGCAGTTACTAAAAACAGGTTATCTTCAAATTGGATAGTGGAGAGCACATTTAAAAGGTCCTTGGTGTCTTTAAGGTGGGACCGATTGGTCAGGACAAGAGGCTGCAGATGGAAATCAATGTATTCAGAAAGATTGGCCGTTATCGAGTTGGTCCCTGACACAATCGGTCTACCTGGTGGGTGGGTGGTGCTTTTGTGGACCTTAGGGAGTAGATAAATTACCGGGATGGAAGGTTCCTGGTTGAGAAGGAATTTATACGTGTTCTCATCCAAAACACCTCTTGATCTGTATTTATTCAGTAATACAATCAATTTACTGGCAATGTTTTCCGTAGGGTCTACTCTTAATTTTTGGTAGGTGGTCCTGTCATCTATTTGCGACAACACTTCCTTAATATACCAGGTTTTATCCATGAGCACAATACCCCCGCCTTTATCGGCGGGTTTAATAATGATTTCTCGATTGTCTTTCAATAATTTAAGGGCATCTCTTTCTTTTCTTGTAAGATTGTATTTGATGCCAGTGTATTGAATACTCCTGACGTCTGCCTGTATAAAAGTGCTGAAAGTGTCAAGGAAATTCCCTTTGACATGTGCGGGGTAAAATACCGATTTGGGTCTGAATTTGTTGACTATCTCCTCCTGCGGGGCTATAGGTGTAGAGTCTGTAGATTCCATATCTTTCTGGAGAAAGAATTTTTTTAAACATAGTTTTCTGACATACTTGTGAATGTCGACAAAAGTCTGAAACCGATTAATGTTATTGGTAGGGGCATATTTAAGCCCTTTCTCCAATACTTTAATTTCTACGGGACTCAACGCATGGGAACTAATGTTGAATATTTTAACTGTGGATATTTCATCCACAGTAGTGGGGGATGATGGTGTGGTATGGTTGATATTTTTTCTGGCCCTTTTTCTAATTCTTTTGGGTTTTTTTGATTTTTTTAAACCTGCACGTTTCCCCCTCCTAGTTTTTGTGGGTATTAGCGTCTCCACAGGGGTTCTCGGTTTCCTTCCCCTAAAAAACGAACCCGGTTTGATTCTCTTTGAAGTGGTTCGAATCTATTTCTAAAGTGCAAAGGTGAATCCCTTTCTTCCGATCTATCCCTTCTCACAGGGTTGTGAGTATGATTGATGGGTTCATCATGATAATTACCTGATCTATGGGGTTTGCGATGAGGTGATTGGTACCTATTTACATGGTTGGTCACCGTGCGCCAATTGTTATTTCTATTATCATGATTATTTCTAAATCTTTTGTTCACTCGATATGGGGAGCGTGATTGATGGAAATGATCACGTTCTTCATATGTATCCTCTCTCTGTCTATGATCAGGGGATCTTTTCCTATTCCATTGTTTTTTAGAGTTGGGTATCCTTTGTCCCTTTTTTGATGGTAAGGAACGTTGTATGATTTTTTGGGTGGATTTAGGGGGATTTAACGTTTCCTCCTCTAACTCATCCTGTTCCTCCGAGTCCGCTTCTCTTTTGTCTCTCAAAAATTTGCGTACTTTTCTATCAACTAGTGTACGTTCTGATTTTTTTATGTTATAGCTGATTTGCTTTTCATGTTCTAAATATTCGGGCAAAGTGGAGAGGGGTTTAAGAAGATCTTTATATTTGTTAATTTCCTCATCCAAATCTTTTAGATCCCTTTTTCTTTCGGTAATGATAAGTTCCATTAACCTAAAAGAACAGCTATCTATTATTTTCTCCCATTCATCACTAAAGGCCTCACTGGCATTGGTGAAAGAGGCTTGTTTGGTGATTTTTAGCCCCCTAGGTATGAGGTGATGGGTTAAATATTTTTCAAGGGTTATTATTTCCCACCATACCCTATTTTCTTTGAGCATGGTGGTCTCTAGTTTCCTCATGATGGTGTCTAGATCCTCATCTACTAATTCTATTTGTTCGTCATCTTTTTTAAAAACATTTTCGAACAGAGATAGACGGTGTTCTTTGTAATTAAACATGACAGCAGCACAGATATACCAATCAAAACTTATAGGGTAAACAACAGATATAGCAAAAGAGAGCAAGTTTGAGGTGACTATGCGCTAAAATCGGCTGCCTTGTGGGGTGGCAGTGATGGAGTGGTAACCCTAGAAACCACAGAAAAACATGTGCAGGAAGGAAGATTATCAAAGACTCCTCCACTGGCGCCGAAAGATACGTCCCTATAGATAAAGGGGCGGTCCTCTTCTCCGAAAAGATGGGGAAAGCTGATTAGGGAAAATACCGTACGCCCCTCTTGGGGTGAAAGGGTTCCTCTTCTCCGGGTCTAGAAAGCTCAAAACACAGGTTCCAAAAGTGGATGTCACACTGGTAATGAGTTGGGAATGCTTGCGTCACTTTAGGGTCTCAGCAGTTTAGTCGTGGTAACCCAAAATGAAAAATGATGGGGGGTATATAGTGTAAAACCTTTTATTGAACACACAAATACATACAGATAAAAAGGAAATTGGAGCCACTTGGCATAATACCGTTTGTGGTGGAGAACTGAGATGGTGTCAAAGTTCTCTAAAAAGGCTTGAAACGGAGCGGGATCAATCCCGGGATGACAAAAAGTCCACGCTCGGTCCAGGTGCCGATCTGCAGTGCCAAAGAGGGTCCACAGTCCTTGTAAGGAAGGTCCAAACTCCAAACGCGTTTTCGATTGCTGCCTGCAATCTTTATCAAGGAGATAGTGTGTGGACCAAACACTACACCCTAAATACCCCTCCCATCCAATGAAAAGTAGAGAGAAACCATGACAACATATTGTTGTCCAATCACTGTCTGGTGCCGGACTTCCGGTTTACTCAGACGGTGACTTCCGCATCTGTGGAGCGCAATAGTGCGTTCCACCAAGCTATACACTTATTGGCCAGATATGACGTCCCCTTGGCCGAAAACGTACATACTCAAATCCCTGTTGAAATAGTCCTTAGTATTGTGGAGCGCAGCGTGCGTTCCACACTCTGTGAAGATCCTGGCCGGATGTGACGTCGCGCTTGCGAGTCCTGTGGCCGGATATGATAGTTTCTGGAAGATGGTGGAGCGCAACGTGCGTTCCACCTATCGGATATGACGTCGCGCTTGCAGATCCTTTAGCCGGATAAGGTGGTTTCCGGGGAAATGGAGCGCAAATGATGTTTAATTGCGTTCCAGGGATCCTCTGGTCTTTCTTGCGCGATGTCATCTGTCCCATATATTTTAGGTGGAGCATTCCGCCATATTAACTGCCTGATGTTCCAGGAATATATAGAGAAGAAATCCATTGACTAGGATCAGATAAACGGGACAAAATTAGTAACCATTTATATTACATGGATAAGTTTGTAAAAAATACCAATAAATAAGTAATAAAAACAATGTGATAAAAAGAGTATAAAATTATTTAAAATGACATATGAGAAGCAACTATTGTACGAACAAAGCTTTTTTCCTATTAAGGGCTAAAGTGATTGGGTGCAGAATAAAGTGACAGTGCAGAAAGTGACAGTGCAGGAATTTCATAGGAACCATTTGACCTCGAAATCGAGGTTCAGCCCCCCTGGTTTAAGGGTGTTGAAATTGTAAATGCACTTCATTTCTTCCTGTGCCAAACGAGTAGCCAAATTCTTTGTTCTAATGTTGCTAAACATTTGTTTGAAGCCCATAAATTTGATGATATGTCTAGTGGATGAATCATGCTTCAATTTAAAATGGTGAGACAAAGAGTGGGATTCCAGCCCCTTGCTGATATTGTTGAGATGTTCAGCTAGTCTCACTTTGAAAGGCCTGGAAGTTCGACCGATATAAAATAAGTGGCAAGAACATTCAATGGCATAAATGATATTCTTGCTACTGCATGTTATGAACTCTCCGATTGTAAGTTGGGTGCCGTTTATAGTTAGGTCGTTATATTTGGTGATGCCTTTATAGTCGACTGTTCTGCATCCCTTACAATTACCACACCTATGGAAGCCCTTACTGGCAATCATGCCTTGAGGTTTCGAAGTGATAAGTGCACTCCGAACCAATTTATTGCTAATGTTGGGGGCCTTCCTATAAATGAATCTAGGGTATGTTGGGAGGTGGGGACCGAGTATAGGGTCTTTTTGGAGGATATTCCAATGTTTCCTAAAAGAACGTTCCACTAATTTATGTTGGGCATTGAAATTCGTGATAAAAGCCCATTTATAGTCATCATTTTGTCGTGGCGGTGCAATCCTATCAGTTAGGAGGTCAGCTCTATCCAGATGGTCAATTGCGGTGAGTTTGTTGGTAATGGTATTAGTATCATAACCACTCCGGATAAATTTTTTTGACATAGTAGTCACTTGTTCCTTGTATACGGTATCATCACTGCAATTTCTTCTGACTCTCTTGAACTGGCCCCCCGGTATAGCGTCCAACCACTGGGTGTGGTGGCAGCTATCTTTCTGTATGTAGGCTTGACAGTCCGTGGGTTTGGTAAAAGTCTTGGTTTTAAAAATAGAGTTCTCAATATAAATAGTCACATCTAAAAAGTCAATGGAGGTATCGCTAATGTTAAAAGTTAATTCTATATTCCTATTATTGGTGTTTAAAAAAAGGCAGAATTTATCCAAATCGGACCTCTCTCCCCTCCATAAAAACACAATGTCATCGATATATCTATTCCAGGACACCAGATTCGCCTCAAAGGGATTATTGGTCCAAACATTCTCCTGTTCCCAAAATCCCATAAAAATATTGGCATAACTTGGGGCGAATCTGGTGCCCATGGCAGTACCCGTCTTTTGAAGATAAAAACATTCCTCAAATAAAAAATAGTTATTGTTGAGGATAAAATCGACCCCTTCAATTAAAAAATCCTGTAAATTATTGTCCATATTGCTCCTTTGAAGGTAGTCTTTAACTGCCAAAGAACCATCCTGATGTCTAATGATGGTATATAAAGATTTGACGTCTGCAGTTACTAAAAACAGGTTATCTTCAAATTGGCAAGAATATCATTTATGCCATTGAATGTTCTTGCCACTTATTTTATATCGGTCGAACTTCCAGGCCTTTCAAAGTGAGACTAGCTGAACATCTCAACAATATCAGCAAGGGGCTGGAATCCCACTCTTTGTCTCACCATTTTAAATTGAAGCATGATTCATCCACTAGACATATCATCAAATTTATGGGCTTCAAACAAATGTTTAGCAACATTAGAACAAAGAATTTGGCTACTCGTTTGGCACAGGAAGAAATGAAGTGCATTTACAATTTCAACACCCTTAAACCAGGGGGGCTGAACCTCGATTTCGAGGTCAAATGGTTCCTATGAAATTCCTGCACTGTCACTTTCTGCACTGTCACTTTATTCTGCACCCAATCACTTTAGCCCTTAATAGGAAAAAAGCTTTGTTCGTACAATAGTTGCTTCTCATATGTCATTTTAAATAATTTTATACTCTTTTTATCACATTGTTTTTATTACTTATTTATTGGTATTTTTTACAAACTTATCCATGTAATATAAATGGTTACTAATTTTGTCCCGTTTATCTGATCCTAGTCAATGGATTTCTTCTCTATATATTCCTGGAACATCAGGCAGTTAATATGGCGGAATGCTCCACCTAAAATATATGGGACAGATGACATCGCGCAAGAAAGACCAGAGGATCCCTGGAACGCAATTAAACATCATTTGCGCTCCATTTCCCCGGAAACCACCTTATCCGGCTAAAGGATCTGCAAGCGCGACGTCATATCCGATAGGTGGAACGCACGTTGCGCTCCACCATCTTCCAGAAACTATCATATCCGGCCACAGGACTCGCAAGCGCGACGTCACATCCGGCCAGGATCTTCACAGCGTGTGGAACGCACGCTGCGCTCCACAATACTAAGGACTATTTCAACAGGGATTTGAGTATGTACGTTTTCGGCCAAGGGGACGTCATATCTGGCCAATAAGTGTATAGCTTGGTGGAACGCACTATTGCGCTCCACAGATGCGGAAGTCACCGTCTGAGTAAACCGGAAGTCCGGCACCAGACAGTGATTGGACAACAATATGTTGTCATGGTTTCTCTCTACTTTTCATTGGATGGGAGGGGTATTTAGGGTGTAGTGTTTGGTCCACACACTATCTCCTTGATAAAGATTGCAGGCAGCAATCGAAAACGCGTTTGGAGTTTGGACCTTCCTTACAAGGACTGTGGACCCTCTTTGGCACTGCAGATCGGCACCTGGACCGAGCGTGGACTTTTTGTCATCCCGGGATTGATCCCGCTCCGTTTCAAGCCTTTTTAGAGAACTTTGACACCATCTCAGTTCTCCACCACAAACGGTATTATGCCAAGTGGCTCCAATTTCCTTTTTATCTGTATGTATTTGTGTGTTCAATAAAAGGTTTTACACTATATACCCCCCATCATTTTTCATTTTGGGTTACCACGACTAAACTGCTGAGACCCTAAAGTGACGCAAGCATTCCCAACTCATTACCAGTGTGACATCCACTTTTGGAACCTGTGTTTTGAGCTTTCTAGACCCGGAGAAGAGGAACCCTTTCACCCCAAGAGGGGCGTACGGTATTTTCCCTAATCAGCTTTCCCCATCTTTTCGGAGAAGAGGACCGCCCCTTTATCTATAGGGACGTATCTTTCGGCGCCAGTGGAGGAGTCTTTGATGATGGGAAGAGAAGACTATGGAGAAGGAAAGGAACTGCTCATGATCCAAAACATACCACCTCATCAGTGAAGCATGGTGGTGGTAGTGTCATGGTGTGGGCATGTATGGCTTCCAATGGAACTGGTTCCCTAGTATTTATTGATAATGTGACTGATGACAAAAGAAGCAGGATAATTTCTGAAGTGTTTCGGGCAATATTCTCATATTCAGTCAAATGCTTCAGAACTCATTGGATGGTGCTTCGCAGTGCAGATGGACAATGACCCGGAGCATACGGCAAAAGCACCCAAAGAGTTTTTTTTAAGGCAAATAAATGGAATGTTATACAATGGCCAAGTCAATCACCTGACCGGAGTCCGTTTCACTTGATGATGACAAAACTGAAGGGGAAATGCCCCAAGAACAAGCAGGAACTGAAGACATTTGCAGTAGAGGCCTGGCAGAGCTTCACCAGGGATGGAATCCAGCGTCTGGTGATGTCTATGCGTTCCAGCCTTCAGGCTGTGATTGACTGCAAAGGATTTGCAACAAAATATTAAAAAGTAAAAGTTTGATTTAGGATTGTTTAGTTTGTCCCATTACTTTTGCTCCTTTAAACAGTGGGAGGCACATATAGAAACCATTGTAATTCCTACATTGTTCACCTGATTTGGATGTTAATACCCTCAAATTAAAGCTGAAAGTCTGCAGTTAAAGCACATCTTGTTTGGTTCATTTCAATTCCATTGTGGTCAGAGTATAAAGCCCAAAATATGAGAATTGTGTCGATGTCCCAATATTAACATCTTATGTTTTTTTCCTTAGTTTTGTTCACTTTTTCTAGAACCTTTTATCGATACTCATCCCAAAACCTGGAATCTGCTGCAGAAATGACTGGTCGTTGAGATTTTTTTTTTGCTTTATTTGTCTATTTCTTATATTTTGAACATTAGAAGTAGATTTGCGTGTATTTCATCCAGCATATTTATTCAATAAATGAGCACATTTCTGGGATTACATGTATCAAAAATTTACCTCAGCATGTAACACTTCTCTTTTTGGTAGCATACATGATGAGAAGATGAATAAACAGAAGGATGCCCGGTGCCACGATGGCAGCTGCAGGCCGTGGTCTGGTCGGCAGCAGGTATGCAAGTGCACTCACTTCTCACCTTCCTTTGTCTTGTGCTCTCCAGCTGTCCCATCATTCTCTCGCTTACACCTTTAACCCTCTGGGCTCCACACTGTGCCCTGGACTTTTTCTTCCTCTCAGCCACTGTGTCAGGACGTGGCTGAGATGACATATCACCTCCTCAGTGAAATGGTGGCCACCACGTGATGGGTAAAATCTGTTATGTGTTAAATTGCTGCTTTTCTAAACCTCTAATTATTATAATGGTCTTGCTGTAGTAAAATCAGAGGGCTCCATATATTGAAATGATTCCGATTGCTAAGTTGACAGTGTCAGTTGACCGCTATTGGTCGATAAACAAAACGTCGACATAGTTGACATGCACCAGGACGACGTTGACCAGAAGTCTACACAAGCAATAGATTGATGTGGCAATGGTCGACGCATGAAAATGTCAACATGGGGTTTCTCCTGTTCATACTTTATTATCCATGTGCACTACAATTGAGAACAGTAAAGTGTGAAATGAGGCACCAGGCCCGAACCTTGGTAGGGTACGCATTACACACATGTCGACAGCTTCCTGACAGCATGGCCAACAGCCATTGCATGCAGTATAAAGGGCGGAGCTTCTGCATATGGCCAATGGCAATAGATCTTCCTACCTAGTCTGCTGTGTGTGTCTGTGGATCTGAGTGCTCAATCACTGCACCAGAGAGGGAATCTGGTAGCGGCTTACCATAAACACTGGGTCTGCAAATGTGTATGACATACCTGCATTTGTAAGGGGCAGAGTATTGGGGTAATTCAGACCTGATCGCTGGGCTGCGTATATTCACTGCTTAGTGAGCAAGTCAACGCCGCCACGCCAAACGCACACCCACCCTGCTGCCCATGAAATGCTGGCCGTACCCCAGCGACCGATCCCTGCCTGTGAATCAGGCAGCAAACGCCATGGCAGGGGTTTGCACATGCGCATTACAGTTAGGGCTAGGCAGAGATCTTGGTTGCAGTAAATCTGCAGATGTAGGGCTAAACCCCCAGGCCGAACATCAACGCGTCTCTGTGTCACTGGAGGTCCCTAATACTAGGTAGGGCTAGGCTGCAGGAGAGGGCAATTAGGGTTAGGCTTTAGAAAGTTAGGGCTAGGCTGTGGGAGTGGCAGGCACAGTCTAGCCCTAACTATCTAAAGTGGGAAGTTAGGGTGGGAGTGGCAGGCAGTTAGGGTTTGGCTGTGGGAGGGGGCAGTTAGGGTTAGGCTGTGGGAGGGGGCAGTTAGGGTTAGGCTGTGGGAGGGGGCAGTTAGGGCTAGGCTGCGGGAGGGGGCATTTATGGTTAGGCTGCGGGAGGGGGCATTTATGGTTAGGTTGCGGTAGGGGGTAGGTTAGGTTTAGGCTGCGTGAGGGGTAGGTTAGGGTTAGGCTGTAAGAGGAGGCAGTTTGGGCTAAGCTGTGGGGGCAGTTAGGGTTAGGCTGCAGTAAAGGCCATTTAGGGTTAGGCTGTGGGAGGGGGTAGTTAGGGCTTGGCTGCAGGAGGAATAGTTAGATCTAGGCTGTGGAATAGGGCAGTTAGGGTTTGGCTGTGGGAGGGGGCAGCTATGGTTAGGCTGTGGGAGGGAGCAGCTATGGTTAGGCTGTGGGAGGGAGCAGTTAGGGCTAGATTGTGAGAGGGAGCAGTTAGGGCTAGATTGTGAGAGGGGGCAGTTAGGGTTAGGCTGCAGGAGGAATAGTTAGATCTAGGCTGTGGAATAGGGCAGTTAGGGCTAGGCTGTGGAATAGGGCAGTTAGGGTTTGGCTGTGGGAGGGGGCAGTTAGGGCTAGATTGTGAGAGGGGGCAGTTAGGGCTAGGCTGCGGGAGGGGGCATTTATGGTTAGGCTGCGGTAGGGAGTAGGTTAGGTTTAGGCTGTGGGAGGGGTAGGTTAGGGCTAGGCTGCAGTAGTGGCCAGTTAGGGTTAGCCTGCGGGAGGGGGCAGTTAGGATTAGGCTGCAGGAAGGGGCGGTTAGTGTTTGGCTGTGGGAAGGGGCAATTTGAGCTAGGCTGCAGTAGTAGTAGGGTTAGCCTGCGGGAGAGGGCAGTTGGAGTTAGGCAGTGGGAGGGGGCAGTTAGGGCTAGGCTGTGGTAGGGGTAGGTTAGGGTTATTCTGTGAGAGGCGGTATTTAGGGCTAGGCTGCGGGAGGAGACATTTATGGTAAGGCTGCAGGAGGGGAGGGTTAGGGTTAGTCTGCGGTAGGGGGCAGATAGGGCTAGGCTGTGGGGAGGGCGTTAAGGGTTTCCTCCATTTTTAAATTGGGCCATATAATCAGATTACTGTGTATGGAAAGTGCGCAGGTTACCATCTATCACATACAGATAGATGGTAACCTGTAACCTTGTGTCTTGCGCACACAATGGGATATGAATGGCCTGTTCTTATCCTGGCTGTATTGGGCTTTGGGCAAAACCCATTTCTGTGGATTTATTTATCTGGTACATTGTAGGTGGGAAATAGCGACCTGGTACACCTTAGGCGAGCCAAGGCAACCAACACGGCTCTTGTTACTGACCCCATACAGAATGCCTCCATCAGATGCAGCTTTTGAGCACTGGCTGGAACTGCTATGTAGTTACACTAGAATAATGATGAAATAAGAGTCATGTGGAGAGGACGGCCTGTAATACGTGATGGTTAGGAGGATATTGCTGTGCTGACTTGCTGAAAGACTCTCTTGTCTCCTCTCTGCCAGAGGCTGTCTGTAGTAGCGCTGATTACCGGGAGCAGCCTGAGCTTGTGTGCAGAGACTCTGCAAGGACACAGTGACGCGGGGAAACTTGGGCTGGCACACAACAGAACCTGTCTGTCTGTAGCACCGGGCCGTGGTCCCACTTACTCCGGTCACAACTTGCATGCTGTCTGCTAGTTTATGGTTTCATGTCCTGGTATAATGGACACATCTCACCTTTGTTACCAAGGACAGGCTTGTGTATCTAGCGCCTTACTTTATACTTTAGGTATGACCCTGCAGCGATAATACATTTTGGGAAGTTTTGCAAGTATTGATACATGATAAATGTAATGCCTATGCAATAAATTCCAAATGCAATTTGACCTTGTGTGAATTCATCCCTAAGCATATAATTATGTTTTTCGCTGTATTAAATGTTATTTTGTTGTAAATATTGACTTGTACTCTTCTGCATGTAGAGACAACACATGGGATCAATTAAGACCTGTGGGAGTATGCATCACAGTGCATACACTCTAGCACAGTGGTGTCAAACGCATGGCCCTCCAGCTGTTGTGGAACTACATGTACCAGCATGCCCTGCCACAGATTTTATATAATGGATGGCTGAAACTGTGGCAGGGCATGCTGGGATGTGTAGTTCCACAACAGTTGGATGGCCATGAGTTTGACACCACTGCTCTAGCAGATATGCACAAATATATCATCAATGACGTTATTGTGCATTTCGTTAACCATGATCAGTTGATGTGTACACACCTTAAGTCACAGATCACTAAAACAGCAGCAGCATGCTATGGATGAGTGCACACCAGCACCCTGCATGTGATCATGTGCTGTCTTTTCTCCTGTCAGGAGTTTCCACAAGGGGAATAAAGAGAGTTGCTCGCATAAACTCCTGATCAGTTACAGCAAATTGCAGTGATTACAGCAAATCCCTCTCCTTGCAAATAAACACCTTATCGGCACCCCTGGCAAAGTCTAAAAGATTTGGGAGATAAGAATTACAGTGCAGGGCAGTAGATTTATGACTGAAATGGGAGCCTCCTGCAAGATGCATTCCCTTCAACTGCGTCTGCCTCTCAATCAGGCAGAAGCAGAAGGGGGACTGTGTTTGCAAAAGCAAACCATCTATAAATAAATGTGTGGAGTTTATATGTTCTCTCCATCTGACTGTGTTTTCAATCAGCTCCTGTCATGTTACAGGCAGAGTCTGAATAATGTTTATCTCTCACTATGCCTTAGTAAATCTACACCTAGGTAGTGCGAAAAGGGGGATTTTTGTGCTTCATTGCTTGATTTGTGGCCAATTCTACATGACCCCCACTCTCTCCTTGGACAATGTATTCAGAAGCCAATAAAGTAAACAGTGTGTGTGTGTGTGTGTGTGTGTGGGGGGGGGGGGGGGTGGGGGGGGGGGTTACTAACACTTCTAAAACAGATGAATGGAGGTGTTACCCATTCAACCAATCACATTGGGGTAAATGTACTAAGATGGGAGTTCATCATGTGAATGTTTAGTACTTCAGTGTGAAATTTCACTCATTCTGTGTGGCATAATGTGACTTTTGGCTCAATCTGTGCGGCATAATATGTAAGGGGCAAGTATGACGGGCCTACTATTGTGTTGCATGATGTGTAAAAGGGGTATATGGGGTGTACACACACCCTTTTGAGTGACCACACCCTATTTCTGGAGTGAGGCCCTCGAATATCTGCTGGAAGTATTAAGTGGTACCCCAGCTGAAATAATTGCCCACCCCTGTTCTAGACAGTGCTAAATAATTAAGAAGTAGATTCTGATTGGTTGCTATGGGCAACATCCCATCTTCAATAGAACTCCTGTCTTAGCCCCCATTGAGTCCAATGCAATAGAGAAATGACAGCTAGAATCTGACTTCTATGGGTGACATCACCACTTGTCTGCTTTGGAAGCTTTACTAAATCTACCCTATCGTATTTGAATCGCAAGGTGAAGCCAGTGAGAACATACAAACTCCACTTTCCCAAAGACTACTGTAAACCTTTGTGAAGCGGCAATGGTACCTCCCTCCTACTGTGGCACGCAGCAAGCCTGCTGAAAACATTCTCATGATACTTTGTTGCATATAGCAAGGTACATCCCAAAAAATGTGAAATCCTATTGAAAAGATGACTACAGAATAATAGATAATAATTTTATTTATATAGCGCTTAACAGATAGAATGAATGTAATACAGTATAGGAACAATGAAGTACAGAAAAGCTTTTCATAAACTATTCTTTAAAGGAATTACAAAAATGCTTGAGTGGGGGCATCTTGAACTGTGCGCGGAAGTGCGGTCCATAGAGTCAGAGCCGCATGACTAAAAGCTTGACCCCCAGATGAATTACGGTAGATCGTAGGTACTGCTAAAAGCCCTTCATCTACAGATCATGGCCCTTATTCGAGTTCACTCTTTCAGACAAAATCCTTCTTAGATGGACAAAACCATGTGCACTGCAGGGGGGCAGATGTAACTTGTGCAGATCTAATTAGATTTGGGTGGGGTTTTACTTCATAGTGAGATCTATATTGCAGTGTTAAAATAAAGCAGCCAGTATTTACCCTGCAAAGAATCACCAAAAAAATCACCAAATCTATTTCTATCTGCACATGTTACATCTGCCCCCCTGCAGCACACATGGTTTTGTCCATCTAAGAAGGATTTTGTCAGAAAGAGTGAACTCGAATAAGGCCCCATATATGCATATTCCATCAGGTTGGATTGGAAGGGGTAAGTTACTAACAAGGGAGTTCTCTTAAAGATGTGACGTTGCCCATAGCAACCAGATTTTACTTATTTATTCAGCACCATCTAGAAGGTAATAGATTGAATGTGGTTGGTTTCTATGGGCAACATCCCATCGTCAATAAACCTCCCAGCAATATTTAAATAATTTTACATAATTTTTTATAGCAGTGGGTCTCAAACTCAGTCCTGGTGGAACCCTAACAGTGCGTATTTTCAAGGTATCCTCAATAATAAATACTTCTACTTATGCGATTAACAACCTGGCCATTGAGATGCCAGCAGTCAGAATAATGATGCTGACATTTCGACTAGCAGCCATAAACCGGTGCTGGGATTCTGACAAAGATGGAGATGCCAACACTGGAATCCCAACTGCCAGCATCCCGATCGCAAGAATGGGGGACAGGATAGTATTAGGCTGAGGATTAGATTTAGGAACTAGTGGAGGACTTAGAGTTAGGCTATGAGGATGGGAGGGTTAGGGAACCGGGTACGAAGGTTAGGGTTAGGCTACAAGGGGGGTTAGACTGTGGGAAGGGAGGGTTATAGTTAAGGGGGGGCAGGGGGTAGGTAATTGTATTTATCGGACCCCTGTTTGGATGCCAATGGAAAACATGGATTGTTGGGCTTCCATGAGGACATGGTTTGAGAAACACCGCTCCGTAGGATTGATGTCAGAGTTAACTGGGTCAATCCATGACAGTCACCCCCTTGAGGGACTAACAAATGCTTATTTTTGGAAGATAGCCAGTTCTTGACAAATTCACCTTTTTGACCTATATCCCCATCTCCTTGTGATAGGTTTGACAGTGTTTATGGGGTATTAAAAATCTTTTATCAAAATTAAATATCTTTGCCCGGTTTGTAGCTTATTAACAACCTATTCTTTGTGTTTGAACTTAACGTTAAAGCTTTTGTTTGGAAACTATTGTTCTCCGACCATCGTTAGCTGCTTTTGACTTTGATCTCAGTTAGCGCCGGGTCTGGTGGTTTGTCCTACAACACAGTTTAGTCACAGTCTCCAAAAAAAAAAAAAAACCACAATTAAATGCACAGAGACAATGCAAATACACACTCAATAGGCGCAATCCATTCACACTGACACCACGCTGAAGTAATACACTGAACAAAAACAATACAACGACCCACCAAACACATACAATACACAGGAATCCCAAAAATGAACTAGGGAACCCTGACATGTCGCACACACCTCTCTCATACACACAGCTCGGTGAATCTGTGGCATCTCATTTATTTAATGTGGGGAGATGATGTTGAGGTGAGGGAAATTCGCTATTGGAAAGCTGCGGATTCAGCTGGCCCTTTAAAAAAAAAAAAAAAAACCTGAGGAAGCTAGATAGAAGCAACCTCATCTGCATATTCATAAGACCCTGATAAATTAATCATGATGCTAGTGGTGAGGCTGGAAGACAGGCAGTGCAGATCTATTGCGAAAAAGCGAGCTGTAGCGCGGTGTGCTGGTCTAGGATTGTTTTCTCATCACACTGTGACGTCTGAATATCTGGGTATTTCATGAAATGGGTTAGAATGAAATATTAGCTTATTTATTATTAAGTCATGTAAAATAAATAGACACCACTTACTCAAAGACAGAAACACCATTGTCGGAATAATTCAATTTATTCTCCACGGTGGCTGATCGGGGGGGGGGGTATACGGTCATTTGGTCTACAGGAAGTTGGTCGACAAGCATTGGGTTGACACCGTTAGGTCGACATGGGGATAGGTCGACATGGATATAGGTCGACATGGGTTTAGGTCGACGGGTCATTAGGTTGACACAAGCATTATGTCGACATGGGCTAGGTCGATAGTCAAAAGGTTGACATTGTTTTTTTCACTGTTTTTTTGAGCCGACAGGCAGTATTACATGCCCTACCATCCGCTAGGGCGTGGTGGGAGAATAAAAGAGTGTAGCGAGGCACCGTGCCCAAAGCATTGCGAGCGGCTGCGGTACACTTCAAACTGTGTGCATGTCGACTGTGTCGACATTCGGGTAAAAAAACAGTGAAAAACCCCATGACGATATTTTGACTGTCGACCTAGCCCATGTCAACCTAATGCTTGTGTCGACCCATTGACCTGTCGATCTAAACCCATGTCGACCTTGACCCATGTCGACCTATATCCATGTCGACCTTTCCCCATGTCGACCAACTTGCTGTAGACCAAACGATCCCAACCCAATCGGCAATGGAGCTACCGTCATTACAGGACCACGAAGGTGAAGGTGCCCTGGTTTGGCGATTCTGTGCATGTACATTACATGTGCTGGTCCCATCCTCATGCATGCATGCTGTGAGGTGAATCGGAATGTGCTGGACAAATCGGTGTCCCCAAAAGCGAGTGGGCCCCGTCTTCTTTGTTTTTACTAATGCAACAACATTTTAAAAAATTGTAATTTAAGAGGGCCACACGTGGACTGATATTGCTACATTAACCTGAATGCAGGTCCAAAGTAACATTGTCCACAACGGAGGAGAAACTGGGTAAGGCCTGACCTGGTGAGTGCTCAGGCCAAATAGTGGATCATATACGTGTAGAAACGTAGAATGTGACAGATAAAAACCACTTGGACCAGCTAGTCTGCCCCTCTTTTCCTTACCTTTAGGTACCTTAACCCTATTTGATCCTTAGTCTTTGTAAAAATATCCATATTCCTATCCCAAGCAGGTTTAAACTGCTCTACTGTCGACTTATCCTATACCACCTCTGATGATATTCCACCTATCCACTACCCTTTCTGTGAGGTAATTTCCCTTCAAGTTTCCCCTCAATATACCCCCCCCCCCCACCCCAACTGTACCTCTCTCCCAGTCTTCTTACTGCATGTCCTCATGTTCTTCTCTTCATTTAAAGAATGTTTCCCTCCTGAACCTTGGTAATACCCCTGATATATGTGATAGTCTCTATAATCTCCCCTCTTTCCCTTCTCTGCTACAAACTATACATGTTAAGATATTTCAGTCTTTGCGGGTAAGTTTTGTGATGTAGGTCATGAACCATTTTAGCTGCCCTTCTTTGTACCATCTCTAATGTATTTATATACCTCTGGAGCAGTGGCGTAACTATAGTCCCGCAGCCCCCGAGGTGGCAGGGAGGCGCTAGGCAGGTGTGGGCGCCTGGGGGGTCTGCGGGACTATAGTTACCACCTGGTCCCGGCTCCTGACTCCTGCCCTCCCCCTCCTTACCCCAATGCCGCCGGCGCCGCTGCCTCTAACCCGACACGCAGATCTGTCCCCGGCTCCGGCTGCAGTGCTAATATAATAAGAGACACTCGGAAAATGGCTGCCCCCATAATGCTGTATGGCGGCAGCCATTTTCCGAGTGTCTGTTAATATATTAGCACTGCAGCCGGAGCCGGGGACCGCCCGTCACCCGACACAGATCTGCGTGTCGGGTTAGAGGCAGAAGCGCTGGCGGCAATGGGGACGGGTAAGGAGGGGGTTAATATTTCGGGGGGGGGGGGGCGCCCGAAATGTCCGGCGGGGGGGCGCAAAAAAAGTAGTTACGTCTCTGCTCTGGAGATATGGGGCGGGATGTGCTAAACCAGAAATGCGGTAAAAACCCCGTTATTGGGGTTTTTACCGCATTTCTGTATTCTCTAACCCCCCTCCGCATTGTCAGCTCTGCGGAGGGAATCGCCAGCAAATGCTGGCGATTACCTACAGAAGCCTATGGGCTTCTTACCGCAGCGCTGTGTGAGGGATCCGTCACGGATCCCTCCCAGCATGCCCTGCGGCCGGCTCTGGCACTCTGCACATGCACAGATGGACTCCTGAGTCTCACACCCGAAAGTCCAGTGCCGACTCCGCAACGCAAGGGACAGCTTTTATCCCAGACAAATACAGAACTGGACACAGTACTCTAGATGAGGCCGTATCAATGACATATACAGAACTGGGCACAGTATATTAGATGAGGCCGTATCAATGACCTATACAGAACTGGGCACAGTATATTAGATGAGGCCGTACCAATGACATATACAGTGGCATTATTACTTCTTCTGCTCTGACTTGCCTTTCTCATTGCTTTGTTACATTGCTTCCCTGCCTTTAAGTCACCTGAGAAGGTGACTCCTAGATCCCTTTTTTCCTCTGTACTTTCCATGGTCACACTCAAGATGCTATATTTAGCTTTTGGGTAATGGAGACCCAGGTACATGATTTTGTATTGTTTAGCGTTAAACTGTAGTTGCCATGTTTTTGACTATTCCTCAGTTCTACCTAGATGGTGTGCTCTGCAGATTTCCCGCACACAATTGAATAGCGGACAGTTTGTGACTGACTGTATGGGAGTGCCCAATACAAATAAATGTGAAACATTACAATCAGATCAATATTTACACCACTGGGGCATGAGGTACAAATGGCATAGCAAATGGTGCCGTAGACCCAGCAGTGGCTTAGGAGAGCACGCCATTTCTGCGATATTCGTGGATATTTAGCATAGTGCCCGTCCCCTCATGGGGACAGATTCCTGTAATGGCTGAGGTAGTGCTTACCCCCCTCTGTCTCACCCCTTCACTCTGGCTTTCCCCTCTCTCTCTTTCTCTGACACCCCCCCCCCTCTCTCTCTCTCTCTCTCTCTCTCTCTTTCTCCCTCCGGCTTCACCACTCTCTCCATCTTCTCTTTCTCTTCCTCATTGTTGCGCCCAATCTTTCCCTCTCACCATTTCATTCCCTTTATCCCCCCCTCCTTCCCCTGGGTACTCTCTGTTGCTTCATACACTTTCTCTTTTCTTGACACTTTCTCATTCTTCCTAACACAGTCTCTTGTTCCCTGACACTTTCTCTCTCTTTCACTCTCGCTGACACTGTCTCTCTCCCTTATACTCTCTCTCCCTAAAGCTGTCTCTATACTGTATATCTCTATTTCTGACATGGTTTGTTTCTCTTCCTCTCGCTCTCTCCCTCCTTCTGGCACTGTCTCTCTTTGACAGTGTCTCCCCCACAATTCGCCTCCCTCTCTGATACTATCTTTGTATCTTTCCCTTCCTCTCTCTCCTCATCTCCCCCAACTCTCTCCCCCCCTCTTTCCCCTGCACACACTCTCTTGCTTTATTTTTTCTCTCTCCCTGACACAGTCTCTCTCTTGCCCTGATACCCCCCCCTCCCCAAACTCCCCATTTCACTCTCTCTCCTACACATTATCAGTCCCCCCTCTCTCTCTGTCTCCCCCTAACATCCTCTTTGTCTTTCAATTCCCTAACTCTTTCTCTCTTGCTGCCCTAAGGGGCATTGTAGTGACCATTGGAGGAGGGGTCTTTTCAAGATTTTGTTTTGGGGCCAATGAAGTTCTAGTCACACCTCTGGAAATGAACATGTAGCCCCTGGCAACAAGCATGTGACCCCTGGCAACGAGAAAGAAAGAAACCCCTGGCAAGGGGGGAAAACCTCTGTCATACCCAAATGATGTTGGGGGGGGAGAGACTTTTTGCGGCTGACTTCCAACTGTGTCCATGTCGACTGGGTCAACATTCGGGTAAAAAAAATTGACAATACGATCCACACCCCTCATCATTCCCTCATCATTCATCATCCTGGAAAGCATTATTATTTAATTTACAAACAATTTGGAGTCTGACATTTTACAGTGGGAAAGATTATTTAGAAATGGACATTACTTGCAGTTGTCAATCTTCCCAAAGATCACGAAAACGCAATGAACCCAAAAGCTATACCCAGAGACTTATGGTGCATACACATGGAAAGATTTAGCAAACGATCCAATCTCGTTAACGATTTTCTCAGAAATCCTGGACAAACAATTTGGTGTCAAATTCTGAACGATTGTACAAAAGCGATTTCATATGAAAGATTGAACTTAAATGATGGTGGAGGGGAGTGAGAGCCAGTCAATCAGCTTTACTAAATCGTTCATCGTGCATGCACATGAAACAATTTGACCACATTTCAAAAGATTGGTCTGTGATCTTTCTGCATGATAGGCCTCTCTTAACGATTGGTGGTTATGCGCATTGGCATCAATATCGTTCATAGACACGGAACGATTTGAGCAGTCGGAACACCCACATTGTTTGTCTACATGGTCAATTTTAGTTAATTACTCTACCTTTTAGAAAAAAAACAAAAACTGAATACTGCTTCCACAGAAGAATAGATTCTGTAAAAATAAATAAATATTGCCACACGGCTTTGATCTGTAAAGTTACACTCAAGCACAACACCAACTCTTGGTACAATGGGGCAGATGTATTAAGCTTGGTGAAGAGATAAACTGGAGATAAAGTGAAAGGAGATAAAGCACCAGCCAATCAGCTGTGTTTGAAATATGACAGTTGGGAGTTGATTGGCTGGTGCATTATCTCCAGTTTATCTCTTCACCAGGCTTAATACATCTGCCCCAATGTCCTCTCAGTAGATAACACCATTGTATGGTGGAACCTCACAACGTACATATCTACAGTGGTGGACGCACAGTGTCTTTTTTGACTCATCTCAAATGTTGCATCTTCTAAAACACCTAAGGAGTATTAAGGCCCCCATACACTAGGGTGACTTGTCCTTAGGACAAGTCGCCCCCGACTTCCCCCTGAGCTTCCCCGGCGGAGCTTGATTAGATTGGCACTTGATGTGTCATTTTTTACATGTGATAAATCGTCTCGATTTATCACATGTAAAAAACTCGGGGAGCAGGGGGGGGGGGCTACAGAGCAGGGCTGCTGGTGGGAGCAGGGGGGGCTGGGGACGTTGCGGGGGACACAGGCGGCATAGAGCCGGGCAGGGGGAGCCGGCGGGAGCTGTCAGTGCTAGAAAAAAAAAGCCTATACAATGAATGGGCAGCCTGTGATTGGCTGAGCGCTCTCTCAGCCAATTGCTGACTGGCTGAGAGAGCGCTCAGCCAATCACAGGCCGCCCATTCATTGTATGGGCTTTTTTTTTAATTCAGTACTGACAGCTCCCGGCTCCCCCTGCCCGGCTCTATGCCGCCTGTGTCCCCCACAGCGTCACCAGCCCCCCCTGCTCCCACCAGCAGCCCTGCTCTGTAGCCCCCCCCCCCTGCTCCCCGAGTTTTTTACATGTGATAAATCGAGACGACGCCGCCCCACTAGGTCCCAAGTCGGGTGGTCGGACGTGCAGCAGGTCCGACCACCCGACGCAGATCCGATGCGCACGGGACCGCGCATCGGATCTGAGGGGACATCAAAACTAGCCGATTTTGGTCCGATTTCGGCCAGATCCGACTGATCTGGCCGAAATCTGACCAAAATCGGCTAGTGTATGGGGGCCTTTAGAGAAAAAAACATGAGCCCATCAGTTTGGGGACCGAAGCTTGACCAAAAACCTAAAAAATGATTGGCTGAAATATACAAAAAAAAAAAGAAAATCAAAAAGTTTTGTAAGGGTAAAGTTGAAATTTACACCTTGGCCATGTTAAGAGATGAAATGCTTTAGCTAAATCTCAGGACATCTCTGGACACCCTGATGTGTTTTAAAATGTTAAGGCCTTATTAGTATTATGCTGGGTACACACCAGAATGATCATGATCGCCAGCAGATTGTGAGATGATGGTGGCACGATCTGCATCCGATCAGATGTCGATCTGTACCCAGTTGCATGGGTTGTTTTCGAAATCCTGAATACAGCAGGTAGGATGTGCAAAACGACCAAACGACCAAATGACCAGCAGGGACGCACATTGGATCGGAATTGGATCTAAATCATGCCAAAACATGCTCAATTTACATACAATCTGTCGAGACTGTATCTAAATTGGGGGAATTGAGGCCAAATCGTTCTGGTGTGTTCCCTACATTAGATAATTATAGGACATGGTCCAACTCTGTAGACAAAGAAGGAGAGGATAGGAGACACAAGGAATGTAGAGGGAATAATCTCAGGGTGGAGAGACCAAAGTGAAAAAGGTGGGTTTCCACGGACTGGGAGGAGTCAGGTAAGTTGAGGGAGGGAGATCCATAGGAGAGTACCTCCGTGGGAAAGGTCTTTGAGATGGGAATAAAAGGAGAGGTGAGGCAGTAAGATATCTTGTAATAGCAGAGATGTGTTTAGGTGTTAGCGAGAGTTTTGTAGTTGAGTATGAGCACCATGAATGATTTCAGAGGGAAATGGGAAGCAAGCGTAGAGCTTTGAGAAGTGGTCCAGTGGAATAAAGAGCGAGATGAGTCTTATTACAGCATTTAGGACAGATTGGGTGTGGTATAACACACCGACGGTTGGGATTCCGACAGCCATTGGCCCGACGTCAGAATCCCCCCTTGCGGGCTCGTTGCGATCCCCACCCATTCTATTCTTCCCTTGTGGGGGTCGTGGACCCCCACGAGAGAGAAAAGTCCCTGTGTCTAGATCCCACCTGTCAGGTTTTTAACAGTTGGGATTTCAATTGTCGGTCAGTCATTCGGCACATGACAGATTGGAGAGATGGAAAAAGGTGAGAGGACGGCTAGCAAACCAGAGATTGCAGTAGTCATCATGGGAAACGATGAGTAAATGAGAGTTTTGTGATGCCTCCAAACAGAAAGGGGCACATTTGTACAATAATGCAAAGGTGAAGGTAACAGGATCGCGTGAAGCACCGGATACGAAGAATGAAGCTGAGCACGGAGTCAAATATGACATCACGAGAGCATGATTTGGAACAGGAAAGATCGCAATGACCGATGGTAGCAGATGAGAAGATGCTATGAGAGGTGTAGATTAAGAGAGGTTTTGGACATGATGAGTTTGTGAGAATACTGGGACATTCAGGTGAAGGTGGCAAAAAAGCGATTTGCAACACTGGGGGGGACGGACGGCCAGGGAACAGTAAGTATAGGTGAGTGCTATAGTTGAAGAGGTGGTAGTCGCGGCCAAAAGAGTGCATCAATTCACAGAGAGCACAACAACTTAGGGGAGAACATTAGTGGAATCAGTGTCAGAGGTTGTGAAACTGAAGGAGTGACCACAAATGTAGGAAAGAACAATGCTACGAATTCATGGGAGTGAAGGGTGAAGAGAGTGTGAGCAGGAAGTGACCTTTCAATTGTTCCACAAATAAATATGGAGTCACTTTGGTGAGAGCAGTTTTGGTGGATAGTAAAGGGTGGAAATCTTTGGAGTACAGATAAGGTGGTTCTGGTCCTTCGAGAACCCTTGGAAGCAGAGGGTAGCAGTAATAGGATGGCAGCTGGGGAGAGAATACATTTTTATGTATGGGAGAAACGAGGGCATGCTTGAAGTTTGACGGGTATATCGGTGGACAGGGACAGGTTGCAGAGATGGCCTAGATGCTGGCAGGCACTGGGATAAAGGGAGTGGAGGTATGAGAAACAAGTGAGAGGACTGAGAGTGTGGTAACAGGAGGGAAGAAGCGGAGGACCGGAGGGTGAGACGCAAATCACAGGAATTTTCTGAAAGTAGATTTCTTGCTGAAAGAATGATCATTATTATGCAAAACACATTACTTATTAGCGGTGGTAGGAAATGCTGCATTCTGCAGGATATTTTGGATCTAATGTGATATTTTGCCTGGTGTGCCCGGTGATACACTCTCAGGGATTTTTCCTTTACATTCGGTGACAATGTTTTACAGTTTGTGTCCTTAACTACTCAGCTTATTTTCAGAAGTTACGTTATGATACATATACAGTATACAGACAGTGCAGCGATTCTAGGAAACAGGTGCGTACAGGGGACAAGTGTGAACAAAGAGAGCAGTCATTGCAGCATTCAGCAGGGATACATAACGCAACATACAGTTTTAAAGCCCTAAATGACCAAGGCCCACGGTACTTGAAGCATCTGCTGATCCAAGTGTCCCAACTGATTACTGCGATCTGTAGATGAAGGACTTTTAGCAGTACCTAGAATCTCCCATAATTCATCTGGGGGTCGAGCTTTTAGTCATGTTGCTCTGACTCTATGAAACTCACTTCCCCGCACAGTTTGAGAGACCCCACTCTAGAATCCTTCAAAAACAGACTCAAGACATTCCTATTTACTCAAGCCTTTCTGTAATTCCGTTAAGTATCGTTTATAATAGCCCCTCTTGCCTCACTGATATCATGAGCTCCTTTAGTAGAATTTGAATACTGTTGGAATGAGTTATAGATCATGCCTGTTCTAGATTCACCCACATGCTATGATCAACTACAAATGTCTGATGCTCTGATCAACTACAAATGTCTGCCAAAGATACCCGCAACACTTCCATGGCCACCCTAATACATGAATTAACTCCGTACGTTAACTAGGTCACTACCCACTCATCACCAGTATTGCCCATTTCACTCAAAGTGGGTTCCATTAAAGGACGGGCTATAGTGGTATTCCGACTGTCAGAATCCCAGGTCGTTTTCGCTCCGCTCGACAGGCGGAATTCAATGTTCTGCCTGTCGAATGTCAAAAAGTGCGCGTGTCGGCGAAAACGGCTGCGGGTGTCAAAAGCCAGCCGTGAATTCGACAATCCAATACCGTTTTCGACAAAACAGATCCCACTTGTATTAAAGTCGGATCTGTTTTGTCGGAATCTGCCTTCAAATCTTTCAAAAGCGGCCACTATTTCCCCTGTAGGAAATAGCAGCCAAGATTGAATACCGCCCTTAGGGCCATTGCGTGTGCAATGTAATATTCCACCCAGATCGTATTGTATATGCGATCCTTCTTAAATTGGCCCCCAAATCAGCTTTGCCACTTCGGGCAGAATGCAGCAAGCATTGCAAGAACTGTGCTTGAAGCCCATTGGCTTCTGTGGGCAACGCTGATTTTAAAGAATTGCATTGCCCACCACATCCAAGCCCTGGAATGTACCGTATTCCGGGCTTGGTGTATATGGGGGCTGTGGCCAAACCTTGGAAAATGGCATTTATGGAGGTTTGCCCAGAATTTTAACGTTCCTGCATCTCGCCGTTTGTGTCTGACTCAGATCCCTTTTGTGTTCCATGGGGGCGATTTACTTGTTTCTGCTGCCCGGTAACAGGGATTCAATTGTTGCTGCCAACGGGCGAGATATCACGGTATCTGCCTGCAGCCTTCAGATGTGGAAAGTACTGGACTTGGGCGCCCAATCTGCTGTTTGGGGATGCTAAGTGGGACTATAGACCGGTTGAGCTATGTTACAAGACTTTACACAGGGGATAAGTCACAAAGACAATTGAATCGCCTCCAATACATCGTTTCATTAGACCTTATGGCGTCAGGAGAAACCATACAAAGAATGTGGTTTGTGTGTCAGCGTGGGGCTGTGTGCTGCGTCTGCTGCTTGGTATGCACAGTACTTGTGTGCCTCTCACTGAGCACTGTACAGCCACTCCTTATTGTCAGGTATACAGAGCCACCCAGCTAGACTAACCAGTTTGAGGGAAAACATTTCCTTACCCAACTGTTCTCTCATTTCCCTGTCCCTCACAGGACTAGTTCTTTAGAAATGATTTTCTTGCTGCAACCCATTTACATTACAGCATTCTCTTCACTTCAGCTGCCTCTATCTTGTTTGCTAGCTTACAGCACCCCCCTCTCTGGCAGGCTTTGTACAGCTGTCTCCCTTTCCCTAGCTGTATCCACACTGTGTGCTGCTTATCTCTGCCTGTGCTCAGCCGCTTCCTCTTACAAATCATGTTGAGTGTTCCTGTGCATTTGCCCTGTGTGCTGTATATTTACCATTTCTCTCCTTTGTGCTCCCTGCTGTATTCTATGCCACAGGCAGCAGAGCAAGCTCCCATAGACTGCAGTGTTTCTGGTCAGGGAGGGGAGATGTTTTACAAAATAAAAAAAGTGTCATTGAAAACCCAAAAAAAAAAAAAAAAAACAGGAAATGAATAGGATAGAAATAATTAAAATATATCTTATATAATAATGCATGGCCCCCATGCTATAGGACTTAAAGGGAAAAAAATAAATATAAGAGCTGCAAATGCTAAACAGCATTTGCAATCCTTTGTCTTGTGCCTGGATGACCCAACGTTTCAACCAATGCTAAAGAACAAAAACATTTTGACCTTGTGCACGATTATCGTTGCTGATTTTAGAATCGCAATGAACAAGTGGGCTGCTACCTTTCACTGCTGTGCTTTACAATCCTAAACTATGTCTAGCTATAGAAGCTTTGAAGAAGTTTGAAAAATCATAGCAATCCCGCCACGGTGTGTCAGGGGACAAGAACTGCTAGCGATAAGCTCTTTCTGCAAAGATTTGGAAATATTGGTATCATCACACCTTCCAGGGCGCTCTAGCTGCAATTCCCCAGCAGCGCCACTAGGAGGAGCTCTGGCAACTGCTTACACGGACAGCAATGGGAGTAGATCGGTGCTATAAACATATCCTCGATTTTCTCGCACAGAAAACTAAATAAAAGAAGCGCTTCAATAAGCAACATGAGCTTTTTGTGCTACAATGTAGCCTGCGTTCTATATCTTTATTCCTAGCAGCGCATCTACACAACCAGACGTGTATTTTAATATCCCCTGGTTGGTGCCAACATCGCTATAAAATAAGACTGCAATGCACTGCACAAGATCGATTTAATCGACTAAGCTGTTCTGCAAAATCATAACTGACTGTTCTACGCTGCCCCAGGTTCCAGCAGTGTCTTGTCTGTATATAATGTACTTCTGCACGTCTTATGCCCTGTATAATGCAACTGCTAGGTGTATAGAGATTGATGTATATTGCAATTCCAGAGTCTCTTCTCCTTGACACAAGAGTGGAGATGTTGGGTGATCTGCAGAGTCTAGAAAGAAAGATGCAGAACTGGGTTTAAAAAGTTTCTCATTGAGAGGTTATCCTATAGGTGGTCAGAATCAGATAGGATCCTGCTACCTTGTATCATTTGGCTTTCAAAAGTGGGAAGGGGCATCACACCACCAAGTGGCACAGTGCGGTGATAACAAATGCTGGAGCTAAAACAGGAACTTGGAGCATCAGGGATGATGAGAAGGGGATAATGACACTCTCATCAGGACATTAAGTGCTGGACCAGAGCAGTGCAAGGAACAAGCCCCAGTCTAGGTAACCAACCTCTGGGTAGTAAAACACTCCTGCCAAATACACAAGAGGGGTATATGGCAAACTCTTGTGTTCAGATAGCCCAAACTAGGTATCAGTGGACACTTGGCTAGAAGCTTGAATTAAAGTCTAAAGTTGTTATATTGTGTTTATTTTGAGTTTTATGTCCATTGGGAGATAGCAGTGCCATGTATAGGTGGGAGACCTCTTTCTCAGTTTCACACAAGAGGGGTACAGCTGTATCACCCCCAAATTGATTAAAACCCCTATGTTGTTGCATGGAATGAGGAAGAGTCAGCGACCAACCAGATTGCATAAAGTTTGTTTTATTTATGATTATAAATTTAAACAAATAATTTGAACAGTTTACCCGGTGATATACAGTTCAATATACACAAAATACAGGAATTGTAACACAAAATAAAATGTTTGGCAAAATATTTAATACACATAGTGCTTGTAAGTGTTGGCAGGCTCATCCTAAACCACCTTTTTACAACAAAAGGATTAAATGCCAAAATTAAAAAGAATATATAGGATTTATATATTCTCTTAAAACATGGACAGATCACAAGACCAAACTACGCTGGTTTCATGAGAGTCAGTTGAAGGCTGGAATTAGAACAAGTGAACTTTTGGAGTAGAGGGGGCACACTGCTGTGTATGGGTTTAAGGATAGTGTTTTCACAAATCTGAGACACTTCAATAAAAAAAAAAAAAAAAGAAACCTATACAGGAGGTTATTTGGGTTTGAGGCTGAAGGTGATCTGTGGTTTGCAGGTCTCCATATACATTAAATCAGTGACACCACAGCCCCAAACCTAAAAACACCCCCCATCCCCATAATGCAGCTGCATTACTAGTAAAAAAAAAAAAATATATAATATATATATATATATATATATATATATATATATATATATATATATTTTTTTTTTTTAAAGTTAATTGTTATTATTTCTGCCTTCATCTTGTAAGTCACACAAAATGACAAGATCTTAAAATAAGCAGTTTATTGTTCCCCAAATCCTCCCCTCTGACTGGTCCCAGGCTGTGCCCAAGGCAGGGGACATCTGCATGAGTCAGTTTAAAGGGAAGGTTAAAGAGGAAGACTAAACTTTGGAGAGAGATTATTCACCCCATGGTGTTCGAAAGAGGTTAACACATAAGTGTTTCATATGTACCCCGCATTGTCAAAGTTGAACCCCTACAACACCAGGTACAGACCCCCCGCATCTATAACATTGTCCCCTCTATAAGGAATGGAAGCAGCCTTTAGTTTTGAATCCCCCCCAATACAGCCCACCCTGTAAGCTAGATGGGGATAGCAAACCCACCCAGGCTCATGTCCCCCCACTCCACAGCCTCCGTCTTTCGTGACCCTAAAATCTCACAAAGAAATGAAAGACATACAGATGCAATTAAATAGGTGCTTTTCTTTCTTTTGCAAAAATAAAGTCCAAGATTATTTATTTCCCCCCACTTGAGAGAGTCTGTACAGTTCTATAAAACATGGTTTTGATTATTTGCAAGTCCTGATGTCAGTGCCCCTCCAAGACACCCAACTAGACCACCCCCCAGCAGCGGGTCCTCCTGTCCCCCAGGCTCAGCACTCCTGAGTGGGGGACGCTAGAAAGCCACGATCGCTCTAGTCCATGCACCCAGGCTGGCCAGCGCCTGCTTCCCGCACAGGTGCCCGTTGAGAGTCTGCTCGGGCTCGGCTTGCCGGCTCATCAGCCCCGAGAAGCCGGAGCCGAAGATGGAGATCAGGTTGGAGATGTTGGAAGAGTCCGTGTGCTCGGGGGGCCCCATCTGCGGGCAATAGTCCTCGTACCTGCCCCGCTTACAGGGCACGAAGTGGGGCTCTAGCTCGTGGTCCTCCTGCCCCGTGTAGCTGTACCCCGCCGGGGGGTACTTGCGCTTGGGGGCCGCCGGCAGTGGAGCCGGAGCCGGCGGGAGCGCAGGGCACGGGCACTGCGAGGCGCAGCAGTCCTGGTGCAGGTAGCCGTTCTCCACCGTGGTCACGACGTGAGTGTCCAAGTCCAGCACGGTGGTCTGGCTGCAGTGGGGCACACCGGCCCCCGGCTCCTCCGAGCAGAAGCCCCGGGGATAGAAGCCGTCCTCCTTCCCCGGGTGCGGGGTGTGAGCGCACGGCGGCAGCTCCAGGGGCTCCTCCGGGCTCAGCGCCACCGATGGGGAGCAGCCGGGCTCCAGCAGCTCAGCGCCCGGGTGTATCCTGGGCAGCTGGTGCATCTGGTCTTCGCCTTCGTCGGGGATCTGCAGGGGGCTGAGCTCGGGGATCTCCTCCTCGGCAGCCGAGCCGCACTCCATGGCTTGCGGGAAGGGCTGGCGGCGGTACAGCTCGGCGTAGCGCTCGCTCAGGTAGAGCTGCCGGGCGTTGCGCAGCACGTAGGACACCAGCAGGTTCTTGTGCAGCTTGATGCCGCCGCGCTGGGTGCGGGAGCTGTGGATCTTCCGCAGGGACAGGCTAATAAGACTCTGTGCGTCAAGGGCGCATTCCATGCTGCACCGGGACTCCGGCAGCTTGGGCTCGGGAGGTGCGCACACACACACTAGCGGTGGGACTTCCCCTCCTCCAGCGGCTCAGCAGCAGAAGGGATCCGTCAGCCTCTCGGCCCCCTCCAGCCAGCGTGCCTCTGAATTGCTTGTGCCTGTTCTGTTCCTCTTCCCCAGCTTGGCTATTTATACCGCACACTCGACCGCGCCCCCCGCCCCCTCCGGCCAGTAGCCTGCGCGAATCAGCTTGAGTGACAGTGAACGTTCGCCCTGCCAAGGGGCCTCTCAGCCAATGAGAGCGAGGCGGGCGCTTTGTACTATTCAAATAATAAAGTTTGTGTCTTTTCTTCGCTGCCGGGGAATTAAAGAGAAGCGTGAGCCCGCCCGGCTCTTGTGCATCTGGCACGGGGGACAAACCAGGCAGCCTCGGTTACCTGTGCTGCAATAGGATTCTTGCGTGGGAGCACACGATGCGACGGAATCTAGATTCATTAATTGGATTGATTAGATTAATTAGATTGCAAGCTCTTTGGGTCAGAGTAGAGATTCTATACATATCTTAAATAAAGACATCCATCAAATATGGTAGAAGGTGTGCTAGCAGTGGCTTACCTGTAAACACATACAGAGCATTGGTAGTGCAGGAGGATAAGTTCATTGTATATATAAATAATAGAAGCTACTATTGTCAGACCCATCTCTTCCATGGGGAAAAGTGCTGATAATTAAAATTAACACCAAATAACATCAGGTTGTTTACTGAAAGCAATGTATCAATTATCAGACAATTCTAGATGTAATATAATTCTCATCTGTGACATTCCCAGATCTTCCTTGCTAGGCATTGCACACTGTATTACACCAAATATCTTCTCTTATTACATGTCATCCTCACATAACGTATGATGGACCACACGTGTGCCCTGTCCTGATAACACAGATAAGAGTGCGCCAGTGGTCATAGTATAATAGTGATGGACCGGCACAGCCCCAGTGACAATAGTATAATAGTGATAGACCGACACAGCCCCAGTGACAATAGTATAATAGTGATGGACCGGCACAGCCCCGGTGGTCATAGTAAAATAGTGATATACCGGCACAGCCCCAGTGGTCATAGTATAATAGTGATAGATCGGCACAGCCCCAGTGACAATAGTATAATAGTGATAGACCGACACAGCCCCAGTGACAATAGTATAATAGGGATGGACCGGCACAGCCCCAGTGGTCATAGTATAATAGTGATAGACCGGCACAGCCCCAGTGGTCATAGTATAATAGTGATAGACCAAACAGCCCCAGTGGTAATAGTATAATAGTGATAGACCGGCACAGCCCCAGTAGTCATAGTATAATAGTGATGGACCGGCACAGCCCCAGTGGTAATATTATAATAGTGATGGACCAGCACAGCCCCAGTGGTCATAGTATAATAGTGATAGATCAGCACAGCCCCAGTGGTAATATTTATTTATTTATTTATTAACAGTTTCTTATATAGCACACACATTTTCTGCAGCACTTTACAGAGAATATTTGAACACTCACATCAGTCCCTGCCCCAGTGGAGCTTACAATCTATATTCCCTACCACATGTACACGAGCACACACACAGACATTATAGGGTTCATTTTTGTTGGAAGCCAATTAACCTACTTGTATGTTTTTGGATTGTGGGAGGAAACTGGAGTACCCGGAGGAAACCCACGCAAGCACAAGGAGAATATAGAAACTCTGCACAGTTAGAGCCATGGTGGGGATTGAACCCATGACCTCAGCGCTTTGAGGCAGTAATGCTAACCATTACCATCCGTGCTGCTATTACATATATATTAGCCCCAGTGGTCATAGTATAATAGTGATAGACCAGCATAGCACCAGTGGTAATCGTGATAGACGTGCACTTCCCCAGTGGTAATAGTATAATAATGATAGACCGACACAGCCACAGTGGTAATAGTATAATAGTGATAGACCGGCACAGCCTCAGACAGTAGTAATAGTAGAATAGTGATAGATCAGCATAGCCCCAGTGGTAATAGTATAATAGTGATAGATCGGCACAGCCCCAGTGGTAATAGTATAATAGTGATAGATCGGCACAGCCCCGGTGGTCAGTGGCGGATTCAGGGGGGAAGGCACCCGGGCACGTGCCCCCCGTGTCTCTAGCCCCCTGGGAACCGGAGATATCGCCTGGCAAAGCTGTAACGTTTTTTCCCCATAGGATAATATGGGACCCGTCAATTCCGACCCCCACCCGATTCCGATGGCTGCCAGTTCCCGCCCTGGCATCACAGAAGCTTGTGGTTGATTTCATTCAATTCCAAATCGCTGGGCCTTCAATATGATATCAGGCTGGTCCAAATCGGTCAATCGGTTCCAGAGATATTGCGTGTAAACAGATTTTTTAATTTTTGAAATGTCATTTCATGCTGTTCATGTTCTTTGAGGGCAGATTACTCTGGAACCAAACGTTCCAGTTTCACTGGGCCAGAATCATTCAAAGCCCACTCAAAAGTTCTTCAATATAATACTTGTCTCATGTAAATGGGTCAGTTGGTTCCGAAGATATAGCCGGTTAAATGAGATAACTGGTTAAAGGAGGGAGGGGTGGTTTTCTCTCCCCCTCACACCAGAAAATGCAGGGACTAGGCTGGTGTAAAAGGGGCCAACCTGGGAATGCATTTTCTGGTGTGAAAGGGGTATTATTTCAAATAGCCGGGACCTGCAGTGCTCTGAATACAGCCAGGCTCTGCCACTGTCAGTGGCTATCACTTCTGCCTGGCGGCGGCCGTCCCCCATTTACCACGTGCATGTATTCCACCTTGGCAATGAGCATGTAATCCCACATGGCAATGAGCATGGAACCTCTTGCAATGAGCATGGAACCCTTGGCAATGAGCATGTAGAGAAGCAGCACTTATGTAGCATAATTTTTAATAGGCATTATGGTGTTTGGCATAACACATAATGGACATAATGGCTTGTAACTTAACGTGTAATGGATATTATGGTGTAAATGTTTTATGCAAGCCTTTGGTGGACAATGTCCCTGTTTATGAAGTGTATTGTGAATTTTGGCTTAATCTGTGTGGCATTATGTGAATTTTGTCTCAATCCATGTGGCATTATGGGAATTTTGGCTCAATCCGTGAAGCATTATGTGAATTTTTTCCCAATCCATGTGGCATTATGTGAATTTTGTCTCAATCCATGTGGCATTATGTGAATTTTGGCTCAATCCATGTGGCATTATGTGAATTTTGTCTCAATCCGTATGGCATTTTATGCATTTGGCTCAATCCGTGTGGCATTATGTGAATTTTGGCTTAATCCGTGTGTGTTATTATGTAAATTTTGGCTCAATCCATGTGGCATTATGTCAATTTTGGCTCATTCCATTTGGCATCATGTGTAAGGGGCAAGTATAATGGGGTCTAGTATTTTGTTGCATAATGTGTAGAAGTTGTATATGGTGTTGACACGCCCCCTGTTGAGTGGCCACACACCCTTTTCCGGAGCTCGCCTTTGGCGCGCGCACAACTACATCCTTACCTTTTGTCGCCATGGTGGGCCTGCGTACTTTAAATGCCAGGGCCTATTTTTAATTCCATTCCCACCCTCTCCTGCCGCTCTCTTAGCATGTACACTGGCACCACTAACACCGCCCTTCCCCCACCCAAACCCTTTTTTATCATGGTGCCCCCCCCCCCTGTCATTTTATCCTGGATCCGCCCCTGCCGGTGGTAATAGTATAATAGTGATAGATCGGCACAGCCCCGGTGGTAATAGTATAATAGTGATAGATCGGCACAGCCCCGGTGGTAATAGTATAATAGTGATAGATCGGCACAGCCTCAGACAGTAGTAATAGTATAATAATGATAGACCGGCACAGCCCCAGTGGTAATAGTATAATAGTGATAGATCGGCACAGCCCCAGTGGTAATAGTATAATAGTGATAGATCGACACAGCCCCGGTGGTAATAGTATAATAGTGATAGACCGACACAGCCCCAGTGGTAATAGTATAATAGTGATAGATCGGCACAGCCCCGGTGGTAATAGTATAATAGTGATAGACCGACACAGCCCCAGTGGTAATAGTATAATAGTGATAGATCGGCACAGCCCCGGTGGTAATAGTATAATAGTGATAGATCGGCATATGTCGGCATATGTTGGCTCAAAAAAAAAGTGAAAACCCATGTTGACTTTTTTGACTGTCGACCTAGCCATTGTCGACCTTCCATCCATGTCCACCTATTTCAGGTGTCGACCTAAGCCATGTTGACCTTCAGTGGTCGACCCAATGCATGTCGACCATATACCGGTGGACAGTATCACACATCCACAACACGCGTGTGGGAGACTGACACACTGTATGCTGGCGTACAGAAGAACCTTCACTTCCAGTCTGCACCAGACCACAAACATGCATGAATTGCTGGCTGCTAGTGGGTCCCATCAGTGAGTGACACTAGGGATCTCCAGGGTGTGACACAACGGGTTGCTGGAGGCACTGAGCAGTGATAAGATGTAAGTGCATGGATGACAAGGACAGGTAGTGTAAATCCCTGAAGGAAGTTAGGTTAAAGATACCTGTGTCAAACCTTCTAGAACAGACACTGTGAGGGTAAATTTACTAAGATGGGAATTCTATTGAAGATGGGATGTTGCCAATAGCAACCAATCATATTCTATCTATTATCTTCTAGAAGGTGCTAAATAAATAAGTAGAATCTGATTGGTTGCTATGGCCAACATCCCATCTTCACTAGATCTCCCATCTTAGTAAATTTACCCCAGTGTTATCAGAGTATAAGCAGCCATTTGTCCCTTTGCATGCAAGGTACAGATTGAGTCACAGTTGAGTCACAGTTTTTTGCTAAAAGTACTACTGGGGACAGGATATGGAACTGGCACTACTGGGGACATGATGTGGAACTGGCACTACTGGGGACATGAAAGGTAACTGGCACTACTGGGGACATGATATGGAACTGACACTACTGGGGACAGGATATGGAACTGGCACTACTGGGGACAGGATATGGAACTGGCACTACTGGGGACATGATAGGTAACTGGCCCTACTGGGGACATGATAGGTAACTGGCACTACCGGGGACAGGATATGGAACTGGCCCTACCGGGGACAGGATATGGAACTGGCCCTACCGGGGACAGAATATAGAACTGGCCCTACCGGGGACAGGATATGCAACTGGCCCTACCGGGGACAGGATATGGAATTGGCCCTACTGGGGACAGGATATGGAACTGGCACTACTCCTGGGGACAGGATATGGAACTGGCACTAAATATGTGCAAGGAAATGATTGCTTGCCATTCAATTTTAGTGACTGAGATAGAGCACAAACTTTCATGTTTCATGTTTTGAAACCTTATTTCATGCACGGGATACGGTCACCGAGCATTAGGACGACCACTGAAGGTCCACATACATGGACCTTCAGTCGACATGGGTTAGGTCAACAGGTCATTAGGTCAGCACAAGCATCAGTTTAACATAGGGAAGGTCGACAGTCAAAAGGATGACAGGGTTTTTCACTTTTGAGCCTACATTTGCCGACAGGTGGCATTTCATGCCCTACCATCCACTAGGGCGTTGTGGGAGAACAAAACAGTGTGTCGAGCGTAGCAAGACATGCAAGGGGACGCAGTGCACTTTTTTAGTGCACATGTCGACGATGTTGACATTCGGGACAAAAAAGAAAAAGATAACCCCAATGTTGACCTTTTGACTGTCGACTTTCCCCATGTCGACCCAGGGTTGCCGACTTTATAATTCTCCTCTCCGGGAGAAGCCCGGAGAGGAGAGTTCCAGCAGCCGCGCAGGGGGTGGGGCTTAAGTGTGACGTCACTAAGCCCCGTCCCCATGATGACAAACTGCCAAATTCACTGATCTCTGTGGAGGGGGCGGGGCTAAAATGCAGCGATTGTGTCATTTTAGCTCCGCCCCCTCCTCTGAGACCAGAGGATTGCGGCATTTTAATGCCGCAATCCGGGGCGCAGGGGGGGTCCCCCCTGAATCCAGGAGGGTTGCCCACCCTTCTGGGGGGCCGGGAGGGGGTCCCGATTTTCGGGAGACTCACGGCCATTCCGGGAGAGTCGGCAACCCTGTGTCAACCTAATGCTTGGAGACCTAATGTAGGTCTAGCCAATGATCCCATTCCTCCTGCACAAATAAAATATATTTTCTTCATGTGTTTAAACAACATAAATGCAAGATACCTCATTGAAATATAAAAATATTCTGAAATACGGAATAATCCGTTATCCAAAATGCTTCTGGTCCCGAGCATTTTGGATAAGGGATACTCAACCTGTAATACAGGATTGCACTGAGCAGCCATGTTTTCAGCTGCAGCAAGCACTGTGCCACAGACCTTCCTTATTCATTCTGATCATGGTTCCCAGTGATGGGCTCAAGGACTCCACCTTCCTAGTAGGAGAAGAACATGGATACAGCATGAGTGGAAGATGCACATGGATGTACAGTATTTAATGAATGACAGCATGTCCATGTCTGTGTTTGGTGGATACAAGTTATTACATAAAAACAAACCATAAAGCACATGTATATTCTACCGTATATATGTAAGCATGACACAATGAATTGGCATTCACAGTAGGACAGAGCCAGCTCAGCGCACTATACAGTCAGTGAAGGACTGTGCATGTTGCCATAGTAATTCCATAGGGCTTATTTAATAAAACACACCGAACAAGGGCTGTAGACAGCAACCAATGAGATATTAGTTTACATTTCTCTAACTACACTCTATCTACTGCTATAGGTAGATACATAATGGCATACTTGCCGACTTTGGCATACTCCTTTCCGGGAGAAGCCCGGAGAGGAGTGAAAGGGGGCAGGTAGAGGCTTCGTTTTGGGGGCGGGGCACGGGTGATGTCATCAAACCCCGCCCCCACGACGGGCTGAAGCCTCAATTTGCGGGTCCGTGGGTGGGTGGAGGGGCTAAAAATGACGCGAAATGCAGCGAATTGCGCCATTTAGCCCCGCCCCCTCCCCGCGGACCCACGAAAGTCATAGTTTTTAGACCGCGGGGAGAGGGGGAGCCGGGGCTGTAGGGAAATGCGGGAGACTTGCCCCCCTTCCCGGGGGACCGGGAGGGGGACCCGATTTTCGGGACCCTCCCGGCCATTCCGGGAGGGTAGGCAAGTATGCATAATGGGTTGCTATGGGTTACAGCACTCCCCATGTTTTAAAATAAGACATAGTAGACCTAATTCTGAGTCACGCATATCTGCATCTATGAGTGTCTCCAGTCTGTGACTTTATGCCAATAACCTACGAACTCCAAACTCTATGTACTAAGCCTTGGAGAGCAAGAGATAAAGTATCAGCCAATCAGCTCCTAACTGTCATGTTACAGGCTGTGTTTGAAACTTTATGTTGTGGCTGAAACTTTATGTCTTCCACTTTACCTCTCTCCAAGGCTTAGTACACAGAATCCTTCTTCCCTTGTTTACATCTGTGTGACCGCAGGGACTGAAACACCCGCTGTAATATCGATTGATGCAGCATTATATGCTAACATCGGTCGCACCATCAAAAACTGCGGCAGCCCTATGCAGCACATATATAAACATACTTGTTCTGATGCATGTTATATATGTGCTGGCTGGTTCCCTGGGGATCAGCAGTGCTGTGTGTATCAGGAACCATGTAGCACCTGGGACTCAGCATAAGGCATCACACACTCCTTGTAAACCCACCTCTAGACTCCCATTGGCTAGTTTAGTGGCTTAGCAGGAATGATTCTCCTGCTAGCCACGCCCCCATTTTCTGTCACTGTAGCATGACTAGCGCTCTGTGAGCTGCAGGCAGCATGCCCCCTGTCCATCTGCTTCCGTTAGTGGAGCAGTGAGTGACAGAAGATCTCACAAATGCCCCCCACCCCTACCGCAAGAGACTGCTGTCTACAGGGAGAAAGCGGGACACTCCTCCAAAACCTGGACTTTCCTGTGAAAATCAGGATAGTTGGGAGGTATGAGATATGGAATGCGGACCCACAGGATACACATTGCAGCTATACTCAATGGTATGTTACTTAGGGGTGGATGTATGAAGCAGTGATAACTTACCCTCCAACATGACCCATTCCATTAGGTACAAAGGGCGGGATGTATTAAAATACATCGCCGCCCTTCGCGCCCCCCCCCGCCGCGATGCCGCCGCATATGTACTAACATATGCAGCTGGCATCGCGATGCGGTGACGTAGGCCCCCCGCGATACCTGTACTGTGGTCTGCGGGGGGTCTCCGTCACCTCCCAGCCGGCTTCTGCAGCTTTCACGCCGGGGACAGCTAAGCAAGCTGTCCCCGGCGCTTCCTCCTCCCCCTGCAGCCGGAAGGACGTCCGGCTGCGTTGCTAGGGGGAGGAAGGGCTTACCTTCCGGGGTCCAGGAGGACCTGCAAGAAGGTAAGCCCAAGGGAGGGGGGAAAGGGGGGGTCGGCGAGGCGGCGGGGTTGCGGCGACGCGGCGGGCGGCGAAAAGAAGCCCATAGGCTTCTATAGGGTATCGCCACCCAAAGGTGGCGATACCCTGCCCTGCGAAACCGCTGCGAACGGGTTTTAGTACATAGGAAAATGCGGTAAAACGGGGGTTTTACCGCATTTTCCCTTTAGTACATCTCGCCCAAAATGCTCTGTTCCTGGACTTCCCTGCCAGTGGCAATTAAAGAGGTAGTACTCCAGCACAGTCCAAAATTCAAAGAGGGGGTTACAACTGCCAGTGAGTCCAGGACAGTGATGTTTGGGGTGGCAGTAGGTGTGGCTCTTCTTTTTGAATATTGGACAGTGGTGCAGTCCCACATCTGTAACTGTCACTGGCAGGGAAGTCCAGGAACAGAGCATTTTGTACCTAATGGAATGGGTCATGTTGGAGGGTATGTGATAAGGGAGGAGAAGTGAGCCAGAGGAGAAGTGCCCCATGGGAACCAGTCAGCACTGAAGTAACATCTGTAGTTTGCATAATATAAAATTATACAGAGCAGCTGATTGGTTGCCATGGGCCACTCCTCCTCTGGCTCACTTCTGCCTCCCTCATACACAGGGGCGGATCCAGGATAAAATAACAGGGGGGGGCACCATGATAAAAGAAGGTTTAGGTGGGGGAGGGGCGGTGTTAGTGGTGCCAGTGTACATGCTAAGAGAGCGGCAGAGAGAAAGTGGGAATGGGATTAAAAATAGGCCCTGGCATTTAAAGTACGCAGGCCCACCATGGTGACAAAAGTGAAGGATGTAGTTGTGCATGCGCCAAAGGCGTGCTCCGGAAAAGGGTGTGTGTCCTTGAGTGTAGTGTACAACACCATTTACAACTTCTACACATTATGCATCAAAATACTAGACTCCATTATACTTTTCCCTTACACATGATGCCAAATGGAATGAGCCAAAATTCACATAATGCCACATGGATTGAGCCAAAATCTAGATAATAACACACGGATTGAGCCAAAATTCACATAATGCCACACGGATTGAGCCAAAATTCACATAATGCCACACGGATTGAGCCAAAATTCACATAATGCCACACGGATTGAGCCAAAATTCACATAATGCCACACGGATTGAGCCAAAATTCACATAATGCCACACGGATTGTGTCAAAATTCACATAATGCCACACGGATTATGTCAAAATTCACATAATGCCACACGGATTGAGCCAAAGTTCACATAATGCCACACGGATTGAGCCAAAGTTCACATAATGCCACACGGATTGAGCCAAAATTCACATAATGCCACACGGATTGAGCCAAAATTCACATAATGCCACACAGATTAAGCCAAAATTCACAATACGCTTCATAAACAGGGACATTGTCCACCAAAGGCGCGCATTAAACATTTACACCATAATGTCCATTACACATTAAGTTACACGCCATTATGTCCATTAAGTATTATGCCAAACACCATAATGCCTATTAAAAATTATGCTACATAAGTGTTGCTTATCTACATGCTCATTGCCAAGGGTTCCATGCTCATTGCCAGAGGTTCCATGCTCGTTGCCATGTGGGATTTCATGCTCTTTGCCATGGGGGAATACATGCTCGGGGTAAATGGGGACAGCCGCAGCCGGGCAGAAGAGATAGCCACTGACAGTGGCAGAGCCTGGCTGTAGTCAGAGCACTGCAGGTCCAGGCTTTTTGAAAAAATATGTCTTTCACACCAGAAAATGCATTCCCAGGTTGGCCCCTTTTACACCAGCCTAGTCCCTGCATTTTCTGGTGTGAGGGGGAGAGAAAACCACCCCTCCCCCCCCCTTTAACCAGTTTTCTCATTTAACCGGCTATATCTTTGGAACCAACTGACCCATTTACATAACACAGGTATCATATTTGAAGAACTTTTGAGTGGGCTTAGAATGATTCTGGCCCAGTGAAACTGGAACATTTGGTTCCAGAGTAATCTGCCCTCAAAGAACATGAACAGCCATGAAATGACATTTCAAAAATAAAAAAATCGGTTTACACACAATATCTCTGGAAACGATTGACCGATATGGACCAGCCTGGTATTATTTTGAAGGCCCAGCGATTTGGAATTGAATGAGATCAACCATAAGCTTCTGTGATGCTAGGGTGGGAACTGGCAGCCGTCGAAACCAGGTGGGGGTCGGAATTGACGGGTCCCATATTATCCTATGGGGGAAAACGTTACAGCTTTGCCAGGCGATATCTCCGGTTCCCGGGGGGCTAGAGACATGGGGCTGGGCTCGTTGGAAAGCCCTGGTCCTCAGCTACTAAATGAAATGACATGGGGGGGCACGTGCCCAGGTGCACCCCCCCCTGAATCCGCCACTGCTCATACATCTGCCCCACAGTTACTAATGATCACAAATAGAGCAAGTATCTCTGAGCATGCCTCATGTGGTTCTTTCTCCTTCACAGAACACCTTCCACTTTATGGGGTATTTTTACTAAAGTTTAGACGTTGTCTCTAGTAACAACCAGATTCTACTTATTTATCTAGCATGTTCTATAAGACAATAGCTAGAACCTAAATAGTTGCTATGGGCAACATCACTTCTAATCTTGCACTTAAGTAAATAAACCCCAATGGGACTAAATGTCCTCACTCCTTTTAGTCATTACGGAAGACCCTATATATCTGTTTATTTAAACAAGGGCAGTGGCATAAC
This sequence comes from Crinia signifera, assembly GCF_055691185.1. Taxonomy (NCBI): domain Eukaryota; kingdom Metazoa; phylum Chordata; class Amphibia; order Anura; family Myobatrachidae; genus Crinia; species Crinia signifera. The sequence goes on from NC_139225.1 coordinate 33,027,841, forward strand.
AAAGAAAATAATACGCCCCTCGCCCCCTACTGCGAGTGGAAAAAGGTCCATAGGAGCAGAGTTAACGGAGGAGAGATTGATCTTCATTGTTCTCCTTTAGTTTCCCTCCTGTATATATCCACTGTCAATGTAAAAATTCGGTACTGCCTCATCTTTGCGGGCACTGTAACGCCATATTCACTATTGCCCCCCGCTACGTAAGGATTTTTGGTGAGGCAACTGTTACAAATCCTGTGTTCACACCACCATCTATTACCTTCAGTAAAGTTGTGGTGAGCGAAGCGCATCGAGCCGCCAAGCCCACGAGGGGATGATAATGCTACGTAAGCGGTGACGCAAAGATGCACTGAGCACCTCGAATCACAGCAGTCTTGGCTATGGTCGTCTAGCAGTAACTATAGGTAGGGCCGCAACCAGGTGCCCTCACTAAATCCCCCCCCCCCCCCCATAAAAAAATGCTTCATCCCACACAGTGCCGGATTTCCCAATAGGCACATGAGGCAGGTGCCTAGGGGCGGCAATTGCCGGGGGCAGCACACCAGGTTTTTTTTTTTATATATATTTCTGCAACTGATGGAGTGGAACAATGTACAGTAAATTGACGTCTGGGGGGTGGTCATAGGGTTAAGTTGAAGTTACTTTGGCTGTCTGCGGGGTAGTGACATGATTGGATTGGGCAATAACATTCACCAATTAAGTAAGCAAATGGTGAGAGGACAGTCCAACACAGATTTTAACGGGGATGCGATGCTGCCAGATTGACCAAGTTCCGAATGTGGAGCATGCCATAGAATGGCCACCACAGCTAACGCCATCTAAATCGATGTGCGGCACCTAGACAGCATTAGACTTCTATCTGCTAATTACACCCCCAGAATCCTGTGAAAATAGCCAATAGGAGTCTGGGGGCGGGCTTAGAAGTACAAGCAACTCCTTATGCTGAGTCTCTAACGCTGCAGGGTGGCTGACATACAGCGCTGCCGATCCACGAGATATACAGTCAGCACATATATTACGTACATCATATGTAATTGAACACAGGAGTGCCGGATCTCATCATCCTAGCCCCTCCCCCTGCTATACCATGCCTATTTTACAGAGCGATATAGCTGGATATGGAGGGAGGGAGCTCTGAAGACAGAGATTGGATTTAAGAGCAGAAAACTGTCACAGCTCAAAGTGAAAAGTAAAAACGGTTACAGCTCAACGTGAAAGTACAGTGCAGAACAGGTCACTTTGACTGGCTTTTAACTAGTTTGAAATAAAACATCCCAGTTTTTATCCTAAATTCCGGCTTTTATAAGCATTGTTTTTTATTGCATGTGACATTTTTGTGTTCTCTATGTTTTTTCCTACACTGGGCAAAGTGCATTTCCCTGCAGAAGTGTAAATGGACGGCATAAAACACATCACATAACAATTCTAACTAAATGGCACTTACATCTTATTATTTATTAACATCTCACATCTTGTCTAATGTTAAGACAGATGTGTCCACATCCAGCTTGCGTACCAATAAAGTTATATGTTGTTAGGCTACATCCAGGCAGCGGTGCAGAGGAGCCAGATTCAAATGTGGGCGGAGCTGCTTATATGGAAGCAGCAGCGATAGCACTAAAATGGTAACGCGGCAGCGGCGGCTGTTAAAGAAATGTATATAGTTTTTCTCACTAAGGGGGGATGGCCACGCTTTCCGCTGTTAGGTCACACCCCCATGATCGGGGCCCAGCAGACCTCTTGGCACGGTCCATGAGGTCCTATAAGCCATCTGCTGAAACTTCAACAAAAATGCCAGGAAGTCTCTGTCCTCTAAAGGAGAACATGGTCTCGTCCATAGTGGCGGTGACACGCCACTGTTTCCACAAATAAATAAGTGTCCACTGTGCATGCAACAAGAAACGGAGTAGATCCACTCAGCACCTTACATTGGGGGTTATTCAAACCTGATTACTGGACTCTAATTTGCATAGCCCTGCGATCAGGTGATCGCCACCCAGCCAGTGTGAAATCCCGCCCTGTGCAAACCTGCAAATTGCTGTGCATGGATGTGAAAAGCTTGGGAAGATATCACAGCCCCGCGACTAGCAGCAAATCCATACTGAAGCCGCTCACCATCAAATGTCACCACCCCCAAATGCCGGCTTTTTTGCAATCAACTTGCACACGGCCATCGATTTAAAAACTAGGATGATTTTATTGCAGGACGGCCTCCCACATGCGTACTGCAGGATGTACTCATGCGCAATCTATTGATTATCACCTGGCCTGCAAATTTGCAGCTGTGCGATCAAGTCTGAATAACCCCCTTTGTCCTTTGCACAGGCCGCACCTTCATGGTCTATCCCAGGCACTCTGGATGAAAATTAGGCATTTGAGGAATAGCAATTTTAGTTCATTTAATTTATGTACACCTTGTCAACACTGAGGGAAATATGGGTACGAATGTATATATTGTACCCATTCTATGGCAATGGAATTCATTTATTTTGTTGCGATTTTTCTTTTAACCCATGATTGCCTACAGGCAATTTTTTTTTTTTTTTTTTTTACACAATTAGGCCAGCATACACGGGAATGGCTCATAGCATTCAGTGGCGCCGGAACGGGGGGGGGGGCGAGGGGGCAGCTTGCTCCCCCCAAAATTACTGAGGCGCTAAACCAGCTGTGCGGGCGGGCGGCTGATTAATCTTGATCCAGCCCCCGCCCGTCCGCCTATGTAAGCCCCAGGAGAGAAGGGGTTAATGGCAGAGCGGGGACGGAGAGAGGGAGGCTGAGCGGCAGAGCGGGGACGTCAGCGTGACCCCCGCCGACCTCCAGCAGCGTGAGGAGACGCGGCGCCGGGGACTGCCGCAGCCAGGTGACAGAGGGAGCGCGGAGAGGTCTGTGACCCCCGCCGACCTCCAGCAGCGTGAGGAGACGCGGCGCCGGGGACTGCCGCAGCCAGGTGACAGAGGGAGCGCGGAGAGGTCTGTGACCCCCGCCGACCTCCAGCAGCGTGAGGAGACGCGGCGCCGGGGACTGCCGCAGCCAGGTGACAGAGGGAGCGCGGAGAGGTCTGTGACCCCCGCTGACCTCCCCGAGTATTAGCACCGCCGGCCACGCACTGAGAGGCGGCTAGGCTAGGCTGCCTTGTGTATAATGCCCACGCATATATGCCGCTGCCTTGTGTATAATGCCCACGTGTATATGCCGCTGCCCTGTGTATAATGCCCATGCGTAAATGCCGCTGCCCTGTGTATAATGCCCATGCGTAAATGCCGCTGCCTTGTGTATAATGCCCATGCGTAAATGCCGCTGCCTTGTGTATAATGCCCACGCATATATGCCGCTGCCTTGTGTATAATGCCCACGCATATATGCCGCTGCCCTGTGTATAATGCCCATGCGTAAATGCCGCTGCCTTGTGTATAATGCCCACGCATATATGCCGCTGCCCTGTGTATAATGCCCATGCATATATGCCGCTGCCTTGTGTATAATGCCCACGCATATATGCCGCTGCCCTGTGTATAATGCCCATGCATATATGCCGCTGCCTTGTGTATAATGCCCACGCATATATGCCGCTGCCTTGTGTATAATGCCCACGCATATATGCAGCTGCCTTGTGTATAATGCCCATGCATATATGCCGCTGCCCGGTGTATAATGCCCACGTGTATATGCCGCTGCCAGTGTGTATAGTGCCCGGGGGTAACATATAGCAATTTAGGGGGCGCCAAAATGAGATTATATCTTGCCCCCCCCAACCTAAAAACGTTCCAGCGCCCCTGATAGCATTGACAGACTGAAGGTCGATATGCATCATGGACACACCTCAAGGTCGACAGGTCCCTAGGTCGACACATACATTAGGTTGACAGTCAAAAGGTCGACATGAGGTTTTCACAGTTTTTTTTTATCCCAAATGCAGACAAACACAAAAAAAGTGCACTGCATCCCCTTGCATGGCTTGCTGCTTTAGCTATGCTTAGGGCACGGTGCCTCGCTATGCTCTCCACTATTCTATTCTCCCGCCACGCCCTAGTGGATGGTACATGTAGGCTACAAAAATGTGAAAAACCCCATGTTGACCTTTTGACTGTCGAACTAGTCCATGTCAACCTAATGCATGTGTCGACCTAAGCCCATGTCGAACTTTAGTGGTCGACCCAATGCATGTTGACTTTCCTCTTGATGAACTAGTGACCGTATACCGCTCCCACAACCCAGGGACAGCCCCGGGCTACAACCCTGGCCTGGGGTCCCCTGGATGGGGGAACCCCTTTATTGGAGGGGTCCCCACTCCCCCAGGGACCCGGCCCGGGCTGGCCAGCCACAGGAGTAATGCTTTGGCTGTGGGACCTTATATAATAAGTGTCCCCTGGCTGTGGCATTACCATGATGGATGTTTGAGCCTGGTGTTGGTTGCTAAAATACGGGGGAACCCTTCTCCTTTTGTCCCCTGTATTTTTTGTCCCCCCCCCCTGTATTTCTGCAACCAGGACCAGCTCAATGAGCCTGGAGTTGATATATATATATATCTTTTTACACTGAGAAGCATCGCACAAATCTAACTAATCCGTGTGGTGGACTTAAAAATTCCCAGTAGATTCACCAGAATGGATAAGTCTTCTGTGGATAGTATCTCAGTACTGGAGGGGCCGGTGTGTGTCCAACTCCTCTAGCAACCAGGGGACTGGCACATAGGGCTAAAAGGGGGACAAGGAATCTCAGACGCCAAAGCAGATTGTGGTGGTAGGGGATTCTATCATTCGAAAGATAGGGCAATCTGCTACCGGGACCGTGATCGCCTGTTTTCTTCTGGGTGCTTGAGAACGTCCTATCGTGGACCGGGTAGACAGGTTACTGGGTGGGCCTGGTGCATGTTGGCTCAAATGACCGAGTAAGAGGCCTCTTGGCAAGTGCTTTAAATATTATGACAATAATAGAACTGGTATATAATACGATTAATAGAGCTGCCACCACATCATGCAATTTAAGGGACAGAGCGGAGCTGCTGCACATGCCCAGTGTACCAGCTTCTTACAGCACATCTACTGTACGTGTGGATCTTAGCCCTCAAACATCGCAACAGACCAAAGAGTAGCTGCCAGGAGGAAGAGACAGGAGACTTACCATGAAGTGGGAGGTTGTAAGCTTAGGAAGTGCAGTACTGGTTCTATTATGTTTATGTATTTATTTATTATATGTTTAATCTTTTCCTGACCACTTTTCTTTTTTAAATGTTTGAAACAGCCTATACTATTTACCATCTGTACAGTTAAATATTGATACTGTGTCCAGTGTATAAAAAGAACAATTTCCTGGACTCCCGTACTTACTCCAATGTGCTGCAGAGTGGGAGGCTTTGGATTACATTTGGAAACCCCCCTCTAAAAATCCTGCGTTTGCCACTGAGTAGAAACACCCACTCGAGTCGTAATGGGGCAATATTGGACTTAGTACTAACAAATAATGTAGATTTAGGATCAAACATCAAAGTAATTTAACATCTGGGAAACAGTGACCACAACATGGTTTTACTGGAAATTAGCTTCTGTTAACAGCAATGCAAAGGGACCCATCTAAAATACTTAATTTTAGGAAAAAATTATTTGGAATGGTTGAGGGACTCTTAAAAAGAAATGAAGTGGGATGCTCTATCTAAGGGGAAAAACGCAAAGGTTGCTGGATACAGTAACAAAATAAATTTATCCCAAAGGAAAATAAGAGTAAAGGTTGAGTATCCGTTATCCAAAATGCTTGGGACCAGAAGAATTTTGGATAATGGATTATTCCGTATTTCAGAATATTTTTATATTTCAATGATGTATCTTGCGGCATCTTGCATTTATGTTGTACAAACACATCAAACACATGAAATACACACAAATATATTTTATTTGTGCATAAAACAAGGTTTCAAAATATGAAACAAAGAGTCAGATTTAATAGGATGAGAGATTCAGAAAGCAAGAGATTTGGTAAAGAAATGTACTTGTTTCCTAGCACGGCGCCCCCGATGCAGGGCCGTCTTTCCCATTGGGCTTAATGGGCAGTTGCCCAGGGGCCCAAGGATAGTAGGGGCCCACCACAATGGAGAAGATGGCACTGTCCTAGGGAAAGGCGGCAGGCGGTGTGTAGCGGGGATCCTGGCAGCGGCGGGTGGAGGGGACCCAGGCAGCGGGCAAAGTGTGCAGGGGATCTGGGCAGCGGGCGGCGTGTGCAGGGGACCCGGGCAGCGGGAGGCATGTGCAGGGGACCCAGGCAGCGGGCGGCGTGTGCAGGGGACCCGGGCAGCGGGAGGCATGTGCAGCCGGGGACCCAGGCAGCGGGCGGCGTGTGCAGGGGACCTGGGCAGCAGCGTGTGGCAGGGTCCGTCCAGGAAGCGGAGACCTTGATGTAGTGCTGTCTGCCGCCGGGCAGGAAGCGCTGCTGTGCTGATTTTGAAAAGACTGGCCATATGGTGATTGGCCGGACGCTCAGCCAATCAGCGCCCAGCCATTATTTCCAAAATCTGCAGCGCTTCCCGCACGGCGGCAAAAAGCACTACATCAAGGTCTGAGTTGCCGCTTCCTGGACGGACCTTTCCACCCACCGCTGCCCGGATCCCCACCACCCGCTGCTGCTGCACATAGGTGAGGGGAGGGGGTTTGTGAGGGGAGGGGGGTTATGAAAGGAGGGGGGTTATGAGGGGAGGGGGGCCCTCAAATTATTTTGCCCAGGGGCCCATTATATTCTTAAGACGGCCCTGCCCCGATGTCCATCGTAGGGCATCTGATCGCATCGCATGCCATATAGCCGCATATGATGCATGCGATGCGATGTGTTTTTTAATTGTACAAGCACCCTGATGGGTGCTTACAATGTTAAATGCACCCCCACGCCACCCCCACTATCAACGCAAATCCAAAGCGCGGCGAACGCAGCGAGCCCGCGAGGGGCGGCGGTACGCATCCTCCGACCTTTTCATACCCCCATTATGCACGTCGGCGTGGAGTTGATTTTAGATAGTGTGGCGAGTGCAGCAAGCCACCGAGCCCGAAGCGTGGCGAGCCCCGCGAGGGGATGCGTATTACTTTACATGTATTCCGCGTCCCCTCGCCACACTATCTAAGATCAACTCCACGCCTACGTGGATAGTGGGGGTATGAAAAGGTCGGAGGACGCGGGCTCGCTGCTCTCGCCACTCTTCGGGTTGGCGTTGATCCTGGGGGTGGTGTTAACAATGGGGGGCAATTTAACATTGTAAGGACACTGCTTGTACAATCAAAAATCGTATACCATCGCATCGTATGCCATTGTATGGCATGCGATGCAATATTTTATTGTACAATATCGCATCGCATCGCATACCATATTAAGTGTTATGGTATATGATGCGATGGGCGCCGTGCTAGGAAACAAGTACCGAAATCTCCAGTATTTTTAAAGCGGCAATCATTTACACTGCAAAACCAGTTTGATTTTGCAGTGTAAATGATTGCCGCTTAAAAAAACCTGGAGATTTCTTACCAAATCTCTCACTTTCTGAATCTTTCATCCTAATAAAACTCACCCAAAGTTTGTGAATTTAAAAGCCAAGCAATCATTTTCTTGCAAATATTTAGTGCCAGTTACATATCATGTCCTCAGTAGTGCTTTTAGCAAAAAAATAATAATAATAATAATAATAATAATAATAATAATAATAATAAATCACTTTCTGGAATGTATAGTTTTTGGTATAATTTGGATAACGGATAATCAACCTGTAATAGCAACAGAACAAACCCATTATGGTTAAACAAAAAAGTTAGGGAACCAATAAACAATAAGAGGAGGTGTTCCACAAGTACAAATAATTAAATAAAGTTTGAAATAGGGAAATTAAAAGGGAAAATTAAAATAGCCACTGAAAGCATAACAAATCCCAAAAAGTACAGGTTGAGTATCCCGTATCCAAAATGCTCGGGACTAGGAGAATTTTGGATAACGGATTATTCCGTATTTCGGAATATTTTAATATTTCAATTATGTATTTTGAAGTATCTTGCATGTATGCTGTATAAACACATAAAATACACACAAATATATTTTATTACCACATAAAATACACACAAATATATTTTATTTGTTCAAAAAACAAGGTTTCAAAACATGAAACAAAATGTGTGTACTATCTCAGATATTTAATTTGAATGCCAAGCAATCATTTTCTTGTACATATATAGTGCCAGTTACATATCATGTCACCAGTAGTGCTGTTACAAATGTCCCCAGTGAGTTTTTAGCAAAAAAAATATTTTTTTTTCACTTTCTGGAATGTATGGTTTTCGGAATAATTCGGATAACGGATACTCGGATACGGGATACTCAACCTGTATTTGAAATACTTAAATAGCAAAAGATTAAGAAAAGAGAACATAGGCCCCTTAACCAACATTAATGGAAATAAAATTATTGAGGATAAAGATAAAGCTGAACTGTTAGATCATTTTTTGCTAGGGAGGAGCAGTCAGTGGAATCTACAGGCACCACATATGGGAGGTGCTCACTAGAATTAAATAAATATTTCACTACAGAGGCGATCCACAAGAGGCTACGCGAAGTCAAAACAAATAAATTATCAAAACCAGGTGGGACCCAGGGTTCTAATGGAACTGAGGGAGGAGTTAGCAAATCCTCTGTATTATATTTTGAGAAATCATTTTCATCTGCCAAAGGACTTGAGAATAGCGGAAATAGTACCAATATTCAAAAAAGGAAAAAAGATGTCTCTGCAAATGTAAGACCTGTAGGTGTAACATCAGTTGTCGGGAAATTATTTGAGGGAATTTTAAGGGATGTACCCTGAATTATTTAGAGGGGCATTGTATAATCAGTAGAAACCATCATAAAAAATCTTTCTTGCCAAACTAACCTAATAGGTTTTTATGAGGAAGTCAGCAAGAACCTAGATATGGGCATGGTTTATTAAGCACTTGCAACTTTTATGGACCTAAATATGGGGTATGCCATAGACGTGATCTACTTGGACTTTGCAAAAGCCTTTGATACTGTGGGATCGTTCTAGGGCCGCTTCTATATAACATAGTCATTATTGATATAGAGGAGGGAATACTAAGCAAAGTGTCCATCTTTGCAGATGATATAAAACTGAGCAGGGTGATTAGAACAGACAAGGATGTCTCCACACTACAGAGGGATTTAAATAAACTAGATGAGGTTCAATGTTGCTAAATGTAAGGTTATGCATCTCGAGGACATAACCACTGAGCTACTTGCAATCTAAATGGAACAGAATTGGGTAAATCAGATTTGGAAAAGGACCTAGTAGTCCAAATTGACAACAAACTGGGGTGTAGTGCTCAGTGTCCTGTAGCAGCCAGTAAGGCCAACAAGACACTAGCCTGTATAAAGGGGCATGGAAGCTAGGGACACCAATGTAATGATGCCACTGTACAAGGCACTGGTTCAGGGCCGGTGCTAGGGTGTCCGGCTACTCCCTGCAAACTACAAATTTGTGCCCTGTCTCCATTATTCAATAAAGGGGCAGCGCACTCTGAAGGCATGTGCTGCAAAAAAAGGGTGCGTTATCATAAGGAAGGGGCACGGCCGGACAATAATACCACCAATTAAATTAAACCATATAGTAGCACAATCTTTTTCATATTACAACACACATAGTGACCCTGATTCACATTACACAAAATAGTAGTATCCCTTATTCACAAAGCCCAATGTAGTTCCCCTTATATACAAAGCCCACAGTAGTGCCTCGAATACACATAATGACCACAGACGTAGTGCCCCTTATACATAACAGCCACAGTGGTGCCACTTAAACACATAGAGCCTGCACTAGTATTGCAACTTATACACATAATGCCCACAATAGTAGTGACATAAGGTGTGTGTGTGTGTGTGTATGGTGTGAAGAGAGCAGAAGAGTAAGAAATGGAAGGTGGAGAAGGTGAAAGGTAAAATGCCTGGCATGGAGAAGGGGTGCAGATCCCGGGCAGGGAAAGGGAGGGCCAATGCTGGGCAGAGAGAGGAGGCGATGCTGGGCAGAGAGGGAGTGGCAGATGCGGTGCAGAGTAAGTGGGGACATATGTGGGGAGAGGGTGCAGATGCTGGGCAGAGAGAAGGGGGGTACATGCTGGGCAGGGAGACGGAGGACAGGTGCTGGGCAGAGAGAAGGGGCAGATACTGGGCAGTGAGGGGGGGACAGATGCTGGAAGAGATGCCAGCAGTCACAATACCAACACTGGCATTCCAGCTTGCCACAGAAGACTGTTGTCAGAATGCTGACACTAATGAAGATCCCTACTGTTTGCATCCTGACTGAAGTTTGTGGGGAGCATGTAAGTTAGGCTGGGGAAAGGGGGAATATTAGGTTTAGGCAGAATGTGTAGGTTTAGGGAGGATTAGGGTTGGGGGCAGGATAAAGGTAAGTATACTTACCGAACCCATCAGGATTCCCATGCCAGTATTCTGACCGCAAGCATCCCCACCATTGGTCATCTGTATGTAATCATCTCACATACAATTTAATTAACATCATATTAACCAATCATGACCTCCCTCACTAGAAACAAAAACATAAACTCCCATAAAAGCAATAAACTTTCCACCCCCATGATGACACCCCCCTCTATAACTTTCACCCCTTATATTAATTAACTGTACTCTAACCCTCCACTTCCAACTTTCCTGTTGCTGGGTCACAATTTGGCTGTATTCTGCACCCCAGATATACCCCTGCGTTGTGGACCCAGAGTTCTCAGGCAGGCTTGTGGGAGGCATCACTGAGGAGGAGGCAGCACCAGAGCAAGCAGGAGGAAGCAACATTGGAGGAGGAGGCCGGGAGTCCCAGGGACGGCCTTGATACGATGGTAGCAGGGGGAGCCTAGGATATCACAGCAGCATTGCAGCAAGTACCGCCAGGAGAACAGATGGGGATAAGGGGCTATACGGGCCTGCTCTGCATGAAGCGAAGGATGTGATGTGTGGTCTTTCACCTGACCGCACAACGCCCCTATGCTGCGGCGCTGCTGTTGTAACCCCTCTGCTGCCGGCGCTGCTGCCTATTATACACTGTGACAGGCGAAGCAGCAGCCGGCAGCACCACACATCACTGACAACATCAGCAGAGTCTGCAGAGTGGGGAGAGTGCCTATACAGCCCGGTGCCTCCCTGCTTTGCAGGCTCTTCTGGGCGAGGAACGCCGGCCATGCACTGTTTAAACCTCATCTAGAATGTTGAGTACTATTCTGGGCTCCTTAATACATAAAGGGACATTATAGTACTGGAAAAAGTCCAGAGAAGGGCAACCAAGCTAATAAAAGGGTTGGAGACATTAAGCTATGAGGACAGATTAGCAGAATTAGGAATGTATGCCATGGAAAAGAGACGTTTACTGGGAGACATGTGTAAATATATCAGGGGACAATATAACGAACTGTCAGACACCGTATTTACTGTGAGTTCGGAGACAAGGACAAGCGCACATGTGCTCAGACTGGAGGAGAGAGGATTTCATACCCTCCGAAAGGCTTATTTACGGTCAGGGCCCTAAAAGTATGGAACGCTCTTCCAGAAGAAGAGGTTGGACAAGCATTTATTGGATAAAAACATCCAGGGGTACAACCGATAAACATAATTTGGCCCAAATGTGGAATTGAAGTAAAAAAACTCAAAAAGGGGATTTAATATTTAGACAACACCCTCTAACAGGTCCTGTAAAAGGCTGAACTTGATCGACATAAGATAGTTTATGACTGTCGATGGCTGGTTGCAGAATCGCTATTGATGGCAACCATCGATGGCGACTGCACCGATGGTCATCCCTTCGCTGCAGCCCTTTCCCGATTCCTAAGCCAACAGTGGTGGAAGTTACACATTTATTTATGAAAACATTGTGTAAAGGTATTTTCAGTTTTCTGGAACTTATACACCCGTGTGGTATAGAACTTTAATAGACGAGAACGTTCTCCATGGCAGAATCACAACCAGACAACCAACTTATACTACAACACTCAGAGATCTTTATTTATTTATATTTATTGACTAAGATCAGTATACAAGCAGTGTGTTCTGTATTCCACAAAGGTGCTTATGCAGAGTTAAGACATAAACGCATTTTGCAACTTTATTTACATGCACAAATAGCTTTACTCATGCCTACTAAGCCCCCTTCAGCACTTATGGCTCCATACCAAGTAGGGATGGTCATTGACCATCGATGATTCATAATTATTGATGGTTTATGGTCAATGTGGAATACTTTTGCCATCGATGGGGATAACCAGATGGTTTCCTTACATCAACGACACAGCATAACCAAATCATTTTTTTGTTTAATTTTTCCCAGGTTGCTGGGACATGGAGCATAGCTCCACCCCTAACACCCGTGAAATCCTGCCCCCAGGTTCTGATTGGCCCATGGTCCAGTTAGTCAAAGGAAAGCGATGAACATTGATGGTCATCCATTTTATAGTGCTGCCAGCGATAGTCACTTACCCTATCGGCATCAATGTTAACCATTGATAGCAACCCACGCCGATGGTGGTCTGTTATGGGGCCAGGAGGGGAGGCGGTGAAAGTACGGTAAGGGCATACTGACCCACAATGCATCCATGTTGTTTACTCACGGTGCAAGTTACACACTGATGATGACGAAAGCTGGGGTGGCTGCATCCGATTGGCTTAATGCATCTTAATCCCTCCCTTTTATGCTAAAGTATCCTGTTTCGCGATCTGTTCACAGAAATATAGTGAAAAGTCTGAACAATTTGAAGTATTAACATGTAATTCCTAGTTTATAGAGGTGAAGATTGTGGATACATTTATATAGTATGGGGCAGCAGGGATGGTGTAATGGTTAGCTTTAATGCCTCACAGCGCTGAGGTCATGGGTTCGATCCCCACCATGACTTTAACTGTGCGGAGTTTGTATATTTTCCCCGTGCTTGCGTGGGTTTACTCCGGGTACTCAGGTTTCCTCCCACAATCCAAAAATATACAGATAGGTTAATTGGCTTCCAACAAAAATTAACCCTAGAATGTCTAGGGGTCTTGTTCCATTTACCTCTTACAGGCTCCCTGTGACTTTATTATCCATGATTGACACAGGTGGGTATGAAATTATGGCAGTCAGATCCTAAAAGTCATCAGAAGACGGACAGTGGAATTTCACTGGAATGCAGTATTTGCAGCATGCCCCTAGCACTAATCCTAGCCCCCTCCCTCCACCCAACAGCCTCACCTCACCTGTCCTGCTGCCTAACCCAACCTAACCTTCTCCCACAGCCTTAACCAAGCCTAACCCCATCCCCAGCCTTACTTCTGGGATCATGACTGCAACCAAAGACACTGCCTGGAGATTCATTTATATAGCGCACACATATTCTGCAGCGCTCTACAGAGAATAGTTGAACATTCACATCAATCCATGCCCCAGTGGGCTTACAATCTATATTCCCTACCACATGTACACGCACACACACAGACATTATAGGGCCAATTTGGTTGGGAGCCAATTAACCTACCAGTATATTTTTCAATTGTATAAGGAAACTGGAGCACCCTGAGGAAACCCATGCAAGTACGGGGAGAATACACAAACTCCTCACAATTAGGGCCATGGTGGGAATCGAACCCATGACTTCAGTCCCGTGAGTACTAGGGATGGTCAATGTTAGGTTCACAGTTCAAAGAGTAAGGTGTGCGATTGCAATATGGTCATGTTAAAATTGTGGGTATGACAGTATTAATGGTACCATCACTTCTGGGCCTTTTGGCTTAGACCAGGTGTAGATGCCTATGTACACTGTGGGGCTTAAAAGGTGCCCTCTAGTAACCTGGCTCTCTGGTCAAAAGATCAGAAGCCTGAGGTGTTATGATGCTACTAAGCCAGGGTGCCTGAAAATGCACTGGAGATGGAGCACACCTTCGCACTAGTTGGGCACTTTAGCACTTACGCACTTCTTTTCAGGATGCAACATTTTTCCATTGCCCTAGAAAGGAGAATGTTTAATTTCCCCGCCTGTAAGGCTGGGGCCCGTTTATTCATTGCACTTTTTACTTTGTCACATTTGTGGCGGGTTAAGGCGAGACCCTTATGAGCCACCCCCTCCACTAGTTTCCTGAGGCTCTCTTTTTTTATAGTGAAATTCCACTTTGCAAATGAATGTGCTCGCTGTGCAAATAGAAGTGTATGGCTAGAGATTTGCAGCCGAGCAAAAATGTCCAAAAACTTTCATTCGAAGGGTTTTTCCACTGGTCACCACTTATCGAAGACTCAGAGTAGCCAGGGACTTTCTCAGTGGCCGCAATCAAATCAGCTTGATCGGGGCTGGAGCTGATGCCACAAACCCACCCTAAAACGCTTGGGCATGGCTAGGGTATTTTCTGGCTCGCCTGCGGTTTTCTTGGCACTCCCCCTAAACGGCCGGTTGCCACTCCCAGACGCCGGCCTCCTGTAAATCCCCTGCAAACGGCTAGTGAAGGAAAAAAGTAGCAGGATTTCATCACTGCCCGTTGTCGCGCACGCGCATTGTGGCCTAGATGTATGCACAGTGTACAGATAATCGTCCGCTGTGCAAATTTGCAAACCAGCAATCAGGTCTGAATCGGGCCCATAATGCTTCCCAATGAGAGAACTGCAATTATATATATACTAGGTGATTCATCGCGCCCTACGGGTGCTCTTCACACCGTCGTAAGGGGCTGCGCCCCCTTCATTTGTGAACATTTGTATATGAAAAAATATGGTTAGAATTGTATGTAAGATGGCCTGTATTGCAACTTGAGTTATAGGTGAAATGTGTTAAATAGAGAGCATATGATTTGGAAGGGGGTGTGTATTGTTTTGTTTAATTAAAAAGCGGTTACAGAGTAAGATGTACATTGATAGTGTGGATGGTACAGTGACATTTGTGGGTGTGGGGGGGGGCTGTGTGTGCATGTTGTTTAGGTGTGTGTGTGTGCAATAGTATAGTAGGGTGTTTCTGAGTCAGCGGCTCCCCACTGGCGGAGGTCACGACACAGGAAAACAGGAGGCTGAGTAGTGATAGGGGTGTGTGGGCATAAGGGGGACTAAAGAGGAGGGTGGGAGATACTGTGCAGCTTCTGCCAGTGGGTGAGGGTCCAGCGTGGCAGTACAGGAGTACAGGATGGTGGCCCTCAGTCAGTGTCTCCTCCTACTGGGTGGGAGTTCGGGTGCATGAGAGCAGGAGGCTGGGCTATGAGGCATGATAGGGGCATGTGGGCAAAACAGCGTCAGCGACTCCCCAGTGGTGGAAGTTACGGTTCAGGAGAGCAGGAAGCTGGGTAGTGACAGGGGTGTGTGAGTATACCGGGGACTAAAGAGGGGCTTAGGGGTGCCGTGAATTGCGTGAGGGGCGCGGGGGGTGCCGTGAATCAAGGGAGGGAGGGGGCGCAGGTACCGGCGAATCGCGGGAGAGGGCGGGGGTCCGCAAAGCGTGGGAGGGGGCGTGAATTGCGCGAGGGGGGGTTGCGAATCGCGGGAGGGGGGGTGCGCGGGGGGTCCGTGAATTGCGGGAGGGGGGGGGGGGGCACGGGGCGCGATGAATCACCTAGTTGGTTATATATTCTTGTAGAAGGATGGTAGGATGTTGCTGTCATTCAGAATGCATTTACATAAACAGTAATAGTAGCAGTAAAAGGTCTGACTTAAAACACCTACAGTAAAACAGAACAGGTGTTATATATTATACAAAGAATTGGTTGATGATGTGTAGGTTGACGTGCACATAGTTCATAGTTGTCACTGGAAAAAAATTGCTACACGAAAAAATCAACACAGAAAGTTCAACACATGTAAATGTTGACATAAGTGTGGCACTTCATCGGTGTCCATGTCGACACATGAGAATGAATATGAAAACATTGAAAAAAAGAAAAATAAATCTTCAAAAACTCATGTCAACCTTTTTCATTGTCGACCATAGCCGTGCATGTGCCATTTAATCCTGAGGTTGCCGTGAATCGCGCGCGGGGGTGGGGGGGGGGAGGGAGGAGGTGAGGGGTGTCCGCGAATCACGGGAGGAGGGGTCGTGGGTGGATGCCGTGAATTGCGGGAGGGGGGGTCGCGGGGGGGGTGTGGGTACCTCGAATCGTGGGAGGGGGGGGGGTCGCGGGGGGTTGCAGTGAATCGCGGGAGGGTGGGTCGTGGGGGGGTCGGGTTGCCGCAATGACAGGAGGGGGGGTCAGGGGTGGGGAATCGCAGTTGGGGGGGTCGTGGGGGGCACAGTGAACCTCGCGAGGGGGGCCCAGGGGGTTGGCGTGAATTGCGGGATAGGGGGGGTCGCGGGGTGCCGCGAATCGCAGGAGGGGGGGTGTCACGGGGTGGGGCCGCGAATCGCGGGAGTCACCGGGGGTGCCGCAAATTGCGGGGGGTGTGCTGCAAATTGCGGGAGGGGGGTTGGCGCGAATCGCCACAAGAAAGGTCAACACATGTAATTGTTGACATAAGTGTGGCACTTCATTGGTGTCCATGTCGACACATGAGAATGAATATGAAAACATTGAAAAAGTGAAAAATAAATCTCGTCAACCTTTTTCATTGTCGACCATAGCCATGTCAGTGTTTTGCATGTGCCATTTAATCGTGGGGATGCCGTGAATGGGGGGGGGGGGAGGGAGGGAGGTGCATACCCAACATGACCCTCTCCAGGAGGGACACATTGCTCTGTTTCTGGACTTTCTTCTTCATTTATGGATTACCATCACCTGTGCTTAAACACCTTTCTTATCAATTACCCTGTTTAAAATGACAGGTGATGACAATCATAAATTAAGATGAAGTCCACAAACAGAGCATTCTGTCCCTCCTGGAGAGGGTCATGTTGGGAGGTATGTGGGGCGCTCACCTGGTGTGTCTGGTGAGTAGCTGTGTCTTTGCTGGGTAACATGGGGAGGCAGAGGGTGTCTGGCACTGTGCATACCTCCCAACATGACCTTTGCCAGGAGGGACACATTGCTCTGCCGTTGGACTTTCTTCCTAATGTATGATTACCTCCATCTGTGTTGAACAGGTTAATTGATAGGAAAGGTGCTTCAACACAGGTGATGGCAATCATACATTAAAAGGAAAGTGCAGGAGCAGAGCATTGTGTCCCTCCTATGACTGTGGGCTCACTGGGCTGGTTCTCTGTCATGTGAGTCAGAGGCTCCACCCAGCGTTACAGCTTCAGACACACTTTGAGTGACAGATGTAGCCAAATATATAAGAGATATGTTACAGAGTTGAGTATAATGGTGATACTCCTGTACCGGAGTACTGACATTTTCCAGCTTTCCTGCTGGCAAAGGTATAGCACCATGTAAAAATGTCATTTAGGCTAAACAATTGACTTTAAATCTTATGCTGCCCACACACGGTAAGATATTTTAATTAATATGACGTTTTCGACCAATTGGAACGACCAATCCTTTAAAGCTTTCCGTGTGTTGTCATGATAATGATTGAATGCACTACCTGTCGGTCGTTCACCTAGCTCGCTGATACCTTCAATATGTGGAAAGATGAACGACTTGTGCATGATTTGGATACATTGTTCCATGTGTAGTCATGACGGACAATCTGGGAGCGATCTGTATAGGATTTGTAGTTGTTAAACGACCCATCCAATCCTCTCATCAATTACTCACTTAGGGGGTTATTCTGATTTACTCGGAAAGGCACGATCACTCTCTAATGGACAAAACCATGTGCACTGCAGGTGGGGCAGATGTAACATGTGCAGAGAGAGAGTTAGATTTGGGTGGGGTTTTTACTTCAAACTGATATCTATATTGCAGTGTAAAAAATAAAGCAGTCAGTATTTACCCTGCACAGAAACAATAAAACACCCATATCTAACTCTCTTTGCACATGTTACATCAGCCCCACCAGCAGTGAACATGGTTTTGTCCATTAGAGAGTGATTGTGCCTTTCCGGGTGAATCAGAACAAACCCCTTAATCTGTGTGTGTGCGTGATATTGTTTGGCCGGGAGTGTTACGGATATTAAATAAATGAGAAGATTCTGATTGGTTGCCCATAGCAACATCCCATGTGAAATAGAACTCCCACAAATTTCCCCCTATAATATTATCTTCAAGAAGGTGCTAAATAAATAAGAATTGGTTGCTATGAGCAACATCCCATCTTCAATAGAACTTCCGGTACTTGTGTATTATCACGGCGCCCAAGTTTCTTATGTACTGCGCCGTAGGGAAATCGCATCGTCTGGGCCATTGTAACGGCCGTGCGCAGGGCCGGCGCCACCACTAGGCAAATCTAGGCATTTGCCTAGGGCGCATTTTGCCCCCCCCCCCGTGCCGCCCGGGTACCTGTCCTGCGGCGCTGTGTATTTAAAGCTGGCGGCGGAGGCAGCGGGGGTCCCTGCAGTCCATTAGAAATAACAAGCGCTATCCGCCGGGCTATGCGGAAGCGCTTCTGTTGTGAAAACACTGGCAGCACGGCGCACGCTGATCTCAGCCAATCAGCGTGCTGCCAGTGTTTTCACAACAGAAGCGCGTCCGCATAGCCCGGCGGATAGCGCTTGTTATTTCTAATGGACTGCAGGGACCCCCACTGCCTCTGCCGCCAGCTTTAAATACACAGCGCCGCAGGACAGGTACCCCCCTCCCCCGGCACCGGACAGCGCCGCAGGACAGGTACCCCCCCTCCCCCGGCACCGAGGCGCCCCCACCCCGACTCGCCTGGGGCGCTCCGGTGCCTTGCACCGGCCCTGGCCGTGCGATGTGATGCAATTTTCCTATGTAATTTATTCACTGCTCTCTTAGCCCCGGGGGATCGCATCGCATCACATCGCATTGCATCTCCCGCATATATAGGGTGTACGATGCCATTACATTAGCTATACAATTATATCATTGCATGACATACAATGAGGTTTTAGGCACCCCCCCCCCCCCACTATTCACACCACCCTGAAGTGTGGCGAGGGGCGGCGGTGCGCGTCCTTTGACCTTTTCATACCCCTACTATCCACGTCGGCATGGAGTTGATTTTATATAGTGTGGCGAGCGCAGCGAGCCCGAAGCGTGGCAAGCCCTGCGAGGGGATGCAGATTACTTAACATGTATTCCGCGTCCCCTCGCTGCGCTCGCCACACTATATATAATTAACTCCACGCTGACGTGGATAGTAGGGGAATGAAAAAGGTCGTAGGACGTGTTCCGCTGCGCTCGCCACGCTTCGGGGTGGCGTGGATAGTGGGGGGTGCCTAAAACCTCATTGTATGTAATTTTTGTATACCTAATGGCATTGTACACCCTATACAATATAAATAAAAGAGCACTGAATACATTACATAGGAAAATCGCATCACATCGCAGGGCACTTACAATGGCCCATGCGATTTCCCTACGCAGAATAGCCCACTAAGCAAATAGCTTAGTGGGCGCCGTGATAATACACAAGTACCGAACTTCCATCTTAATAAACATACAGTACCCCCTTACCACCAAAGATACATAGATAACTAAGGGGCATAGGCCCTTATTCTGGTTCACTCGCAAAGGCAAATTCCTTCACAAATGGACAAAACCATGTGCACTGCAGGTGGGGCAGACGTAACGTGCAGAGAAAATTAGATTTGGGTGGGTTTTTTGTTTCTGTGCACGGAAAATACTGCTTTATTTTTACACTGCAATATACATCTCACTTTGAAATAAAACCCCACCCAAATCTAATTCTCTCTGCAAAAGTTACATCTGCCCCCCCCCCCCCTGCAGTGCAGCATGGCCTTTGCGAGTGAACCAGAATAAGGGCCATACTGTATATATTATTATTTGCAGGCTGCTAATACCACTTTCACATCGCAGACCCGTTTTAAAAACCGGTATTTTAAACCGGTAATTAAAACGGGTCAGAGCCTTAATAGTGGCCACATTACCGTTTTAAATGCAGGTTTCAGTGTCATTCACATTGCAGTTGAAACGTTTCATTCTGAACACGTTTCAATGCAGAGTGTGACCATTGCCTGTCATTATGTGACCGGATACCTGTGCTGGGCAGGGCCGGTGCTAAGCACCGGAGCGCCCTAGGCGGGGGGGGGCTCCCCGGCGCTCACCTGCTCCATGGGCAGTATCTCCACGGGTGGCGGGGGGATGTGCGATGTGGCGGCGGCGGCAGCACGGGGGGGGAGGAGAGTGTACACTCACCTCCTTTTGCTGCCGGTGGCCGTGCTGCTGCTGCCGCTGAGTATCTTCACGGGGGGCGGGGGGATGTGCGATGTGGCGGCGGCGGCAGCACGGCGGGGGAGGAGAGTGTACACTCACCTCCTTTTGCTGCCGGTGGCCGTGCTGCTGCTGCCGCTGAGTATCTTCACGGGGGGCGGGGGGATGTGCGATGTGGCGGCGGCGGCAGCACGGGGGGGGAGGAGAGTGTGCGATCTGAGGAGATTGACGGTGGCAAGGATTCAATGATTTAAATCATATGAACAAACAGATCTCATGGGAGGTAGGAGGTGAAAGTGCTACGGTGATTTTAGATGGAGCGCTCCCACTTCAAAGGCAGCAAGGTGAAAACGCAGCTACTAGGGGGATGACAGAGGGAGCGGAGGCTGGCCGGGCACAGGCTGCGGTTGTCCCCTTGCTGCTGCTGGGAGGAGGAGTGTGTCCTCTCACCTCCGGCTGCTGTTGCTGCCAAGTCTCGACGGAGTAAAGCTGGAGAACTACTATGTGCAGCCGATCTGCTCCCCCTCCAGGAGTCAGTTCATCACTGGGAAGTAAGTGCCGAGTGAGTGGATATCAGTGCTTGTGCTTGTGTTGTTTGCCTGAAATACCGTTTCAGACAAACTGTACACATTCACATTGCACAAAAAACGGCAAGGAACCGTGTAGGACTCTGCTTTTTACACGGTTCGAAATGCCAGTTAATTTAAAACGGTAAATTGCCTGTGGTGCATTCACAGTGCACCCTTAAACGTTTTAAAAAGGGAAAAAAACGGCAATATACCGTTTTAAAAGTGCGATGTGAAAGGGGTATAATGCAGCTTTATTGCTGCAACAATAAATATTTGCCAGGATGTATCATTGAGTCAGAAGCCCATCCCAACGATCACTGGGAGTAATGTGATTGTGTTGCAATCCCATTACTTCCTGCTCTACTGCACAGGCAAACTGGAGTCATAGTGGGGAATCCTCCAAAAAAAGTGTGCAAAACTTTACCCATAGTGTTCGGTCTGGCACCCTGCATCTTTCAAAACCCGTGCAGTTCCTTTCCCCTGCCTGGGGTGATGCTCTCTGCTGTGGTGCTTCTAGCACAGGTCTGGTCTATATATCAGTGCTAGAATACAGACCACACTGTGCGAGAACCACCACAGCAGGGAGCGACACCTAAGGCAGGAAAGAAGAACTCTGAAAGAAAAATCAAGGGCCTGATTCCGACCTGCTCACTAAGCAGCGTATTTTCGATGCTTAGCAAGCAGGAAAAATCCGTCCCACTGAACGTCCGCTTGCCATGCCATGCCATAAATGACGATTCTGCATCCAGACATCGATAGTTAACTTAAAACTATGTGATGGACAACCATCGATAGTTTGAGCTATCCTACTCTTTGACTGACTGGCGCACAGGCCAATCAGAACGTTGGGGCAGGGCTTCCGGGTTGTCGGGAGCGGAGCTATGCTCCATGTCCCGGCACCTTGAAGAAAAAAAAACATCTTTCTACTATGCCATCGATGTAGGGGAACCATCTGGTTCTTCCCTGTCAATGGCAAAAGTATTCAACATCGGCCAAAAACAATCAATGATTTTGAAACATCGATGGTTGATGGCCATCCCTACTGTGTATCTTGCCTCCCTAGGAAGCAGGTAGGATGTGGGAGGAGCACCCACTCTACCGAGAGTAGGCAAGTTTCGGCTAATATAGGCTCTGCATTCCTGCGCTTGGAAAATCCGGCAGCACAACAGCCCCCCACAGAAACTGAAGTGGGCTGCTGTCGAAAATGGAAGGACTGGGACAGGTAGTAGAGACATCTCCTGCGGTCTTTCTTGGCGTTCCTTAATTTTGATGGTAACCACACCGTGGTGGGGAAATTTCACAAATGTAGTTGGTACTTGTGGAGTATCACGGCTCCCATCGTATGGCATCGTATGCCATAGGTAGTGGCATACGATGCGATACGATTTTTACCGATTTTTGAGCATTTTTGCTAAAAAAATCGTATGCGATCGCATCGGATGCCATACGATGGCATCCGATGCGATGGCACCCGATTAAGATTTTTACAGATTTTTGAGCATTTTTGCTCAAAAATCGTATGCGATCGCATCGGATGCCATACGATGGCATACGATGCGATGCGATGGCACCCGATTTTGCACTGAAATGCATCAAAATGCATTGAAATGTGTATTAAACTTGTGAAATGCCCCAAATGCCATTTTTCATAGTGCACCACCCCCACTATCAACGTCAACCCGAAGCGTGGCGAGCGGCGGCGGTACGCGTCCTATGACCTTTTCATACCCCCACTATCCACGTCGGCGTGGAGTTGAGAATAGAAAGTGTGGCGAGCGCAGCGAACCACCGAGCCCGAAGCGTGGCGAGCGCAGCGAGCCCCGCGTGGGGACGCGGATACCTGTGAAGCCCGCGAGGGGACGCGTATAGCTGTGAAGGTATCCGCGTCCGCTCGCCACGCTTCGGGCTCGCTGCGCTCGCCACATTTTCTATTCTCAACTCCACGCCGACGCCACGCTTCGGGTTGATGTTGATAGTGGGGGTGGTGCACTATGAAAAATGGCATTTGGGGGCATTTCACAAGTTTAATACACATTTCAATGCATTCTGATGCATTTCAGTGCAAAATCGGGTGCGATCGCATCGCATCACATAGCACGCGATTTTATCGTATGCGGTGCGATTTTTAGCATACAATCAGCATACGATGAAGGTCGTGGGAGCCGTGATACTCCACAAGTACCATATACTTTTATAAATAGAATATACATTTCTTTATCCCTATGCTATTTTTTATGTTTCTGTGTTTATAAGACTGTTATAAATGCAGTCTGATAATTCTATTCCACCCAAGCCCTTAACGCCAGTCAGAATACCCTCTCTGCCCTGTACCGTACAGAAGCGCTGTCTGACAATTCTCCCCGCTTCCTGGCACACAGCAGCCAGCCACACACTGCTCGCATCCTCTCATCTGCATATTCACGAAATCTCCCACTGGCTTCTTTCACAGAGAAACAAAGGTGAAGAAGACCACAAGGTGGAGTTGTTAATTCCCTAGCAATTACAGCTACAGATTGACATTGACCTTAGATGAAGCTAGAGCCTACCTGAACAGCTGAGTGCTGCAGAGTCTGTCCGCACAATGCACGTGGCTTGGTACAAAGTCAGGCTGTTCATAGATCCAATAATGTTATCCACAGCCAGCGATGCAATCCTGGGCTGTCCTATTTGTGGTACAGGGCAAGCGTCGGTCTGCCAGACACTGTACGGTATATGCAAAGCCTTAAGTGACAGGTTCTGAAATTCAATAATTCCTATGACAAAGTGTTTTCTAATAGTGATCTACTGCATGGAAGCACTTCAGCACTGGTGTATGCTGAATACATTGGGGGTTATTCAGACCTGATCCCACAGCTGCAAATTTGATGTTTGGGGGGTGGTAATCGGCTGTTTTCAGGGAGTGTCAGTGAAAACGCAGACGCGCCCAGGTGTTTGGGGTGGGGGGGGGTGGGGGGGAGTCATGTGATGTCAGCTCCGGCCTGATCAGCCTGTTTCTATCGCAGCTGCTGAGTAAGTCCTGGGCTACACACAGACTGCACATAGTGGGAAATAATTTTATGGTTTAGAGGCTTGCGAATGGATTTGCAGCGAATCACCGATCCAATTAATTTTTGCAAGCTGTGCTAAGCAATTTTCAGGTTTGTACGGGGCTGGATTTCACTGTGGCGGGTCAGGATACACCTGATCGCAGGGCTCTGAAACTTTTCCATTGTTACCAACTGTTTATTATGTTCATTTTCTGGAAAATGAGCCAATGAGAGGCCCGAATAATAGAGAGGTCTGAAGTGCAAACGCCCCTAGACAGAGGCGTGAGATGCGGAAACGCTTAACACACGTCCGCGACTACCTTAAATACTGGGCTTTTAAATGCTGCTTAGTGACGATTACTCTTTTCTTTGATGCTCTCTGAGGAAGCTGCTGATAGAGGCGGAGAAACGCGTAGGAGCTCTGGTACCATCCATGTCAATTACTTTAAGGACGGACTCTGGATCAGGCAGACTGGAGCTAAGCAGCCGGGAGCAGTCAGCATGAGAGCATTTATCCGGGTGGCCACCCCTTCTGCCTTATCCATCTGGCACCAGTCAGTAGCCACATTAGATGCTGACTGAGACAGGAGTGGTACTTATACCAATAGTAACTGCTTTCTTACATTTATTTGATACACTTCTCAAACTTCATCTGAACTTTTGCAAATTTTGTAACAATAATCATTGCCACACCTGCTTTACTAATGGAACTGTTTAACATCCATCGACTAACAACCTAATGTTTGTGTTTTATTGGAGACCTCTTCTTGATTACTATTCCACATCTGATTAATTGAGCGGCAAAATATATTCTATATACTTAAATATATTTTATTGCTTTTTGATCTACATTTATTTATTTGATTATTATTATTTTGTATTCTTTATTTTTGTTAGTTGTTTTAAAAAAACGTCCGGTACTAATTCATGCCCATTATTAATAACGCTTCCTCTTTGTTTGATTTATTGTATATTATTGTATATTATATCTAAATAAGAAATGGTGTTAAATTGTTTTATACTCTAGCGCCATCTCCCTCTTCCCTTCTTTTCTCCTTATTGAAAAATGTATGTGGTCTGAGTACCCACCTGTGCTCTCTATACCTTGAGAGCACAGTCCTCTTTTTTGTCTTCATTATATGAACAGTATGGTTTAACTTGAACTGGGGTATTGCATATTGTATACCAGCAGCCCTACAGTGTGACATAAATTAACTAGGGCACTACTATTGGGCTTAAAGATGTGATTCACAAAAAATTAGCCCCACCCCTTTCCAGTGGACCTGCAAATGCAATAAATTATTACTGCATCCTGCCCACCCACTATATAAAATCTTTGCTGAAGCAAATAAAGTAATACATAAATATGGTGCAATAAATAGCAGAGAATTGTCACGCTAAACATGGATTAGGATCCAACTCTTTTGGACTTGAAGTGGCGGTTTGGAAAGTTGCTGGCTGGATGAATTGTCTCTTCATGAACTGAACTAGAGTGAGTGGTTGATGATGATCTAATCCTGGGGTAGCCAACCCTAGTCCTCGAGAGCTACCAACAGTGCATGTTTTGCAGGTCTCCTCACAGAATCACAAGTGAGCTAATTAGCTCCATCTGTGTATCTTTTCAAATGTGTCAGTGATTAATGAGTGCAGCTGTGCAGCAGCTAGGTTGTCTGGAAAATGTGAACTGTTGGTAGCTCTCGAGGGCTAGGGTTGGCTACCACTGATCTAACCCGTCCAGTGGTCTTTCCCAGGGACCACAGCAAGAATGTTTTGATTTTGCTATGTCTGGTGAGCAGCTTGCGGCCCCTTGCCTGGGACACCCAATACTAACTCAGGTGCGGAACATGTGAGGTCAAAAAATGGCAATGAAAGTTGATTGAAGAAGTTGGCGATTGGAGGTAAATTAAAGGAGCCAAAGAAGTGGCAAACTCTGGAGTTCTCGTATAAGGAATTCTGGTGGACCACTAGTAGACTTGAACCAGGAATACTGGAGAATCATTGAGCAGACAATGATAACCTGGATACCAGGGAATAGTCTGCGGAGCATAGACAACTACACACAGGGCTGTGGAAGAAGTTGTTCTGGCGTGGAAGTGTTCCTGAAGTCCCCTTAAATAACTATGGGGACACATCCATTGGTTCCTTCAGTCAGCTGAGCTGAGAAGCCCCAAGATTGGCTGCAGAGCCGGTCAGGTAACCTGACCAACATGGTGGCACCCATCTCTGGGAGCCGACAGAGAGGACCCTACCAGGAGATGATCGCACACCTCCAAACCACACCGGACATGGCCATACAGGGGAACTGGCATGCCCAGAAGGTTGTGTAGACGCTTCTGCTGCACTCTCTGCACGCATGTGACAAGAATGTGGGAAAACTGTCCCATACAAAAGTAAAAGAAAATCTTACAATTGGAAACTACTGTACCCTAGGGTTGGCAATTGAGGGGGTTCACAGTGGATGATCTTCATTGATTGTGCCATCTACATTTTACAGCAATGGCAGAAAAACGATCAATGGACAAGTGACTGACGAGAGCCAGTCATTAAAGGAGGGCGGGGTTAAGTGCAATACCCTCTGCATCGCGAAAAAAAATAAAAACCTTTGTCATCAATGGCAGAGAAAAACTGGATCTCAATGAAGGATCGAAAAATCATCAACTAATGGTTGTATGCAATAGCTAGTGTTCATTCTAGCACCCTGCACCTTTTAAAACCTGTGCACCTCCTCTTTCCTGTCACTATCTGCTTTTGTGCTTCTAGCACAGTTTGGTTTGTATTTTTGTATTGTGATACAAACCAAACTGTGCTGTAAGAACCACAGCAGATAGCAAAACCCCAGATAGGAAAGCCATGTAGCTGAGGGTAGCCTTCCGCTTCATTATTACAGTCACAATAGTATCCTACAATATAGTGTGACAAGGAATCCTATACAATGGTTGAAATAAAGGCACTTATTCTGGTTGACTTGCAAGGCTGCAAATTTCACAAACTTGCTGGTGTGCTCGCTACCCCCGCCCCCCCCAAACCCCCGCAGGCACGCGAATGTGCGGAGGACCGACTGAAATCAGAATACCCCCAAAAGTCTGGTTCTTTTGTATTTATAGCAGGTAGACAGCATACCACGTTAACAGCTTGGCAAGTCTCAAATTACAGTATGGCAGGTTTTCCAGCAGGCGACATATAGGCTTCACAATGTGGGTACACTCCAGAGATCTCTAGCATATTCCTACAGCCTATTGCCTAGCCACTAAAAGGCATTAGGAACCCTGTCCCTCTGCTCTGGACAAACATATAACAGGAAATAGCAGGTGTTGTTAATTAGCAGACAGTGCTTCAAAACAGATCTTAGGAAAATGTGGACTGGATCTAATTAGTCCTGCTGCTGCTGCTCTATCCCCTCAACTGGATATTCCACATTCACTTCATGTAGAATTATGCTGTCCCTGCCAAAATATAGAGGAAGTGAAATGATTCCCCCATGGCCATCCTTTTCACAAAGGACCTTTTCAAATCCTGCCAATGCTTTGGCCTATGCTGGGAATAATACTTTGGGAATAGGTTGTTGAATGGGCCCAGCAGATCCCATGCCTTCCAACATTTCATACCATAAAATCGGTATAAATTGGGGTGGGGTGCGGTCATGGATAAAGGGGGTGTGGCCACTGGTAAAAAGGGTGCGACTATGCCCTCTTTTCTTATATTTTTCATAGACCAATGACATGTCCAGGCTGTGGGTAGAGGAGTCTGGTGGGAACGGACTTCCCAGCTCCACTGCAGTAGAGCAACACTGATGATAGATAGGCACCACATCTTACAAACCCTACACAAGCCCTTAATGACGTGGCTCCAGCTACTTCTCACACCCCACAGTGACTTTGGTGTCAGCCATGGCAAACAACATCTACAAAATCTCTTTTGTACAGCAGAAAGTCATTAGTGTATATCTTGTATTGCTAAGGACGTCATCACATACAAAGTTACCTATCATCTCTGCTCAAGTCTGTAACCCTAAGGGCCTTTCCAAGATCTCGCTTCCTACATCGATGATGAGATCGATAAGATCCAACATGATATTGTCTGCTCTTCCTCAGCTAACAACCTGCTCATTTCCTTCCCTGAACCCTTTACACCTTTTCTTCATTTGATCCCACGATTGAAGATTTAGGGCCATATTTATCAAGTAATATTTGCGGCTAAATGCCGAAAACATCTGTTTTCGGGTATTAGCCGCAAATATTAAGTATCCATCTAATGTATCAAAGGGGACCGCAGCAGGAATCTCCGATCCCCGCTGCGATACTCCCTTCACTGCCACATCCCCCCTAGGTTTCAAAGGGGGATGTGAAGCTGCCCGATGTATGAACATCGGGCAGCCCAGCTTCGCACCCCTGGGCTATCGCTATTCTGATATGGCGACAGCCCATTGCAGCCCCGGCAGCAGTGCGGTCAGCGCATAACTGCGCATGCGCAGACACCCCCCCCGACTTCCGGCTCCGTGCATCGCAGGGACGGGCACTTTTCGGAGTCCTGTCCCTCCGCCTGGCTGGTAATACATTCGGGGGATATGATCGCATTTTACAATGCGATCCTGGGCGGTAATATTCTGCCCAGATTGCATTGTAAATGCGATCAATGATAAATGGGCCCCAAAGTCCCCATTCTCTGCTCATAATGCTCTACTCTACTAGGTATCCTCTTAATCCTTTAATTTCACAAAATATTTATTTTGCGTCTCCTGTGCTCATACAAATTTTATATATATTAGTGGGTGTGTGCTTGTGTACAATAATGGCTTAAAATTTTTTTTCCCTAAAACTTTATAAAATACTAAAAAAAAAAAAAAAAAATTAGTGCACTACATTATGATACTGATAGAGCTGGACTTATCTAGCCTGCCTGCATCTCATCTCGGTGTGACGTTTGCGAAGTGCGCCGAGAATGGGACACACATGCGTATGAGATGCTTACACACCCCATGAGTGTCGACCTAAATCTTCCACTCGAGACTGCTCATCGGATCTAAAATACATGCGATTTGCCACTTTTCTGCATCCCTGAGCATCAGAATCGGGTAAAATTGGGCAAAATCCCAATAAGTGTATGGCCAGCTAAACAATGAAATATACCAATGTCTCCTAAACCACAACATAAACTAGTGGCCACCTCCTAACAAGTCTTGGGGAGACCTGGAAAAAAACCTGCCAACCTCCAACTTGCTTTCTCTGCCTCCTCCAGGGCCGGGCTACGGACCACATGTGCAAGGAGCTCAAAGTTATCAAGATCCTATTGTGGGAAGCAGCAGGGGGGGGGGGGGGGTGACAGGGCCACCTTTTTCCAACTACCTACATCTCCCTCCCATAATATTTATGGTCCACGCAATTTATAAGATAGGGAAGAGTAAGAACTGTCTATGAAGCAGAGACAAGCTCCTGGACATTTCTCAAACTCAGGACTTTGATGACCGCTGAAGTAAAAAAAAAAAAAAACGAAACTAATGTTTATACACAGTACATTGTAGGTACACATATGGGGGCTGATTCAGATACAGTCGTTAATGCCTACAGCGCATGTGTGGCAGTCACCCAAAAAGGAACAAAGAAACAACCCACAGGGGCCATCACAACATCTATGCAACTGCGTACTCCATTGCAGCCCTCAAGCAGGGACCTCCAATCTCATAGGGGTATGTAAGTTTTATTTCAGATGGGGTGTTGCTATCGGCAACCAATCAAATAATATCTATTATGTTCTAGAAGGTACTAAATAAATAGCTTTTGATTGGTTGCCCATAGCAACATCCCATGTGAAATCTTCTTAGTAAATTTCCCCATAGTGTGTCTATGGTGTTGCATAAGGGCTGCAGCAGTTGCAACACTGGCACCATTTATTCTGCGCATGAGATTGCGGACCGGCGCCCAGAAAATGGCTGAAAATCACGTCCACAATTTTTGCTGCCACTCCCTATTGCCTCACCTGAATGTTCCATTCCGGTCAATCAATTCCTCAAAAGTACCTTGGCATATGCACAGACCAATCACAACGCAACGCACAGTTGGCCGATAATCACTCCACTGCGCACAAATTGGCGATTATTTTTATTATTAACAATTTCTTATATAGTGCACACATATTCCGCAGCGCTGTACAGAGAATATTTCAGCATTCACATCAGTCCCTGCCCCAGTGGCGCTTACAGTCTATATTCCCTACCACATGTACACGCACACACAGGCATTCTAGGGTTCATTTGTTGGGAGCCAATTAACCTACCAGTATATTTTTGGATTGTAAGAGGGAACCAGAGTACCCGGAGGAAACCCACGCAAGTACAGGGAGAATATACAAACTCCGCACAGTTAGAGCCATGGTGGGTATCGAACCCATGACCTCTGTGGTGTGAGGCAATAATGCCTCACAGGCGATGCGACCACATCTGAATGGGGCCCGCTGATCCGGTTATGAACCGCTGTATATATATAGTTGTGGTTTATATGAAAATGGGCCCAGGCTATAGCGGACCTCCCAACATATTGTAGTTGGCAGGCAAGAATGTAGGGTAATCTTACTAAGATAGGTTCTAGTGAAGATGGGATGTTGTCCATAGCAACCAGATTATATAGGTTATCTTCTAAAAGGTGCTAAACAGATAAAAAGTAGGATCTTATTGGTTGCTAGGCCATCCCTGACACAGCACTGAAATGCTTGTACGTCTCAACCTCACCACATATCTGAGTTCTGCAATGGCCGATTGGAGGAGCTGCTATATCTGAACACTTTCAAATTGGAGGCCTGAGACTGCTGTACCATCAGCCCAATTACTAAATGGGCCCTTTCTCGCACTAAGGAGATGTCATTGCCTTCCCTGCAGCCCCTGTTGCATGCAGAGTTTTCTGGGCAAGCTGCTCAAGAACCCTCAGCACTGGAGGCCTTTGAGAAAGGGCGGGTGGTGGTCATGCAATCAGAGAGGCGTGGTAGCATACACTACCTGCCTCACAATCTACAGCGAAGCAGTAAATAGCTGTCAGCATGCTTATTGGTGGATCTCTGGAGCTATCCACCAATCAGGTGCTGACATCCAGTCGCTGTATGGAATCATGTAGAGAAGGCATGTAGGGACAAGTATTATTTTATGTAATTGGTTCCCAAGAATGGGTGTGTGGGGGCAGGGGCAAAAATGACTGGAAAAATGTCAGCCTATTTCCGGTGATTCATGCATGCACTAGATGTGTCTTTGGGAACACAGCGCAGGTACCATGTTCCAGGAGTCCTGCGGATGTGCAGTAGACACAATACCAGAATCTACTGCACTGATGGAAAGGAGGGGCTCAAAATCAGCCTGCACACAGGCCTCCTCCTATCTAAAGGATGACGCAGGTTTACTTCCTCTAACAATACTTAAGAAACAAAGTGGCCACACTCATAAAGTCAATGTTCTGATCAACTAGAAGGGTTACATTTCTTCAAGTACAAATTAGGGGTGGCCATTGGAGGGTTACCCATCGATGGCCACCATCGATGCTACCATTGAAATGCAACCTGAAAGTGAACCATCAATAGATTCACCCACTAATGGTTAATCCTGCTTCACAATTCAGTAGGCTGTGGGCCAATGAGAACCCAAGGGCGGGGCTTTGTGGGAGCATTGGGGACTGAGCTAAGCTCTGTGACCAGGAACTAAAAAAATATATATATATATATATATCTTAATAAATGACACATATTTGCCACCAAGCGATAGAGTGGTACTTTTAATACAGTATTTTACATAGTCCACCTTCACTACTTCACGCACAAAATATGCAATGTGCCTTGAATCCTTTTGCCATGTATTTTACTATGTATTTGTATATTGTATTGCACTCACAGAGAACGTGACATGCAGCAGCCTATCACCAGCCGCCGGGAGAACGCACACACTTATGGCACGCAGTAGCCTTGACTACGCTAAGGCTTGCGTTCCAGCAGCGCCTCACAGACTGGAAACTAGCAGATTTCCGGCAGGACAGCCGGCGGCCGGAGGTACGGTGTGCGGCAGACATGCTCTCTTCACTTCTGTGGCCTATTTAAGGTAAACACCACTTGTTAATCTTGTTATCACCTGTACACCTTGACAAAGGGGGACCACCCCCGAAACGTTGGTTTCATTGCTGTGACAACACGCTTGTTTGAAAGACCCCGGAGTGCCAGTCTGTATATATATATATATATATATATATATATATATATATATATATATATATATATATATATATATATATATATATATATATATATATATATATATATATATATATATATATATTACTTGTGCATCATCGATGGTGGGTTCTCTCCCATCAATGCCAAAAGCATCTAACAGTGGTCATAGCCATTCCTAGTATAAATACATATCCGACTGATGTAGTTGGCTTAAACAAGCACACATGCCAACTACATCACATAGGCACATAACACATTAAAGCATCAAGCTATTGAGATGCAGACTATTAACACACCAATCAAGGGGGAGTACAGCTGAATATTGCCCCATGTTCACCATCTGTGTGAACTAAGGAATAGATACAATACAATTGTAATAACCATGGTTCTTGACAACACAATATTCATTCCCAAGTCTGCTTCCACTGCCACAGGAAGATTGGGACAATTTCAGATGTATCATATGATTCCTGATACTTTGGGGCTGATGTATTAAGCCTGGTGAAGCATACCTCCCAACTGTCACGATTACAGCGGCACAGTCCCGATTTTCGGGTCCTGTCCCGCTGTCCCACCCGCGGCAGGCATTGTCCCGCTGCGGGGGGTGGCAGTTGGGAGACCCCCCAATCTAATAGAATAGACGCTGTGCGCATGCGCACAGCGTCTATTCTCGCATGAAAATTAGGTCATGGCTAATTAGCATAATTACACCCTCATTTGCATACGCCCGCCCCCTTTTCGGACGCTCGCGCGGCTTCGCGAGTGTCCCGATTTCATCAGCACAGAAGTTGGGAGGTATGGTGAAGTGATAAAGTAGAAGGTGAAAACACAGCAGCCAATCAGCTCCTGTCATTTTACAAACCTAGCCTATAACAGGACAGTTAGAAGCTGATTGGATGGTGCTTTATCGGCTTCCACTTTATCACTTCACCAGGCTCAATACATCTGCCCCATTATTATGTATGAATTAAAAAGGAATGGTAAAGCCCCAAAAAATGGGGGGAGACAGTCATCTTGTAATACTTGTGCATACAAATGTGTATTAACCCTTTGAGTACCAAGTGAATTTGTCAAAATAGGTGTGAAAATTACCAAGCAAACATTTGTGTTCTTCATAATGACCTGCAATGTTACCTTATATAGGAAATCTAATCTTTTTTTTACACAACATTTTTTATCTGAATTTATATAACAAATGTGAGCGACGCCTGCATCTTTAGTGGATATTTTGCACATCTCTCACAGAGATGTTGGCACTCAAAGGGTTAAGATCTGTACAGTTTATGGGCTTTATTCTAGTTCACTCTTTCTGTCAAAATCCTTCTTAGATGGACAAAACCATGTGCGCTGCAGGTGGGGCAGATGTAACTTGTGCAGAGAGAATTAGTTTTGGGTGGGGTTTTACTTCAAAGTGAGATCTATATTGCAGTGTAAAAATAAAGCAGCCAGTATTTTCCCTGCACAGAAACAAAATAACTCACCCAAATCTAATTCTCTCTGCACATTTTACATCTGCCCCCCTGCAGTGCACATGGTTTTGTCCATCTAAGAAGGATTTTGTCAGAAAGAGTGAACTAGAATAAGGCCCATGTAACCTTGTCATCACTGCTTGCTGTTACCCTGGGTTATTGCATGTGTAGCTGTTACAATGCAAATGCCGGGGTTCAGAATAGGAAGTCTGGTGTGTACAGGAAAAAAGCTTCCCCTACTAACAGACCGTATCCGAGATAGGTGTAGTTCTGGTAACCTGGGAAAACATTTCCTTCATGTGTATTCTGAATGTCATAAACAGATCTTTTATTAGGAAGCTATTGGAATCTTCTGGATATTGTGCCTTTGATAGCCAGACACTTCTTGCAGCATTTAGCAAGGTATACAGGGGAGAGCGGAGGCTAGCTGTGATTTTTCTGCTGTTACAGACAATCTATACTGTCTGCTTGGCTTGTGCTGTGCAAATGCAGAAGGCTCCAGTCCCAGTGCCCTGAGCTGTTCTATTTCACAGGCGGATTCAGCAATGTCAGGCCACTCCCTTGTCAGCATTCACTCTCTGTGTACATGCTTGTGCCTGCAGAGCCCAGAGAACAAAGGGAGGGGGGAAGAGGAGGCCTGGGCTTAGCGCAGCTCACTGTGGCAACGCTAGCTGAAGACCTGTCTGATAAATTGAGGCTTGCAGCTGGAAGGATCTATACTTTCCCCATGCAGAAACCAAGCGAAAGACCTTGAAATAAAGCGAAAAAATTATATTTTGCTGTTCTAGGACATTGTTCTGTCTAGTTACAATGTATAAGCTCTAAACTCTATATATGTATTTATATTATCATGTTTTAGGCACAGCGTCAACGACAAAACGGATTTTAATATTTATGTTCAAGTGAAAGCTTAGGCAATAATACAAAATAATAAAAATAATTTATTTATATCTATCTATCTCTCTAACTACTCCTCCTCACCTCTATGAGGTGATAACACCAGTGACCACTAGAGGCCACTTAAGGGAAAAGACTCCTTTGTGTGCAAACCGATAATTGAAAGTAATTTTTGCATTGATGGCTGGTGGCAGAATCGACATTGATAGTTACAAACTATGAGATAGACTACCACCGATAGCTATTGATGTTCATTGATTCGCTTTGACTGACTGGCCCATAGGCCAAGCAGAATGTGGGGCGGAGCTATGCTCTTTGTCCATGCACTTTGGAAAAAAAAAAAACATAGTTTCTGCTGTGCCCTCAATGTCGGTTCTCCCCATCGATGGCAGAAGTATTCGACATTGGCCATAAACCATCAATGATTTTCAATCATCGCTGGCCGATGGCTATCCCTAAGAGACACTGATCTGTTTCATACTTGCTGGATATGGAGAGAGGGAGCTCTGAAAACCAAGATTGGAGGTAGGAGCAGATAGGGACTGGGGGTGGGGTGGAGATTTTGTGGGCTAGAAACTGTCACAGCTCAAAGTGAAAGTACATTGCGTAGGTTAGCATTAGGCCGGGGGGGGGGGGGGGGGGGTACCCCAGCAACTGAGCAGCACTAGAAGGGAGGGTTAGGCTACAGGGGAGCGTGGTTAGGGTTTGGTTGGATCCCTGTCAGGATTCCCTCTATCGGGATGCCAGCATTGGTAGTCTAAGCAGCGGGTCAAATAAGCCAGGCATGCCCAAACTGTGACCCTCCAGCTGTTCTAAAACTACACATCCCAGCATGCCTTGCCATAATTTTAGCATTCCTGTGGCAAGGTATGATAGTTTCATAACAGCTGGAGGGCCATAGTTTGGACATGCCTGTTGTAGAATGGTGTACTTTCTGGTGGCCCTTCTGTATAGACTCTCCTCTAGCCTCCAAACTTTCAAGTGTTCCCTGAAAACTCACCTCTTCAGGCAGCGTATCATATTCCGGAACCCCCACATAATAACCTCCAGTAGCATTCATATCTAATTGCATCCCATCAGGACTGTCTTGTAATCTGGTGGGATTGCCATTCTATGGAATCCTATCCTTATGTATCCCTGCTGTTATCCCTATAGATTGTAAGCTTGTGAGCAGGGCTCTCCTTTCTCTATGCCGGTTTATATCTACCCAGTTTGTTTAATCACTGTTGTTTCCAATTGTAAAGCGCAAACAGAATATGCTGCGCTATATAAGAAACTATTAATAAATACATAAATATGAAATATATGTGAAAATAATGTGAAAAGGGAGCGGCAGACACTGGGAGGCAGAGTAAGCAATGACTGTCAACGCATGAAGACGTCGTCAGTCCCCGCACTGTGAGTGACACCACTGTGAATGAGTGACAGGGGTCTGAGGTTGTACAATAGGCTGAGGAGCTGGTACTGACCACTAAAGACAGACATACAAAGGATAGTGAAATGACACAATGACAAGGAGATTAGCGCATACACATGTCTATGCTTGCGACTACAGGAGACGTGCTGGGAAACTTAATATCACAGCTGTACTCCAGCTCCGTCCTCCCCACACAGGCCATGTTTTCCAGGTCACCTGGCAGGAGCGCTGTGTATCACCAACTGTCACATTTGGAATATTCACAGGCGACCCGGAAAATATGACCTGTGTGCAGGGCCGCCACTAGTAATCTTGGGGCCCGAGACTGACCTTCAGTCCGGGGCCCCCCGATGTCCTAACATAAAAAATGGCAGTGGGAATTTTGTTGTCAGTAGACCGATGTCGGAATCCCGATTTTCAGGGGCTATTCTCCCTCGTGGGGGTCCATGACCCGTATAGAGGTGGAACGGAACCTGTGATGAGCGTAGCGAGAATGCAAGGGGCTTTGTAGTGCTTATCCCCCTGTTGGAGTCCCGTCAGTCAAAATTCCGATGTCGGACTAATAACCGTTGGAATCCCGACTGTCTAAGCGCAAGCGTCATACCACACCCAATGAGTACAGCCATAAGCTGGGCCCCCCACGGGTGAAGGCAGGTGTCCCTTCCTCCCCGGACAGATGCAGGCTGGTCCCCCCGGTACCTGGGCAGCAGGGATCCGTGCAGCGCCGCAGGATGTGCAGTCAGCGGTGGGATCCCTGTGGTGGATGGGAACTAGTAATGCTACTAGTTCCCATCCGCCGCAGGGACCCCCTGCCAACCCCCACTGCAGCTGTGCTGGTGTGTGGGGTTCCGGATGTGTGGGGGCCCCAGGGCAACCGTCCGTGTTGCCCCGTGGATAATCTGGCACTGTGCACTGTATGGAAGGCAACTAACTGTTGATGACCGAGCCGTCCGGCCAATGCAGCGCCAAGTAAGTCCTGGCGGTGTGAACAGAGGGGAACACTATTCGATGTGGAGTGATTTTGAATGTTTTATCCCATATGTGCGCAGCTGTGATCACATTTGCAGCCGTGCACATTGGCGGAAGGGGGGGTGGGATGTGGTCGGCATTTACTTGATAAATGGGCTCTGAAAACATGTAGCCCGGCGAACAGGTCTGAATCGGACCTAAAAGCAGGAACAATGTTGGCTCTATTCAGCATTCCAATGTCTACTTAAACAAGTAAACAGGTTCCTCCACAGGGGCAGGATGCAGCAGTCCGGACATCACAGGGGGTGCACTCCGAACAGCACAGGCGTGTCCAGACCAATTGGGAGGCCAGCCATAGGCGCCGATTCTGTGGGTGCTCAAGGTCCCGAGCACCCACAGAAAATGATGAGCACCCACGGGCCAGAGTCCCACTGCTGGACCACCATATTAACTTGCTAATTTGTGGCTTCAGCACCCGCATCGCCGGACCCGCTGCCTGGGAAACAGTATGCCGGGAAGAGTGTGTTCCATCCACGGAGTAATATGCGCGCACTGAGTAGCTTAGCAGTGACCCACCCGCCTGTGTCCCACCGCACTCAACCTCCCTCATCGCTGGCACATGTACTGTGGGGGGCATTTATGTACCTACCCTGTGGGGGTATGTATTTATGTGTAAATAATGTGTAAAAAGGGGGACTCTGTTGCCATAATTTGAATATTGGAGACAACTGTGTTGCGTAATATAAATTTGTATTATTTGGTGGCCACGCCCCTTCCCATGAAGCCACTCCCCTATATTTTTGGCTTGGGCACCCACCAGAAAAAAACATAAATCGGCACCTATGAGGCCAGCTGAACCCAGAAGATAGTGGCCCCGCTAATGTCTATGTAGCTAGCCTTTGCTGCCAACGGGCTACCCATAAAATGCACTTGCACAATAGCGATGCAGTCACTCAATTTTGCGAATGTGTCACGGGGAGTGACCCAGCATACAATGCAGCACTCCGCAGGCTACGGTCGTCAGTTATAATTTTACGAATACTTGTGAGATTACAATGGAAGCTAAATCAGGCCTTGCAGCACTACTCAGGTAGAAGAAAATAGTAACAGAAAATGTGTGAAAGCGTTCCTTATCTAAGAATAGAGTTCTATGAAGAAAAAATCCCTCTTTTAGCAGAAATAATTGATGGGACTTTATTAATGTCACATCAATTATATAATATGTGTTTATTTAGCAGACAAATATTAAAAGGTGTTTGGTTTATATACCAGGAACAACAACAACAACAACAAAAAAATACCATATCTCAGTGGTTCCCAAACTGTGTGCCTAGGCTCCCTGGGGTGCCTCAGGACACTTGCAGGGGTGCCTTGGGTTGGTGCACCAGGATCAATTCATATTATTAATGGTCAATGTAACAGGCAAAACCAGTGCTGGTGGCTGCCAATCATAATATATGTGGACAAACTGGAGCAAATCCTGCCCCTCACCACATACCTGTGACATATAAAAACAATTTTTATTTATTTCTCAATAAGAAACATTTGGCCTAGGGGTGCCTTGAATACATTTTGGAGCTCTAGGGTGCCGTGATTCCAGAAAGTTTGGGAACCCCTGCCATATCTTATTAAAGCATGAGGTCATTTGAGAGAATCAACGCGTTTCATCTGTTGGACTTTTTCAAAGGAACGCGTTGGATACTCTTGAATGACCTCATGCTTTAATAAGATAAGATAAGCGATTTTTTGTATTTTTACTCTTATAATATTTCCTCTGTGCTATTAATATTTAATGACAAAACAAATCCACGACACATAATATATAACAGACAATAGTAGTCACTATGCTCGTTCTTCCTACAAAATTACTAGCTGCGGATTACCACCGCTGATTTACTTGGGCGCAGACACCCTGTAAACGAGGGAGTCTAGACTGAAAGTTCTACAGTGTCTAGGTCCGCACCAAAAAGGTCAACATACACTAGGTCGACACTGACAAAAAGGTCAACATGCAGTCGGTCATCGTGGACAAAAGGTCAACATGGAAAATGTCAAAAGATGAACATGCGTTTTTCATGTTTATGTGTCAATGTCGACACGTACCCCCAATTAGTGTAACATGTACCCACCCACGAGTCACTATGCTTCAGACTGCACCCAATCGGAGTCCACGTGGGACGTATGAAAAAGTCCAAAATATTAAATAGGAGAAAAAAAAGGTACTTGTGTATTATAGCGGCGCCCCCGATTTCCATCGCGCGATGTTTTAATCGAATCGCATCGCATGCCATGCACCCGATGGCATGCGATGCGACGCGATTTTTGGCCCCTATACGATGAAAGATTGTATAAGCACCCTAATGGGTGCTTACAATGTTAAATGCACCTCCACGCCACCCCCCCACTATAAACGTGAACCCGAAGCGTGGCGAGCGCAGCGAGCCCGCGAGGGGCGGCGATACGCGTCCTCCGACCTTTTCATACCTCCACTATCCACGTCGGCGTGGAGTTGAGAATAGAAAGTGTGGCGAGCGCAGCGAGCCCGAAGCGTGGCGAGCGGACGCGGATACCTTCACAGGTATCGGAGTCCCCTCGCGGGCTTCACAGGTATCCTCGTCCGCTCGCCACGCTTCGGGCTCGGTGGCTCGCTGCGCTCGCCACACTTTTTATTCTCAACTCCACGCCGACATGGATAGTGGGGGTATGAAAAGGTCGGAGGACGCGTACCGCTGCGCTCGCCACGCTTCGGTTCACGTTTATAGTGGGGGGGTGGCGTGGGGGTGCATTTAACATTGTAAGCACCCATTAGGGTGCTTATACAATGTTTAATCGCATCGCATCGTATGGCATTGTATGCCATATACAACGCCATACAATTTTAAAATTGTATGGCATTGTACAATATTGCGCGATATCGCATCGCATACCATCGTATGCCTTATGGTATGCGATGCGATGGGCGCCGCCAAAATACACAAGTACCAAAAAAAAAAAAAAAAATCGACGACCTCTCACCTTGATCCCAAATTATGGCACATTAATTGCCTTGAAAAATTTTGCTAAGAAGGCAAATCACAATTGACTCTGTATTCATCTTTTAGGGGGGTATTCGATCTGGGACAATATTTCCGCCCTACAGAAATATCGTCCGTCAGTATTCAATCCCAGCCAAATAACTAAAGTTGAAGCTGCAATGTTGAATACGTGGCCATTTTTGACGATGCACAAACTTCCCGACTGTCGGAATCTTTTCCGACAGTAGGAAAAACACAGCCAACATTGAATAGGTGGTAAATTTGACCTATTCTTGTCGAATATGGCTGAATACCCCCCTGAATGTAGATAATATGATATTTGCTGCACTTCAGGCCAAATAAGAACTCCTTATAAAAGTGTAGCTATATATATATATATATATATATATATATATATATATATATATATATATATATATATATATATATATATATATATATATATATATATATATTATATATATATATACTTGGTGTGGCTGGCCGGCACTCGTAGTGCTGTGGTTGGTTCCTTGCCCGGTGCCTTCCAAAAAGGAAACTAGCTTGGACGGCGGGTTTCCAAATATAACTGGATATAGTTGGGTGGCACTCGCGGACTGGTAAATAACGACAACTGGGACCGTGGTGTGGTCAACGTTTCAGTGTCATGTGCACTTTTATCAAGAACGGTGGAATAACAAACAAGTGTAACTTACCCAAATAAATAGACAGTGATACATCAGATGGTCAGACGCTGCTTCCGGACGCCGTCAGGGGAATCTGGCGCACAGGTTGCTGCGTCATCGCAATACACAATGGGTTGCTTGGCAACTAATGTAAACATTCGTGGACATCTCTAATATAGAAAGCAAACAACAATGAATTAGTGATCGGTGAATAAATCAATATGTACAAATATGACTATCATAAAAACGATTTAAAAGGTTATGTGACACATTTAAAATACAGTATCAATATTTTACAGCGTTAAGATATAAAAGAGAAGTGCACGCAAACATAGCATATATTTCATTTCAGTGTTCCTGGACACGTCCCGCATGCCCACTTTACCTCTGCAGGCTATTTAATCAAAAGTTTCATAGTTTCTGCCGTACCGCCCATTACATAATGACAAAGCTTGGTTTGCGGTGTCGGCCCCCTGTATGTCGGTCACTTGTATGATCTAACTGCAAAGTGATCACCTGTGCTCCTGGTATACAGGGCAATGTTTAAATTGTGGGGGATGCAGGTGTACAGATTGCACACATCAACAGTGAACAACCCGTGGCTAGGCATTATGCCAGGGCTAAGCACAGTATCACTGCTATACGATACATTATAATAGATCATGTACCCCCTCTAAAAAGAGGAGGAGACAGAAACAAGAGACTGTTACAGCTGGAGTCGAAATGGATCGATCGACTTGGTACATTATCCCCACGCGGGCTTAATGAATCCTTAGGCTTGCATGCTTTTTTATAACCACCACAATTTAAACATTGCCCTGTATACCAGGAGCACAGGTGATCACTTTGCAGTTAGATTATACAAGTGACCGACATACAGGGGGCCGACACCGCAAACCAAGCTTTGTCATTATGTAATGGGCGGTACGGCAGAAACTATGAAACTTTTGATTAAATAGCCTGCAGAGGTAAAGTGGGCATGCGGGACGTGTCCAGGAACACTGAAATGAAATATATGCTATGTTTGCGTGCACTTCTCTTTTATATCTTAACACTGTAAAATATTGATACTGTATTTTAAATGTGTCACATAACCTTTTAGATCGTTTTTATGATAGTCATATTTGTACATATTGATTTATTCACCGATCACTAATTCATTGTTGTTTGCTTTCTATATTAGAGATGTCCACGAATGTTTACATTAGTTGCCAAGCAACCCATTGTGTATTGCGATGACGCAGCAACCTGTGCGCCAGATTCCCCTGACGGCGTCCGGAAGCAGCGTCTGATCATCTGATGTATCACTGTCTATTTATTTGGGTAAGTTACACTTGTTTGTTATTCCACCGTTCTTGATAAAAGTGCACATGGCACTGAAACGTTGACCACACCACGGTCCCAGTTGTCGTTATTTACCAGTCCGCGAGTGCCACCCAACTATATCCAGTTATATATATATATATGTGGGTGATGACCCCAAGTGCGCCACAAGAGAGCAGCTACTCTATAAGTCACCCTTGTTAGCGAGAGACGAAAAGAGAAATGTAGATACTGAAATATAGAGAGCGCTGAATTATATTCCACCACCTGGTTGAAATGTGATTTTACACAGCATAAAATAATGTGTACAGCTTTAGATTATACAACAATCTTTTATTAAAAAGTTATTTTTAAAAATTTCATAGAAGCATTCGTTCCTTCAAGACGCCAAAAACAACCCAACGCGTTTCGCCTTTTACAGAGGCTTCATCAGGTTTTTTTTGAAGGTGTACACAGAACGAACAGTACCAGTATACAATCAATCACTGCTGGAAGTGACCACTTTTAGTAAAACTTCCCACAATAATGGTTAAAAAGGTCCAGTGGCAAAAGCCCAGGAAATGTGTCTTTAAATCTTCCGCAAAAAATAGATCAAGGATGGCGGAAAGCCATATGTCGAAAGGAACCTATCACACAATTTAGTGGAAGGGTCTTATGCTGTGTACACACGGGGGCGATGGGGGCTGAAATCGCTGGAAATATGGTCGCTGGCGACCATATTGCCAGTGATCGCCTGGTGCGCGCTCCCGTTTTCAGCCCCTTTCTAAACGCTGGTCGCAGGAGCTTGCTCCTGCGACCAGCTAATTACCTCTGCGGCACCGCCAGCAGAGGTTCCTTTTCATCAGCGACCATCTCTGGTCGCTGATGAAAAGGAGACACTGGGCAATATATTGCTAGCAATATATTGCTGAGCAATATATCTCCCCCCGTGTGTACGCACCTTTAATGTTAGCAGAGATCCGATATTGGAATAACAGGTGCCAGTACCTTGAGGAGACTTCTACCCAGCAAGACTTCGAGTGGAGTCTCCTCAAGGTACTGGCACCATTTGCCAAAAAAAAAAAAGCAGCTTTGTGTTCATTATACAGTGATTGCCTTATGTTGCTAACGGTTCCTGCACATTGACACTCCGCACATGGACTTCTAGCCTGCATCATAAGATTACAACACTAACACTATAATTGCATACAATGCCACAGGCACAATATTGTTACCCGACATGTAAAACCATTGACATGTTCAAAACAGCTCGCTGGTGAAGACAGCCTGGAGGAAAGAACACCCACAGAAAGGGCTACATGGTAAAAGGGACTATGGGCTGTTCGTGGTTGTGCGCATTCGTGCAGCGATCCATCAAGACTCTAACGCGCATGCGCAAGGCCAAACAGCAGCAAAAACTTTTTTTCTTAATCGCAATCCCCTCGCAGCTTGACTGGGAGTGTCTGGAACACGCAGGTTGTTGTCGGGGAGGGTGTGGGAGGTCAGTGCCGGCCTCGGCAGCCTGTAGGGTCAGAGTTCCGCACACACTGCACAGACTAGGAGAATAACCTGTGGTGAGCTGTGTATGTTCAGTCACACACTTCCACAGAGCGGGATTTCACTCTGGAT
Source organism: Crinia signifera (assembly GCF_055691185.1). NCBI lineage: Eukaryota > Metazoa > Chordata > Amphibia > Anura > Myobatrachidae > Crinia > Crinia signifera. The sequence goes on from NC_139225.1 coordinate 33,071,196, forward strand.
ATTTGGTCATTAGGTGGACCCATATCAGGTAGACATGCATTGGGTCTTCGACTGAAGGTCGACATGGCTTAGGTCGACACATGAAATAGGTTGACATGGCTAAGGTCGACAGGGTTGGAAGGTCAACACAAGCATTAGGTCAACAGTCAAAAGGGTGACACAAGTTTTTCACTTTTTTGTGCCGACATGTGCCGACAGGCAGTATATCATGCCTTAGGGAGAATACAATAGTGTGCTGAGCGCAGCACACTTTGATGGTGTCCATGTCGGCTATGTCGACATTCGGGGCAAAAACGTGAAACACTCATGTCAACCTTTTGACTGTTTACCTTGCCATTGTCAACCTTCCAACGCTGTTGACCTAATGGCCCATACCCTCACTTTGTTGGGGCGGCAACTATCTGATCGCAGGGCTCTACAACCCCCCCCCCAGTCCTGGGTTAATGTATGAGAACTGCACCGAGATTCACATGTTCTCTACCACAGGTATAACATATATGTATTACCTATTTCACCTGCTACATGCCTGTTTATCCATGACTAGTCTGACATTATTTTGTTACATTATTTTCTTTTTTTCACTACAAAACTAATGGGAGAAGAGATACAGTGTGTTCATTTCAAAGTGATAAATGAGATTCTTTTTTAAACCAAGTGATTGGCTACACTGAATAGTCATGGGATCGACGCCGAGCGTTACACGGTTCCTCAGGGCCGGCTATTAAAATCTAAAGATAGAAGACTCATATACATAAGGGCAGGTTCTACGTTTTACAACGTGTTCATGGAGGGGATCACCGGTTACATGTGCTCCCAATTGTGTAGAAGCAGAATCTCAGCTCTATTTCATGGATATATTCCCAGCCACGGTCCCTAGTGCAGGCACTTCATACTGGGGGGGGGGGGTTGGGGGGGCGCGCATTTTCTATATAGTACGCTGTATAGGGCTGCCTACATGCTGCACAATCAGATATGGAAAATGGGGAAAAAGGAAGGTTATTTTTTGCTTTTCACGCTAATTTTTCATGTTAGATACGATGGGCCAAATGTAATAGGTGTGAGAATCAGAAAGTGAGAGGTTTGGGGAAAGTTTTACAATTATTTTTTTTTTAAAGCGGCAATCATTTACACTGCAATCCAGGTTGATTTTGCCATGTAATTGATTGCTGCTTTAAGAAACAGGGAATGGAAAACAATTCTCCAACCACCCGCTAGCGCTACTATGGCAGCGGAATTGTTTAAAACACTGGGCTGCCCTCTGACTGGCTGAGCTCTCTCAGCCAGTCAGAGAGCAGCCCAGGGTTTTAAAAATTCTCCCACCACCACTGACCCCAGCTAGCATTATGCTAGTGCTACACTATACTCAGCCATTCCCTGCCCGCCCTCTTCCAGCACCCGATGTGCCATCACAAGATGGCATGCGACATCGGGTGCTGAAAGGGCATCCAAAGGTGCAATCAGATGCGATGGGACATCGAATCTGATCACATAAGTGTATAGGCACCATTGGGCTACGGTTAGGGTTAGACTAAAGCTGTGAATAGGATTAGGGTAATTCTGTGGTTAGCGTAATGCTGTGGTTAGGGTAATGCTGTGGTTATGAGAAGGGCCTAGGTTAGGGTAAAGCTGCGGCTAGGATTAGGGTAAATCAGGGTGCACACTGAGACAATGTGGTTGGTCCACAAATGATAAATCAATCGGAACAAATCATGCAGTGCGGATGCCAATGACGTCGTCCTGTCAGTCTTGTTGCACAGCTGACTGGGCAGTAGCGCTAGTGACTTCATATATGTAAATGAAGGACAAAGTGATAGGTCGCTCCATCCATCATTACTAGTTCTGGTGTGCACCCAGGATGAAATATGCCAGCCCACCGGGGCCACGTTACATAGTGTGCACCCAACATGAGGCGATGCGCCCCGTGCTTCTTGGACTAGATTGCATCTAGTTCAAAACGCATGCCCAATGCTAAAGCAGCGTGTGTTTTGAACTAGATGCGATCTAGTCTAAAAAGTATGTGCTGCAAATATTTTTTTGTACTTTGCGATATCATGTGCGCAGGAGCGTGCATCGCAAGCGCCAAAAACGTACCGTGTGTAAGCACCTTTAGGGCTGGAAGCAGAATTAAGAAATAATTTTTATAACATATCGGGGCCAGATGCATTAAACTTGAAAAAGTAAACAAGAGGGACAGTGATCAGCAACCAACCAATCAGCTCCTAACTCACATATCACAGGTTGGGTTGGAAGATGACATGGATGAGAGATTAAGAGAGTGAGAGATTTGGTAAGAAATCTCCAGTTTTTGAAGTTTTTGATATTATATGGTGTGGCGAGCGCAGTAATCCGCGTCCGCTCGCAGCGCTCGCCACACTATATAAAATCAGCTCCATGTGTAATGGATAGTGGGGTTATGAACAGGTAAAAAACGGATCCGATCGGCTCGGCCCATTTATCCTCTTTTTTACACAACATTTTTTACTTGACTTTATATAACAAATGTGAGCGACGCTGGCATCTTTAGCAGATATTTTGCACATATCTCTCAGAGTTGTTGGCACTCACAGGGTTAATAACGGTGTGGTTACAGGCTAAATGCTATTAGAACAATTATGTCATTTCAGGCTCATCCGCGGACAAAGGGCTTAGCAGAACTGTTTAATACAAAGAAAACAACCCAAAGCTGTTCATATGAAGAAACACAGATTGGAAGATCATTAGTGAGAGGAGATAACGACGACAGAGAAAATCACCAAGAATTACTTAAAATGCTACATGGAAACGTCATGCTGAACACATGCAAAGCACACGTAACGTCTATGTATGTATGTGCATCATTCATGCGCCCCGACGATTCCATGAGATTGACACGTGTGATATTCCTTTATGAGGGAGAACTCGTACATACAGCTACAGCAGGGAACCTCAAACTATTTTGCTCTGGGACCCCATCAGACAATAGGACCCCAGCAAGTTACTGCGGAAGTTCAACACATCGCATGTGTAGTCAGCAGACAGGACATGCATGGCGCAGAAGCATTGTGGAGGCACAAAATGATGGGAGGAGTCTAAAATAACAGACAATTCAACAGATTTTCCAGAAAAGTCATCAGCCTGATGGTCAGCAACATGGAGACGTGACCCCATGCTCAGCAGGTCGGGACCCACTTTGGGGTCAGGACCCACAGTTTGAGAACCTCTGAGCTACAGTAATGCATATCTCCCAATCTCCCAACTCTGCCAGGTCTGCAGGCGGGACGCTGCTGCTGCGCGCCGCAGGCGGCCGAAATTTTCGGAGGGGCTCTCCCGCGAGGCCACGCCCCCATTTTGCCGCTATGGGGGTATGACCCAGAGGCTCTGTGAGACTCTAGCCATGCCCCCAGCCCCCTGGCTGCCGGGAATAGACGCTGTGCGCATGCGCACAGTGTTTATTCCCCGCTGCTTAGCAGCTGACAGGGGGGACTCCCAACAGCCCCCCCCCACACCGTGGGACACTGCCGCCCGCGGGTGGGACAGCGGGACAGGCCCTGATAATCGGGACTGTCCCGCTAAAATCGGGACTGTTGGGAGGTATGATAATGTATCTATATAATTTTCCTCTAATATGAGCACAGCAGATATATATGGCATTAACTCAATTGTAAAGTGCAACAGAATATGCGCAGCGCTATATAAGTAACTGTAAATAAATAAACTCACTCATATTGGACACAATGCATGACTTTCTGCAGACCACCGGGTGAATCTCAGGGTCAGTTCCTTGGGCCTGGTCTCTCATATGTTGGCAGACAGCACAAGGGGCCTAATTGATTGCAGGGCAAATTTGTTCACAAAATAGGCAAAACCATGCTGCACTGCAGGTGGGGCGGATGTAAAACGTGTGCAAAGAGATTTTGATTTGGGTGGGGTGTGTTCAAACTGAAATCTTAATTGCGGTGTCAAAATAAAGCAGCCGGTATTTACTCTGCACAGAAACAAAATAACTCAAATCTCTACACGTTACATTTGCCCCATTTGCAGTGCAGCATGGTATTGTCCGTAATAAGGTCTGAATTGGGCCCATGGAGGGTGAAACAAATCAGTTTAACGACCATTGTAGGGCTGTGCTGTCAGCATTAATGCTTAGGGCACTTACTAACACCTTATTCATGACTTTTATACCCCTTTTTCCAGGGGGGGAGCAGTTCCACCCGGGAATTTCCCAAAATACACAGGTCCTTTTTCTGTGTGAATGGGTCGACCCGGATCTTAAACTCCCAGTCTCCTAACCCTGCAAAAAAACTGGGCCGGAGCCCCGGAGTTTAAGATCCGGATCGACCCTTTTACACAGGTGAAAACCCTGTGTACTAGAGCAGTGGTTCCCAACCCTGGTCCTTAACCCCTTCCTGACAGAGCTAGTTTTTGCGTTCCTGACAGAGCCATTTTTTTCAAATCTGACATGTCTCACTTAAGTGGGGATAACTTTTTTTTGCTTTTACTTATCCCAGTGGTTTTGAGATTGTTTTTTCGTGACACATTGTACTTCAAATTAGTGGTAAATTTGGGTCGATACAGTCTGTGTTTTTTTGTGAAAAATACCAAAATATCGTGAAAAAATGGAAAATTTAGCGATTTGCAAAATGTTAAATTTTCTGCTTGTGAGACAAATAATCTTACCACTCAAAATAGTGAATAACTAACATAGACCATATGTCTACTTTATGTTGACATCATTATTTCAACTTCCTTTTCATTTTTTGGGACACTAGGAGGCTTACAATATGAATAGCAAATTCTCAAATTTTCAAGAAAATTTCAAACACTGATTTTTTTAGGGACCAGTTCAGTTCTGATGTGACTTTGAGGGACTTGTATGTGAGACACCCCCATAAATGATGCCATTTCAAAAACTGCACCCCTCACAGTATTCAAAACAGCATTTTGGAAGTTTGTTAACCCTTTAGGTGTTTCACAGGAATTAAAACAAAGTGTAGGTGAAATTTCAAAATTTCTTTTTTTTTGCAGATTTGCAATTTTAATACATTTTTCTAAGGAACACAGTACATTTTACTAGAGAAATGTGACTAAAAATTGATTCCCCCAATTCTTTTGTTTTCATAAATATCCTATATGTGGCCCTAGTGTGCACGGTGACCAAACCACAGGCTTCATAATAGAAGGAGCACCTACTTGATTTTGGAGCCTCCTTTTTATGAGATTATTTTTTAGGCACCATGTAGGTTTCTAGGCACCATAAGATGCTAAAAGTTAGGAACCCCCCCACAAGTGACCCCATTTTGCAAACTACACCCCTCAGGGAATTCATCTAGGGGTATAGTGTACATTTCAAACCCCCAGGGGTTTCACCAATTGTGGTACAACTGGGCAGTGAAAATGAAAAATTATTTTTTTTACACAAAAATGCAGTTCTGGCTCCAAATTTGTCATTTTCAGAAGGTATGAAGGAGACAAAGCACCCCAAAATCTGTGCCCCAATTTCTCCCGAGTACGGCAATGCCTCACATGTGACCAAAAAATACCAGTTGGGTGCATGGCAGGACTCAGAAGGGAAGGAGTGATTTTTGGATTTTGCAGCTCAGATTCTGGTGGAATTTTGGTGGGTGCTATGTCGCATTAGCAAGACCCCCCAAGCACCAATACAGTGGAACCCCCCCACAAGTCACCCCATTTTGAAAACTACACCCCTCAGGGAATTCATCTAGGGGTATAGTGTACATTTCAAACCCCCAGGGGTTTCACCAATTTTGATACAAGTGGGCAGTGAAAATGAAAAATTACATTTTTTTACACAAAAATGCAGTTCTGGCTCAAAATTTGTCATTTTCAGAAGGTATGAAGGAGAAAAAGCACCCCAAAATCTGTGCCCCAATTTCTCCCGAGTACGGCAATGCCTCACATGTGACCAAAAAATACCAGTTGGGTGCATGGCAGGACTCAGAAGGGAAGGAGTGATTTTTGGATTTTGCAGCACAGATTCTGGTGGAATGAATGGTGGGTGCTATGTTGCACCAATACAGTGGAACCCCCCCACAAGTCACCCCATTTTGCAAAGTACACCCCTCAGGGAATTCATCTAGGGGTATAGTGTACATTTCAAACCCCCAGGGGTTTCACCAATTTTGATACAAGTGGGCAGTGAAAATGAAAAATTACATTTTTTTACACAAAAATGCAGTTCTGGCTCACAATTTTTCATTTTCAGAAGGTATGAAGGAGAAAAAGCACCCCAAAATATGTGCCCCAATTTCTCCCGAGTACGGCAATGCCTCACATGTGACCAAAAAATACCAGTTGGGTGCATGGCAGGACTCAGAACGGAAGGAGTGATTTTTGGATTTTGCGGCTCAGATTCTGGTGGAATTTTGGTGGGTGCTATGTCGCATTAGCAAGACCCCCCAAGCACCAATACAGTGGAACCCCCCCACAAGTCACCCCATTTTGCAAACTACACCCCTCAGGGAATTCATCTAGGGGTATAGTGTACATTTCAAACCCCCAGGGGTTTCACCAATTTTGATACAAGTGGGCAGTGAAAATGAAAAATTACATTTTTTTACACAAAAATGCAGTTCTGGCTCAAAATTTTTCATTTTCAGAAGGTATGAAGGAGAAAAAGCACCCCAAAATCTGTGCCCCAATTTCTCCCGAGTACGGCAATGCCTCACATGTGACCAAAAAATACCAGTTGGGTGCATGGCAGGACTCAGAACGGAAGGAGTGATTTTTGGATTTTGCAGCACAGATTCTGGTGGAATGAATGGTGGGTGCTATGTTGCACCAATACAGTGGAACCCCCCCACAAGTCACCCCATTTTGCAAAGTACACCCCTCAGGGAATTCATCTAGGGGTATAGTGTACATTTCAAACCCCCAGGGGTTTCACCAATTTTGATACAAGTGGGCAGTGAAAATGAAAAATTACATTTTTTTACACAAAAATGCAGTTCTGGCTCAAAATTTGTCATTTTCAGAAGGTATGAAGGAGACAAAGCACCCCAAAATCTGTGCCCCAATTTCTCCCGAGTACGGCAATGCCTCACATGTGACCAAAAAATACCAGTTGGGTGCATGGCAGGACTCAAAAGGGAAGGAGTGATTTTTGGATTTTGCAGCTCAGATTCTGGTGGAATTTTGGTGGGTGCTATGTCGCATTAGCAAGACCCCCCAAGCACCAATACAGTGGAACCCCCCCACAAGTCACCCCATTTTGCAAACTACACCCCTCAGGGAATTCATCTAGGGGTATAGTGTACATTTCAAACCCCCAGGGGTTTCACCAATTTTGATACAAGTGGGCAGTGAACATGAAAAATTACATTTTTTACACAAAAATGCAGTTCTGGCTCAAAATTTTTCATTTTCAGAAGGTATGAAGGAGAAAAAGCACCCCAAAATCTGTGCCCCAATTTCTCCCGAGTACGGCAATGCCTCACATGTGACCAAAAAATACCAGTTGGGTGCATGGCAGGACTCAAAAGGGAAGGAGTGATTTTTGGATTTTGCAGCTCAGATTCTGGTGGAATTTTGGTGGGTGCTATGTCGCATTAGCAAGACCCCCCAAGCACCAATACAGTAGAACCCCCCCACAAGTGACCCCATTTTGCAAACTACACCCCTCAGGGAATTCATCTAGGGGTATAATGTACATTTCAAACCCCCAGGGGTTTCACCAATTTTGATACAAGTGGGCAGTGAAAATGAAAAATTACATTTTTTACACAAAAATGCAGTTCTGGCTCAAAATTTTTCATTTTCAGAAGGTATGAAGGAGAAAAAGCACCCCAAAATCTGTGCCCCAATTTCTCCCGAGTACGGCAATGCCTCACATGTGACCAAAAAATACCAGTTGGGTGCATGGCAGGACTCAGAAGGGAAGGAGTGATTTTTGGATTTTGCAGCACAGATTCTGGTGGAATGAATGGTGGGTGCTATGTTGCACCAATACAGTGGAACCCCCCCACAAGTCACCTCATTTTGCAAACTACACCCCTCAGGGAATTAATCTAGGGGTATAGTGTACATTTCAAACCCCCAGGGGTTTCACCAATTTTGATACAAGTGGGCAGTGAAAATGAAAAATTACATTTTTTTACACAAAAATGCAGTTCTGGCTCAAAATTTTTCATTTTCACAAGGAATGAAGGAGACAAAGCACCCCAAAATCTGTGCCCCAATTTCTCCCGAGTACGGCAATGCCTCATGTGTGACCAAAAAGTGGCAGGACTCAGAAGGGAAGGAGTGATATTTGGATTTTGCAGCACAAATTCTGGTGGAATGATGGTGGGTGCTATGTCGCATTAGCAAGACCCCCCAAGCACCAATACAGTGGAACCCCCCACAAGTGACCCCATTTTGCAAACTACACCCCTCAGGGAATTCATCTAGGGGTATAATGTACATTTCAAACCCCCAGGGGTTTCACCAATTTTGATACAACTGGGCAAAATTACATTTTTTTACACAAAAATGCAGTTCTGGCTCAAAATTTTTCATTTTCACAAGGTTTGAAGGAGAAAAAGCACCCCAAAATATATGCCCCAATTTCTCCCGAGTATGGCAATGCCTCATATGTGACCAAAAAATACCAGTTGGGTGCATGGCAGGACTCAGAAGGGAAGGAGTGATTTTTGGATTTTGCGGCTCAGATTCAGGTGGAATGAATGGTGGGTGCTATGTGGCATTAGCAAGACCCCCGATGCACGGTGAATTGATGGACCTAATAATCCATAGATGTGTGGTATATTTTAAAACACTCCTTTATGCAAAGGCCGGGTTTGTCAGGGCAAGTTTCACAGTGGAAAATAGTTTCCTTTCTTATTCCCCTTTTATAACAAACTTTGCACCTTTTTTGTGTCCTGCCCTTTTTTGCAGTGGAGGGGATTTCGTTGGGAAAATGCTGCCCTGGTACAATACGGGGGCCAGTACTAGAAGTACTGGGGCCCTCTGCCTGCTGGTTCCCAAATATCAGGCCCTTTATGACTTCCTCTTGAAAGTGCATAAATGTCCCCCTCTGGCCGGTAGAACGGAATAGCACGTAAGCGTTATACAGTGCCATCTGGATGATATACACGGCCACCTTCTTGTACCAGATTTTTGTTTTCCGCAGGGCACTGTACGGCTTCAGTACCTGATCTGAAAGATCCACTCCGCCCATGTACCTATTGTAATCCAGGATACAATTAGGTTTTGAGGTGTGGGTACTGGTACCTCGTACAGGGACGGAGGTGGTACTGTCTCCGTGAATTGTTGTCAGTATAAGGACATCCCTCTTGTCCTTATATTTGACCAACAACATATTTTCAGTGCATATTCCCCTGCTTTCACCCCTTCTCATTACTTGGGCAATGTGCGTTTTTGGGAGGCCTCTTTGGTTCTTGCGCACAGTACCGCAAGCTGCTGTACCTCTTGAACCAAGGGCCTTAAACAGGGGGATGCTAGTGTAAAAGTTATCCACATAGAGGTGATAACCTTTATCCAGGAAGGGGTGCACTAAATCCCAGACAATTTTTCCACTAACACCTACGAGGGAGGGGGGGCATTCTGGCGGTTCAATACTTGAATCCTTCCCTTCATATACCCTAAACCTGTGGGTGTACCCTGAGGTGCTTTCACACAGTTTATACAATTTTATGCCATACCTTGCCCTCTTATTGGGAAGGTACTGGCGGAATTTAACCCTTCCTTTAAAATGTAAAAGGGACTCGTCCACACAAATGAATTGTTGGGGGATGTACATCTCCTCAAATTTGGCGCTGAAATGATCAATGACCGGCCTGACTTTGAATAGCCGGTCAAAGGTGGGATCATCTCTGGGTGGGCACTGTGCATTATCGCTGTAATGCAGAAATTTAAGGATCATCTCAAAACGAGTCCGGGTCATGGCCATACGGTAAAATGGGGTACTGTACAGAACATCTGTACTCCAATATTGCCTAATTTCTGGCTTTTTTACTATGCCCATATGAAACACCAGACCCCAAAACGCCATCATCTCTACTGCATCTACAGGGGTCCACCTAGCAAATGATGACGTGGGGTTTTGAGCAATAAACTGCTGGGCATATAAATTAGTTTGGTCCACCATTAAATTTATAAAATCATCAGAGAAAAATAATTTGAAGAAGTCAATTTCTCTGAGACCTGTGGAATCAAATTGGATTCCTGGGATGGCCAAAAACTCAGGAACCTGGGGCTCAAAATTGGCTGGTGGTGGGATCCATACGGGATCAATCATTGGGGGGGGGGGGTCTCAGCTGCTCTACGGGGGCGTCTTTGAGGGGGTCCCTCATCACTAGAGGAGGAAGATGAGGTTAACACAAATCCTTCAAATTCCCCGCTTGCATCACTGTCTGTGTCACTGTCAGAGGCAAGCATGGCATATGCCTCCTCCGCTGAGTACATTCTTCTGGATGACTGGGATGACATTTGGGATGACCTTTGGGATGCCATTTTTATTTTTGTGTTTGTGGTTGTGAAATGTTTCAACACGTGTATAGTGTAGGGGGGGGTACAAACTTTATTTCAACCAGGTAGTGTGTATGTAGTGCAGAAAAAAAAAAAAAAGGTCCTGCACCAAAAATTGAGCACAGATGTTAGTCAGTAACGACCGTCACTGAACAGCGCTCAAAGGCAACAGGAATTTATTAAAAAAAAAAAAAAAAAAAAGGTCCTGCACCAAAAATTGAGCACAGATGTTAGTCAGTAACGACCGTCACTGAACAGCGCTCAAAGGCAACAGGAATTTATAAAAAAAAAAAAAAAAAAAAATCAACCCTGTGCCGAAAAAGCTGATCAGTGATGTACGTCACTGATCAGCGCACAGTGGCCACAGGACACCCACAAAATCACAGTGTGTGTAAAAATACCCACAGCACCCTCAAAAAAAAAAAAAAAGGTGAGGGGCAGCAGGTGCACAACCTTTGGTGCAACTGGCAGGTATATATTTCCTGCAGACACAAAATATAGCACTCTATCACTCTCTGTCACTCTCTCTCTCTATCTCTCACTATCTATCACTCTATGACACTGCAGCACTGACAGGAATTTAAAAAACAAACCCCTGCACCCCCAAAAAAGTTGCTGATCACCTCAGATATAGTGATCAGCACAAAAGGCGGGGGCAGCAGACACAAAATTTAGCACTCTCTATCACTCTCTCTCTCTATCTCTCACTATCTATCACTCTATGACACTGCAGCAAACCCCTGCACCCCCAAAAAAGTTGCTAATCACCTCAGATATAGTGATCAGCACAAAAGGCGGGGGCAGCAGACACAAAATTTAGCACTCTCTATCACTCTCTCTCTCTATCTCTCTATCTCTCACTATCTATCACTCTATGACACTGCAGCAAACCCCTGCACCCCCAAAAAAGTTGCTGATCACCTCAGATATAGTGATCAGCACAAAAGGGGGGGCAGCAGTCAGTTATATAAAAAATATATATCACAATCTGTCACTATCTCTCTATCTCTCTCTCTCTATCTCTCTCTCTATCTATAACTCTATTACACTGCAGCAAAATATAGCACTCTCTGTCACTAGGCCTCTCTATCTCTCTCTATCTCTCTCTATCTCTCTCTATCTCTCTCTCTCTAGCTAACTGCAGCAGCACAACACAGCACAACACAGCACAACACAAGTAGCAAGATCCAGGCAGTGATCAGGTAAGTATTTTGCACGTTTTGCACGGATCAGGTCAGTATACTGCGGCAGCCAGGCACGGTGACCACACTGCACGCAATTCCAGACCGGAATGGCGTCTGCAGTGCAGTCACCGTTAGTTTAAACCCCCCTCCATGGCTGTGATTGGTCCGTCGGTCCGACGAACCAATCACGGCCTTTGGGGGCGGGCGGGGTGAGGTGGGGTGACACCAGTGTCACCCTTACACCCCACGGTGATTGGTGCTGTACTTTACAGCACCAATCACCTCCGATCCCATGTCACCGGCGAACGTTATTCGCCGGTGACACAGAAAACGCTGTAATTGGCTGTTCACACTGAACAGCCAATCACAGTGATCGGCGACGGGGGGGCGGCATCGCAGCCCCCCCCGGGCACGCAGGGACATGTCTGCTGTCAGGGACAGCAGACATTGTCCCTCTGTCACTGCGTCTCTAGACGCAGTGACAGTTTTCAGCCATGACGTATATATACGTCATGTGTCGGGAAGTACTTCCCGACCATGACGTATATATACGTCAAATGTCGGGAAGGGGTTAAGTACCCCCAACTGTGCATGTTTTGCAGGTCTCCACACAGACTCACAAGTGACATAATTAGCTCCACCTGTGGATCTTTTAAAATGTGCCTGAATAATCTGTGCACCTGCTGGTGACCTGGAAAACGTGTACTGTTGGGGGTACTTGAGGACCAGGGTTGGGAACCACTGTACTAGAGCAGTGGTTCCCAACCCTGGTCCTCAAGTACCCCCAACAGTGCACATTTTCCAGGTCACCCGGCAGGTGCACTCATTATTCAGGCACATTTGAAAAGATCCACAGGTGGAGCTAATTATAGCACTTGTGATTCTGTGTGGAGACCTGGAAAACATGCACTGTTGGGGGAACTTGAGGACCAGGGTTGGGAACCACTGTACTAGAGCAAATCTCCGGGTCTAAAGAGGTCTGACAGCGGCGACCGAATTACCCCCTGATGCATTATGCCACACACTGCAATGCCCATGATACTATGCTGCACATGGCAATGCCCCTGCACAATATGCTGCCCCTGATACATAATACATACCTCCCAACTTTGCCGGTGGACAAAGAGAAATGCCTGCGTCACCCGATACTTTTCAATGCTCATTGCCAAGGGGTCAATGCTTGTTGCCAAGGGGTCAATGCTTGCCGCTGCCGCCACCATGACTGCTTCACAGGTGTCAGGGGTGGAGCTATACTCAGTGTCCTGTACCCTTGGCGAGGAGAAAAAAACATCTATTCGTTATGCTTGCCATCGATGAAGGGAAACCCTCTGGTTCTCCCCCATCGATGGCAAAAATATTCTACATCGGTCATAAACCATCAATGATTTTAAATCCTCAATGCTCATCTACACTCATTATTTGCTCCTATTCACGATTGCAGGACTTTCTTTAGCTGCACACACTTGATTTAAAATCACCGATGGTCTATAACCAATGGTACTGTAACTACTTTTACCATCGATGGGGGAGAACCAGATGGTATGATACAGAGCTATTGAATATTTTAAATTTTTCACCCGGTGTTCCACTCTTTCACTGCCTGACTGACAGCCAGTTGCATTGAGGAGGTGGGCAGGGGGTGGAGCAAGGACAGTGTTCCTGAAAATGCAGGCGTGTCACCAAAGAAATGGACAACACATGAAATACTTGATGTGAGTTTTTCTCATTATCGACACCTGAGCAAGTGGATCTCCAATTAGTGTACCCCATACCCTCACATTGCCTGCCATGACATGGGCAGGTGTCCACTTGTGCGCGTCAACCTTTTGACTAGACACTGTTGGCCTATCATCCGGATATCAGCAACCGCATGGTATTGGACCATGTGGCATTCAAAAAACACCACTGCTTCTGGTAACACTTACACAAACTCAGCTGTGCGAATATGTCCAAATCCCGTCGTAACAGGTTCACCATCTAATGATTGTTACACTGGGCACCAGTCATTGCAGGAACCGTATAGCCCTGGACTTACTCAGCGGTGGCCTGGAGTGGACGTCACACACCCTCCCCTGTAGCGCTCAGGCATGCCGTTTTCCATGCCGCTCCCATCGGTTTCCTAGGCACACCTGCATTTTTCTCATCACTCCCAGTAAACGTCTGACTTCCACCCCCAGACATCTACTTCCTGTCATTCACCTTGCGAATGGCGTGCAAATAGAAAAAGTAATACGGCCTCACTCATGCGTACTGCGAGCGATATGCATGCGCAGTGTATCGATACAAATTCATAGCCGTGCAAACAGGTCTGAATCAGGCCTTTAGCGTGAAAGCTGTGACCCGAGTCGGACCCAGGTTTGCGATGTGAAAGCGGTATTATAGGGATGTATACAATATGTGTGTGAGTATATTTCAAGCAATAACTTCTGTTCTCTCTATATGACCAGGGTTTCAAGCATCACTTTATTGAGCAGTATATATGAACTAAACCCTCATTATATTACCATTATTGTTGTGAGTGCAGAACCTCTGCATCTATATAAATATCTATATATATAGATATATCTATATATCTATATATATATATGAGGGTGCAGTATAGGAAGCCTCCACAGGCAGGGATACAGGCCATGTGGCCGGGTCAGGGCTGCACATCTCCCTCCAGTGTATGATGTGAGATCTGTCACAGGAGCAGCAGTAGAGTTGACTGAGACGCACATCCCTCAGCGTCCACGCGGACTAATGACAGGGCCCCCACGCCACGTGACCTGCCTGCCCCTCCCCTATGCGGGTCGCGCCTCGCTGTGAGCCACCGCTGACCCCGCTGCTCTATAACGAGGCTTGAGTAAGTGAGTGCCATAGAGACTGGTGTCCCGGGGGTGAGGGCGTACGTCCTTCGCCGGGAGCGGACCGACCGACCAAGCAGCTGCTGGAGGAGGCGGTGTGTGTGACATGGTAGCCGTGTCTGACCGGGAAACTGACGCGTTGTTGCGGCGTGGGGGTACTAGCTACTAGCTAACTAGCATAGTCTCTCGTCAAATTAGGGATGGCCATCGGGGCGATTACCATCGATAACTGTAACCATTATGCTATGTAGTTGGTGGCCATCAATGGTTGTCCTCTGTGCCTTTAACATAAGTGGACATTAATGGCAGCATCCCATGAAATCGATGACCATCGATGGTGACACCAAAGCAAGGATCTGAAGTGACCTTGAATGGCAGCATACTATTTAGTGGGTGGCCATTTATGGTTGACTCCAGTGCCAATGGTGTAAATGACCATTGCTGACTGCACACTATGTACTGGGTGACCATCAATGGTTTCATCAACCGATGGCGATCACTTTTGTTTGGCTAAGTGGACCTTAGACAAGCAGAACTTGTGGTGGGGCTGCATGGGTGTCAGGGATAGAGCTATGCTCCACCAATTGATGGCAAATGTATTCTGCATCAACCATAAACCATGGATGGTTATGAAACATGATGGCCTTCCCTAGCGTGTAGTGTAGTCCCTTACTGGTAGGGTGGCCAATCCCGGGATCGGGATCGGCGGGATCCCGGGATTTGGCCCCCAAAACGCCGGGATTTCAATCCCGGGATTGGAGTTTCCAATCCCGGGATTTCTGGATTAGACTGCGCATGCGCGCAGTCTAATGCCGGGCAGCGTCTGAGCATCGCTCAGACGCTGCCCGACTTCTCCCGGCAGCACTGTGTGCAGCGAGACCTCTCAGCGTGAGATCAGGGGTCATGCTGCGCAGGCAGAGGACGCGCCCGGCATTGTAATGCCGTGCCGGACAGCGCGCCCACCCGCCCAGCCCAAGCACCCACCCAGCCAGCCAGCGCGCCCACTCGCCCAGCCCAAGCGCCCACAGCCAGCGCGAAGCCAGCACGCCAGCGGCATGGACGACCCGTCCCCCCACAACCGGCAATCATCAAATGTAAGTTTGTGGGGCAGTCTTTTAATTAGGAAAGCCAATCCCGGGATCCCAGGAATCCCGGGATTGAGCATTTTTCAATCCCGAATCCCGGGATTGAAAAAATGCCCCGGGATTGGCTTCCCTACTTACTGGTAAGGTGGCCCCTCAGAATTAAAAAATCCTATTTAAAAGACTGGTCAGCCGCTGATTGGCTGAAAGCTCTGTCAGCCAATCAGCGGCCTCCTATTCAATCAGCTTTTGAATAGGATTTTTCAATTCTCTCGCCAGACCCCGCCTGCTGCTCGCAAGACCGGCCCACCGCACCATATCAGATGCAATACATCGTGGGTGCCCCTGGTGGCTGCACATAAGATAAGATGCTTATAGGCATGCTATACGACCCCTGAGTCTGTTTCCATGTGCACGGGACCGCACATCGGATCCGATTTCTCTGCATGATCTGCCAGAATCGGGTGAAATTGGTCCCAAATCGTTTAGTGTATGGGGGCCTTAAGGGGGTATTAATCTTTGACGATGTTTTTAACAGTTGGAACATCTGCACTTTTCGCCGATTTTCCATTGACTTTACATTTGACCTGTCCAATTCAAATGCCAATTTTTGGACTGTTGGAAAAATCAACACCGTCGGAAAGCCTGTGGATCGGCGAATTTACTGAACGGTCCATGTGTTTTAGCCAAAAATGCTGCCGTTTACGACTATTTTCCCCCCATGCAGATTCGACTTATATCAAAGCTGAAACTGCATTGGCGTACAACCCACGGCAGCTTCTATTGGACCTAGTAAGTATCCAGTGAGTGCCAGGTTCAGTGGAGCTTGGCAATGACTATTTCAGGTATTACTGGTGAATTTTATTGTACACTGCTGCAGGCATGAAATAATTTCTGAAGTTTTTGCACAAAGTTACAGAGATTCTGGTACTACTTGTATCCTGCAGTTCTATCTACATACACTGGTACAGGACCATCATACCATATCAATACACTAGGTAGGTGCGAAGAACATTCTCTACCTGCCTACCTAGCCTTCAGCCAGAGCGTGAATGTCTGACAGCTTTGATTGATGGCTGGAGCTCTCCACCAACCACAGTGCTGACCGCTATCCACTGTAGGAAAGCTTGTGCAGAGACTGCAGAAAGAGCATGTTGTGGTTTTGTTAAATTGGTTGTAGGCGACCCAGGTAGGTAGGAGATCCAGTGCATTTCTTTCCTCAGAGCCTACAACTCTGTTTAAAGGGATGGCAATCATTGCCATTGCCATCGATGTCAAAAGTGCAACTGGCCATCGATAGTGGCATACTATGCAATGGATGACCATCAATGTTTTTATCTATCGATGGTAATCCACTTTCTTTGACTGATTGGCTTGTGGGCCAATCAAACCATAGGGGTTGGGACTTCAGGGCTATGCTTCCTTGTCCCGGCCCCCTTTATGCTTGACATCGATGGAGGGAAATTATCTGGTTCTCTCTTCCTCCCCCCCCCCCCCTTCCATTGATGGCAAAACTATTCTAGGTACTTGTGGACAATCACGGCTCCCACGATGTCCGTCGCATAGTAAAAAATCGCATCGCATGCAATTTTTAACAGAAATGCATCCAAATGCATTGAAATTAGTATCAAACATGTTCAATGGCCCCCAAATGTCATTTTTCAGGCTGTACCACCCCCACTATCAACGCGAACCCGAAGCGTGGCGAGCGCAGCGGTACGCGTCCTACGACCTTTTCATTCCCTCACTATCCACGTCGGCGTGGAGTTGAGAATAGAAAGCGTGGCGAGCGGACATGGATACCTTCACAGGTATACGCGTCCCCTCGCGGGCTTCACAGGTGTCCGCGTCCCCTCGCGGGGCTTGCCACGCTTTCTATTCTCAACTCCACGCTGACGTGGATTGTGGGGGTATGAAAAGGTCGTAGGACGCGTACCGCCGCCCCTCGCGGGCTCACTGCGCTCACCACGCTCGGGTTTGCGTTGATAGTGGGGGTGGTACAGCCTGAAAAATGACATTTGGGGGCCATTGAACATGTTTGATACAAATTTCAATGCATTTGGATGCATTTCTGTTAAAAATCGCATGCGATTTAAAAAAAAAAAATACATAAAAACGGCAAAAATCGCATGCCACTACATATGGCATGCGATGGGAGCCGTGAAAGTCCACAAGTACCCTATTCTACATTGACCATAAACCATTGATGATTTAGAATCATCGATGGTCGATGGCCATCCCTAGCTTTAAAGCTAGGGACTGTAGTCATCAATTTGCTCTTCTCATATCTGTGCATACTATACATTACATATAAGCTTAAACGCATCAAGCATGAGTGACAACATAAAATGAAGAACATTGACAAAAAGATTAACACACTTCCTTTTACATAGGCTTATCTCTTACCTGCTAATCTCAACTCATCATAGCGCTAATGCTTATCATTATAGCTGCCTACACTTTCTTGCTAACAGCAATTTTGAGGTCAATTGACAAACAAATTCTGACTTGTTTTAGGAAAACAAGTCAGAATGTAAAATGTTTCGGAATAAAGGAGAATGTTATTTAATAGACAATTTTGCACATTTATTTTTCTTATATCCTCCTATGGGTAACTTTCATAATGAGATGAGTGTTGTAAGAGAGAAATAACACCTATATGAAATATTTCTGATGTAGTTAACATCTAAGCCTATGTGAATTGATTTTCATTTTACTCTTGGATCAAAAAGGGTTCATTAATGTCGTTTCCATTCACCAACATGACGTCTGATGTGAAAATAAGCAGCGTTTTAGTCACAAACAAAATTAAATGAAAACTAGACAAATTGTATTTAGAAACCAGGTTATTTTTATTGTATGCACCTTAGAATTGTGTTTGCTCCAGACTCGTCAATCAAATCTGGGAGCCAGTCAGTCAAATCTAGGAGGGGCCAGCCAATCAGTAGAATATAGCTAGCCAGAGACCGTAAAAACTAAGAAAAGCTAATCAGTCATATATAGGAGGTCAGTCCAATCTAGGAGGGGCCACTCAGTCAATTTTAGGAGAAGCCAGACAATCAAATCTAGGAGAGGCCACTCCGTCAAGTCTAGGAAGGCCCCCATACACTAGCCGATTTTGGTCAGATTTCAGCCAGATCAGTCGGATCTGGCCGAAATCGGACCAAAATCGGCTAGTTTTGATGTCCCCTCAGATCCGATGCGCGGTCCCGTGCGCATCAGATCTGCGTCGGGTGGTCGGACCTGCTGCACGTCCGACCACCCGACTTGGGACCTAGTGGGGCGGCGCGGCGGTAGAGGGAGCGGGGGGGGCTAGGGACGCTGCGGGGGACACAGGCGGCATAGAGCCGGGCAGGGGGAGCCGGTGGGAGCTGTCAGTACGGAAAAAAAAAAAAGCCCATACAATGAATGGGCGGCCTGTGATTGGCTGAGCGCTCTCTCAGCCAGTCAGCAATTGGCTGAGAGAGCGCTCAGCCAATCACAGGCTGCCCATTCATACATAGCAGCAGCGGGGACGGGCAGCGCAGTGGCGGCTATTATATTTTTAAAATACTTGTCAAATGACCGGCCGCTCTCTGATTGGCTGAGAGCTCTCCGGCCAATCAGAGAGCGGCCGGTCATTTGACAAATATTTTGAAAATCTAATAGCCGCCACTACGCGTCCCGTCCCCGCTGCTGCTATGTGTAAGTACACTGCCTGGCCAGGTCAGCAGCGCTCACCGCACCCGCCGCCCGCCCCCACCACCGCTGGCCGCCGCTGCCCGCCCCCACCACCGCCGCCGCTGCCCGCCCCCACTACTCCTCACCGCCCTGCAGCTCCCCGGGTTTTTTTTTTACATGGGATAAATCGCATGCGATTTATCCCATGTAAAAAATGGCACATCAAGTGCCAAATTGTATGTGAGCCTCCCGGGGAGCTGCCGGGCGGCTCGCAGGTAAATTGGGTCCGACTTGTCCCTAGGACAAGTCGGCCTAATGTATGGGGGCCTTAGGAGGAACCAGCCAATCAAATCTAAGAGGAGCCAATCAGTCAAATCTAGGATAAGCCAGTCAGTCAAGTCTAGGAAGAGCCAGCCAATCAAATATAGTAGGAGCCAGTCGGTAGAATCTAGCTAGCCAGAGACAGTTTAAACTAAGGGTGCCGGACGGGGTCCCGACAGTCATTTACCTGACGTCGGGATCCCGACTGTTAAAACACCTACAGACGGATTCCCGACGGCCACCGGCTATTCTCCCTCGTGGGGGTAGATACCTTGATGTGATTAAACACACCTGTTATCCTGTGAGTGTGATACACCATACTATGAAACATTTTAAGAAAAACAAAGATACCTTGATAGCTAGTCTTATAGTCTTTAAGATTGAAAGTGTGAGTTGTGGTACGTATTCCTCTTGGCACATTGGTGATGGTCTTTATATATGTATCAGGAGAACCTAAAGAAACCTATATTGAAGGGTTTTTACCCTTTTTTCATGTGAGTGGGGTACTTTCTATCCCTCACATAGAAACAACTGTCCATTTCCTTTTTACAACTATATTATACTTTGCAAAATTTTCCCTTTTTTCCTTTCACGTTGAACATATTAATGGAGAATTTCAAGGAGGGGGATGCATACCAACATATGGAAATAGACTCATTATACTTACCATCCATAAAGATACCGTGATGCGATTAAACACACTTGTTATCCCATGATTGTGGTATGCCATTCTATGAAACTTTTTGAGAAAAACAAAGGTACCTTTTTATATATATATATATATATATATATATATATATATAATTACGGATGGTGTAATGGTTAGCATTACTGCCTCACAGCACTGAGGTCATGGGTTCAATACCCACCATGGCCCTAACTGTGCGTAGTTTGTATATTCTCCCCGTACTTTCGTGGGTTTCCTCCAGGTACTCTGGTTTCCTCCCACAATCCAAAAATATACTGGTAGGTTAATTGGCTCCCAAAAAATTAACCCTAGAATGTCTGTGTGTGCATGTACATGTGGTAGGGAATATAGATTGTAAGCTCCACTGGGGCAGAGACTGATGTGAATGGTCAAAATATTCTCTGTAAAGTGCTGCGGAATCTGTGTGCGCTATATAAGAAACTGCTAATAAATAATAAATAATGTTACCACATTTCCCATATAAATAAACACTACTATAAGAGAAGGCATTAAAAACATCTTTAATAACCCCCTACCTTGTAGTTGATGGGTGATGGTTTTTCCATTATGAAAAAACTGGTCTATGGAATCCATGTCTGATATGTTTATTTCAAACTGTATGTATGTATGAATGTATTTAAGATTAAAAGTGTGAGTTGGGGTACACATTCTTTTTGGCACATTGGTGATGGTCTCTAGACACATAACCGGAGAACCTAAAGAACCCTTTATACTGTACACTGGTTTTTACATTGATTCATGGGGTGCCGGATGGGTTCCCGACAGTCATTTACCCGACGTCGGCATCCCGACTGTCAAAACGCCGGCAGCCGGGTGACCGACGGCCACCCGCTATTTTCCCTCGTGGGGGTCCATGACCCCCATAGAGGGAGAATAGAATAGGTGGCTCACGTAGCGAGCCCGCAAGGGGCTTTTTTGCACTCTCCATGCTGTCTGACTCCGGGCAGTCGGGATCCCAACGTCGGGATAATGACTGTCGGGATCCCGACTGTCGGAGTCCCATACCACACCCGATTCATGCAAGTGAGGTGTGCTCTATCCCTCCCATAGATACAATTGTCTGATTCCTTTTTGACAACAATACTACACATTACTAAATTTTCCCTTCACGTTGAACACATTGGAGAATCCCAAAACAGGTAGGATGGAACGCATATTAATGTAGAAAAAGATACCTTTATGGGATTCGATCATCATACTTACTATGAGTATAGTATGCAGCCCTTGATTGCTGGACCGTAAAATTTCCCTTACACTTAAAGATACCTTTATGAGTTTTACACAGAAAAATTACATGTGAGTTAGGGTACGACTCGGTCACCCCTATCACTATATTAAGAAGTTTTCATCACAAGTTTAAATACAGAGTAATTTTTTTAAACGTTATATATTTTGACGCATTTACTAATTCACAACTGTACTATACATTTGTGCCTATCCTTTTCTGTTTTATATTCCACGGAGAGAACCCATTGTCACGGAAAAGTGAATCTTCACAATTCTTGAATATCTTCATCTCTTTCCACACAAAAGAATGTATTGTATATTCCAACATTTCCTTTACTTGTTCTAGTACTAGAGGAATAGTAAGCTTTCTTTTAACAAACCAACCCACTGACTATTACAACCAACAGCGTACGATACCCAAATCAGCTAAGACCCATCCCAACCTTCACTGGTAATGGATAAGAGCATAAAAGCCTGGATAATTGTGAGAGCGCACAGTCTGTACGGAACGGTTATCAATAGAGCTGGCTGGGCGTGATATTCAGCCCAGCAATCTTTATGGAAAAATGATTAGAGCACGAACAACACAAAACCTGGTTCTACATCCAAGTAAATGATTCCACAAATAGACTCGCACATAGTGGCCACAAATACACAAGTTCACTGGAGTGCGTATGCGTGATCGCAGGAAATTGCATTTTTAGTGCTGGCCGGGGTGGCAATGCCGTGAGAGGGGGCAGCAAACAAGCATTTTGTGGGAGCGGTCTGGACAACGCAGGAGGGGGCACCGCGATGGCTACGTGACGTCACAAACATGTCTGGCTTTGCAGCTAGGGGGCAGCCGGTACTTTGCAAGGGCTTTGTTGTTTTGCGAACGCTCACACATTAGCAGTGTGCCTGCAAAAATTTTGCACGTGGGGCCCAGCGTGCAGGCCTTGTTCTGCGCTGGGCCCCCTCTTCCAGCACCCTGGTGCCAACAGTTGTAGTTTAGTGAATCCTTGCTTAACTACAACATACGCTGAATCAGACCCATCATTTGGTCTGTCTGATACTCTCAGAGCCCAACTTAAGTGTATCCCCTTTAACTCACAGATCTTCTCTGGGTTACGTGTGTTACAATTGTTACTAGACGGAGCAGATGGATGTTATACCTGAAAGGAATGTACATTTGCTTTCATCACCTAAGAAGACTGCTGGAGTAATTCGGAAAGAGCAGTACACCTTCCTTTCTACTCTGACATGTCCACACGGCTCTAGTGCAGTTTAAAAAGCAGCATGTTTTTGGGCGTGGGTGCGTTAGAAGTCTGTGGTTAAGCTGTGAGTTCAACATGAATGCAACGTGAACTCAGGATTTCCTTTGAAGTTTGACACCAGGGATTTTCCCCGCCTACTAGGGGGGGCTGAGATAGAGGAAGAAAAAAAAACCTTTAAACTTCTCCTAGTACTATGTAACTAGGAAGAAGTTTCAGAAGAAAATTGCCTGTGTTTGAACATGGCTCATGTTCCTCTAACCTTAGTCTTTTTGTTTGAGAGAATATGTCGGACATGAAGGGAATGCCTGAGCGGAATTAATACGAGTGCAGGGGAAATGAATAAAAACAAGAAATGATGGGTCTTAGCAGCTGTTCTTGAGGGGTGTGTTAAAAAACCTCTAAAAAGTAGAGGCCAAATAGAAAAGAATGAGCAGCGCTGGGTTTCAATGAAGGCGTTACTGACACATGAAACACTTATTAAAACATAGGTTCTAATTCAACACCGATTTCTAGCGGCTGCCGCCAGTCCGAACACAGCCTCCGCCGAAACCCCTCAGTTCCATGCGAGGGGATGTATATGAGAAAACATCCTCGCATGCCTCTGCTAGCAGGAGAATCATTCGATGGTCGCCGACCATCGAATGATTCTCCTGCCATCGCAATTAAGTCAGTCTCACCTGACTTTTATTTACGAGCGCCCGAATAAAGACGGGATGGGCGGTTGATGTCCTCCGACGTAAGACGCCCACCCACGGCAGACATCGGCATGCGCCCGTACTCATGGGAACGCCCAGTGTTTTCATTGAGACGCCCATAAAAGGCTGGGCATTTTCATGGGTGAGCCCTGGTTTTGCTCTCGGCCCTCCCTCCCCGCAGCGATCGGCCCGGCGAGGGCTTAACTCACCGAAACCATTCACTGAGTTTGCACAGGACCAGAAATGTGCATGCACAAACCAAGACCATCGGGGCTGATTTTGGCTCACTTGAAAACAAATTTCAATTGACCCCATAGTGTACACTGTATGCGGACAACGGGTAGACAGCAAAAAGGTTGACACCATTAGGTCGACATGCAAAAAGGTTGTCACAAGCATTAGGTCGATAGTCAAAAGGTCGACATGAGGTTTTTCATTATTTTACGGAGCCAACATGTGCCGACAGGCGGTATTTCATGCCCTATCATCCACTAGGGCATGGTGGGAGAATAAAATAGTGTGCCAAGCGTAGCGAGCCATGCTAGGGGACACGGTGCTACGTTTTAGTGTCCATGTTGACTGTGTTGACATATGGAACAACATTTTTTTTTAAAACCCCATGTCGACCTTTTGACCGTTGACCTTCCCCATGTCGATCTAATGCTTGTGTCGATCTTTTTGCATATCGACCTTTTTGTATGTCAACATTCTTGTTTGCCGACCTAATGGTTGTCCAGCTTTTTGCTGTATGCCCGTTGTCCCACACCCATGTACACTTTGAAAACAATTCATAAGATCATGGATAAAAAGGAGCGCTCAATGGAATAGTGGCTCAAAATGGGGGGAGAGGGGCACACCTTTTTATTTCGCTGATAGATGCTTAGATCAGTACTCAAATGGTGCGATCAAGCTCTTTGTGCCAAGTATGGAACGATATAGGGGCAAGGTAGAAGGGCCCAATGGTAAAAAGTTCTGGTCTATGGGGGATAGTAATTACCCAATTGGTAGGTACAGCCATCTGGTTTGGTCCATGTAAATTAGAAAGCAGTCCTCACATGAGCTGAACAATGGAGATGTTGAATGAAGCTGGCTGTGGTGGCTCAACGCGTTTCGTTGTGTTGGCTTACACCTTCCTCAGCAGAAGTGTAGGGGAAATGTTTTACAGATATATGCAAGTGTCTTAAACCATGATAGGAATGCATGGTCTTCAAAAGCATATTAAATGTTAAATAATGCTTTGAAGTGTGATCAGTGCAGGTGCATAAACGTCTGAAAGCAAGGTGGAGTCACTAGAATAACATCGTACATGCCAAAAAAAGTGCTATTTGGAATCACTGATAATCACAAAGCTTACATAAATGTATGTTTAATATGAAGTGTGGGTTTGGTTTCTGGATGTCAGAAGGCACCCTAAAGTGAGCAATTTCACTGTAGACTACACACTTACCTGAGTGAGTTATACCCCTTTTAGACATAGGACCTGAGAATTTCCCTGTTCAGACCCAGGATTTTCTCTTCTGCAAAATCATGGGTTTTTGTTCGAGATCCCCTTTCACACTACTTCACAGACCCAGGAAAATCCTAGGTTCAGACAGAAAATGTTTTTTTCCAGTGTTTAAGGCAGTCTTATTATAAGAGGATGGTTTGCAGGCACACAATAATGATGTCATGCAATGTGGGGGCAGGTCTAAATGGACTGGGTGTGGTTTAAATTCCAAGTATCATATACTGTACCAATAATAATACCATGCCAGTTTTCCTTTTTGTTTTGTAAAATTTGAGGGCAATTTTGAGTCCGTTCTTGCCCCTGCCGAAGTGAGAAGGTATAGATGAAACGTAATCAAAAGCTGCCGAAAAAGCCTGTGATTGAATATGTATCGCTGAATCATTGCTTTTTTTTTCACCTGGTGACAAAAGCGACAATGATTGAATACCCCCCATAGAATGAATTACAGGTAGTAGAAGGATTCTCTTGCACGACCTGGAAAAAATGTTTTTTAACTATCACTATTACTACTTAAAAATGCAAGGTGTCGCCTGATTGGCTGCCCATCTATAAAGAAGGCAGGCTTGTCAATCTCAACTTGTAAACTCTGCAGAGCGGTCCAATTGCTAACGAGGATTTTGTTTCTTATTCCTTTTGACCATAATGAATCAGGAAAGCTCTGCTGCAATATCGCAGCCCCAGCGATTATCGAAAGAACACGGATTGTAATGCGCATGTATGAGGTGTCCCTGCAATGAAAACCAGCTTGGCTAAGTAATACTGACCGTACACAGGATAATTGAAAGGCGGCCAAAGTTTGGAGGAGGGACCTGGATGTTTTCAGGAAGTGTCCGGAGAAAACACAGGCGGATCCTGGCATTTAATGGGAGGACCTCTGAAGTCAGCTCTGGCCCCGCTCTCCCAAGCTTCATCCCAGTGCCAAGTAAGTCTATGGCCATTCAGCCAGTGCACACGGTGTGTGGGGGGGTTATTAGATGGCAAAGCTGTGATGGAATTCACAGCCAAACACATGGAAGGGATTACACTCTGGTGGGGCGGTGGCTAACTGATCGCAGGGCTCTAAGTAGCAGCCCAGCAATCAGATCTGAATTACCCCCTGTGAATGGAACACTTACTGGTTCAGGAAGATTAGGCCAAGAATGGTGGAGAGTTTAGAACCCTACAAAACGCTGGTTATCACACAGAAGGATATGGAGGCCAAAATTGGCATGTTTGCATAATCCCATTCTATGACATAAAACAGGACCTTTTATTTTGGAATAGAAAAGATTCTAGAAACAATGATAATGCCAGTTGACAACCCATCGGTGTAAGGTGACCGGACCAGAATCACATTGGTTAAGAAAATAAAATCGAATTATGGGAGATAACTTATTAGGTGAAACGTTGCTCCAGGGCCGGTCTGGGACCAGAAATCGGCCCTGGCCCACCTAAAGTAGGCGGGACTCTTGCACGGCGAAGCCACGCGTCAAAAAGGGGGCGTGGTCTCCTGGAAACACACAAACACGTATACCAGGACACAGCCACATACAAATAGAACACATTTGTACACACAGCCACACTCACATACATGTTTACACATAGCTACACACACTTGTGTATGCACATAGATACACACGTGGCTATATAAACACAGCCACATATGTACATACACCCACATTTGTACACACAGCCACACATACATATATATACACATAGCTACACACATGCCTATATACACACAACACACCCAAACACGTGTATACACACATGGGGCCTTATTCTGCTCGGTATGGTGGGACCGTATACGGGCGGATCGGTTTTTTTTTTCATCTGCGCATGCGTAGCTTTCGCAATGCGCAGGTGCGGCGACCTCACACCGCTCACGGACCGGTCTCTCCGTGCGAAAAAACCTGTCCGCAAGAGTACGGTCATTGTGGGCGGCATGGGGGCGTTTTTAGGGGAGCGGGACGGAATAATGAGAAAAACTGGGCGTACACGGGGGTTTGCACCAAAAATGTACGGTGCTACAACCGCTCGATCGGCGAACGCACCGTGCATTTTGGGCCAAAAACAGGCGGATGCCAAAGATACCTCCAGACCCCCCCTAGAGATACCGTATGAGAGCGGACGCCTGGGTCTGCTAATTAACGCTGATTATTACACCTGAATGTAATAAGCAATGCTGCAGCCTATTAAGTGAAAACCATGATTTCACTACCTGCAAGCCACACACAGCCCTCAAACACATTGGAAGCATATCTTTCTACACTTCTCTACATGTAAAGGTTGTTTTAATTTTAGGTAAGATTCATTCTAAGACCTGCTTATATATGTCAAGGTAGTTATTTTATAACCATCTACACCCATTCAGAAAGTGTTTTTGTATACTTTAAAAAGCAGGACAATCAATTCATAGAAGTCGACATGTGTCAACTTTTTCACTGTAACACTAACATAACTTTATTTAAAAGTAAAACCAATGTGGGGACACATAGATAGTGATTAAAATGCAACATTAGAACATAATAAATATACATGTAATGAGGGTTAAAATGTTGTTTTATTAGGGTGTTTATTATGGTACACAATTGAGTTAATAGAAAACAATTATTGAATAACAGTTAGAATAATTAATTAATTGTCTTAATTATAGTTGAAAGGGAAGATTTGCAGTGCCATATATTTGAAGGGTATGCTACTGTGCACGGATGTACGCTCACTCTCACGATCGGTGACACACGCTGAGTTTTCCATTGAAAAAAGCCAACACCCGTCCATGAACTGTGGCGTACCCTCCAATATAGGGAAGATGTCGGTTTGAAAACAGACGAGACCCGTCCGTATACGGTGGCGTACGCTCTGTTGTACGCCAGTTAACGGTGTCTAAGAGGAGACCCGTCCGTATATGGTGGCGTACGCTCAAGTTTACGCCACTCCACATTGTTGGTGTTTGTGACCGTCCGTATGTGGCTGTTCTGTGGGCGGACTTACGCTCACCGTCCGCGTACGGGAAACGTACGGTGAAACGGACTGTACGTACGTTGCACCGACCTAACCAGAATAAGGCCCTTGGTGTGTATATTATGTCCATATTAGTCTAAATATGAAAAAAAGCCCCATATGGACATAAACACAGGAACTGCCCCCCTCTCACCTATGAGACCTCGGTCCAGTCAGAAGGGCACAGAGGGCTGGGGGAAGTGGAGAGCTGGATGGGTTGCAGGTCTGTCAGGAGGCAGGGGCATTACCTGACACTGCGACAAGCCCTGCCTCCTCCTCACACTGAGTCGGGGATTCCAGAGCAGTGCAGCTCTACACTCCCCTCTCCCGCGCCGCTCAGTCGCATCATGACGCAACAATGCAAAGTGCCCACTCGAGCTGGAAAAATTTGGCCCTTCTGGCATTTGCCAGATGGCCAGTCCGGCCTACGTTGCTCTGAAATGCTTCCAGTTATAATCGTCTTGTCCCAGTCACACAGGTCATCCCAGTTCTACACCCAAAGGAATCAGAAATTGGTTAGTTAGCATAGAAAACAAGGTGGAAATGATGTTATTTATACCGGTGCCAGGCCACAATTGACAAACCACGGGCAAAGTGTGCAGATAACGGATAGGGGAACATACTCGTATGTCTACAAAAAGAAATCCTCTACCACTTCACAGCCATTTCTTCATGTCAAGTGGTGCCTGTGTCAAGTGGGGAACCCATATAATTAAGATATCTATGCTGCCAAGCCCTCAAAGAATAAGCAATGTTTTTGTAAGTTTAGAATTAGAGAAACAAGGAACTGTTCTTCGTTTACAATGGTCACTATTAAAGTACTCTTCTCCATCAACGATGAGTGCCCCAGTTGAAATGTCCTATTATCTATTATTCAATGCTTCATTAATACTCTCTTTATAAAGAGAACAAATTAATTAGACGTATGTTCAAAGGGGGGAGGGGGGGGTGATCGTTTTCTTGTAAGATTCAAAAACTTTGAAGAATCTTTTTAGTATCGCTTTCTGGTACTTGTGTAGTTTCATGGCGCCACTGCCCCGCGGACGATTTGCATATGATTTGCATGTGATTTGCCACACCCCCACTATCCACGTCAGCTCGAAGCGTGGCGAGGGGACGCAGCACGTGTCCTCCCGACCTGTTCATACCCCCACTATCCACGTCGGCCTTGAGTTTACGCAAGCCACCGAGCCCAAAGTGCGGCAAGCGGACGTGGAGAACGAGCCCGAAGTGTGGCGAGCGCACGCGGTTTACTTGACGTGTATTGCGCGGGGTTTACTGCGCTCGCCACGCTTTGTTCTCGTTAGCTTGCGCTCTCCACACTTTATAAAATCAACTATACGCCGACGTGGATAGTGGGGGTATGAACAGGTTGAGAGAACGCGTACTGCCTACCCTCACGGGGCACGCTGCGCTTGCCAGGCTTCGGGCTGACGTGGATAGTGGGGGTGTGCTAAACCCCAGGGGTTAATGGAGAGAATTGAGAGAGAACTATGAGAAACAGGCTAGAACCAGGTTAGAAAGAGATCTGTGAGAGAGAGAGAGGCACATGCTTGTCTGGTTAGAGAGTCTCCTCTCCGGGAGAATCCCCCCCAAGAGAGGTCCGGCCACTACACAAAGTGGATCAGGAAAGCAAGATATAAAAATCAGGTTCACAGTCACTATTGTATTCTCTCACCACGCCTTGGTGGATGGTAGGGCATGAAATACCGCCTGTCGGCACATGTCGGCTTAAAAAAAAAAAGAGAAAAAAACCATGTTGACCTAATGCTTGTGTCAACCTAATGACCTTTCGACCTAACCCATGATGACCTTCATGCATGTTGACCTAGTGGTGTCGACCTAATGCTTGTTGACCTAGTTACTGGAGACCTAGGGGGTTATTCTAGTCCATTCTTTCTGACAAAATCCTTCTTAGATGGACAAAACCATGTGCACTGCGGGTGGGGCAGATGTAACTTGTGCAGAGAGAATTAGATTTGGGTGGGGTTTTTCTTCAAAGTGAGATCTATATTGAAGTGTAAAATCATGCAGTCAGTATTTTCCCTGCACAGAAACAAAATAACTCACCCAAATCTAATTCTCTCTGCACATGTTACATCTGCCCCCCTGCAGTGCACATGGTTTTGTCCATCTAAGAAGGATTTTGTCAGAAAGAATGAACTAGAATAAACCCCCTAGTGACCGTATCCCAAGTCGGGTACCTCAGCTACTATAAAGGAAAACAGCAAGGAACATGCATATCAATTGCATTTATACTTGCATTCAATAGGTAATGGGAGATCACTCCGGTGGGCTGAATGTTTAACATTAATTAATGTTTTAATTCCTTCAGCTGTCTTTGACAATCAGCTAGAATTGCATTACAAGTTTCCCTGCATCATTATTGCACACATTTTGTAAGTTATTTTTTCTTCTCCAAGTAAATCATAGTAATAATTAAAGGGAAAATATTGTCGGGAGGGCTTAGAATAGATTTCTTCCGAGCATTGCTTGTTCCCTATTGACTCTGTGTCTTCACCACAGCGAGTCCTTAGACAGGAATCGATACATCTATGAAATACTTCCAGAAAGATAAGGTTCACCTAAACGTAGGAGCATGGCTGTTTAGGTTTCATGGTAGAGAAGATGGACAGCAGGAGGTTAACCACACGGTTTAAGATCCTTGACAGAGGCATCACCTGTGTATATGTACAGTGCAGTATTTTTCTGCAACCGCACATGCACTGGTGTACAACCTCATTCAGCAGTTTCCAGTCACATGCTATCTTTGCACCAACCTTCCAGGACTTATAAGACCATGGCTACAGAGGCGTAACTAATATTGTGGCGCCCCCCCGCCAAAAAATTACCTTACCTCTCCGCATGCCGCCGCCGGCCCCACATTCAGTCCGGCACCGCAGATAGCCTCCGGGCTCCGTCTCCTGCAGTAATGAAAAATGACACGACTAATAATTTGTTGGATTGTCTGTTATTTTAGACTCCTCCCATCATTTTGTGCCTTCACAATGCTGCCATGTATGTGCTGTCTGTTGCCTACACGTGTGACGTGATGACCTTCTGCAGTAACTTTCTGGGGTCCTGTCATTATTTATATTGTCTGATGGGGTCCCAGAGCAAAATAGTTTGAGGACCCTTGAATTATTGGGTCTGACCAAGGGGCAGTTATTGGGAAACTACTGCTGCATGCAGAAAGGTGTGCATTTGTATCAATTGAAATATAAGACTTCTAAAATGTGGGTCTTACACCAGCCTGGTCCTAAAGCATTAATAGATTCTGCCTTTGACTCTTTCAGGTGGTTCCTGTAACTTATAAGTAGGTGCAGACTGATTTTTTTGAGGGCAGTTACCAAACTTAGGAAGTAGGCATACGGGCGGGCGTTGGCAGGCCCGGCGGCAGGGGGGTCAAAGGGGACAGCTGACCCGGGCTTGGAGATCAGAGGGGCCCCAAATTCTGCTGCCCATCCGTACACTCAGGTGCCCGGCAATTGATTACTGGGGGGCGGCTGGAACTTAATCCCCCCTAACAAGAATTTTTGTGGCCGCGGAACAGCTGGGACTCGGGAGGGGAGAAGAGAGGCTTACAACTGCAATGGCGAGGCTGACTGGGGATGGACTGTTGGGGCACGCAGCTCCCGGACGCCGCTTACACACACTGACATGAGCTGGTGCTGCTGCAGAAGGCTGAAGTAGGCCTTCCGCAGTAGCACCGCCTCATGTCAGTGTGTGTGTAAGTGGTGGCCGGGAGCTGCGTGTTCCGAAAGGCTGTCCCCAGGCAGCTCCGCCTCCTGCCACTGCAGCTGGGAGTTCTCCTCTCTTCTCCCCGCCCCTGCCACACAGCACATGCTCCAATCCACAGCTGATGTACAGGTTGAGTCATATGCAGCTCATGCACATCAACACTTTTTGCTGTAGTAGAGTAACTGGTTGGAAACTAGATGTGTGGCATGTAGGCCACGTTTAGTGAGAGCATGTAGATAGAACTGTGGGCTGTGCTGACTGGATCAGATGAATGTCTGGCACAAATGACTTAGTTGCTGCATGTGTACACTAATAGTTGAAACCAAACATATGGATAGCTGTGAATGGTCCCATAAATATGTGCAGTTTCTTTGAGCACACAAGGTGGGTGTAATAACACCTGATTTGGATACAACTCTGAAGCAGATTTTGTGTGTTTCTTGCATAAGTGTTGTCCTTAATGCTGCAAAAATGCTTGTTAGGGGGGGAATTAAGTGCCATACACCCACAGCAATCGAACCAGGCAGATGCACAGACTAACCCTGAGCAACAAGCATGTAAATTCCCCCTAGCAACGAGTATTTACCCCTCCCCCTTCCCAGGGCCGTCTTAACATTAGGAAGGGCCCCTGGGCAACCTAGTTCACTGGACACCCCCCCCCCCCCAAATTAGTTTGCCCAGGAGCCCACAGTCACCTCCCCAACCCTCACCTCTCTGGCTCCGTGCGGCAGCCAGTCAGCTTCCGGCGGCCGGGGATCCGATCATCTTCGCTGGGGGATCCGGGCAGCGGGATCAGGGCAGCGGCGGTAGCTAGGAGCCTGCCCTGAAGTGGCAAAGCGCTATTAACTGGCGGGGTGGGAAGCGCTGTTGCATTTGAAAAGACTGGCCAGACGCTGATTGGCTGAATTCAGCCAATCAGCGTTCGGCCAGTCTTTTCAAATGCAGCAGCGCTTCCCGCCCCACCGGCAAATAGCGCTAATGGGAAAGATGGTGGCCGGGTGGCGGGGATCCGACCATCCTCGCTGGGGAAGGGGATCAGGGCGGCGGTGGCGGTAGCTAGGAGCCCGAAGCGGCGAAGCACTATTTGTCGGCGGGGGCGGGAAGCGCTGTTGAATTTGAAAAGACTGGCCGGATGCTGATTGGCTGAATTCAGCCAATCAGCATTCAGCCAGTCATTTTAAATGCAGCAGCGCTTCTCGCCCCCCCTGCCGGCAAATAGCGCTTTGCCGCTTCGGGCTCCTAGCTACCGCCACCGATGCCCTGATCCCCCTGCCGGATCACCCAGGGAGGGTGATCAGAACCCCGGCACACGGACCCCCGAAATTAAATTCACTGCTAGCTAGGAGGTGAAGCGCTATTTGCCGGCGGGGTGGGAAGCGCTGTTGCCTTTTCAAAGACTGGCCGGATGCTGATTTTCTGAATTCAGCCAATCAGCGTCCGGCCAGTCTATTCAAATGCAACAGTGCTTCCCGCCCCGCCGGCAAATAGAGCTTCGCCGAATCAGGCTTCTAGCTACCGCCACCGCCCTGATCCCCCTGCCCGGATCCCCCAGCGAGGGTGAGCGGATTCCCGGACCCCGGCCACCATCTTTCCCATTGGGCTGGGCCGGGGGCCCCTAGGTCCTAGGGCCCCCGGGCAACTGCCCATCGTGCCCAATGGGAAAGACGGCACTGCCCCTTCCTAGGCAATGAGCATTTAATACCCCATGCCAACTAGCATGCTTTCCCCTGGGAACAAGCATTTAACTCCTCTGGCAACAAGCATGTAATCCTCCCTGGCAAGGAACATAAAACCCAGGCAAGGAGCATGTAACCCCCTGGCACCGAGAATGTAACCTTCAAGAAACCTCTGGCAATGACAATATATAACAATGAGCATGCAACGCTTGGCAAAGAGCATGTAGGTAAGTGGCACTTTTATGTGGCATAATATGACAGGGGCTTTATGGGGTGTGCCCTGATGTGTATGGTATGTAATGGGCATTACGGTGTGTGGCATAATATTTAATGGGCATTATGGTGTGTGGTGTAATGTGTAATGGGCATTATGGCATGTGGTATAGTGTCTAATGGACATTACGGTGTGTGGCATAATGTGTAGTAGGCATTACAGTATGTGGCATAATGTGTAGTAGCTGTCAGTTAAGAAGTGAGACTGTCTGCACTGGGGGCATCCATTATACTATATGGGAATTCTTGCCACCAATATGCCCACCATCTCTCCCTGCTCAACACAACTACTAGTTCTTAAGGGGCCCCCTGAAATATCAATGTATGGGGCCCCAAGATTTCTGTTGCCGGCCCTGGGCGTTGGGAGGGCAGAGTTTACCTGTTCGCTAGGCTGCATATGTTCACAAATGGTCTGAATCAGTCCCCAAGTCTGGGAAAATAACTGAAGCATTGAGTAAATCCTTCGAAGATCTGAAAGTTACTAATAGTTGTGTTTTAAGAGTGATGCCAAACCTTTCAAATATGTGAAGATGTAACAGTTTTATTGTTCATGTACAGAGATAGATTTGTCATGTTCCTAAGGTGCCATCATTGGAGATCCATCTTTTCCAATGACGTCTTGATAAGGGAGTCCCGATTATCGGAGGACCTCAGCTGGCCAGCAAGTGGATGGGTCTCTTTGTCTCAGGTTCCCAAGCCTGTATGTGGGTCTCTTTGTCTCAGGTTCCCAAGCCTGTATGTGGGTCTCTTTGTCTCAGGTTCCCAAGCCTGTATGTGGGTCTCTTTGTCTCAGGTTCCCAAGCCTGTATGTGGGTCTCTTTGTCTCAGGTTCCCAAGCCTGTATGTGGGTCTCTTTGTCTCAGGTTCCCAAGCCTGTATGTGGGTCTCTTTGTCTCAGGTTCCCAAGCCTGTATGTGGGTCTCTTTGTCTCAGGTTCCCAAGCCTGTATGTGGGTCTCTTTGTCTCAGGTTCCCAAGCCTGTATGTGGGTCTCTTTTTCTCAGGTTCCCAAGCCTGTATGTGGGTCTCTTTGTCTCAGGTTCCCAAGCCTGTATGTGGGTCTCTTTGTCTCAGGTTCCCAAGCCTGTATGTGGGTCTCTTTGTCTCAGGTTCCCAAGCCTGTATGTGGGTCTCTTTGTCTCAGGTTCCCAAGCCTGTATGTGGGTCTCTTTGTCTAAGGTTCCCAAGCCTGTATGTGGGTCTCTTTGTCTCAGGTTCCCAAGCCTGTATGTGGGTCTCTTTGTCTCAGGTTCCCAAGCCTGTATGTGGGTCTCTTTTTGGTTCCCAAGCCAGAGCTGTTGCTTTAATTCATGGCAACAGAAATGATATTATCCTGCTGTCCATCTTCAGCTAAGAGATCCTCAAAGAGCTGGATGAAGTATTCAGGATCAGTAATGAAGCGGAGCATCTTTGCACTCATTAGCATGGTAATGGACAGGCAACGGCTCCAAAAGGCTTGACTCGAGCTGCAGACTAGGAAGTATCTCATTGGGTAAGCGAGCTCATTACCCATGTATGAATAGGCTATGTACAGACATGATGACAGCCATACTATTTGTTCCTGCGCAGTGTCTAGCTCAGATGACATCACTTCGCGGCAAAGCATGTAGAGAAAAATGACATTGGCCGGATTGAGGAAGCCGTCGTGCTGGCAGACTCCAATGAGGGAATTGTCTATAATGGTCAGCCAATTAGTATAATGTATTGGTAATACCGGCTCCTTACACCTGCGACAGAGGAACTCTGCAAGGCAGTCCAGCAACTCACTGGTGGATACCTGCACCATCTTGGTGGGTTTTGGTGGCGAGATGTCTTGCTTTTCTTCAGCAGGCTCATAGACAGGCTTATTGGCATAGGTATCTTGTGAGACCTGTGTGTGAGTTGTTAAGTCAGCACATGAGATGGAATCCTTCAGGCTCTCACTGACGAGGTGGGTAACATTGACCTGGCCATTTTTGCGCTGTCTTCGTGTGGTCATAAATCTTCTTAAGCGCCAGATGAGTGAGTGGCTCTCGGCAGACCTTCCAGTCTTGTTGTCCTGTATAGCCGGGCACTGGGCACCACTTGATGTATCTTCATCTGGACGGTTTGCCTTGCGGCAGCACGGGAAAGTCAAGCAATTCCACATTCTTATCCAATAATAACAGTCTGTTTCCAGCACGTTATGAAAGATGCTTCTTGGGTCAGTCCTAGTCAGCAAATGAGTCCAGTAGAATGTAGAGTTTTCTCTGCTGACACTGAGCATTATGACATCACATGCTGACTGTGATGCTTTATTTATGCTAATGAGCTGCTGACAACATCTAGGCATTTCAAACCGTGGTGAAATATAGAATTTATTATTTAAAGCTCTATAAGGGAGGAAATGTGTGTTGAAAACAACTGATCGAAAAGAAGACGAGATATTTTGAATCATTTGAAAGATAATTAGTTGAAAATAAAACATTAAAAAAATATATATTTTTTTTTTCCTTCAGCAGTGTACCCTATCCCGCTCCTCATAGTCTTTCTGTGATTTAAGAAGAAAATTTGACTTTTTATTTTTAACCCTTTTGAGTGCCAAGTGAATTTGTCAAAATAGGTTTTAAAATTGTGTTTTTAAAATGTTCGGTTGGACAAATTTAAATAATTGAAAGATGTTAAATACATTCTGGTGCTTTGCTGAACAGGGTCACTTTGTGGCATAACAGTCTCTACTGATGGAGGAAAAGCTGTGTACACACTGAGCGAAATATCAAATGGCCGATATATCGCAAACCCATTAGCGAGTGTGTGCCACCGATATGTCTGGGAATTATGTAATTTATCAGCATATTGCATCAGCCCTGCAGCACAGAAAATGGATGCTACAGATATAACAAAGCATCTGGCTGTGTGTATGGACGTCTGGGACCTGCAGTGACTGATAACTCATATAGGCGGGTGAATGTAAATGCATGCCCAGTTGTAGGGCTGCCATCAAGGGCACATCCTGGAGCGCTTCTAGAGAGCAGGCTTCTCCTTCACCTCTGGACGCTGGTGGCCATTTAAAATGCAGCACCGTCTGGTGAGCCAATCAGAGCTCATGTACCAGCAGACACTATTTTAAATGGACTACAGTGTCCGGAGGTGGAGGAGAACACTGGGCTCCTATAGAAGTACTTCAGGAGCAATGAGATTCAGCGGGAGCAGTGCAGTGAGTTGATGACTCAGAGCTCTACTTGGAGTTTCATCCCACAGACTGCAGCCTACATAGACTGCAAAATGAACAGTCTAGTAAACAAGAGCTCTTACAGCTACACTGCAGCAATGAAGCAAGAAGAGGCAGCTTTCATACATTAGTTTATGTTCTTTGCTTCAATGCCATGGCCGGATTGAAGGAGGCGCGGTTGTCCCAGGTACCCCACACATTAGGGGCCCCCACACTCTCCCCCTGAATTGCATGAGACACTGGTACTGAAATCGGAGCTCAGCATGATTCAGCTGTTAATCCGATTTCCCCATTACACAACCACTTGCTGCTCGCCGAGGTGCTGCTGAAGTCATTGTCAGCATCTCGCGGGATTTCAGTCACTTCCGCGGCCGCTGGGATTTCTGTGACGTCTAGGAGCTGAGTGATGAGGTGCCACTTCAGCTCCTGCCTCAGCGGAACCCGCAGTCTGTGACTGGCTCGCAGCAGCCTTGAGCTGTGTGAATCATTGGATAGACGGCAACTGGGTTGACATGGGGTTATGTCGACAGTCATTAGGTCAACATGGGGAAGGTCGACAGCCAAAAGGTCCACATTGGGTTTTTCATTGGGGGGGGGGGGGCAAATCTCGGCACACTATTTTATTCTCCCACCATGCCTATTGGATGGTAGGCCATGAAATATCGCCTGTCGGCACATGTCGGGTAAAAATAGAAGTGAAAAACCCCATGTTGACCTTTTCAATGTCGACCCAATGCTTGTGTCGACCTAATGGCTCTGTCGACCTAACCTCATGTCGATCGTCAGTCATGTTGATGGAGTGGTGTCGACCTAATGCTTGTATACCTAGTGACCGTATCCCCTGGCACCGGACATATCAATTATTGTGAATTATTCATAAACAATTGTATTATTCTTTGTATTACACAAGATATTTGAAACATTAGGTTGCATTTTGTGATTTTCATTTTGGTTTTCAAAAACTATGGGCACTATAATAGGGTACGATTTTGTAGAACGTGCGATTACTTTGCTCAAAAACAGCCAAAATCTTATGTTGACAAAATT
Source organism: Crinia signifera (assembly GCF_055691185.1). Taxonomy (NCBI): domain Eukaryota; kingdom Metazoa; phylum Chordata; class Amphibia; order Anura; family Myobatrachidae; genus Crinia; species Crinia signifera. The sequence continues at coordinate 33,109,052 of NC_139225.1, forward strand.
GTACATGCAATTTGCGGTAAGAATGTTCTGCTGCGACCAAAAAATAGTACTTCAGGAATCGCATCCCAATGTTTTCTCATTGAAAACATCAAAATCACATATGTAATAAGGTGTGATTTTTTTAAATCGCACCCTAAACAATATCGAAAATTGCAGGAAAAATAGACCTGGTTCTGGCAGGCGAATTTGATAAAACCATGTACAGATCAGTGAGTTCTGTGCATGGGTCTGTTTAAAAAAGTGTTTTGAAGCATAACCAGCCCTGTGCTCTTTGAGCCAGTCTAGGTTTGGGAAATACAAGGGAAAAAATAGTTGAGGTCCCATCCAACATGTTTATAAGTTTGTCAAATGCCTGTATCGTAATTTATAATTGAGATGACAACTGCCAGTCCCTTTCAAAGTATCAGATAATGGGGAAGATTAAAAAGGGTTTGTTAAGTCCCATACACACTCGGCGACTTTGAGCTGAAAGTCGCTCAAAACAGCAGGTTTGAGTGTGAATGGCCCGGCACTGAGTGGTGAGCACTGCTGCGCGCTCCCGCATCATCGCCGGGAAAGCCGTTCATTCGCTGGATATACCAGCAGATGAGCGGCTTTCAGGACGGCTGTGCATAGCACTCTGCTATGCAACGCCGTCCTCCCCCCCTCCATCGGCGCCGGAGTGTGTATGCACTGAGTGGCTTTCCCCGCAGCGATGATTGGCATCATCGCTGTCCATACACGCTGGGCATAGTCGGCCAGTGTGTATGGACCTTAAGTATCCAGGCTGTCCAAGAGTTACTTAGTTGAGTAGTTGACCAGCCACAGTTTCCACATGCAATGCCAAGTGTCTCCTCTTGGATGTATCTGGATTGATGGTGATAGTGTTGCTGTACCTTTAGTGGTCCTTCTTTCCTCATCAGCAATAATTCTCTTTCTTTAGCAACATAATAGAAAATGTAACAGTAATAGTAGAAGTAAAAAAAAAAAAAAAAAATACCTCAACAGCAACACACAGTAGCCAATACTCCAGTATTCTCCAAATTAGAATTTTCTAACAACCCCAATTGCAAATTGTCCACCCCCACTACAAATTGTTCCATTGATACCCTAAAAAAACGCACGCGCAGTTAAGAAATGCAGTCCCAATTAGTTCTCCTTATCCTTGTACGGTAACGAGGTGGACGTTTTGGTTTTGTATTCTTGGGGAACATAAAACAAGAGAAAAAAATGGTATGGTGTAGTAGGCACGGAGAGTGTAATATAAAAGGTACTGGATAATGTCTTTCACCAATCATATTGTTTATTTATTATTATTTATTAACAGTTTCTTATATAGCGCATACAGATTCCGCAGCACTTTACAGAGTATAGTTGAACATTCACATCAGTCCCTGCCCCAGTGGAGCTTACAATCTATATTCCCTACCACATGTACACGCACACACATAGGGTTAATTTTTGTTGGGAGCCAATTAGCCTACCAGTATATTTTTGGATTGTGGGAGGAAACCGGAGTACCCGGAGGAAACCCATGAGTACGGGTAGAATGTACAAACTCCGCAGAGTTAGAGCCATGGTGGATATTGAACCCATGACCTCAGCGCTGTGAGGCAGTGATACTAACAATTACACCATCCGTACTGCCCATATCATATAGAGATGAATGAAAATCAACATACCATACTCACAGTTAAATGGAGCAGGCTTTACATATAAACCTTTTTTTAGGGACCACTCACTCCAAGGTATCTGATTGCTATTTTATACCGATAGACCACCCAACAGTATGTAATCAGGGGTGTGTGTGTGTACTCAACTTACAGTTTGTCATAATCACATAAAGGTTTCTTTCTTTTATCACTTTTGGGACGTCTCTGTCTTTTTCAATTATTCATTTGGCTACCCATGGGGTATTGGGGTAAGCTGGAAAAAATTAAGGTCTATGCCAGAATAATTGTTAATTTTGTGGAACTGTGGAACGCATAGTCGTTCCTCCGGGTGTTGTCTGTGGAACACAGCTCCATCTGTGGAACACACCACAATCCTCCTGGAAGCATGCCATCAAAACCATAAGTTTGTAAGGAATGGCATCTTTCTCTTAACTCATGGAGTAAAACATTTATATTTCTAAATTTCTTTTCTTGTACTGGTGTGTGTGTATATATGTATATTCATTCTGGAAAAGGTGCAGGAGAGTTCACTTGTGTTCACCAAATTCTGGTACACTCCCCCCTTTTTCCAGCGCCCAGTCTTGCTCTAGGGCCCTTACTGAAGGCCTATCAACATCTGAATTTTTTCCGAATTCTTTCTGATACTTACAAAGAATTTTAAAGATTGGTTTTTAACAACATACCGCACACTCCCGTGTACCCCTGAGGAAGTCTCTTCGGAGACGAAACGCGTCGGGTTGTTTCCATGCGGTTCACAAGAATTTGAATTTGTAAATGTCATACATTTGTATTTTAAATAAATGCTATTGAATTATTACTCTATCAATTTGCTTGAAACCTGAGCACAAAATAAGGTGGTGGGAATTCCTACAGCGCCCTCTACATCTTTTCAAATGCAATTGGGGTTAAAGGGACATACCTTTGGAGTTTACCTTACTGTTATTATGTGTAAATGAAAACCCTAAAGTGGTTTCCAAACATTTTTGAATCATGGCACCCCTGAGTATCTGAATGTTTTCACGGCACCCCTAGGGCAAAGGTTTCTCATTGAGAAAATCAGAACAAATAGTACATTGAGTAAATTGTGTTTGTTTCTCATCCTTAGGGTCAGTTATGTGGTAATGTACGTAATTTACTTATATTTGTCTATTACATTGGTCATAAATAATTTGTATTGGTCATGTACTACCAATCCAGGGCACCCCAGGCACACAGTTTGGGAACCACTGCCTTAAAGTAATACATGGGGCTTGATCCGCTTTATTATATGACTGTGTTCTCCATTCTTTGTTTCCATTGATACCTTGCCTGGGTAGAAAGTATCGGAGACCAGACTTGCCAAAGTGGCACTGCCGTGCTCCATTTCTTGCTGGCCATCGGCGTGTTTGCCGTTGATAGTTACCATCAATGGTCAAGTGACCATTGATGGATGAACACTTATGCAATAGATAACCATCAATGGTTTCAACAACCAATGGTCATCCTTATTCTTTCATTGTCTGGCCCATGTGCCAATGAGGATGTGGAGGTGGGACTTTGTGGTTTTTGTGGGGTGGGGCTATGCTCAGTAAACTGGCACCTTGTAGAAAATAAAAGAACCATTGGGTGGCTCTGTACCATTGATGGTGGGAAAGCAACTGGTTCACTCCCATCAATGGCAGAAGTATTCACCATCGGCCACAAACTATTGAGGATTTGGAATCATCGTTGGTCATTGGCCATCCCTACGCCCTATTAGGTGTGACGTGTACCTTTCATGAGCATACCACCACTTCTAGGTTTAGGCAGCAGGGATATAAGGGATTGGCTTAGGCACTCAGAAGATGGTAGGGTTAGAATGTGGGTTTAGGTGCCAGGGTATGGAGTTTTGGGTTAGGCACTAGTGGGGAGAGTTAGGGTCAGACTGTGGGGGGAGTTAGGCTTAGTCTGCTACAAGGGAGGGATAGCGTAGGGGGAAAGTGTTCGGTTCCAACAGAGCCCCTGTCGGCATTCTCTGTATCACGATGCCGAGGTTGCCCTTTTGACGGGTGTGGTATAATTACCCGACAGTCAGGATTCCGACAGTCATTAGTCAGACGTCGGAATCCCGACTGCACAGCGTGGGGAGCACAATGAAGCCCCTTGCGGGCTCGCTGCGCTCGCCACCTATTTTATTCTTCCTCTATGGGAGTCGTGGACCCCCACGAGGGAGCAGTCGGGATTCCAACGTCGGAGTAATGACTGCCGGAATCCCGACTGTCGGGGAGCCGTCCGGCACCCCTTTTGACGGTCAGCATCATGACCACCAGCAGGTGAGTGGTGTAAGGCTTTTTTTCTTATTTTTTTTCCAACTTTTTCATCATTTACCATCGATTTGACCTACAATTGTGAATTGTAACCTTGCCCACAGCGTGGCAAGATAAGTGAGCCCGTGAGGGTACACATTTCCTCTAATTTGACTTTCAAATGGTTAAACATACAAATTACACTGATCCATATTTATGTCGATATATCAACCACTTCCAACCTTTTCACTATGTTGACCTTTCCAACCAATCGACCATGTCGAGTGTCTAACTTTTTGACCTTTTGACTCAGTTGACCTAATACATTTCGACAATATTGGGTCGACCTATTGACTATAATCAACCCAATTCTGGATGAACTATCGATCCACGCCCATGTATGAGATGAGATATTTCTGCCATTTACATGAATTACCATTCAGGGAAACACTTTCATTAACTGGACGTCTTCCTTGTGACCGGAGGTTGTAGAATATATACTCGTACAAACGAACTCTCACGTAAGTATCCATGTACCGCTGTCCTATGTTGGACAATAGGTCTGTAGAAATCTAGGTGCTAAGGGGGATGGAAATGTAATAAAAGAGGATGGGTTGAGCTTTTGGGTATGGGACATAGGGTTGACACTATGAAGGTCAACATACATTTCGACCACTAAATGTCAACATGGCTTAGGTCGACACCTGAAATAGGTCAACATGACTAAGGTCGACAGTGTTGGAAGGTCGACACAAGCATTAGGTCGACAATAGGAAGGTTTTTAGTCACAAATGTCAACGTAAGTCAACATGGACACCGTATCAGTGTGCCGCGTCCCCTCGCATGGCTCGTTGCGCACGCTTTGCTTTGGGCACGGTGCCTTGCAGCGTTCGGCACCCTATTATATTCTCCCTCCACGCCCTAGTGGCTGGTAGGGTATGAAATGCCGCCTGTCGGAACAAGTCGGCGAAATAAAACGTGAAAAACTCAGTCAACCTTTTGACTGTCGACCTTCCCAATTGTTGACCTAGTGCTTGTGTCAGCCCTCCCGACCCTGTCGACCTTAGCCTCGTCGTTTTATGTGTCAACCTAAACCCCGTCAACCTTTAGTTGTCGACCTAATGTATGAGCTTCATAGTGGCGACCTAGCGAACGTAACCATAACAACCAACTATTATTTATAGAATGTACTTGATAAAATGAAAACGAGAAACTGTTTGGTTGCTATGGGCAACTGCACTTGTCCTCCTTTAGAACGTTTGATGCAGAAAGATAAGGTTCACCTAAACGTAGGAGCATGGCTGTTTAGGTTTCATGGTAGAGAAGATGGACAACATGAGGTTAACCACACAGTTTAAGATCCTTGACAGAGGCATCACCTGTGTATATGTACAGTGCAGTATTTTTCTGCAACCGCACATGCACTGGTGTACAACCTCATTCAGCAGTTTCCAGTCACATGCTATGTTTGCACCAGCCTTCCAGGACTTATAAGACCATGGCTACAATGTTTCCTTATACATCTTTGAGTGTTGCCCACCTGTTTTGTAGTATCAGTTCACCAATGCTTCACTCTGACTGGCAGTCACCCAAGGCAGTCCCATTGGGAAGTGTTCCCTCCCTCCGGGACGCCTCTCTATGGGTTTCTGAATCCGGGGTCTGTGCATGCACAGTACCGACATCGGTACTGCACATGTGCTGGTCCCGGTACCTGTCACCTGTATTGTATATGTGCCAGGACATTGATTTCCCTCCAATGGGCTGTTGGCGCGCAGCCCATAGAAGCTAGCCGCATGTGCAGTCATCATAGTACAGGTGCTGGGAATGTGAACGCTGCACCGGTCAGTAGGCAAGTCAAGTCAGTCAAGTCAGTACATGGTTAATCCAATATGGAGGCACACAGAAGAGTAGCGAAAAAGAGCAAGAGGTCAGAAGTCAATTTATATTTGCAAGATTAGAGAAGAATCACCTAGCATTGACTGCTAGACACATCTCAGATCCATATTGCCCAGCCAATTAGTCAAAGTAAGTGGCATGAATTCCAAATGAGCACTTACAGTGACAAGATACATCTCCCAAGTTGAATATCTAGGGATGCATAAACCTATATCTACATATTTCGGCAGGAAAGTTGCAATTGGTGGGTCTTGAAAGGGGTGGAGTTTTGACCTAAAGTGGACATTTCTAATTAGAAAGTTTTGCAAGATGACATTATTGAAATATTGCAATGGTTCTCAAACCGACCTTCTCAGCATAGGGTCACGACTCCATGTTGCTGACCATCAGGCTGATGACTCTTCTAATCTCAGTGATTCAAGATATCTGAATAATTTGTTGGATTGTCTGTTATTTTAGACTCCTCCCATCATGTTGTGCCTCCACAATGCTGCCATGTATGTGCTGTCTGTTGCCTACACGTGTGACGTGATGACCTTCTGCAGTAACTTTCTGGGGTCCTGTAATTATTTATATTGTCTGATGGGGTCCCAGAGCAAAATAGTTTGAGGACCCTTCAATTATTGGGTCTGACCAAGGGGCAGTTATTGGGAAACTACTGCTGCATGCAGAAAGGTGTGCATTTGTATCAATTGAAATATAAGACTTCTAAAATGTGGGTCTTACACCAGCCTGGTCCTAAAGCATTAGTAGATTCTACCTTTGACTCTTTCAGGTGGTTCCTGTAACTTATAAGTAGGTGCAGACTGATTTTTTTGAGGGCAGTTACCAAACTTGGGAAGTAGGCATACGGGCGGGCGTTGGCAGGCCCGGCGGCAGGGGGGTCAAAGGGGACAGCTGACCCGGGCCTGGAGATCAGAGGGGCCCCAAATTCTTCTGCCCATCCGTACACTCAGGTGCCCGGCAATTGATTACTGGGGGGCGGCTGGAACTTAATCCCCCCTAACAAGAATTTTTGTGGCCGCGGAACAGCTGGGACTCGGGAGAGGAGAAGAGAGGCTTACAACTGCAATGGCGAGGCTGACTGGGGATGGACTGTTGGGGCACGCAGCTCCCGGACGCCGCTTACACACACTGACATGAGCTGGTGCTGCTGCAGAAGGCTGAAGTAGGCCTTCCGCAGTAGCACCGCCTCATGTCAGTGTGTGTGTAAGTGGCGGCCGGGAGCTGCATGTTCCGAAAGGCTGTCCCCAGGCAGCTCCGCCTCCTGCCACTGCAGCTGGGAGTTCTCCTCTCTTCTCCCCGCCCCTGCCACACAGCACATGCTCCAATCCACAGCTGATGTACAGGTTGAGTCATATGCAGCTCATGCACATCAACACTTTTTGCTGTAGTAGAGTAACTGGTTGGAAACTAGATGTGTGGCATTTAGGCCACGTTTAGTGAGAGCATGTAGATAGAACTGTGGGCTGTGCTGACTGGATCAGATGAATGTCTTGCACAAATGACTTAGTTGCTGCATGTGTACACTAATAGTTGAAACCAAACATATGGATAGCTGTGAATGGTCCCATAAATATGTGCAGTTTCTTTGAGCACACAAGGTGGGTGTAATAACACCTGATTTGGATGCAACTCTGAAGCAGAGCAGATTTTGTGTGTTTCTTGCGGGTGTGGTATAAAACCCCGACAGTCGGGATTCCGACTGCACAGCGTGGGGAGCGCAATGAAGCCCCTAGCGGGCTCGCTGCGCTCGCCACGCTGCGGGCACGGTGGCGAGCGGCACTCGCCACCTATTTTATTCTCCCTCTATGGGGGTCGTGGACCCCCACGAGGGAGCAGTCGGGATTCCGACGTCGGAGTACTGACTGTCGGAATCTCGACTGTCGGGGAGCCGTCCGGCACCCGTTTCTTGCATAAGTGTTGTCCTTAATGCTGCAAAAATGCTTGTTAGGGGGGGAATTAAGTGCCATACGCCCACAGCAATCGAACCAGGCAGATGCACAGACTAACCCTGAGCAACAAGCATGTAAATTCCCCCTAGCAACGAGTATTTACCCCTCCCCCCTTCCTAGGCAATGAGCATTTAATACCCCATGCCAACTAGCATGCTTTCCCCTGGGAACAAGCATTTAAGTCCTCTGGCAACAAGCATGTAATCCTCCCTGGCAAGGAACATACAACCCAGGCAAGGAGCATGTAATCCCCTGGCACCGAGAATGTAACCTTCAAGAAACCTCTGGCAATGACAATATATAACAATGAGCATGCAACGCTTGGCAAAGAGCATGTAGGTAAGTGGCACTTATGTGGCATAATATGACAGGGGATTTATGGGGTGTGCCCTGATGTGTAACATTATGGTGTGTGGCATATTATGTAATGGGCATTATGATGTGTGGTATAATATGTAATGGGCATTACGGTGTGTGGTATAATATGTAATGGGCATTATGGTGTGTGGCATAATATTTAATGGGCATTATGGTGTGTGGTGTAATGTGTAATGGGCATTATGGCATGTGGTATAGTGTCTAATGGACATTACGGTGTGTGGCATAATGTGTAGTAGGCATTACAGTATGTGGCATAATGTGTAGTAGCTGTCAGTTAAGAAGTGAGACTGTCTGCACTGGGGGCATCCATTATACTATATGGGAATTCTTGCCACCAATATGCCCACCATCCCTCCCTGCTCCACACAACTACTAGTTCTTAAGAGGGTGGGGGCCCCCTGAAATATCAATGTATGGGGCCCCAAGATTTCTGTTGCCGGCCCTGGGTGTTGGGAGGGCAGAGTTTACCTGTTCGCTAGGCTGCAAATGTTCACAAATGGTCTGAATCAGTCCCCAAGTCTGGGAAAATAACTGAAGCATTGAGTAAATCCTTCGAAGATCTGAAAGTTACTAATAGTTGTGTTTTAAGAGTGATGCCAAACCTTTCAAATATGTGAAGATGTAACAGTTTTATTGTTCATGTACAGAGATAGATTTGTCATGTTTCTAAGGTGCCATCATTGGAGATCCATCTTTTCCAATGACGTCTTGATAAGGGAGTCCCGATTATCGGAGGACCTCAGCTGGCCAGCAAGTGGGATGGGATGGGTCTCTTTGTCTCAGGTTCCCAAGCCTGTATGTGGGTCTCTTTGTCTCAGGTTCCCAAGCCTGCGTGTGGGTCTCTTTGTCTCAGGTTCCCAAGCCTGTATGTGGGTCTCTTTGTCTAAGGTTCCCAAGCCTGTATGTGGGTCTCTTTGTCTAAGGTTCCCAAGCCCGTATGTGGGTCTCTTTGTCTAAGGTTCCCAAGCCTGTATGTGGGTCTCTTTGTCTAAGGTTCCCAAGCCTGTATGTGGGTCTCTTTGTCTAAGGTTCCCAAGCCTGTATGTGGGTCTCTTTGTCTCAGGTTCCCAAGCCTGTATGTGGGTCTCTTTGTCTCAGGTTCCCAAGCCTGTTTGTGGGTCTCTTTGTCTCAGGTTCCCAAGCCTGTATGTGGGTCTCTTTGTCTCAGGTTCCCAAGCCTGTATGTGGGTCTCTTTGTCTCAGGTTCCCAAGCCTGTATGTGGGTCTCTTTGTCTAAGGTTCCCAAGCCTGTATGTGGGTCTCTTTGTCTCAGGTTCCCAAGCCTGTATGTGGGTCTCATTGTCTCAGGTTCCCAAGCCTGTTTGTGGGTCTCTTTGTCTCAGGTTCCCAAGCCTGTATGTGGGTCTCTTTGTCTAAGGTTCCCAAGCCTGTATGTGGGTCTCTTTTTGGTTCCCAAGCCAGAGCTGTTGCTTTAATTCATGGCAACAGAAATGATTTGATCCTGCTGTCCATCTTCAGCTAAGAGATCCTCAAAGAGCTGGATGAAGTATTCAGCATCAGTAATGAAGCGGAGCATCTTTGCACTCATTAGCATGGTAATGGACAGGCAACGGCTCCAAAAGGCTTGACTCGAGCTGCAGACTAGGAAGTATCTCATTGGGTAAGCGAGCTCATTGCCCATGTATGAATAGGCTATGTACAGACATGTTGACAGCCATACTATTTGTTCCTGCGCAGTGTCTAGCTCAGATGACATCACTTCGCGGCAAAGCATGTAGAGAAAAATGACATTGTCCAGATTGAGGAAGCCGTCGTTCTGGCAGACTCCAATGAGGGAATTGTCTATAATGGTCAGCCAATTAGTATAATGTATTGGTAATACCGGCTCCTTACACCTGCGACAGAGGAACTCTGCAAGACATGCCAGCAACTCGCTGGTGGATACCTGCACCATCTTGGTGGGTTTTGGTGGCGAGATGTCTTGCTTTTCTTCAGCAGGCTCATAGACAGGCTTATTGGCATAGGTATCTTGTGAGACCTGTGTGTGAGTTGTTAAGTCAGCACATGAGATGGAATCCTTCAGGCTCTCACTGACGAGGTGGGTAACATTGACCCGGCCATTTTTGCGCTGTCTTCGTGTGGTCATAAATCTTCTTAAGCGCCAGATGAGTGAGTGGCTCTCGGCAGACCTTCCAGTCTTGTTGTCCTGTATAGCCGGGCACTGGGCACCACTTGATGTTTCTTCATCTGGACGGTTTGCCTTGCGGCAGCACGGGAAAGTCAAGCAATTCCACATTCTTATCCAATAATAACAGTCTGTTTCCAGCACGTTATGAAAGATGCTTCTTGGGTCAGTCCTAGTCAGCAAATTAGTCCAGTAGAATGTAGAGTTTTCTCTGCTGACACTGAGCATTGTGACATCACATGCTGACTGTGATGCTTTATTTATGCTAATGAGCTGCTGACAACATCTAGGCATTTCAAACCATGGTGAAATATAGAATTTATTATTTAAAGCTCTATAAGGGAGGAAATGTGTGTTTAAAACAACTGATCGAAAAGAAGACGAGATATTTTGAATCATTTGAAAGATAATTAGTTGAAAATAAAACATTAAAAAATATATATATTTTTTTTCCTTCAGCAGTGTACCCTATCCCGCTCCTCATAGTCTTTCTGTGATTTAAGAAGAAAATTTGACTTTTTATTTTTAACCCTTTTGAGTGCCAAGTGAATTTGTCAAAATAGGTTTTAAAATTGTGTTTTTAAAATGTTCGGTTGGACAAATTTAAATAATTGAAAGATGTTAAATACATTCTGGTGCGTTCCTGAACAGGGTCACTTTGTGGCAGAACAGTCTCTACTGATGGAGGAAAAGCTGTGTACACACTGAGCGAAATATCAAATGGCCGATATATCGCAAACCCATTAGCGAGTGTGTACCACCGATATGTCTGGGAATTATGTAATTTATCAGCATATTGCATCAGCCCTGCAGCACAGAAAATGGATGCTACAGATATAACAAAGCATCTGGCTGTGTGTATGGACTTCTGGGACCTGCAGTGACTGATAACCCATATAGGCGGGTGAATGTAAATGCATGCCCAGTTGTAGGGCTGCCATCAAGGGCACATCCTGGAGCGCTTCTAGAGAGCAGGCTTCTCCTTCACCTCTGGACGCTGGTGGCCATTTAAAATGCAGCACCGTCTGGTGAGCCAATCAGAGCTCATGTACCAGCAGACACTATTTTAAATGAACTACAGTGTCCGGAGGTGGAGGAGAACACTGGGCTGCTATAGAAGTACTTCAGGAGCAATGAGATTCAGCGGGAGCAGTGCAGTGAGTTGATGACTCAGAGCTCTACTTGGAGTTTCATCCCACAGACTGCAGCCTACATAGACTGCAAAATGAACAGTCTAGTAAACAAGAGCTCTTACAGCTACACTGCAGCAATGAAGCAAGAAGAGGCAGCTTTTATACATTAGTTTATGTTCTTCGCTTCAATGCCATGGCCGGATTGAAGGAGGCGCGGTTGTCCCAGGTACCCCACACATTAGGGGCCCCCACACTCTCCCCCTGAATTGCATGAGACACTGGTACTGAAATCAGACCTCAGCATGATTCAGCTGTTAATCCGATTTCCCCATTACACAACCACTTGCTGCTCGTCGAGGTGCTGCTGAAGTCATTGTCAGCATCTCGCGGGATTTCAGTCACTTCCGCGGCCGCTGGGATTTCTCTGACGTCTAAAAGCTGAGTGATGAGGCGCCACTTCAGCTCCTGCCTCAGCGGCACCCGCAGTCTGTGACTGGCTCGCAGCAGCCTTGAGCTGTGTGAATCATTGGATAGACGGCAACTGGGTTGACATGGGGTTATGTCGACAGTCATTAGGTCAACATGGGGAAGGTCGACAGCCAAAAGGTCCACATTGGGTTTTTTCATTGGGGGGGGGGGGGCAAAGCTCGGCACACTATTTTATTCTCCCACCATGCCTATAGGATGGTAGGGCATGAAATATCGCCTGTCGACACATGTCGGGTAAAAATAGAAGTGAAAAACCCCATGTTGACCTTTTCACTGTCGACCCAATGCTTGTGTCGACCTAATGGCTCTGTCGACCTAACCGCATGTGGATCGTCAGTCATGTTGATGGAGTGGTGTCGACCTAATGCTTGTAGACCTAGTGACCGTATCCCCTGGTGCCGGACATATCAATTATTGTGAATTATTCATAAACAATTGTATTATTCTTTGTATTACGCAAGATATTTGAAACATTAGGTTTCATTTTGTGATTTTCATTTTGGTTTTCAAAAACTATGGGCAAGATGTAATAGGGTACAATTTTGTAGAACGTGCGATTATTTTGCTCAAAAACAGCCAAAATCTTATGTTGACAAAATTGCACATGCAATTTGCGGTAAAAATGTTCTGCTGCGACCAAAAAAATAGTACTTCAGGAATCGCATCCCAATGTTTTCTCATTGAAAACATCAAAATCACATATGTAATAAGGTGTGATTTTTTTAAATCGCACCCTAAACAATATCAAAAATTGAAGGAAAAATAGACCTGGTTCTGGCAGGCGAATTTGATAGAACCATGTACAGATCAGTGAGTTCTGTGCATGGGTCTGTTCAAAAAAGTGTTTTGAAGCATAACCAGCCCTGGGCTCTTTGATCCAGTCCAGGTTTGAGAAATACAAGGGAAAAAATAGTTGAGGTCCCATCCAACATGTTTATAAGTTTGTCAAATGCCTGTATCGTGACTAATTTATAATTGAGATGACCACTACCAGTCCCTTTCAAAGCATCAGATAATGGGGAAGATTAAAAAGGGTTTGTTAAGTCCCATACACACTCGGCAACTTTGAGCTGAAAGTCGCTCAAAACAGTAGGTTTGAGTGTGAATGGCCCGGCACTGAGTGGTGAGCACTGCTGCGCGCTCCCGCATCATCGTCGGGAAAGCCGTTCATCTGCTGGATATACCAGCAGATGAGCGGTTTTCAGGGACGGCTTTGCATAGTGCTCTGCTATGCAACGCCGTCCTCCCCCCCTCCATCGGCGCCGGAGTGTGTATGCACTGAGTGGCTTTCCCCGCAGCGATGATTGGCATCATCGCTGTCCATACACGCTGGGCATAGTCGGCCAGTGTGTATGGACCTTAAGTATCCAGGCTGTCCAAGAGTTACTTAGTTGAGTAGTTGACCAGCCACAGTTTCCACATGCAATGCCAAGTGTCTCCTCTTGGATGTATCTGGATTGATGGTGATAGTGTTGCTGTACCTTTAGTGGTTCTTCTTTCCTCATCAGCAATAATTCTCTTTCTTTAGCAACATAATAGAAAATGTAACAGTAATAGTAGAAGTAAAAAACAAACAAAACCTCAACAGCAATACTCCAGTATTCTCCAAATTAGAATTTTCTAACAACCCCAATTGCAAATTGTCCACCCCCACTACAAATTGTTCCATTGATACCTTTAAAAAACGCATGCGCAGTTAAGAAATGCAGTCCCAATTAGTTCTCCTTATCCTTGTACGGTAACGAGGTGGACGTTTTGGTTTTGTATTCTTGGGGAACATAAAACAAGAGAAAAAAATGGTATGGTGTAGTAGGTACGGAGAGTGTAACATAAAAGGTACTGGATAATGTCTTTCACCAATCATATTGTTTATTTATTATTATTTATTAACAGTTTCTTATATAGCGCATACAGATTCCGCAGCGCTTTACAGAGTATAGTTGAACATTCACATCAGTCCCTGCCCCAGTGGAGCTTACAATCTATATTCCCTACCACATGTACACGCACACACAGACATTCTAGGGTTCATTTTTGTTGGGAGCCAATTAACCTACCAGTATATTTTTGGATTGTGGGAGAAAACCGGAGCACCCAGAGTAAACCCACACAAGTACGGGTAGAATGTACAAACTCCGCACAGTTAGAGCCATGGTGGGAATCGAACCCATGACCTCAGCGCTGTGAGGCAGTAATGCTAACAATTACACCATCCGTACTGCCCATATCATATAGAGATGAATGAAAATCAACATACCATACTCACAGTTAAATGGAGCAGGCTTTACATATAAACCTATTTTTATGGACCACTCACTCCAAGGTATCCGATTGCTATTTTATACCAATAGACCACCCAACAGTGTGTAATCAGGGGTTTGTGTGTACCCAACTTACAGTTTGTCATAATCACATAAAGGTTTCTTTCTTTTATCACTTTTGGGACGTCTCTGTCTTTTTCAATTATTCCTTTGGCTACCCATGGGGTATTGGGGTAAGCTGGAAAAAATTAAGGTCTAGCCAGAATAATTGTTAATTTGTGGAATGCATGGTCGTTCCTCCGGGTGTTGTCTGTGGAACACACCTCCATCTGTGGAACACACCACGATCCTCCTGGAAGCATGCCATCAAAACCATAAGTCCGTAGGGTATGGCATCTTTCTCTTAACTCATGGAGTAAAACATTTATATTTCTATATTTCTTTTCTTGTACTGGTGTGTATATATATATATATATATATATGTATATATATATATATATATATATATATATATATATATATATAAATAAAAAGGGATTTATGGGGGAACTAAAATGGTTGTTCGTTCCATCTGGTAGAATCCTTAAAGATGCATTTAGTATTTAAATGCAATTGGGGTTAAAGGGACATACATTTGGAGTTTACCTTACTGTTATTATGTGTAAATGAAAAGCCTAAAGTGGTTTCCAAACATTTTTGAATCATGGCACCCCTGAGTATCTGAATGTTTTTCACGGCACCCCTAGGGCAAAGGTTTCTCATTGAGAAAATCAGAACAAATAGTAAATTGTGTTTATTTCTCATCCTTAGGGTCAGTTATGTGGTAATGTACGTAATTCACTTCTATTTGCCTATTACATTGGTCATAAATAATTTGTATTGGTCATGTACTACCAATCCAGGGCACCATGGCACACAGTTTGGGAACCACTGCCTAAAGGTGCCCATACACGTTACAATTATTGTATACAATATTGTATACAATATCGCATCTCATCGCATATCGGTTTTGCGATGAGATCAGATGAGATGTGCAGCACATACTTTTTGTACTAGATCTCATCTGATCTGATCTCATCGCAAAACCGATATGCGATGAGATGCGATATTGTATACAATATTGTATACAATAATTGTAACGTGTATGGGCACCTTTAAAGTAATACATGGGGCTTGATCCGCTTTTTTATATGACTGTGTTCTCCATTCTTTGTTTCCATTGATACCTTGCCTGGGTAGAAAGTATCGGAGACCAGACTTGCCAAAGTGGCACTGCCGTGCTCCATTTCTTGCTGGCCATCGGCGTGTTTGCCGTTGATGGTTACCATCAATGGTCAAGTGACCATTGATGGATGAACACTTATACAATAGATAACCATCAATGGTTTCAACAACCAATGGTCATCCTTATTCTTTCATTGTCTGGCCCATGTGCCAAGGAGGATGTGGAGGTGGGACTTTGTGGTTTTTGTGGGGTGGGGCTATGCTCAGTAAACTGGCACCTTGTAGAAAATAAAAGAACCATTGGGTGGCTCTGTACCATTGATGGTGGGAAAGCAACTGGTTCACTCCCATCAATGGCAGAAGTATTCACCATCGGCCACAAACTATTGAGGATTTGGAATCATCGTTGGTCATTGGCCATCCCTACGCCCTATTAGGTGTGACGTGTACCTTTCATGAGCATACCACCACTTCTAGGTTTAGGCAGCAGGGATATAAGGGATTGGCTTAGGCACTTAGAAGGTGGTAGGGTTAGAATGTGGGTTTAGGTGCCAGGGTATGGAGTTTTGGGGTAGGCACTAGTGGGGAGAGTTAGGGTCAGACTGTGGGGGGAGTTAGGCTTAGTCTGCTACAAGGGAGGGATAGCATAGGGGGAAGCGTTCGGTTCCAACAGAGCCCCTGTCGGCATTCTCTGTATCACGATGCCGAGGTTGTCCTTTTGACGGGTGTGGTATAATCACCCAACAGTCAGGATCCCGACAGTCATTAGTCAGACGTCGGAATCCCGACTGCACAGCGCGTGGAGCACAATGAAGCCCCTTGCGGGCTCGCTGCGCTCGCCACCTATTTTATTCTTCCTCTATGGGGGTCGTGGACCCCCACGAGGGAGCAGTCGGGATTCCAACGTCGGAGTAATGACTGTCGGAATCCCGACTGTCGGGGAGCCGTCCGGCACCCCTTTTGACGGTCAACATCATGACCACCAGCAGGTGAGTGGTGTAAGGCTTTTTTTTCTTAATTTTTTTTCAACTTTTTCATCATTTACCATCGATTTGACCTACAATTGTGAATTGTAACCTTGCCCACAGCGTGGCAAGATAAGTGAGCCCGTGAGGGTACACATTTCCTCTAATTTGACTTTCAAATGGTTAAACATACAAATTACACTGATCCATATTTATGTCGATATATCAACCACTTCCATGTCAACCAATCGACCTTGTCGAGTGTCTAACTTTTTGACCTTTTGACCCAGTTGACCTAATACATTTCGACGGGATGCAGTTAAAATTCCGACGGTCGGGATCCCGGCATTCAGAATCCCGACGCCGGAATCCCGACCGCCGGAATGCCGACACATTCTCCCTCCTGCGGTGTCCACGACACCCCTGGAGGGAGAATAAATTAGTGTGCCGAGCGTAGCGAGGCACCGGGCCCACTGCGTGGCGAGCCCAGCGAGCCCGCAAGGGGGGGGGCGATCCACGTCCCCCCCTTGTCGGCATTTCGGCTGTCGGGATTCCGGCGTCGGGATTCTGAACGCCGGGATCCCGACCGCCGGGATTCAATACTGAATCCCATTTCGACAATATTGGGTCGACCTATTGACTATAATCAACCCAATTCTGGATGAACTATCGATCCACGCCCATGTATGAGATGAGATATTTCTGCTATCTCTTATATATTTGGCTACATCTGTCACTCAAAGTGTGTCTGAAGCTGTAACGCTGGGTGGAGCCTCTGACTCACATGACAGAGAACCAGCCCAGTAAGCCCACGGTGCTCTGTTTGTGGACTTCCATCTTAATTTATGATTGTCATCACCTGTTTTAAACAGGGTAATTGATAAGAAAGGTGTTTAAGCACAGGTGATGGTAATCCATAAATTAAGAAGAAAGTCCAGAAACAAAGCAATGTATCCCTCCTGGAGAGGGTCATGTTGGGAGGTATGGAGGTGGGGGGCGCTCACCTGGTGTGTCTGGTGAGTAGCTCCCCCTCCCCATTCACGGCAACCCCACGATTAAATGGCACATGTAAAACACTGACATGGCTATGGTCGACAATGAAAAAGGTTGACATGAGTTTTTGAAGATTTATTTTTCACTTTTTCAATGTTTTCATATTCATTCTCATGTGTCGACATGGACACCAATGAAGTGCCACACTTATGTCAACATTTACATGTGTTGACCTTTCTGTGTTGATTTTTTCTTGTGGCGATTCGCGGCACCCCCTGGCGACCCCCCTCCTGCGATTCGCAGCACACCCCCCGCAATTCGCGGCGACTCCCGCGATTTGCGGCCCCACCCCGTGACACCCCGTTACCCCCCTCCCACGATTTGCACCAACTCCCCGGGCCCCCCCTCCTGCGATTCGCAGTACCCCCCACCCCCGCGACCCCCCCCCACCGCGATTCCCCCCCACCGCGATTCCCCCCCCTGACCCCCCCTCCTGTCATTGCGGCAACCCCCCGCCCCCGCGACTCACCCTCCCACGATTCACTGCAACCCCCCTGCGTCCCCCCCTCCCACGATTCGCGGCACCCACACCCCCCCCGCGACCCCCCCCTCCCGCAATTCACGTCATCCACCCACGACCCCTCCTCCCGTGATTCGCGGACACCCCTCACCTCCTCCCTCCCCCCCACCCCCGCTCGCGATTCATGGTAACCCCAGGATTAAATGGCACATGCAAAACACTGACACGGCTATGGTCGACAATGAAAAAGGTTGACATGAGTTTTTGAAGATTTATTTTTCTTTTTTTGAATGTTTTCATATTCATTCTCATGTGTCGACATGGACACCAATGAAGTGCCACACTTATGTCAACATTTACTGTACATGTGTTGACCTTTCTGTGTTGATTTTTTCTTGTAGCTATTTTTTTCCAGTGACAACTATGTGCATGTCAACCTACACATCATCAACCAATTATTTGTATAATATATAGCACCTGTTCTGTTTTACTGTAGGTGTTTTAAGTCAGATCCTTTACTGCTACTATTAGTGTTTATGTAAATGCATTCTGTATGACTGCAACATCCTACCATCCTTCTACAAGAATATATAACCAACTAGGTGATTCATTGCGCCCCGTGCCCCCCCTCCCGCAATTCACGGACCCCCCGCACACCCCCCCTCCCGCAATTCGCAACCCCCCCCCTCCCGCATCCATGCTTTGCGGACCCCCACCCTCTCCCGCGATTCGCGGACACCTGCACCCCTCCCTCCCTTGATTCATGGCACCCCCCGCACCCCTCCCACAATTCACGGCACCCCTAAGCCCCTCTTTAGTCCCCCGTATACTCACACACCCCTATCACTACCCAGCTTCCTGCTTTCCTGAACTGTAACTTCCACCACTGGGGAGTCGCTGACGCTGTTTTGCCCACATGCCCCTATCATGCCTCATAGCCCAGCCTCCTGCTCTCATGTACCCTAACTCCCGCCCAGTAGGAGGAGACACTGACTAAGGGCCACCATCCTGTACTCCTGTACTGCCACACTGGACCCTCACCCACTGGCAGAAGCTGCACAGTATCTCCCACCCTCCTCTTTAGTCCCCCTTATGCCCACACACCCCTATCACTACCCAGCCTCCTGTTTTTCTGTGTCGTGACCTCCGCCAGTGGGGAGCCGCTGACTCAAAAACACCCTACTATACTATTGCACACACGAACACACCTAAAAAACATGAACACACAGCCCCCCCCCCACACCCACAAATGTCACTGTACCATCCACACTATCAATGTACATCTTTCTCTGTAACCGCTTTTTAATTACACAAAACAATACACACCCCCTTCCACATCATATGCTCTCTATTTAACACATTTCACCTATAACTCAAGTTGCAATACAGGCATCTTTCTCATATACAAATGTTCACAAATTAAGGGGGCGCAGCCCCTTACGACGGTGTGAAGAGCGCCCGTAGGGCGCGATGAATCACCTAGTTTACATGAATTACCATTCAGGGAAACACTTTCATAAACTGGACGTCTTCCTTGTGACCGGAGATTGTAGAATATATACTCGTACAAACGAACTCTCACGTAAGTACCTGTGTACCGCTTTCCTATGTTGGACAATAGGTCTGTAGAAATCTAGGTGCTAAGGGGGGGGAATGTAATAAAAGAGGATGGGTTGAGCTTTTGGGTATGGGACATAGGGTTGACACTATGAAGGTCAACATACATTTCGACCACTAAATGTCAACATGGCTTAGGTCGACACCTGAAATAGGTCAACATGACTAAGTTCGACAGGGTTGGAAGGTCGACACAAGCATTAGGTCGACAATAGGAAGGTTTTTAGTCACAAATTTCAACGTAAGTCGACATGGACACCGTATCAGTGTGCCGCGTCCCCTTGCATGGCTCGTTGCGCACGCTTTGCTTTGGGCACGGTGCCTTGCAGCGTTCGGCACCCTATTATATTCTCCCTCCACGCCCTAGTGGCTGGTAGGGTATGAAATGCCGCCTGTCGGAACAAGTTGGCTAAATAAAACGTGAAAAACTCAGTCAACCTTTTGACTGTCGACCTTCCCAATTTTTGACCTAGTGCTTGTGTCGGCCCTCCCGACCTTAGCCTCGTCGACCTATTTTATGTGTCGACCTAAACCCCGTCAACCTTTAGTTGTAGACCTAATGTATGACCTTCATAGTGGCGACCTAGCGAACGTAACCATAACAACCAACTATTATTTATAGAATGTACTTGATAAAATGAAAACTAGAAACTGTTTGGTTGCTATGGGCAACTGCACTTGTCCTCCTTTAGAACGTTTGATGCATGCCCCCTAATAAGTTGTCTGTTGTGGAATGAACCCACAAAACTGCGCAAGGAGAAATATCTCCTTTATCACAAACCAGTTCCATCTACTTAATTACTGTTTTTAGCAGATTTGCATGCTAGAAGCTAGCAAGTTTCCACTGAAACGATTTTATTAAAACTGAGCTTTAACCCTGATCTACCTGTACGTTCAGTGTTCTATCCGTGCCCCTGTTGTGACTGAGTGCTCTGATTGGTTAGCGTTTCCATGACTACTGAAGGTCCTGGGGGGAGCTAAGGACGGCTATTGGTTAGAAGAGCTAGCTGCATCGACAGACTCCAACCTGCGTCCCTCTGGATCAGCCAGGAACTTGAGCAGAAGGCAGCGTATGAACGGGAGGAAAAGACAATGACGATCAGAATGAGTGCAAAAGCAAAAACAAAGATGTACACATAAATATAAAACAACATTCTATTAAAAATATCAGATGGGAAAACATTTCCTTTAGCATGCATAGCATATAGCATTACACTGTTATAAGAAATGCATGTACTGTGTCAACAGAACTTTCTATTTTCTTTTAGGCTGTTTAACAATCAAGTTTAGGGCTCATTCCCTGTTATTTAAGCACGATGCAAACGCTAACACATAAAAACTGCATTAAGAACGGAGAAATGGATTCTTTTTGGCTTCATGCCACAATTGTTTAAAGTTTTATTGCTGCACTTAAAATTTGGAGCGGACATTACCTATTTGTCATACATTAATGTGATATGCAACTTGCCAGTACAAAATATTGCATTAGTATCTTAATAAGTAAAGCGCAGCATATTGAATGCACATGGAAATGCATTAACATGCCTTTGAAGCTCACGTTTGTTTTCACAGTGCATCTGTACAAGGCAGCAAGTCATGATTGCAGTTTATCGCATTGCAGAGTTGGTGTAAACAAATCAGCTGGGCCCCGGCAGAATGGAGGAGGTGGGGCCACCGGGTGGGCCTCCGGAAAGGGTAGGGGCCACCAAAGGTGAAAAAAATAAATAAAACGAGATGGATAGAGATGCTAGGCTACCGCTGCAGCTGTCTCTCTCCCCAGCTCAGCACACGCCACTGAGCTGCCCTGTCATCTCTCGCTCCACTGCCCGCTCCCAGCAATGGGAGAGGGGGAGGGGCACTCGAGCCCCTCCATCAGAACCGGGCCTAGGTAAAAAGTGTCCGCCCGCCCCCCCTCGATGACACTAGGTGTAAACCTGGGCTTAGGTTGTTCCAAAAAACAAGTGTATATAAAATAGTATCTCCAGGGCCTGATTAAGGGTTCCAGCCGCCCTAGGCTAATACGGAAGTCCACCCCACCCCATACATAGATTGAACTTTTTCTTACCCACAAGCTCATTACCAGGGGTTACATGCTCGCTGTGAGGAGTTTCTTGATTGTTGCCACAGGATTTCTTGCTTGTTAGGGTGTCACATTATCATTGCTCAGATCGCACCAGCACTCCCAGAATCCGCAATTCCGGATAGCGTTGGGCGCGCTGCCTTCCCCTGACAGATGCTAGAGTTCTAGTGGGACTCAATGTGCCCAATTCAAATCTGTAGGAAAACCCAACGGTCTACGTATACATCTGATGGTGTGACTTCTGCGCAGTCACAAGACCCATCAGCCGCAGCATGACTGTTCGGTTTGGAGGGTACAGCAACCTTCACTCTTCTTCAAAACAGAAGCTTGCACAGGCTGACCGTTACCTAAAAACACTGCGATTTGTGACCGATGGTCGTGATGGTGGTCCAAGGCTGTTTCCTTTTACGCATCTATCCTACTGTGGATCCAACCATGAAGTGCAGGGGGGATCGCTAAGCACATATATACAGTACATACATGTTATCATGTATGTAAAATATGTGTTAGATCGATCCGCCGGTGATCACTGACTACAGTACACTGTTAAAGCTGCCCCCGGAAACTAGCCAATTGGAGTCCAGGGGCTGGCTTATCAGTGTGATGGCTTATGCTGATTGTGCGCCGTTTGTGCAGAGGAGTAGCTAGGTGACATAGTGCCCGGAGCAATGGTATGTTTCAGTGACCCCCCCTTGCATTTTTCCTTTTTATAGTAATGCTCCTTACACATTATGCCACACAAACTGTAATGACCATTACAGAGTATGCCACATGCTGTAATGCCCGTTACACATTATGACCCACACCGTAATGCCAAGTACACATGCCACAAACTGTAACGCTTAAGTTACTTTATGCCACACACCATAATGCTAAATTCACTTTTATGCCACACACCGTAATGCTTCAGGGTTATGCTTTACGCGCAATGATGTAATTATAAATTTTGCACTCCCCATGACATTTTAGTGCCACTTACACATAATGCACCCTGTAGTACTACTTTCACGCATAAAGCCCCCTGTAGTGTTACTTACACATATAATGCCCCCCAGCAGTGCCCCAGTACACACATAATGGTCCCAGTAGTGCCACTTACACATATAATGCCCCCCTTGTAGTGCCACTACCTTACACACATAATGCCACCACTAGTGTTTGCAAATATAATTTCCCCCTGTAGTGCCGCTGCCTTTACTCACATAATGCCCCCACTAGTGCCGCTTACACATATAATGCCACCACTAGTGCTGCTTAAACACATAATGCCCCCTGAAGTGCTGCTTACCTACACATGCTGGTTGCCAATGGGGGTTTCATGCTTGTTGCCAGGGGGGATTGCACTGATACTGTATATATTTATTTGTTCTCTTTGTGGGCAAGTGCAGTGCAAATGATTGCGATTTACACTACACATACTGGACAAGTACAGAACATTGTCAGGCCCCTAGTGTTTTATATTTTATAATAGAAATTGTGCCACGTTTTAACTCATTTCATTAATTATATTTCCATAATACATGTATGCTAAGTACTCAAAAATTACCCATAACTTTTTTAAATAAACCAAATCTCTGCTCATTAATATTTTTAAAATGTGATTACAAAGGATGACCCATATGGGAATTGGGTAGTAATATCTATCTAGAAGTGTTTCATAATTAGTGACATATGCATGACATCATAGAAAGCCCCTAAGCCCCATACACTACGGGAAAGTAAAAGATATCTCTCAGAAGAGAGATTTTCTTGTCTAGTGTTCCCGCACATCGTTAATGATTTCCTCCCTCTTCTGTTCAGTACAGATGAGGGAGGACCTCATTGAAGACTTCTATGCTGCGGCATGGCCCTTGTTCTCCCGTCCGCCATCGTTCACTCCCGCCGTCATCAGCAAGGGTGTATGCACTAGCCGACGATGGCACTACGCAAGGTCCCCCCCGCCACACACATTTCCTAGTGCAGGGGTTCTAAAACTTAGTCCTCAGGACCCCACACAGTTCATGGGTTCCAGATCACCTGGAAGGTGCACAGGTGCATTCATTACTCATTGACACATTTTATAAGGTCTCAGTTGCGATTCTGTGAGGAGACCTGCAAAACACGCACTGTGCGGTGTCCTGAAGACCAAGTTTAAGAACCTGTGGCCTAGTGTGTATCCGGATTTAGGGGATAACTCACAAGTTGGCAGGGATGGGAAGGAGAAGCTGATGACCATGTTTCCAAAGTTAACTGAAGAAAATCTAAAAGAAGACTTATTTATTGGCCTCCAAATAATCTATTTAATAAATGTGACATGATAGAATCTAGGTTCTCAAAGTCGGTCCTCATGACCCCACACAGTGCATGTTTTCCATGTCTCCTCACAGAATCAAGTGAACTAAATAGCTCCACCTGTGGACCTTTTAAAATATGTCAGACCGCACTGAGTGCACCTGTCTGGTGACCTGGAAAACGTGAACTGTGTGGAGTCCTGAGGACCGAGTTTGAGAACCACTGTGATTGAGAAAATCAGATTTTGCCATTAAATTCATCATCCTTAATTAGGTGAAAACTCATATTCACATGCAGTACAGTAGGCCTTGGACAAAGCAATCCACTGGGGCCCCTACACACCAATGTGTATGGGCACCTTTAGACGTCAGATACCTCCTCCAGCCATCCACTAATCAGCATGCTGACAGCCATTCACTGTCTGGCTGCATGCTGGGCGGAGGGTAGAGAATGGCCCTTATTCTGGTTAACTTGCTCGGCACGAATTCGCCCTAAAAACCGATGTTTTGCGTATGCGCATGTGCATATACGCTGGGAGCGATTGAACTCACCGTGAAATCTGTTCGCCGAGCACACGCTCCCTGCCTTCCGAGTGGGGGGTGGAGAGGGGCGTGGGGTGCTGACCAGGGGCATTAGCATATGCCCAGCATTCATGGTCGTGGTGCACGTGCAGGGGGCGGGCAGCTGACATAACCGGATGTCAGCTGCCCGCCCATATCACTCTCTGGACCACCCGTACATATGTGTGTGCCTTTCCCATCATTCGATGGGGGAGGTTCCCACTGGCATGCAAATGGATGTTTATAGAAAACATCTATTTGAGTGATGAAGGAACGAACCCGGCGTATGAATGGGGGCGGGCGTACCACCATTCGCCGGGCAGGGTCTGGATGATTCGCAAGGGAGCAAATTCGCACCCGAACGAGCCAACCAGAATAAGGCCCAATCTTCAGAGTGTTTCCAGGGAAACAAAAATATCAGCTCTGGGATCAACATATTTGGAAGGTATCCGGCCAATAGGCAGTCATACTCAGATACTCAGTCGACATGCACAAGGGCCATTTATACAAAAGGTCGACATGCAAAAGGGACAACATGGCAGTGGTCGCCACATCAAAAGGTGGGCATACATTTTGGGGATTTTTCTCTTTTTTTTTTTTTTGACCTTTTCATTCTTTACCATCCACGCGGACTCTGATTGGTAGGGCTGCCTTCAGAAACTGTGGGGCCCAGGACTGGCATAAAAAGGGAGGACCACCTTTCTTCTGGAAACCTCCAGTACCCGCACTACTCTACCTTTATAAAAAAGGGAGGCCCCCTTTCTGTCTGGGCCGATTGTGGACGGTAAATCGCAAGAGTGGAGCGAGGCACCTGGGTCGACCATTTCCATGTCGATAATTTTGATCATGAAGACATTGTGCACAGGGCGGGATTTCACTCTGTCTGAGCAGAGGCTCATCTGATCGCAGGGCTAAATCACGCCGCAGCTATCAGGACTGAATAACCCCCTATGTTACAGTGCTAGGAAGGAAAGCCGCAGCACATGTCTTAGACTGTCACCCAGGGAATGTGGTAGATTCCGCTGTCTGTGGGCATTTGGGAGCAGTGTGAATTAATTATACCATTTAAGCTGTAAATGTCCCTCATTATTATGCGGAATTATCAGGGCTGGATTTATTAAATTGGTGGCTGGAGGCAAACGTTATACATAGGATTTTTCTGTAGCCTTGCTGGTGCAATCATAGAGAACGTACTGACATCAACCCCGACATCTCACATCCTCCACGGTTAAATCATGTCGCTCAAATGAATATATATTGGAACCTGCGCCAATTTGCAGCAATGGAAAGCAGACACAGCGCCGTGTATTGAACCGCATGTAGTACATAAATAATATATATTAAATGTAGCAACTGCCCATAGTGTAAATATTTGGCAGCTGTTTAATATACAAGAAACAAAACCATTAATGAGCGTTAATGCCTGCTTGGGTTGGTTGGATGGCGTCACATGACACCTGCACCCCCGCCCCCAATTCTGCCATCAACGTGCAGTATAAAAGTAAGTGCTGCCTTACTTTTATGTGCGAAGAGAGGACATATCTCTGTTCGGGCGCATGCAAGCGCATACCTCCTAACTGTCCCACATATCACTGGAACTTCCCATTTTTTTTGTGACGTTCCTGCATCCCTCCTGGGGCTAGCAGTGTCCCGCGGCAGGGGGGGCAGTACGGACTCCCCCCCCCCCCCCTGTCATCCGTTAATAGACACTGGGCGAGATTTAGTGAAGTGCGATTTTTTTTTAAATGTGCGATTTTGCTCAAAATCGCACTATATCGCATTTTTTATAAATCGTATTTTTGCTGTGATGAAAATGTGCGAATTTGATAAAATGTGCGATTTTGTATTTAAAAAAATGGGGGGAAAATTGCGTGAGGTCCCCGCTCCTAAGCATAACCAGCCCCGGGCTCATTGAGCCAGTCCTGGTTCCAAATATACAGGGGACAAAAAATCTGGGGGTCCCCCGTATTTTGAAACCAACACTGGGCTCCAACAGCCCGCGGTGTCATGCCACAGCCGGGGGACACTTTTTACATAAGGTCAACCGGTCATACCATGAGCACCATGGCTGGTCAGCCTTGGACTGGGAAACTGGGGGAGTGGGGACCGCCCCAGGCTTCACCCGTCCAGGGCTGAAGCCCAGGCTGTCATCACGTCTGCGGGCTTTGGACGACGGCGTGATAGGGTGAAAACAATCATACATAACATTGCTTTATACAGGTGAACTACAAGTACCAGCAGGCCTCCCCCGCATCCTGGGACTTGGCGAACCACAAGTTGCAGCATGCAAGGCATTAATGGGCATGCCCCTATTGAGTCATTATTAGACTCTATTCCCCCTTCCCCCCCTGGATTGAGCTTTGTCACTGGGTTTATCCCTCATATTCACAAAGGTATCGGATCAAAGGTTACAGCAAGAAAGAAAGATTTATCAGCATAGACATCTGTTCTGCGCTGGAACGTCTATCGGGACTACTGAGACCTGATCACCCAACTAATGCTTAGCATGAACCTTGCCTTCCAAAAGCATGCCGTGATATACCGCGGCTGATTGATTTCCCCTCTGCGTCAGTATTGGCATTGTAGATGTCGACATTCTAAACATGTCGACATTATGGTGTTGACATAGCAGAAGTCTATACTCTGCATGTTGACATAACATTCCCAACCGTTTGTTTACACTGTGCAAAACTGTAATCCTGAACTTCACACAAGCGAACAGAAGCGAAATCAGAGGATATCAATAGGTATATAAAGTAGGTAAAACATTTCTCATCAGTTTCAAATAGGAGCCTGCAAATTAGGCGAGTTCTTCAGAACAGGAATTGTAGGCAGGTAGGGATATAATTCTAAGCTATAAAAAGTTAGTGCATGCAATAATATTGCCGGACGGTATAATACAGGAATTCTGGTGGTTTCCAGTTAACACTTCTCCAACAGTGCAGCAGCCCCAGCCGGGAAAGGATTTATCTGTTGTGTACATTGCAGACAGACAGCAGGTAGAGTTCAGCTTATGTGAGACAAGTCTGCGCAGGTGGGGTATGTGCTCTGTCCTCATACACCTGAGTCTGATGACTTTACCACTTAACAGCTTCCTGCGGGGGAACACATTTTACAGCTCTGTTTCACTATTTATGTGAAATAACGATGTCTGGCTGAGCAAATAACACCATATAAAGTATACAGCATCTCAAATAATGTCATATAAGTGTTTCCATGTATAAACAAACTGTCAATTTGTAAAAAAAAAAAATATATATAAACACTGACAAAAAATATAAAGTCTCGTTATAATATATAACATCTTAAAAAACCATGTGTTGTTATAGTCATGTAAATAACAAAGTACACGTGGAAAGGAATGAATAAAGTCAAACATTGCAATGATTAATCATAGGCTTACTAGATCATCCCTTTAAACCACATACCCTCCAAAATCTGAAGGATGGAAATCGGTACACACCAGAAAGGGGGTGTGACCATGAGTAAAGTGGGTGTGTCCACTGGTAATGGGGCGTGGCCATCCCTCTTTCCGTATGTTTACAGGCTGGGCATTTAAAATAAAATAACCAGCTGATTGCTGTGATGTGTGTGCCACATCACTGCTGGTGGCAGGCCTTTGACAGGGGGTGGGACAGAGCCCTAGTCACGGTTGGCAGATGTAGTAAGAGCAGGGGAGCTGGCGGCGCACCACAGGAGGCTTCAGCACACGGAGGGAGCCTGGGACCAGGAGCCAGGAGGAGGATGCGGCGCACATGAGAGTCAGTGAGACAGATGACATGTATGAAAATCGGTACATTCGGTACAATTATAATTTGCCGGTACAGACTGTTAAAAACCGGTACTGTACCGGCAAATTCGGTACAGTTGGAGGGTATGAAACCAGGGTAACCTGTGTAAATCATGAGTGTCCCACTGTACTGGACGCTGTGAAAAGCCAGACACGCCCAGAAAATGTCCGGTCACCGCACGCAAATGCCGACTTCCTGTCAATAAACTTGCGTACGGTCACTGATTACAAAAAATGAGCAGGATTTTATCGCAGGACAGCCTTGCACATGCTTACTATGATCCTTACGCACACGCAGTCTATCGATAATCACCCAACCTTCAAATTCGCAGCCGTGCATTCCGGTCTGAATAACCGCCAAAATACGGTTCCCAAACAGGCGTATGTTCAACTCAGCATCGGGGCACTGCGTAACAAAATTGCTGGAGCAATTAAGTACAATATTAATGACCAGATGTACTAAGCTTGAAAAGTGATACAATGGAGAGTGATAAACTGCCAGCCAATCAGCTCCTACCTGCCATGTCAAAGGCTGTGTTTGAAAAATGACAGGTATGAGTTGATTGGTTGTTGGTTTATCACTCTACTGTACACGTTATCACTTTTCAAGACTTAGTAAATCTCGCCATTAATTACACCTCCCAATAGTGGTTATTATCCAACGAGGGTTAACGTGACTGTGTTCATAGAGCAAGGGGATATTGTCACCTTGCATCTAATGTTTACCATATAAAATGCTCTGTGACAAACAGCTAAACGGTTAACGTGATTTGCTGCATGGATTGTTGTGTGTATTGACTGGCCTCGGTGTCCTCTGGCAATAATGCACAATGAACGGGACTTTCCAAAGCAGCAATCTTTTCTCATAAACGATGGATTCGGCCACATGTTTTTGTTAGACATAGGACCTCCTAAATACTGAAGGATCAGCTTTATTGTAACCTCTTGGAACGTTGCTTCTTTCAAGGAAAAGTGGGGCAAATTTATTAAGCCTGTGAAGTGATAAAGTGTAAGGTGATAACGCAGCAGCCAATCAGCTCTGTCATTTTTTCAAACCCAGCCTGTAACTTGTCAGTTGGGAGCTGATTGGTTGGTGCATTTTTGCCTTCCACTTTATCACTTCAGCAGGCTCTGATTCTAGCTATCATTTTCAAAACGGGATGTAATAGAGTCCGGGATCACCGGTAGTGTGGGATGCCAGCCGAGCTTAGGGGGAGATTCTCTAAAAATCTTCGCCGCCCATCGCAATTATAATTATCGCATATGTTCTAACATATGCGATAATTATAGCAAAGGACGGATTCGGCATGAAAAGCCGGCGGTCGGGATCCCGGCGGTCAAAATCCCGAATGCCGAAATCCCGACAAGGGGGGGACGTGGATCGCCCCCCCCCCCCCTTGCGGGCTCGCTGCGCTCGCCACGCAGCGGGCCCGGTGCCTCGCTACACTCGGCACACTAATTTATTCTCCCTCCGAGGGTGTCGTGGACACCCACGGGGGGAGAAAGTGTCGGGATTTTGAACGCCGGGATCCCGACCGCCGGGATTTAAACTGCATCCCCAAAGGACAGCTCTTGCGTTAGGAGCTGTCCTTGGCGGCTCCCCCCTCCCTCCCACACCCGGCGCTGCTGCTGCTGCGGGCTCTCCTCCTCCCTGCACCCCGAAGAGGATCAGTGCAGGGAGGAGGTCACAGGTCCGGGCAGCACAGCTCTGTGCTGCCTGGACACAGGTGAGGGGGCGATGCGGCGGTCTGTGCATGGCGGCGGTGGGGCAGCGGAGGGTTGCGGTAGAAGTCCATTGGCTTCTATGGGGCATCGCCAGATTTTTATGGCGATGCCCCCCGCCACGGTAACCCGGCAGGGGATGCTTACAGCATCCCAAAATGCGTTAAAACCCCCCAAAACAGGGTTTTTACCACATTTCTAGCTTAGAGAATCTCCCCCTGAATCTTAGGTAGATCTGCCTCTGCAAGCACCCCACAAGATGGGCACAGGTGCTGTTGGGGCAGCTGCCCTGCCACCTCTTTGACATTGCAACTGAAGCGAAAGTAGCACTCATTATCCGCCCTCAGTGCAGCCCTTGCTGTCAGAGTTGAATTGTAGCAATGAATATTGACTAATGGTGCCCATACATGGTGCGATGGCTGCACGAGTTTTGAACTTTTTAGTTCAAAATTAATTCTATGTAGTTCAATTCACACCATGGCCCTTATTCTGGTTCACTCACAAAGGTAAATTCCTTCTCAAATGGACAAAACCATGCTGCACTGCGGGAGGGGGGAGGGGCAGATGTAACATGTGCAGAGAATTAGATTTGGGTGGGTTCTTTTGTTTCTGTTCAGGGAAAATATTGACTGCTTTACTTTTACACTGCAATATAGATCTCACGTTGAAGTAAAACCCCACCCAAATCTAACTCTTTCTGCACATGTTACATCTGCCGCCCCCCCCCCCCCCTGCAGTGCAGCATGGTTTTGTCCAATTGAGAAGGAATTTGCCTTTGCGAGTGAACCAGAACAAGTGCTCATGTTTCTATATGGTTTACGATACGATGCGATGCACGCTCCCGCGCATTGCATAGCGCAAAGTACAAAAAGTATGTGCTGGTATCGCATCTACTTGAAATCGCACGCTGTTGTAGCATATCGCTTGTGATTTGAACTAGATGCGACTCGATCTAGTACAAAATGCACAACGCACATAGGGCCTAATTCACGTTGGCTTCCCCCCCACACTGCCGAATCTCCTCAGTACCACCATGCATCCAAAGTGGGAGAGAAATTATTCGTTGGTCGCTGATCATCAAATTATAGCTCCGCCCTACAGAAACAAACTGATTTGGTGGCGAAGAGGGGGCGGGCTCTAAGGTCTAGTGACGTCAGTGATCCCCAGCAGGCATCAACCCGCCTGCGTTCCCAGGAGAATGCCCAGCATTTTCATGGGGACGCCCATAAAACTCTGGTCATTCCCCTGGTCCGGCCAGGAGTCCGGCCCTCACTACCCGCAACAAACGGCCCGGCACAAACATCGACCATCGGGCCGAATTGGGTTTGCAACGAGCGATCCTGAATCAGCCCCATAGCTGACTGTGTGTGGGAATCTGCCTTTATGTGTTTCCCTCGTTAATCCCAGTATGTCATCTGGTGTCTGGGTTTTCTGTATTTGTCTGTGGTAGAGGAATTAGGGGGGAATGTACTAAGATGTGATTTCTGTTTCACATGGGATGTTGCTATTTAGCACCTACTAAAAAATAATAGATAGTATCTGGTTGCCCTTAGCAACATCCCTTGTGAAATAGCACTCCCATCATAGTAAATTTCTCCCATTAGCCTGCAAGCGCAAATGGTTTAGGACAGGTACTGATAGGCTAAAATAAATGTATCTGATTGGTTATGGGTCATAGGGTAGACATTTCTTAGGTCGACAGTCACTAGGTAGACACATAAAATAGGTCGAAGTGGTCATTAGGTCGACACAAGCATTATGTCAACATGGATCTGAGTCTGGACAATGCAGGCAGGGGCCACAGATGCTGTGTGACGACCCTTTTGATGCTATCGCCATTTTGTGCTAGTCGACCTTAAGCGTGGTTGACGGGTTCACCTTCTGACCCAATAAATGTCCACCTTTAAGTGTCGACCTACTGTCTAGAAACTGTACACACTGGAACCCGCAAAGTGATGCCTAAAAGTCTGCAGAGCCTCTTTCTTTTTTAATTCCCTTTAAATATTAAAAGGAAGCATGAAGCACTGCCCTGCCCAGTGCCAGTCACAGAGGGCATGCGTTGGTACAGCGACAGCATACCCTATCTGTGTGCACAAATACTCGTGCACTGCCCTTGGCAAGTGACCCACATTGTATGTTCTCACACACATGCATTAGTTTAAGCAATCATTCTACATAAACACTGATAGGCATTAGCATCTATAGATCACAGGTCTGCTGCGCGGAAAAGATTTACACATTAAGCATTACATACAGTATATAGCATTCTCCATACATACTCATACATACTTACATTAATTAAGTGTAAGAAATAGTAATACAAGGTGACAGGCAACCTTTACACTTACCCTAGTGTCAGGGCAGTTCGTTTTTTTACTCAGTGTGCGTGTGTGTGTGTGTATATATAGATATATATATCTCTATATATATATATATATATATATATATATATATATATATATGTTTTAAATTTTAATTTATTTATTATATGGCTCAACAAGGATTCTGCAGCGACGAACAATACATAAATGTGCAAAAACAAGAAAACATCAACTTAAATCCCTACTGAGCAATATTGCTAAATTTATTACTCAGTGTGTATGCACACACCCAGTGACGGCCGATGGGCGATCATTTATTGACCCCCTCTGTGCATGTACAGATGAGAGAGCGGATCGTTAACGAGGACCAGCATGGCCCTCTGCTCACAACTGCCGTTGTTCGTTACCCACCGGCATCGGCAAGTGCGTATATGATATCAGCAGCCGTGGTAATAATTACTAGGTGTGTATGTGCCTTATTAGGACATGGGGTAAGTACAGACATGTACATCAGGGGACAGGGCACTGAAGCAACTATTAGGGTGGCATAGACCTAGGGTTAGGTGCTGCTACATGGAGTAAGGAATAAAAATACTCTCTCTATATATATATATATATATTAGTGCTTTACATGGTAATGCGTTATTATCGCGTTAACGCTGTTATAAGGCGCAGGGTCTCTAATACTGATAGAGACTCTGCACCTCAGCTGC
The DNA here is from genome assembly GCF_055691185.1 of Crinia signifera. Taxonomy (NCBI): domain Eukaryota; kingdom Metazoa; phylum Chordata; class Amphibia; order Anura; family Myobatrachidae; genus Crinia; species Crinia signifera. The sequence goes on from NC_139225.1 coordinate 33,142,005, forward strand.
AACGATCCCCCCCGCAATAAAAAGATTTAACTCTCCCTGCGCAACAAGCATTTACCTTCCCTGGGCAATGAGTATGGAACCCCCTATGGCAACAAGCATGTAATTCCCCTTGGCAACAAGCATGTAATCCCCCCTGGCAATGAGCAGTGAACTCCTGGCAACGAGCATGGAACCCCCTACAGCAACGAGTATGTAATCCCCCTCGGCAACAACCATGTATTCTCCCCCATCAACGAGCACAGAACCCCTGGCAATGAGAATGTAGGTAAGTGGCACTTATGTGTCTAACAATGCGATTAATCACAGAAAAATCATGCGAATAATCGCAATAACAAAAAATTATTGTTGCCCAGCACTAACATATATATATATATATATATATATATATAAAATATATATACACACACGAAGAAAAGCACATGATGAAGTGTATACACTTTTTGCTATAACCGTTTTGCTCTTCTATGCAAAATAATAATTGCATTTTTAGAGTATTATTAGAACATAGCGATAGTGTGACTGGGTTTTATATAGCACGATGCCTTTAACCTCCTCAGCCTCTGTAGCTGGAGCTGCTGCCTCCTCTCTCCGCCCACTTTTCTCCCCTGCTGCTGCGCTCGCTTCCCTCGTGTTTTAATTGTTATAAATACTGCAAGGCTGTAGAAACTGATTTGGGTATACAATGACACCTTGTGTTATTAGAGAGCACAGGACACATCTAACAGCCGGATACTGCTCTGTGTCTCAGCTCAGCAGTACGTTACCATCATTTGCTTGTCATTTGTCCAAATAGGTTTTTTTCTTTCTTTTTTTTTGTAATAACTAGGAATTGGGGGAATGATTAATCATTCTCAGCTTAATCTTTTTTAAACGTATGATTGTGATAATTAAATTAGAAGAGTCGGTAAAAGTAACGTGGATCATTATTACAGTTGAACTCGAATCAAATACAGAAGACTTTTTAATAATTCTAAATATACAAATGTGTTATAATATTATGCCGAGATCTGAGAAAGCAAAACCGCTCACAGAATTTCCATGCAGAGAATGCTGGGAAGTAGCAGAATGCAGAGTTTTCTGTGGACAGATTAAACAATGGTGATCATCCTATTAGCTTTACGGGGTGATTCAGACCTGCTCATAGCGGACCGAATCCAGCCCCTTTCCCGATGTATGCGCCTGCGTGTTTATGTCAGGGTTGCCTACTTTCTGACTGCCAGTTCCTTGAGGCAGGGGGGTGGGGCCGCTGCAGAGATGTGAAAGGGGCTGAACAGGGCCGAGCTAAGGAGGATCGTTTCATTTTGGGGGGCGTGGCCAGCACAATCACATCCTCTTGGCCCAGCCCCCCCGCCATGAAATGCCGGTATTTTAGGCATTACACAGTGGTGGGCAGTGCTACAAAGATGCAATTTGCATCACCTGGACTTACGGCCCCTGCCGAGGGAGTGACTCACACTCGCTGGACTATTCGCTCAAGAGGGGGTGGGCGGGGGCAGACAGGGGACTGGAGCAGGGAACACCCACTGATTTATGGGTGTCCTCATAAAAACTATGGGCATTCCCCTGTGAACGCAGGTGTGGCGTTGAGTGGCGATCAGCAGGGGCAATAAAATCAGAACAATCATTCGATGGTCGGTGACCATTGATTGATATCTCTCCCTTTTGGCAGCATGCGAGGGCATGTGTTCTCATGTAAATTCCCCTTGCATGCTAGGGATTGGAGGTGGGTGGGTGGGAGGCTGGCATTCGGTGGGGCGGTGATCGTCGCTGACCTGTTCACTAGGCTACGAGTATACGCAGCCTAGCAAACAGGTCTGAATCAGGACCTTAGGGCCTTATTCAGCATGGAGCGCTAATGTGATAATGCGCAGTAGCCTGCTGGGGAAAGCCGCTGTTCAGACAGAGGGCGGGATGTACTAAAGGGAAAATGCGGTAAAACCCCCGTTTTACCGCATTTTCCTATGTATCATCACCGGTTCGCCCCGTTTTCGCTGGCCAGGGTATCGCCACCCAGAGGGTGGCGATACCCTATAGAAGCCTATGGACTTCTTTCGCCGTACGCCGTCCGCGCGCCGCCCCCCCCTCCCTACCTCCTTTAACCTCCTCCTCCCCCTGGTGTGACAGCCGGGAGGACATCCGGCTTCAGGGGGGAGGAGGAGACGCAGGGGGACACTGGCAGCCGCCGGGAGGTGACGGAGACCCCCGCAGCCCACATCACAGGTATCGCGGGGGTCTCCGTTACCGCAGCCCGATGCTGGCCGCATATGTTAGTACATATGCGGTAGCATCGCGGCGGCAGCCGTGCGAAGGGCGGCAATGTATGTTGATACATCCCGCCCAGATAGAGGAGACGCCCCTTGCTAAATGGCGAGAGAATTGCGATAGATAACATCAGGTAATCGGCATCCACGTGCAAATCCATATGCAATACCCAAATCATCGAAGAGACTTTTCCATCTGTGCAAATGTGAGTTCGGACTGAGGCTTTCATTAATCTGCGACAGAGTTGGGGTGGAAGCGGTCAGCACTGACATCACGGATGCCCTCATAAATGCTTGGGCACGCCTGCGTTTTTCCAACCACTCCCAGAAAATGGAAGGTTTCCACCCCCAAACGCCGGTTTCCTGTCAGTCAAACTGTGGCTCCTAGCAACTAGCCAACCAAAGCTCAGCTCCTTAACCTCACCAATCCAGTGCCACAAACACCCCCTGAAAATGTAGTGCAAATGTATTGTTGAGGTAGGTGGCCCAAACTGATATCTTGCCTAGGGCCCCGTGACCTCTAAATCCGGCTCTGCCACAGAGGCTTAGCTAACCACAGAGAAGCCAGGGTCTGGGTCCCATGATAAATACATATAGTAACTACTGCTAGTGCATCTTGATATTGCACCAGTTTAATAACAGCAATGTTCAGTAAAACAATCAATTACAGTCCTGTGCACTATAATGTAAACTATAGGTAATGTTTAATTCATGTGCCCAGCCTGGAACATGATTCCTGGATAGTGGGCCCCCGGGCAATGAGGCCCACTGGGGGTTTTCCCTGTGCACCTGTGGACAAGTCCATCCCTGCATACATGTACAAGACAAGAGCGTAATGATGAATGTGCACATGGGAAGTGCAGATGGTCTGTATATGCTCAGTGGAAGCTAGCAAATGTCCACACATTGGGGGGTATTCACTTAGATGGGATGTTGCTATGGGTAACCAATCAGATACTATCTATTCTCTTCTAGATGGTGCTAAATAAATAAGAAGGTTCTGATTGGTTGACTATAGTAACATCCCATGTGAATTGGATCTCACATTTTAAGGCCCATACACATTATAAGATTATCTTTCCAATCTGGCTGGTTGGAATGAAAATCTGGAAATTTTTGGTAGCAAATAACAATTTTACCATTTTGCTCCTAAACATGGAAAACAGCCAAAAATGGTCATTCAGACAAATTGGTTAAATCAATTTATGCAGATGACTTATTTTGTCCATTTTCCAGCTTTTGGGAGCAAATAGTTGATTGTAATTTGTTCCCAAAAATGTCGAGATTTTCATTCCAACCAGCCAGATTGGAAAGATAATCTTCTAGTGTGTATGGGCTTTTAGTAAATTTCCCTCACTGATTCCTCAGAATGGATGTATTTTTGCTTTTATAATGTGCTGGAAGAACTTTTTGAAGCTTGATACATCTGGCCCTAAAAGTTCACGCCTTTAACAATGTTTTTACTTTTCTTAATTTTTTTTTAACCCTTTGAGTGCCAAGTGAATTTGACAAAAAAAGGTGTGTAAAGTGTCAATCAAACATCTTTATTCATCCTAATGACCTGTAATGTTACCTTATATAGGGAATATAATCTTTTATTATACAACATTTTTTATTTGACTTTATATAACAAATGTGAGCGACGCTGGCATTTATAGCTGATATTTTGAACATCTCTCACATCGATGTTGGCACTCAAAGGGTTAAATTGTAGATTCTTGCCTTTAACTCCAGACAAGTAATCCAAATCATCAGCATTTATTTGGGATTGCAAATGACAATCTCTACACATTGTAGTAGCAATGCATATCTGATCAGTTATTTCAGCAAGTGTTCTCTTATTTTTTAACCCTTTCAGGTCCGACGTCTAGTCAGCCTCAACAGCCCTAGCGCTAGTAGCAGATCCAATGGTGAGCCACTTTAAAATAAGTACATTGACATCGTTCAACATTCAATGTAGACTATTTTTTTTTTTTTAATTCTTTATTTTCAAAAGTTTTCACAAGAATTTTTTTTCCATCAATCAAATAACCGAAATGGCATAAAACAAATAGTCTAGGAAAACACATTAGAAATGTAACATTTCCACAAAACATAAAGATGACATCCTTTACATATCTTGTGTAGAAATAATCTTAAGGACGACATCATCTATGTCCTCATAACATCAAAATATAATATCAATGTAGACTATTTTTTAATAAAAAAAAAATACAATTTAAATTAATTTAAAAATTTAAACCAGACTGTTTACAAGACTAAAACCATGTCTGTCTGAACTTAGAGAGACGGGGTTCTCAAAATGTTTCCTCCTAAATTACTGTAGGCAGGGCTGGATTAAGATTTGGGGGAGGGGGGTGGGGGCAGGGCATTTACAGGGGCCCTTGGGGGGGGGGGGGGGGTTAGATTGTGCATACCTCCCAACATGTCCCATTCCAGGAGGGCCAAAATGCTCTCTATCTGGACCTCTTAATATATCACTGGCATCACCTGTGTTGACCTATTTCATTCATAATAAAGGAATTTCCATGCAATTATAAATTAAGAGGGCAGTCCAGGTAGAGCATATTCTGTTCCTCGTGGAATGGGTTATGTTTGCATATATGGATTGTGTATATATTACATTTAAACCCCTATAGTATATTACATTTACACTAATAGATGAATAGAGTCTGGGTACTGTTTTTTAGCTCCACCGAATTTAGATGCAATTATTTAATATCATTTTCTTGTAACAGAACAATGGCAACTTAAACAACCTTAAAATACACATCTAAAAATAAAATCTACCGTATTATCTATCTTCACATGCAAGTATAGCAGCAGCGTCTGTACCACTTACACACTGGGACAGGACGCAGGAAAACTAGTGATGTCACTTTGCTCCGGCAGGGGGGCTCCCTGACAGAGGGGGGCCGGGGTACATCAATCCTTGTTTCCTCCCCTTAATCTGGCTATGACTGTAGGCTATCTCCAAGTGTGTCAGCAAAAAAACATGGTATTAACGATTTAACGTCAATATCCTCATTCTCCAGGACTTTTCCTCCACAATCCCCCAGTACATGCAGGTGGCCAAAACAGACAAATGTTTGAGAGTGTCTAACCTTTTTCATTTTTACAAGCCCATGAACAACACAATGTATGAGGATAAACTCACACAAAAATCAGAAAAGCAATAGGTAAAAAGTGGGGTATGGGTAGATCCAAGATCGGTCAACATGCATTGGGTTGACCACTGAAGGTTGACAGGGCAGAGGTCGACACCTGAACTAGGTCGGCATGGCTAAGGTCAACAATGGGAAGGTCGACAGTCAAAAGATCGACATGAGTTTAAAAAAAAAATTGCCCATAATGTCAACACTATGCATCCACTTGCAAGACTCGCCATTCTTCGGGTATGTTGCCTCACCCTCAGCACACTATTATATTCTCCGACCTCGATGTAGAGGATGGTAGGGTATGACATACTGCCTGTCGGCACATGTCAGCTCAAAAAAAGTGTTGACCTTCCCGTTGTGGACCTAATGCTTGTGTCGACATTACAACCATGTCGACCTAAGCCCTGTCAAACTTCAAGGTTGACCTAGTGACCATATCCCAAAAATTGGACTAATATCAGATAGTAATGTTTAAACAGCATCTATGGGTGGATGGTAAAATGGTAGGCCTTCTGCTCCAAAAGCTGGCTGCTGGTCCTTATTAGTAAGCCCAAGTTGCTGTGATCACTCCCCAACTATCACGTGTTTCAATGAACCATTGATCTTTGCCAAGTTCTGTGGCAATAACGAAAGACAATACAGCCAATAAAAAACCTTCATTTTACCATATCCAGTAACATAAGAACAGTCCACCTTATACCATTCCATCACATATGTATAAAATATTTCCCCACATTAATAACAAAGATATGTGCATGTACAACCAGTGGCGTAACTTCCTATTTTGCGCCCCCCGCCGCAAATTTTTGGGCGCCCCCACTCCCCCTCCCCTCAGCGCCCCCCCGCTGCTGTCTCTGCCGGTACCTGCCTACCGTGCCCGGTGCCGTCACGGTCCCGTCTCTCCCAGCGCTGGCTAGTGGCTCCTGCTGCTATAATGAAAAGTCTCTTAGAAAATGGCTGACCCCATACTGCAGACAGAAAACTGTCTGCAGTATGGGGGCAGCCATTTTCTAAGTGTTTTTTCATTATAGCAGCAGGAGCCACTAGCCAGCGCTGGGAGACACAGGACCGTGACGGCACCGGGCACGGCAGGCAGGTACCGGCAGAGACAGCAGCGAGTAACTATAGTCCCGCAGAACTCCGGCGCCCAAACTCTCCCCGCTGCCTTCCCACCACCGCGGGGGCTGAGGAGCTATAGTTACGCCACTGTGTACAACACCTTACTGTGTATGTCTCTGGTTTTTGTGTTTATACTTATATATATATATATATATATATATATATATATATATATATATAGCAAACAGTTCGAAAACAAACGCACTCACCGGTCTTCTTTTTCTCTGCACTGTTAATCACAACGTACGCTGATGGAGACAGGAGAAGGGGTCTTGACAAAGGTCTTGGAGGGACCGAAACGTTGACCATACCCACTGTCATGTTTTGATGAATTATTCACGTTGTGATTAAAAGTGCAGAGAAAAAGAAGACCGGTGAGTGCGTTTGTTTTCGAACTGTTTGCTATATTATCTGAAGCACCTATTGGATTAGGGCTTCTGGACTGACACCCCGGCTGGTGTGCTTAAAGGTGGCGAGTGCTATCCAACACGGATGGATATATATATATATATATATATATATATATATATATATATATATATATACAGAACAGTCCAATAGGCGGCACCCACAGATTTTTCTTCAAATAATCAGACACACGCCAAGGTAGTGCACTACCTTGGCATGTGTCTGATTACTTGAAGAAAAATCTGTGGGTGCCGCCTATTGGACTGGTCTGTATTTATTTACTTTGGCTGGGCACCACGGTGTTTGCTGTTACCCAGTTGGGACAAGGAGGGTGCCGGCCTATTGGACTCTCTATATATATATATATATATATATATATATATATATATTTATTTGCAATTGACTGGCAGTCTCGTTACTGGGGCATTGCGTCAAGGTGCCTTCCTCCGGGTAAAGTATACACAGCAGGGTTGATTTGAGAGTCCGGGGGGGACCCCCAAAGAAACAGGCGGCACTCAGTCAGCTGGATGGAATAGATCCAATTTTTATGTGCAAATATCAAAGAAATACAAGCATTATTCTGTTTCTTTGGGGGTCCCCCCCGGACTCTCAAATCAACCCTGCTGTGTGTGTGTATATATATATATATATATATATATGAAAACATATGCAACTCGCACACTAAACATAGGTAGATATGGTATGGGTGCCGGACCAAAAAAGAAGTATATAAGAAAACCGTGTATCCTTAAGGTACAGACAGGGCAGCACTCCGTTCATCAAGTGAAAAAAGATAGTTCCTTATTTATTCAAAATTTTCAAAATATGGTTTCAGGCCACCAGCATGACAATAAGCATAGTCAACAGCGTTTTGATTAGGAATAGTGGGAGTTAGATACATTCACCCATCCATAGTTTGGCTGTAACGGCTGTGTGGCTGTGGTCGCAGTCGACGAATCCGTTTCGGCACAACTTGCCTTCCTCCAGACTGACTCACAAATGCACTTGCCAACAAGCCTTTTTAAAGCCACCATATGTGAAAGTGAGTTGTATCACCTGTGCAGGTAACGTATGCAGGCCAATCAGTTAGGGTCAATCAGAACAGCGTTCCTACCCCGGATCTCCTTATATGGGCATAGCAGTTCTATATTGCTTAAGACTCAATCAAGTGAGTACAAGTACATATACATAGATAAGACCTAAGTGCTAAGTGTTTACATACCTCAGTCAACGTGTGGTTAGTAGCGGGGGTCTGGGGGCGAGCGAGAGCCGCCGGATGATCTTAGCACATCGCGCCAAGGTCTCCGGTCTCTGTATGCTCAGCCACATTCGCGTCTCAGCTCCATAGCAACACCAGCGTGCGCCGCACTTCGTGCAGCGTCACTGGCCCGCGTCGTGGAGCGCAACGTGACCCGCACCGCTTCAATGCTTACACACGGACTTCCGGCATTGAATGACACGCACAGGTCTATGTGTGAAGCGCATAAGCTAGCTGAGTAACCGGCGGTACCTGGGATCCATAGTGTCTGTCTAAGATCGTACCCATATAATTTGGCCTGCATAGCTATTGGTACATCACTCTAAGAAAAGTGATAATCAGGTCATATACAATATTAACAAAAAATAAGCGAAAAAGGATATGAATGAAAAAACAAAAAGAACGAAAAAGAATAGAACACAGCACACATATATACATTACTAGCATCATGGTTATCCAGTAACCAGGGATCTGAAAAGATTATTTAGAAATTGTCTGTCAAACAGGTACTGACATTATAAGTATGAGGATAAGGGGAATTCCTCATTGAGTCCCGAGGGGGATAGTGAATCAAGTTTATGGATCCACTGACACTCTCGTTGCAGTAGGAGCCTATGTCGGTCTCCACCCCTGCGTAATGGTGGTATATGATCCACCGGCATAAATTTGAAGTCACGAATTGAATGATTAGCTGCCACAAAATGTCTCGCAACCGGTGGTGTATTCCCATCAATGCTGTTCAGGGCTTTTTTGATGGAGGACCTGTGCATCCCTATTCGTTCCTTCGCCATCCTCATGGTTTTCCCTACGTATAACTTGTTACAGGGACAGGTTGTTACGTATACAATATACTTGGATTCGCAGTTCAAGTGATGGAAAATAGGGAACTTCATTTTGGTGATTGGATGGGTGAATGCGGTGTCCACAATAATATGGGGACAGTTGACACAGCCTTTACATTTGAAAGCACCCTTCTTGGGGGTAAGCCATCCTCTAGATGTCGGTGAGGGGCTAATATCAGAGTATGTGATTCTTTGTTTTAAATTATTGCTGCGTCTGTAACTGAATAAAGGAAGATCCTTACAGTCCATCCCTATCATTGGGTCCGAACTAATCACGTGCCAATGTTTGTATATTGCCGTTTTTAGTTGTCCTGAAGAAGTTGAGTACATACTGGGGAATACTACACGTTTCAGATTGGTGTTTTCTGATGTCTTGGTCAAGAGACTCTCACGTTCAAGTGATAGGCATTTTTGCATAGCAGTTTCAACCTCCTCCTTATCATAGCCTCTCTCAAGGAAGCGGTGTGCCATGTCCTGTAAGTCGCTTGAAAGGTCATCTTGGCTCGACGTGATACGTGCCACCCGTACTAGCTGCGAAAAGGGTAATCCCCTCTTGAGGGGTTGAGGATGAATGCTGTCATAAGATAAAAGGGTATTCTTATCGGTTGCTTTTTTAAAAATTTTTGTGACATATTGATCATCTTGTGCGATTACTGTGACATCCAGGAAGTTCATGGTGTGTGGATTACACACATGCGTGAATCTTATCATTCCTGGTAGTCCATTCAAGAAAATTACAAAGTTGTTGAGTTCATCTTCAGTACCGGTCCATACCATAAAGAGGTCGTCTATATACCTCATATATACCGCCACATATTTAGAGAACTGTACATTAGACATGATATGCATCCTCTCATAGTAAAACATATAAAGGTTGGCATACGATGGGGCCATATTGGACCCCATCGCGGTGCCACAACGTTGTAGGAAGAAGGCGTTGTTAAATAAAAAGTAATTTTTACGGAGGATCACATCCATGAGCAATATCAGATAGTCAACTGGTGGACCGCTATAATCAGGACTGTGCGTTAAAATCTCACGCACTGCCAACAGTCCGTCCTCATGGGTGATGTTAGTATATAGACTGCTCACATCAAGCGTCACCAGTAAGCTATCTGTTGGAGGCCTCCCAAAATTACGCAATTTAATCAAAAAATCAGTAGTGTCTCTGATATAATAGGGAGTTTTAGTGACCACTGGTTGCAATTGGAAGTCCACGTACTGTGACAGGGGTTGACTCAATGATATATACAGGGGCGTAACTATAGCACTGCAGCCCCCGCGACCGCGGGGGGGCGCTATGCATGTGCGGGCGCCGGGGGCTGCAGTGCTATAGTTACGTTACACCCCGCCGCCCACCGCACCAACCCCCGCAAACCCCCCCATCCCCAGTCTTTACCTGTGTTCAGTATGCGCTGGTCCGGTCCCGGCTCCCTTCTTCTGCTGAGGACCACCACAAAATGGCCGCGCCCATATAGCACACAGTTCTCTGAAACTGTCTGCTGTATGGGGGCGGACATTTTGTGGTGGTCCTCATGGCAGAAGAAGGGAGCCGGGACCAGCGCGTACTGAACCTAGGTAAGACTGCGGGGATTGGTGCGGCGGGCGGAGGGGCGGGTGAGTGGCTGGGCGCCCTCCCTTTAACGGCGGGGGGGCGCCCAAAATGTAGTTACGCCACTGTATGTATATATATATATATATATT